>NC_137355.1:4619713-5354713 GCF_965287045.1 Carcharhinus amblyrhynchos
ACACACACACAGAGGGAGCAGGGAGAGAGAGCAGACACACACAGACACAGGGGGAGAGAGAGAGAGAGAGAGACACACACACACACACACACACACAGAGGGAGCAGGGAGAGAGAGCAGACACACACAGACACAGGGGGAGAGAGAGAGAGAGAGAGACAGACACACGGAGCAGGGAGAGAGAGAGAGCAGACACAGAGAGAGAGTAGACACACACACACAGAGGGAGCAGGGAGAGAGACACACACATAGACACAGGGAGAGAGAGAGAGAGACACACACACACACACACAGAGGGAGCAGGGAGAGTGGGCAAAAGACACAGAGAGAGAGCAGATACAGCCGCGACTATGCACTCACACAGCAATCTGTATTTCCCCAAAGCTTCAATATGCTGCCGGCATCAAAAGGAGAAAATCGTGTTCTCAATGGTGCACAGAATGAGAGCTCGCTGATATCAGAATGGCAATGTCAGCTCGCAACCCTGAGAGACTGGCTGCACCAGTTCCCCCAGACAGATAATCCACTCACACCCCCTACCCACCACGCCCCCCCCGCACACACCCACAAACTATATTCCCACACTGACAATTCCACCTTTCCCACACTGCAATAAGGACTAGGGCGCACACTGTGCACACAGCAGCAATGTTCACACACACACACTCACACACACACACACACACACAGAGACTGGGTACAGAGCAGCAATGCTCACACACTGTGTACTAACACAGACTGGGTACAGAGCAATACTGCTCACTCACTCACACAGTGGGTACAGAGCAGGAATACTCATATACACACAGAGACTGGGTACAGAGCAGCAATACTCACACACTGTGCACTAACACAGACTGGGTACAGAGCAATACTGCTCACTCACACACACTGGGTACAGAGCAGGAATACTCATATACACACAGGGTACAGAGCAGCAATGCTCACACACTGTGCACTCACTCACACACAGACTGAGTGCTGAGCAGCCCGCACTCACTGAGATTTACCTGTAACATTGCCAGAGACTGGCCGCTTCCACAGCAACAACAGCACAAACCCTCCACAGCCCCAAATACAAAGATTCAGGAGCACTATGGCCGGAAAAGCGTCATCATTCCGGGACTACACATTTTTGCGGTGAAAGGTCACCTTCCCAAATCCTAAATAGTGGATGTGGATCCTGGGAAACCCAATCCCGGATCCTGCAAACGGAGTTTCAGAGTGAAACCTGAGACTGGGCTCAGAGTCAGGAGCGGAGAGAGAGAGAGGCAGCTGTCTGAAAATACACCGCACATAACACACCCAACACAACCCCCCCCCCCCCCAAAATCCCCTCTCCTCCATCTAAACCCCTGTCCAAAATCCAAACCCCCAGCACCCCCAAACCCCTACTGCACAGTGCCAGGAGTGTGAGGCAGCTGTCCAAAATACCCAGATAACCCCCCCATGTCCAACCATCCCATCTAAACCCCTGTACAAAATACACCCCCACTGTCCAAACCCCCCACTGTCCAAACCCTCAATGTCCAAACCCTCACTGTCCAAACCCCCCCCACTGCCCAAACCCCCCACTGCCCAAGCCCCCCACTGTCCAAACCCCCCCACTGTCCAAACCCCCCACTGCCCAAACCCCCCACTGCCCAAACCCCCCACTGCCCAAACCCCCCACTGCCCAAATCCCCCACTGTCCAAACCTCCACTGCCCAAACCCCCACTGCCCAAACCCCCACTGTCCAAACCCCCACTGCCCAAACCCCCACTGTCCAAACCTCCACTGTCCAAACCCCCACTGCCCAAACCCCCCACTGTCCAAACCTCCACTGTCCAAGCCCTCCACTGTCCAAGCCCTCCACTGTCCAAACCCCCCACTGTCCAAACCCCCCACTGTCCAAACCCCCGACTGTCCAAACCCCCCACTGCCCAAACCTCCACTGTCCAAGCCCTCCACTGTCCAAGCCCTCCACTGTCCAAGCCCTCCACTGTCCAAGCCCTCCACTGTCCAAACCCTCCACTGTCCAAACCCCCCACTGTCCAAACCCCCCACTGTCCAAACCTCCACTGTCCAAGCCCTCCACTGTCCAAGCCCTCCACTGTCCAAACCCTCCACTGTCCAAACCCTCCACTGTCCAAACCCCCCACTGCCCAAACCCCCACTGTCCAAACCTCCACTGTCCAAACCCCCCACTGCCCAAACCTCCACTGCCCAAACCTCCACTGTCCAAGCCCTCCACTGTCCAAACCCCCACTGTCCAACCCTCCACTGTCCAAACCCCCCACTGTCCAAACCCCTCACTGTCCAAACCCCCACTGTCCAAACCCCCACTGTCCAAACCCTCACTGTCCAAACCCCCCACTGCCCAAACCCCCCACTGTCCAAACCCCCACTGTCCAAACCCCCCACTGTCCAAACCCCCACTGTCCAAACCTCCACTGCCCAAACCCCCCACTGTCCAAACCCTCACTGTCCAAACCCCCACTGTCCAAACCCCCACTGTCCAAACCCTCACTGTCCAAACCCCCACTGTCCAAACCCCCACTGTCCAAACCCCCCACTGTCCAAACCCCCACTGCCAAACCAACCCCCCCCCCCCCCCCCCCCACCCCCACACTGCACAGCCAGGAATAAGAGACAACACTGAGGCAGCTGTGCAAAAAAACCCACATAACCACCCTCCCCACCTGCCCCCGTCGAACCCTCCCAACCAAACCCCCTCTCCAACTAAACCCCTGTCCAAAATACACCCCCACTGTCCAAACCATCAACTCCCCCATCCCCCTGCACAGAGCCAGGAGCACCAGCACTGAGGCAGGTATCCAAAATACCCACACACCACCCCCCATCCCCTACTGTCCAACCCTCCCATCCAAACCCTCTCCCCCAAGTAAACCCCTGTCCAAAATACACCCCCACTGTCAAAATCACTTCCCTCCCCCATCCAAATACCACCCCCATCCAAACCCCCACGTCCAAATCCCCCCAACTAAATCCCCCCATTGAACCCCCCTATCCAAACCACCCTTCCATTCAAACCCCTCCCATCCAAACTCACCCATCCAAATCCCTCCCATCCAAATCCCTCCCATCTAAACCCCCATCCAAACATGCCCTATCCAGACCCCACCCATCCAAACCCCCCATCCAAATTCCCCATCCAAACCCACTCATCCAAACTTCTCCCCATCCAAATCTCCCCATACAAATCCCCCACCCCCATCCAGCTCCTCATCAAACTCCCCAATCCAACGCCCCCCCATCCGAATACTCCCCATTCAAACCCCGATCCACTCCCTCATCCAACCCCCCCATTCAAACCCTCCCTATCCAAACCCCCCCATCAAAACCCCCTCATCCAAACTCCCCCTCCATCCAAATCCCCCCAGTCCAAACCCCCTCCACCAAACCCCACCCATCCAAATCCCCCCATCCAAACCCCCTCCATCCAAACCCTCTATTCAAGCCCCCCCATTCAACCCCCCCCATCCAAACCCCAATCCACTCCCTCGTCCAACCCCCGCAATTCAAACCCTCCCTATCCAAACCCCCACCACCCAAACCCCCCACATCCAAACCCCTCCAGCCAAGCCCCCTCCATCCAAACCCCTCTATCTAAATACCCCCCCATCCAAACCCCGATCCACTCCCTCATCCAACCCACCCCATTCAAACCCTCCCTATCCAAACCCTCCCATTCAAACCCTCCCTATCCAAACCCCCACCACCCAAACCCCCCCGTCCAAAACCCCCCCATCCAAACCCTTTTCCAACCAAGCCCCCTCCATCCAAACCCCTCTATCTAAATACCCCCCATCCAAATCCCCCAATCCAACCCCACCCGTCTAAATACCCCCATCGAAACCAAACCATCCAAACCCACCCATCCAAATCCCCATCAAATCCTCCCATCCAAACCCCCACCACCCAAACCCCCCCTCCAATCCCCCCTTAAAAAACCCCAATCCACTCCCTCATCCAACCCCCCCATTCAAAGCCCTTTCCATCCAAACCCCCACCACCCAAACCCCTTTCCATCCAAACCTCCTCCATTCAAGCCCCCATATCTAAATACCCCCCATCCAAATCCCTCAATCCAAACCCCCATCTAAACACCCCCATCCAAACCCACCCATCCAAACCCCCCCATCCAATCCCGCATCCACCGTCTCATCCAAACCCCCTATTCAAACCCCCCATCCAAATCTCCTCCATCCAAACATCCCCATCCAGCCACCCCATCTAGACACCCCCATCCACCCCCTCATCCAACCCCCCCATTCAAACCTCCCATTCAAACCCTCCCATCCAAACCCCACCATCCAAACCCCCCATCCAATCCGCCCCATCTATACACCCCCCCCATCCAAACCAAACCATCCATACTGCCCCCCATCCAAACCTCCCCAATCCAAAAGCCCCATCTAAAACCCTTCCATCTAACCCCCCCATCTAAACGCCTCCCATCCAACCAAACCATCCATCGCCCCCCCATCCAAATTCCCCATCCAACCCCCCCATCTAAACACCTCCTATCCAACTAAACCATCCATCGCCCCCCCTATTCAAATCCCCCATCCAACTCCCCCCCATCTAAACGCCTCCCATCCAACCAAACCCATCCAAATCCCCCATCCAACACCCCATACACAGACACCTCCCCATCCAAACACCTCTCAATGCTGTACCCCAGTACTGACCCCCCCCAAAACCCCCTCCTTACTGTTATATCCCAGCACTAAACCCCCCCTCCATATAAACCCCCCTCACTGCTGTATCCCAGCACTAACCCTCCCCATCCAAACACTCTCTCACTGCTGTACCCCAGCACTAACCCCCCCTCCCGTCCAAAGCCCCCCTTACTGCTGTACCCCAGTACTGACCCCCTCCTCACTGCTGTATCCCAGCACTAACCCTCCCCATCCAAACTCCCCCTCACTGCTGTACCCCAGCACTAACCTCCCCTTGTCCAAACCCCCCCCCCTCACTGCTGTACCCCAGTACTGACCCCCTCCTCCAAAGCCCCCTCCTCCAAAGCCCCCTCCTCACTGCTGTATCCCAGCACTAACCCTCCCCATCCAAACTCCCCCTCACTGCTGTACCCCAGCACTAACCTCCCCTTGTCCAAACCCCCCCCCCTCACTGCTGTACCCCAGTACTGACCCCCTCCTCCAAAGCCCCCTCCTCACTGCTGTATCCCAGCACTAACCCTCCCCATCCAAACTCCCCCTCACTGCTGTACCCCAGCACTAACCTCCCCTTGTCCAAACCCCCCCCCCTCACTGCTGTACCCCAGTACTGACCCCCTCCTCCAAAGCCCCCTCCTCACTGCTGTATCCCAGCACTAACCCTCCCCATCCAAACTCCCCCTCACTGCTGTACCCCAGTACTGACCCCCCTCCAAACCTCCCCCCCTCACTGTTATATCCCAGCACTAAACCACCCCCCTGTATAAACCCCGCTCGCTGCTTTACCCCAGCTCTACCTCCCCCCCCCAGCCCCTGTCCAAACCCTCCCCTGGTGTTACATTATAATTGGATCATCTTTCTAAAAGGGAGTGAATATCCCAAACCCATGGCAGAATGCTGATGTCAAACTGATCCAAGTGAAGCTACCCGGTGTGAGAATTAATCAGACAATATTAAATTAAAGCAATCAGCTGGGGTTCAGATACAGGCAGAAGAAGCAGTGCAGAAAATGCTCAGGAAATCAGCAGGATTGAGACACGGAGCCGTTCGAACAGGAATGATTGTAAAATCCAGTTGGATTGTAAGTGTATAACAATGTTCAGGTTCTGCAACAACATTGATAATTTGGTGATCATTAGTTTTATGGAACTGTTAAAAATTAATTATTCATATTGCTTACGACTTGCACTGAATTTCAATGTGGTTTCAGTCACAATTTTAATCTTGAGGTGAAACATGTGACTGAGTCTAAAGGAGCTCACTGCTTATTAAATTCTACCTCAATAACTGTCCAGACATGCTCCTCACAGTGACAGTCACTCTATTCCCAGCCAGGTACAACAGGAAGAGGGCTTTGTTAAGTAACAGTCCGTGATTGGGAACTTCCATTCATAGTGTGCAAAATTTTAGAATTCAGCAAAGTGTTGGCTGCTGTATGGAATATAAAAATGTCAGGAGCAGGACGTGTACACAGACAGCTTGAATATACACAAACACCCAGAATATACACAGATAGCTCGAATATACACAGACACTCGAATATACACAGACACCTCAAATATACACAAACATCTCGAATATACAGACACCTCAAATATACACAGATACCTCGAATGTACACAGACACCCTAAATATACACAGATGCCTTGAATACACAGGCACGGTAGCACAGTGGTTAGCACTGCTGCTTCACAGCTCCAGTTTCCTTCCACAGTCAGTGCATATTCGAGGTTTCTGGGTTCGATTCCCGGCTCAGGTCTCTGTCTGTGTGGAGTTTGCACATTCTCCTCGTGTCTGCGTGGGTTTCCTCCGGCTGCTCCGGTTTCCTCCCACAGTCCAAAGATGAGCGGGTTAGGTTGATTGGCCATGTTAAAAAATTGCCCCTTAGTGTCCAGGGATGCGTCGGTTAGAGGGATTAGTGGGTATAATATGTAGGGATATGGGGGTAGGGTCTGGGTGGGATTGTGTTTGGTGCAGACTCGATGGGCCGAAGGGCCTCTTTCTGCACTGTAGGGTTCTACGATTCTGTGATTCACACCTGAAATGTACACAGATTCCCAGAATATACACACACACCTCAAATGTACACAGACACCTTAAGTATACACAGACCATGGAAGGAAACCACAGGAGCAGGAAACCGGAGCACCCGGAGGAAACCCACGCAGACACGGGGAGAATGTGCAAATTCCACAGACAGTGACCCAGGCCAGGAATCAAACCTGGGTCCCTGGCGCTGTGAGGCAGGAATGCTAACCACTGCCCTGCTCACAATTGTGAATGGTATTGTTTATAAGCTGAATGAAGAGCCAACTCATGGGGAGGGGGGGGTCAACCAGCCCACTCCATCACCCAGCACGCCCTCCCCCACCCTGGTCACCCTGGCATCCAAAACCTGTCTCTGCCGGCCACTGGAAATGGAGTGACTGAGGATCAGGTACCTGAGCAGCAGCTCAATGACAACAGCTGCTACTCCAGACCGGAGAGAGCTACAGTGCAAGGCGGCCGTGCCCCAGACTTTGAGCAGGTCCTGGTAGAAGACGGGCAAAGGGGCTCCAAACAGCTCTCAGGGCTACAAACAGGAGCTGCACGTCAGACACAGTGCAGGCTTTGCACCTGGCAGAAGTTACCTCCGCGCCCCATTGCTGGGGCTCACCACTGAGGAGGGGAATCAACGGAAAGATATCGCCGCAGGGTCTGAAGGCGGAAGGTTGGCACTGGTGTGTGTGAAGGCGCCCCAGCACCTGACCATCCTCCCTAACCGGGAGGCTCTGAACCCCAGCAGCGACCCAGTGCGGTCTCTTGACCCAGAAAAACTGCAGAAGTGTTCTCTGGACGTTTGTAATGAGATCGGACAGAGGGAAGTGACCCCGGGGCCAAGAATTGATAACGCCTGACTTTTACAAAATCAGATTCAATCTGCCTTGGCAGGATTTGAACCCAGGTCCCGGGAGAATTACCCTATTTGTCCCGTGACGTTACCACTGCCTCCCAGAGCTCATGCTGCCCAGTGAGAAAGTGTGCACAGCGCGTAGCTGGGGATATGGAAAACTGGGAGAAGTGAGCAGTTTGCAGACTGAAGACTCCAAGAATCTGGCAAGGACTGAGTGTCCTACACCTGGACAGGCAGCTGTGAAGAATCATCGTGATGATATTTCCAACTATCAGTTCAACAAGTGTCAGAGACCGTACGTTTATCAGTTCCAAATCTGATTGATCTCGATTTGCAAAGAATCAAAGTGCCAGGGATGAGGAAGGATTTGATCTCAGTCAGTGGGAAACGGAGAGAACAGGATGGATCTCAGCCTCGAGGAAGCACAGCTGGAGCCCAGATGAGATCACAGCTTCAGCGTCCCATGCTGTCGACTCACTGGGATCGATGAACACGAGGCAGAGCAGATGCTGTGGACTGTCAAATGGGACGAGGCTGTAAGATCAGGGTTCCCGAGGGACCAAGTGCTCAGCTATTTCCGCTTAGCAGCCTGCAATAATCCACTTCCAACTCCCCTATTCTGCTGATCCCATTACCTGTTTTCCAGATCGTTCCCGTCCTCTGGAATCACTAATGTTCCCCCTGGAGAAACAGCTGGTAAACGTTCTGCCAAAGAGACCACTTCTCTACACAGAGGCCTCTGCAGGAGGCATGGGACAGATAACAACAGGGACATAACATTATCTCAGCCAACATTCAAATATCAGCATACACACACACACACACACACACACACAGACACACACACACACACACACACACAGACACACACACACACACACACACAGACACACACACACACACACACACACACACACAGACACACACACACACACAGACACACACACACACACACACACACAGACACACACACACACACACACACACACAGACACACACACACACACAGACACACACACACACATCCACATATGCACATGTAAACATATATACATATACATGTATGCACAGAGATACATGCACAGGCATGCACACATGCATACGCACATACAAACACACACTCACGCACACAAACACACGTGCAGATAGACACACATACATTTGCATACACACACAGACATGCACACACACAGACAAACTCAGACATGCAGACACAGACATATACATACATATGCACACACAGAGACACACACACGTACATATGGGTGCACACGCATGCACAGATATACACGCATGCAGACACACACATACATATGGACACACGCACACACACACACACACACACACACACACACACATGCTCAGACACACTCGGGGGGGGGGGCAGGGAGAAATTCTCACTGATATTTATCCTCTTTTGCCGATGGACATTGTAATAAATTGAGGGCAAATCAATGAGGCTGAAGAACAACAGATTTTATTGATAATGAACAAATAATGATATTTATAACAGCGTCAGACAGAATAACTATCAGTCAGTACACTGCTCCCCTGCCGAACCCTCCTGAGCCGCGCTACGCGCCATCACACTCACTGGCTGAGCTTCCCGTCTCGACACTCCAGCCTGACCATGTGGCCCTCACGAAACGTCCCGTTAAAGAGGCCACGCTATCACCCTGCTCCCCCCCTCAACCCCAACCGCTAAAACCACCTCTCAGGAGGAAACAAAACTAAATCATTAATCTCAGCAACAACTTTCTAAAAGACCAGGGAAGCTCCTGAGACAACTTATCACATTCTGCGACTCGAGCCGAATGTCTCAACTCTGGACAAGATTGCCTGGAAATGAAAGTTCTGCTCAGGTTAAGGTGAAAGATAAACTCATCGAGCCAGGGTCTCGATCCTCCTTGTATCTGCTGTATTCTCCATCATAGGGGTCCCTGGTTTCTCCATAGTTACTCCCGGGATCTCTGTAACAATCCTGGAAAATCTAAATTTTCTGCTGGATTCTCTTGTTGTGTTGGGGAAAAGTATATTTGATCTCATCCTTACCAATCTGCTGGCTGCATCTGTCCATAACAGTATGGGTAAGAGTGAGCACCGCACAGTGGAGATGGGGTTCCATCCACACGTTGTGTTGTGTGCCACTATCACCGTGCTAAATCGGACAGACTTCGAATCGATCCAGCAGCAGAACTGTACTCCAGCACAATCTGCAACCTTATGGCCCAGCATATCCTCCACTCAATCCTTACCAGGGGATCAACCCTGGTTCAATGTAAACTGCACCAGGCTTACTGAAAAATGAGGTGTCAACCTGCTGAAGCAACATGTCTGGACTACTTGCACGCACAACAGTATAAGCAGCAAGTAATAGAGCTAAGCTAACCCACAACCAACAGATCAGACCTAGGATTTATCCGGTCCATTTCCAACTACAGCAAGATCCAGGCTTGGCAAGTAACATACGCGCCACACAAATGCCAGACATCTCCAGCCATCGTCCACTACTGTCACTTTCATGATCAACATTGACCAGAAATTGACCAGCCATACAAATACAGTGGGTCCAAGAGCAGGTCAAAGGCTAGGAATCCTGTGGTGACTTACTCACCTGGTTCCCCAAAGCCTATCCACAAGGCACAAGTCAAGAGTATTGGAATAATCTCCACTTGCCTGGACGGGTGCTGCTCCGAGAACAAGAAGCTCAGTGCCACCCCAGGACAAAGCAGTGGACTTGATTGGCACCCTGTCCACAAATGTTCAATCCCTACACCACCGACACACAGCCATCTATAAGATGCACCGCAAAAATCTTCGGCAGCACCTTCCAAACCCATGACCATTACCCTCCAGAAGGACAAGGGCAGCAGATATCTGGGGAACACCACCACCTGGAAGTTCCCCTCCGAGCTACAGACTATCCCGAGTGGGAAATATATTGCTGTTCCTTCACTGTCACTGGGTCAAAAACCTGAAACTCCCTCCCTAACAGCACGGGGGATGTACCTATACCTCAGAGACTGCAGCGGTTCAGTACTTATCTCAGCATGGGGGGGTTATGCAAGAGACCAGAACGTGGGAATTTAGAAATCTCAGAGAGTTGTGTTCTGGAGGAGATTATAGAGATAGCGAAGGGCAAGACTGAAGAGGGATTTAAAACTCAGGATAACAATTTTTAAATGGAGGCATGGCTGTGTTGTGACCCTAAGGCAAGAATTACAAATTCTTTCAACTTTCATCGGGTTTAATTTATATTTTAAGGCAGCAGGGAAACACACAGACAGGTATTTATTCAGAGTTGTTTTGCTTATGTTGTAGATTCAAAAATAACTACGACACACAAAAGATACATTTATTTTTCTCAGTGAAAATGTCTATAAAAGAATATACTTCAGCTTGTTTTTTTTTTAAACTTGAAAACAAGCGAGATGGTGAATCTAAGAAGCTCTTTGTGAAGTCTCACATGAAAGACGCGATTATCTTTTTATTTTTAAACTAAAGAGGCGAGTTCAGAGAAAGATAAATAAGCAGTGAAGATGAGATACAGATTATTATACTCCATGAGTGCTGATGTGTGCTGAAACTAGCAGGCTGGATAAGGTTGGGGAAAATGTGAGGGGCTGACACGGGGAGAAAGTGCAAACTCCACACAGTCACCCGAGGCTGGAATTGAACCCAGGTTCCTGGTGCCATGAGGCAGCAGTGCTAACCACCGTGCCACCCCAAACAGAGATGCATTAGTTTACAATATATATGTTACATGTGGTCGAACAAAACTTAGTCAATGTTCATTTAACACAAGTAATTAATAGACCTATTTTTACATTCCTTGTGCTCGTTCAAGATTGAGGTACTTCCAACAATCCCCAGTTATCGTTATGGAAACTCGTGAAATGCACTTATCCTAAATTCCTGAACCGTCCCATTTGCAGTTCGAGGGAGTCTCGTAGAATCCTACAGTGCAGGAAGAGGCCCATCGAGTCTGCACCGAACACAATCCCACCCAGGCCCTACCCCCCTATCCCTACACATTATACCCACTAATCCCCTCTAACCTACACATCCCTAGACACGAAGGGGCAATTTCTTAGCACGGCCAATCAACCTAACCCGCACATCTTTGGACTGTGGGAGGGAACCAGAGGAAACCCACACAGACACGAGGAGAATGTGCAAACTCCGCACAGACAGTGACCTGAGCCGGGAATCGAACCCAGGACCCTGGAGCTGTGAAGCAGCAGTGCTAACCA
Source organism: Carcharhinus amblyrhynchos (assembly GCF_965287045.1). Classification (NCBI taxonomy): domain Eukaryota; kingdom Metazoa; phylum Chordata; class Chondrichthyes; order Carcharhiniformes; family Carcharhinidae; genus Carcharhinus; species Carcharhinus amblyrhynchos. The sequence goes on from NC_137355.1 coordinate 4,631,544, forward strand.
CTGTGCCACCGTGCCGTACCATGTCTCCCTAACACTAACTGGGGATTGTTGGAGGTACCTCAAACACATGGAATTTAAAAATAGATCTATTAATTACTTGCGTTAAATGAACATTCGCTTAAAAGTAAAGTTTTGTTCGACTATATGTAACATATATATTGTAAACTAATGCATCTGTTTGGAGTGGCACAGTGGTTAGCACTGCTACCTCATGATGCCAGGTAACTGGGTCCAATTCCAGCCTCGAGTGACTGTGTGGAGTTTGCACATTCTCCTTGTGTCTGCGTGGGTTTCCTCCGGGTGCTCCAGTTTCCTCCCATAGTCCAAAGATGTGCAGGTTAGGTGGATTGGCCATGCTAAAATTGCCCCTTCGTGTCAGGGGGACTAGCTAGGGTTAAATACATGGCGTTCCGGAGATAGGTGGGACTAATGTCAGTGCAGGCTCGATGGGCTGAATGGCCTCCTTCTGTTCTATTCTCTGATTAGCCTCGTTACGTGCAGTGATGCCACCAGAGACATTTGTGAGCTTTTCCCTCTCTTCCTTCCTGGACTGTGAGCAAGCAACACCCCATTGAATAAAACTCAACTAACCCGGCACATAACCCACAGGCAGCCTCTTCATCCTATTACACATGTGAGCTATCTATATTAATATATAACAGTGAAGGGTAAAACAGCTGATGAGATGTATTTTCCAGCAAGACTGTCAACAGTTCCAGTTTTAGCCAATAGCGGCAATAAGAAGTGATTCCAAAAAATGTAGGAAAAAAAGTCCACTTGGAACTGGACAGGGCACCAAGGGAGGGTTTCCAGAAAAGCACACCACCTTATAGTAAAACTGGCTGTGTGAATCGGCTGTTAGCAAAGGGGCAGCAATTACTTCTTCAAATTAAAAGGAAGTACCCCTGATCCTAACATCTTTATTCTCTCGGCTGTGAACCTGGAGAGAACAGAGTCAGAGGCAGGAAACCAGAAAAAAATATATAAACAAATGATTGACTGCAAAAGAAGTTGAAGAAAAGGTCTGCAACGAAAAGAGATTTATAATAAATCAAATCAAATTACTAATCGACTTTCCTCGATTTTCGCAAAGTTCTTTTCTCTTTTCGAATTGATTTATCATAAATCGGTTTGATTTATTATAAATCAAATCAAAATCAAATTTGATTTATTTACATAATCTCTAAGGTAGGGACATGTTCAACACAACTTTGTGGGCCGAAGGGCCTGTATTGTGCTGTAGTTTTTCTATGTTTCTATTATTGTCATATGTATTAATGTGCAGTAAAAACTATTGTTTCTTGCGCGCTATACAGATAGAGCATACTGTTCATAGAGTAATAGGGGAGAAGGAAAGGAGAGAGTGCAGAGAGTGTTACTGTCACAGCTGGGGTGTAGAGAAACAGCAACTTAGTGCGAGGTAGGTCCATTCAAAAGTTTGATGGCAGCAGGGAGGAAAAAACTCAGAGGCATAACCTCAGAGTGAAGGGAGACTCCTTTATAACCGAGATGAGGAGGAGGTTTTTTTTCAGCCAGAGAGAGGTGAATCTGTGGAAGTCTTTGTCACAGAAGGCTGTGGAGACCAGATCATTGAGTGTCTTTAAGACAGAGATAGATAGCTTGATATCGTGATCAATAAGGGGATCAAGGGTTACGGAGAGAAGGCAGGAGAATGGGGATGAACATAGAACACTACAGCGCAGTACAGGCCCTTCAGCCCTCGATGTTGTGCCAACCTGTGAAAACCAATCTAACCTCCACGATTCCAATATCATCCATATCAGGAGAATCATATCAGCTATGATTGAATGGCAGAGCAGACTTGATGGGCTGAATGGCCTAATTCTGCTCCTCTATCTAATGGTCTAGGCTATTTTTGAGTCGGCTGGTACGTGACCTCGGACTCCTGTATCGTTTTCCCCAGGGAAGAAGGTGGGAGAGAGTATGTCCAGGGTGTGTGGGGGCCTTTGTGAAAGAAGTGTAGGTTAATTACCAGTAAACCTGGGAAGACTTTTCCAAACTGCGAGTCTTCGCACACAGTAGGATTCAGCATCGAGATCCTCGCTCTGGGAAAGAGAGAGAGCGCTTACATTCTTTTATGAGAAGGAAAGCAACTACTTCAGACAAAAAAATTATACTAACAAAACTGAGCAAGAAAGAATGCTTAAATCTCCTTGTTTTGGATTGGATTAGTGATTGTATATTGAAAAAAAGCTACGGTTCGAAAAATAAGCAACACATTGGAAAAAACAACAAAAGAAAGATAACAAATTTTAAAGAGAGAAGGATCTTCCTAAATTGGAGCTGTTTAAAGTTTGTTGTTGAAGTAAAGGGGGAGGGATGTCATGTATTATAAAGGATATTAGAAAAAATGTTATTAAACTAGAAAGGGTGCAGAAAAGATTTACTAGGGTGTTACCCGGACTTGATGGTTTGTTTGTAAGGACAGGCTAGATAGACTGGGACATTTTTCCCTGGAACGTAGGAGGCTGAGGGGTGATCTTATAGAGATCTATAAAATAACGAGGGGCATAGATCAGCTAAATAGTCAATATTTTTTTCCCAAAGGTAGGAGAGTCTAAAACTAGAGGGCATAGGTTTAAGGTGAGAGGGCAGAGATGGAAAAAAAGGGTCCAGAGGGGCAATTTTTTCACATAGAGGGTGGTGAGTGTCTGGGACAAGCTGCCAGTGGCAGTAGTAGAGATGGGGACAATTTTGACTTTTAAAAAGCGTTTAGACAGTTACATGGGTAAGGTAGATATAGACAGATATGGGCCAAATGTGAGCAATTGGGTCGAGCCTAGTGGTTAAAAAAAGGCGGTAGCACGGACAAGTTGGGCCGAAGGGCCTGTTTCCCTGCTGTAAACCTCTATGGACACTAAACCATATACCTCTATTTGATCAGTCTTGTGAGAAGTGGTGATGTATGTCATCAGAGACATTCACGGATTTTTTCCCTCTCTTCCATCCTGGACTGTAAGCAAGCAACACCCGAATGAATAAAGCCCGACTAACTGGTTAAATAACCCACTGTGTGACAACGATGTTACCCTTTTGTCTTGCTGTACAAGGGAGCTGACCACATCACTGTATATCAGCTATGGGAATTTATTCCGGAAATGAACTAATCTCCAAATGAGGACAGGGGAGTCATTTGTCAATCATGGCCATGAACTCATTCAGTGTTCTATACTGAGGACTGAGACAAACTCACAGAAAGCAGCCATCATTCTCACCTCCCCAATAGAGAGCGAAACAGAGAGCGCAACGTATTAAATGGGCGGCACGTTAGCACAGTGGGTTAGCACCGCTGCTTCACAGCTCCAGGGACCTGGGTTCGATTCCCGGCTGGAGTCACTGTCTGTGTGGAGTTTGCACATTCTCCTCGTGTCTGCGTGGGTTTCCTCTGGTTTCCTCCCACAGTCCAAAGATGTGTGGGTTATGTTGATTGGCCGTGCTAAAATTGCCCCTTAGTGTCCTGGGATGTGTAGGTTAGTGGGATTAGCTGGTAAATGTGTAGGGGTGTGGGGATAGGGCCTGGGTGGGATTGTGGTCGGTGCAGACTTGATGGGCCGAAGGGTCTTTTTCTGTACCATGGAGTTCTATGGTCTATGTTCTAAAAGGCTCAAATCTTGCCATACGCTCCCTCCCCAGTTTATAAAATACAACGTATAACCTAAAATGTAAAATAGTCCATGTATACGATTTCTCCGATCGCAATATAACCAAATCAACATCAGCAATACCTGAAAATTTAACAGATTGCCTCGCATAACGTGGGTAGCACAGTAGTTAGCGCTGCTGCTCCACAGCACCAGGGACCCAGGTTCGATTCCAGCCTCGGGTCACTGCCTGTGTGGGGTTTGCACATTCTCTGCGTGGGTTTCCTCCGGGTGCTCCGGTTTCATCTCACAGTCCAAAGATGTGCGGGTTCGGTGGATTGGTCATGCTAAGTTGACTCTTAGTGTCAGGGGGACGAGTAGGGTGAATGCATGGGATTTGGGGGATAGGGCCTGGGTGGGATTGGGGTTGGCACAGACACGATGGGCCAAATGGCCTCCTTCTGCACTGTAGGGATTCTATGTCTATTTACTGGGATCACAACCAAAACAAGCAGAATGGATCCTGCCAGAGCCATTCATATGTTCAAAAAAAATAATTGTTCCTCAACACCAGTATGTGTTCAATTGACAAGAAGTGAAGAACACAACTATTTTCTTCCTCCAAATAAAACTGTCCTCTATCAATGTCAGTCTGCATTTAAAAATGAGCATGTGTGCTATCATGCTATCTCATGCTTTGCATCATGCTCACACTTGGAATCGTAGAATCCCTACGGTGCAGAAAGAGGCCATTTGGCCCATTGAGTCACACCAACAACAATCCTTCCCAGTGCCTATCTCTGTAGCCCCACATATTTACCCCATTAATCCCTCTCACCTACACATCTCTAAAGGCCATTTAGAATGGCCAATGCACCTGTTGTAGTAAAAATTACCACTTCAGAGTCAGTCTGGAGGGACAACAATACAGTTTATTTAACAAAGCTTCATGGAGAAACAGGACCAGCACTCCGCAGTACTGGACAGCTCCCTTCTCTCAGTGAGACAATAGAAGCAGTCCACCTTTATACCCTTTACACAATAGGTGGACCAGACATGATTATCACATCGTTATGGTCAAGTGGGTACAACATTTCTGAGCTCATTATTATGTACAGATACAGCCATCATCGTTTCAATTGTTCCGTGAATGGGTACATTGCCTCTTTATCAATGACTTAATTTATTCTATTCTTGTAGTACATGGTTCCTTTGTGTCGGGGTTAATGGGTGCTATTCGGATTGACGGTTGGTGACTAGTGGGGTGCCCCAGGGGTCGGTGCTGGGGCCTCAGCTATTTACCATTTATATAGATGATCTGGAGGAGGGAACCGAGTGTATGGTGTCGAAATTTGCTGATGACACCAAGATTGGTGGAACGGCAAATTGCGCGAAGGGTGTGGAGAGTCTGCAGAAGGATCTAGATAGGCTGGGCGAATGGGCCAGGAACTGGCAAATGGAATTTAATGTTGGCAAGTGCGAGGTGGTCCACTTTGGTAGGAATAATGGTAGGAAGGACTATTACTTACGTGGAGAAAAACTGCAGCAGGCGACGGTGCAGAGGGACCTCGGGGTCCTTGTGCATGAGTCGCAAAAACCCAGCTTGCAGGTGCAGCAGGTGGTCAGGAAGGTGAATGGGATGCTGGCCTTCATAGCGAGGGGGATTGAATATAAAAGTAGGGAGGTCTTGTTGCAGCTGTATAGGGCATTGGTGAGGCCGCAGCTGGAGTACTGTGTGCAGTTTTGGGCGCCACACTTTCGCAAGGATATTTTGGCCTTGGAGGGAGTGCAGAGGAGGTTTACTAGGCTGATACCGGAGTTGAGGGGGTTGAGCTATGAGGAGAGGCTGAATAAACTAGGCTTGTACTCGTTAGAGTTTAGAAGAATGAGGGGAGATCTCATTGAGACGTATAAGATGATGAATGGGATGGATAGGATAGAGGTGGAGAGACTCTTCCCGCTCAGAAAGGACAGTAGGACTAGGGGGCACAGCCTCAAGATAAAGGGGGGTTGGTTTAGAACGGAGTTGAGGAGGAACCTCTTCACTCAAAGGGTGGTGAATCTCTGGAATTCTCTGCCCGTTGAAGTGGTGGAGGCTGCCTCGCTAAATATTTTTAAGACGCGGGTTGATGGGTTTTTGATAAGCGAGGGGATTAAGGGTTATGGGGAGAGGGCGGGAATGTGGAACTGAGCCACGACAGATCAGCCATGATCTTATTGAATGGCGGGGCAGGCTCGAAGGGCTGGATGGCCTACTCCTGCTCCTATTTCTTATGTTCTTATGTTATGTTCTTATGTTCTATCGGACCCCATTATCCCAGGACTATCTTTATCTCTTTTAAGGTGCCTGGCTTCCTGAAGCATCTGTTTAATTCAATGAACTGTCTGTCCGGTGGTTTAAATTTTAAGTGATTGTGTTTGAAAGTCAGTGTCTGTGTTGGAAATCAGTGCAGGTTTAATGCCTTTTAACCCCTTAAGTGCCGGAGAGCTATTTTTATGCCACGTACCCACATTTATGGCTTTTTTTCCGCCTTCGCTCCTAACCCGCACGTCTTTGGACTGTGGGAGGAAACTGGAACACCCGGAGGAAACCCACGCAGAGAGAGGGGGGACCTGCAAACTCCACCCAAGCCGGGAATCGAATCTGGGTCCCTGGCGCTGTGAGGCAACAGTGCTAACCACTGTGCCACCGTGCCACCCCTAACACCAGGGCGAATGTTCCTGTTCCGCCAGCCACGTGAATCGGAGCGGATGAGGGATGGAGCATGGAAAAGTTTGTTGACTATGGGCAGGATTTTGCAGTTTTGGACAAACACAGCCAGAAAACCCCACCCATCCATTATAGCCCGTATGCAAACACCCTGTGATCTTCGTCACCCAAATACACTGAGATCTTTCTGTTGTCCTCTAACTAAACTCCCTGAAGGAACCTCTGTAGCTTTTCCACTGTGATTAGATATTTCCTTCCCTGGATGTCACTTTTCAGAGTTCTTTTTGTTCTTTCAAGTACAAGTCTTCATTTGTCTGATGGTTTGTATCTGGATTTTTTAGCAAATGTTTTAGATTTCGTATTTCAAAGGCTTCGATTTTCTTCCCAGAATTTATTTATTGTCCAGTTTTCTCAGGCTTTGGGAGTGTGGAGAGAATGTTGCCACTTCAGAGTTTATTTCTTTCTCCCAGCCTTGTCTTGTAATGAACCCATCATTCAGCTAGATAGGATTACCTCCACCTATCTCTATCCTTCTTCTGACTTCAATATCACACTGAGAATCTTTTCCAAAATTCCTGTAAGGGATGTGGGCATCGCTGGCTAGACCAGCATTTATTACCCATCCCTAATTGCCCTATGTGAACATAAGAACATAAGAAATAGGAGCAGGAGTAGGCCATCTGGCCCTTCGAGCCTGCCCCGCCATTCAATAAGATCATGGCTGATCTGTCGTGGCTCAGTTCCACTTTCCGGCCCTCTCCCCATAACCCTTAATCCCCTCTCTTATCAAAAACCCATCAACCCGCTTCTTGAAAATATTTAGCGAGGCAGCCTCCACCACTTCAACGGGTAGAGAATTCCAGAGATTCACCACCCTTTGAGTGAAGAAGTTCCTCCCTCAACTCCGTTCTAAAACGCCCCCCCTTTATCTTGAGGCTGTGCCCCCTAGTCCTACTGTCCTTTCTGAGCGGGAAAGAGTCTCTCCACCTCTATCCTATCCATCCCATTCATCATCTTATACGTCTCAATGAGATCTCCCCTCATTCTTCTAAACTCTAACGAGTACAAGCCTAGTTTATTCAGCCTCTCCTCATAGCTCAACCCCCTCAACTCCGGTATCAGCCTAGTAAACCTCCTCTGCACTCCCTCCAAGGCCAAAATATCTTTGCGCAGGTGCGGCGCCAAAACTGCACACAGTACTCCAGCTGCGGCCTCACCAATGCCCTATACAGCTGCAGCAAGACCTCCCTACTTTTATATTCAATCCCCTTCGCTATGAAGGCCAGCATCCCATTCGCCTTCCTGACCACCTGCTGCACCTGCAAGCTGGGTTTTTGTGACTCATGCACAAGGACCCCGAGGTCCCTCTGCACCGTCGCCTGCTGCAGTTTTTCGCCCCGTAAGTAATAGTCCTTCCTACCATTCTTCCTTCCAAAGTGGACCACCTCACACTTAATGTGAAGGTGGTGGTGAACTGTCCCCTTGAACTGCTGTAGCTCATGCGGTGTAGGTACACCCTCAGTGCTGTTAGGAAGGGAGTTCCAGGGTTTTGACCCAGCGACGGTGAAGTAACGGTGATATATTTTCAAGTCAGATTGGTGAATGATTTGGAGGGGATCATGCAGGTAGTGGCGTTCCCATGTGTCTAGTCCCCCTTGTTCCTTCCAGGTGGTAAAGGTCACAGGTTTGGGAGGTTGGGAGCCTTGGGAGCTTTGGTGAGTCGCCGCAGTGCATCTTGTAGATGGTACGGAGAGCTGCAGTGGTGGGTGAGTTGCTAATCAAATGTGTGCTGCTTTGCCCGAGATGGTTTTTTGAGTATTGTCGGAGCTGCACTCATCCAGGAGAGTGGAGAATATTACTGAAGGATAATTCCTGAAGGTAGATTGTGGAGTGGCTTTGGGAATCAGAAGGTGAGTTACTTCCCAGAGAGTTCCCAGTCTCTGACCTGCTCATGTATCCACAGTATCTATATAGTGAGTGCAGTTCAGTTTCTGGTCGGTGGTCCCCACAGGATGTTAATAGTGTAGAATCCAGTGATGGCAGTGTCACAGAGGCTCAAGGTGAGATGTTTGGATTCACGCTCGTCAGATGGAGTACTGTGTGCGCAGTTCTGGTCGCCTCACTACAGGAAGGATGTGGAAGCTATTGAGAGGGTGCAGAGGAGATTTACAAGGATGTTGCCTGGATTGGGAGGCATGCCTTATGAGGATAGGTTGAGGGAGCTCGGTCTCTTCTCCCTGGAGAGATGAAGGTTGAGAGGCGACCTGATAGAGGTTTATAAGACGTTGAGAGGAATAGATAGGGTGGATTCTCGGAGGCTATTTCCCAGGGCTGAAATGGTCACTACGAGAGGACACAGATTTAAGGTGCTGGGGAGCAGGTACAGAGGAGATGTCAGGGGTAAGTTTTTCACTCAGAGGGTGGTGAGTGAGTGGAATCGGCTGCCGTCGGTGGTGGAGGCGAACTCGCTGGGGTCTTTTAAGAGACTTCTGGATGAGTACATGGGATTTAATGGGATTGGGAGTTATAGATAGGCCTGGTAGGTAGGGATACGATCGGCGCAACTTGTGGGCCGAAGGGCCTGTTTGTGCTGTAGTGTTCTATGTTCTATATGGTAATTGTGTGGCATTAATTCTAGTTGCCACTTAGTAAGTGCTGCGTGGTAACGCTGTTAATGACCTCCCCGCATCATTCTGCTGATGATTGAAAGGACACTGATTGGCAGGGGGGGGGTGGTTCCTGTTGATGCTCACACTTCTCCTGGCCATGACCCCCCAGGCCCTGTTGGAGCTGTGCGCACTGACACTATTCCCTCCTTCTCCTCCTGCCCCAAGGATATCCTCGGTGGAGGTCACATTTCCAAAGAGGATTATGGAACACAGTAACCTTCACTGCAGCCCCGAACTGTTCAACGTTTGTGTGAACCATCCCTAATGTGCCGCACTAACAGTCCCCACCCTGTAACCTGCGAGTGTGTCCATCCGCTTCCAGTAAGCGGTACAGCGTCTCTTTCACCCCGTGTGTGAGATTTTTGTGCAGGTTTGTCCATCTTCCCGCTGCCTTTCGTTGTCCATCTTCTTCATCAACCTTCTTGCCCCTCTGTGAGCCCTCACCCTCTCTATCACACCCTCTCCTTCCACGTTGCCCCCTTAGTCTTCGCTTGTCTTCACCATTTCACCTTCCTGCCTCTCCGGTGGCCCCACACTGCACCCTACGGTCAAACTTTGTTGTGGTGACTGCACAAGTCCCACAGCGCGGTGCTATCCAGATAGAGACTGGACCCAGGGAAAAGAGACCCCCGTACCCGCCAACTCCCAGGTGCAGTACTGATCCGAGGTGGCGACACAGGAGGGTGCATGAGTCCAGCAGTGAGGGGGGATCTCGTGGGGTGTTGGGCGGGGGGAGGGAGTTGGGGAAAGTCCCATGAGGGGAGTGAGAATGGGCCAGAACTTTCATTACCCAACAGCTAGATATGGTTTTAATCCTTCAGAGTTTGTCTGGGATCTATTGCCATTGAAGTTTGTGATTTAAGTCCCTTTTTCAGATGGTCCCCAATGCCCTGGTGATGTCCTGAAGCATTGGGGAGACCATGCAGACGCTACGACAACGGATGAATGAACATTGCTCGACAATCACCAGGCAAGACTGTTCCCTTCCTGTTGGCGAACACTTCAGTGGTCACGGGCATTCAGCCTCTGATCTTCGGGTAAGCATTCTCCAAGGCGGCCTTCACAACACACGACAGCGCAGAGTTGCTGAGCAGAGACTGATAGCCAAGTTCCGCACACATGAGGACGGTCTCAACAGGGATCTTGGGTTCATGTCGCACTATCTGTAACCCCCGTGACTTGCCTGAACTTGCAAAACCTCACTTACTGTACTGTCTGGAGACAATACACATCTCTTTAACCTGTGCTTAATGCTCTCTCCACTCACATTGTCTGCACCTTTAAGACTTGAATAGCAGAATAGCTGTAAAGACTCGCATTCTAATCAGTATTCTGTAAACTGTATGTGCCTTTATATGCCCTGTTTATGATCGGAACTCTCCACTCACCTGGTGAAGGAGCAGCATTCCGAAAGCTAGTGGCTTTTACTGCCAAATAAACCTTTATCCTGGTGTTGTGAGACTTCTCCCTGTGTTTACCCCAGTCCAACGCTGGCATCCCCACATCAAGTTGCTATTTCCCAGGCAATCAATGGAACCTGTGATGGGGGAGAGGGGGGTGTCCCTGACCCTGTCTCTGACGCATCTCTGAGGTACCCCCCCCCGCCACTTCCCTCAGATCCCCACCCCCAGATACACTGTCCTGGGAGGTGGGCAGCTGCAGGATTCAGCAGGGGAGGATGTGACCAACAGAGGGAATCAGCTTCGAGGTGAGGAACTCCGTGGGAATGAACATGTTATCAGGAAGAGGCCAATCCACCCAAACACTGCCACAGCACTGACTCCGAACTTATAGAAAACCCAGGAATAATATTTTTAAATCCAGAGTCTGAGAGTGGTGCTAACTGTGCCTAAATAAACTTGTTATACAAGCGTGGCTGTGATAATAACCCTTGCTGATGGAATTTATACGATGATGTTCAGAGTGGGAACTGGCTGAAGTTGAACAGTTACATTGGGATGTGAAACCATCACATTTTCTTGATAACAATATTTACTTCTAAATGTTTAAATCCATTAATTATATCAACCTAAATGTAAAATGAGTTGCATAGTTATCTGTGTCTGTGTGGTGATGATGGTAAATGTGCAGTTTGATATGGTTATGTCTATTGCCGCAGTGTTTATTTGCTTTTTCTAACTATTAATATAACTGGGAGTGCAGCACCCCATTCAAACCCACCGTACTGAGGGACTGAGTAAATCTTTGATGTGGATCTAAACTAACAGGGGTTAAAGTTCCACCTGCTCTCTGTGGCTAATTCAGCTGCCGTGCCTTCCCCAAAGCTCACAGCTTTATCAGGTTCCAGAGTGGGAGCTGGAATACAGGAGATTCCTCCAGCCTCCATCCCTCACCCCAACCCCCCATCCCTCACCCCAACCCCCCATCCCTCATCCCAACCCCCCCATACCCCCCATCCCTCACCCCAACCCCTCCATCCCTCACCCCAACCCCTCCATCCCTCACCCCAACCCCTCCATCCCTCACCCCAAACCCCCATTCCTCACCCCATACCCCCCATCCCTCACCCCATACCCCCCATCCCTCACCCCAACCCCCCCATACCCCCCATCCCTCACCCCAACCCCCCCATACCCCCCATCCCTCACCCCAACCCCTCCATCCCTCACCCCAACCCCTCCATCCCTCACCCCAACCCCCCATCCCTCACCCCAAACCCCCATTCCTCACCCCATACCCCCCATCCCTCACCCCAACCCCCCCATACTCCCCCATCCCTCCCCATCCCTCACCCCGTCCCCCCCCATACCCCACCATCCCTCCCCATCCCTCACCCCAACCCCCCATCCCTCACCCCAACCCCCCCATCCCTCACCCCAACCCCCCCATCCCTCACCCCAACCCCCCATCCCTCACCCCAACCCCACATCCCTCACCCCAACCCCACATCCCTCACCCCAACCCCCCCATCCCTCACCCCAACCCCCCCGATCCCTCACCCCAACCCCCCATCCCTCACCCCGTCCCCCCATCCCTCACCCCAACCCCCCATCTCTCACCCCAACCCCCCATCCCTCACCCCAACCCCCCATCCCTCACCCCAACCCCCCCATCCCTCACCCCAACCCCCCATCCCTCACCCCAACCCCCCCATCCCTCACCCCAACCCCCACATCCCTCACCCCAACCCACATCCCTCACCCCAACCCCCATCCCTCACCCCAACCCCCCCATCCCTCACCCCAACCCCCCATCCCTCACCCCAACCCCCCCATCCCTCACCCCAACCCCCCATCCCTCACCCCAACCCCCCATCCCTCACCCCAACCCCCCACATCCCTCACCCCATCCCCCCATCCCTCACCCCAACCCCCCATCCCTCACCCCAACCCCCATCCCTCACCCCATCCCCCCATCCCTCACCCCAACCCCACATCCCTCACCCCATCCCCCCATCCCTCACCCCAACCCCACATCCCTCACCCCATCCCCCCATCCCTCACCCCAACCCCCCATCCCTCACCCGAACCCCCCATCCCTCACCCCATCCCCCCATCCCTCACCCCAACCCCACATCCCTCACCCCATCCCCCCATCCCTCACCCCAACCCCCCCATCCCTCACCCCATCCCCCCATCCCTCACCCCATCCCCCCATACCTCACCCCAACCCCCCATCCCTCACCCCATCCCCCCATCCCTCACCCATACCCCACATCCCTCACCCCAACCCCCCATCCCTCACCCCAACCCCCCATCCCTCACCCCAACCCCACATCCCTCACCCCATCCCCCCATCCCTCACCCCATCCCCCATCCCTCACCCATACCCCACATCCCTCACCCCAACCCCTCCATCCCTCACCCCAACCCCCCATCCCTCACCCATACCCCACATCCCTCACCCCAACCCCCCATCCCTCACCCCAACCCCCCATCCCTCACCCATACCCCACATCCCTCACCCCACCCCCCATCCCTCACCCCAACCCCCCCCATCCCTCACCCCAACCCCCCATCCCTCACCCCAACCCCCCATCCCTCACCCCACCCCCCATCCCTCACCCCAACCCCCCCCATCCCTCACCCCAACCCCCCATCCCTCACCCCAACCCCCCATCCCTCACCCCAACCCCCCACATCCCTCACCCCAACCCCCCCATCCCTCACCCCAACCCCATATCCCTCACCCCAACCCCCCCATCCCTCACCCCAACCCCACATCCATCACCCCAACCCCCCATCCCTCACCCCAACCCCACATCCCTCACCCCAACCCCCCCATCCCTCACCCCAACCCCCCATCCCTCACCCCAACCCCCCCATCCCTCACCCCAACCCCCCCATCCCTCACCCATACCCCCCATCCCTCACCCCAACCCCCCACATCCCTCACCCCAACCCCCCATCCCTCACCCCAACCCCACATCCCTCACCCCAACCCCACATCCCTCACCCCAACCCCCCACATCCCTCACCCCAACCCCCCACATCCCTCACCCCAACCCCCCATCCCTCACCCCAACCCCACATCCCTCACCCCAACCCCACATCCCTCACCCCAACCCCCCCATCCCTCACCCCAACCCCCCATCCCTCACCCCGTCCCCACATCCCTCACCCCAACCCCACATCCCTCACCCCAACCCCCCACATCCCTCACCCCAACCCCCCCCATCCCTCACCCCAACCCCACATCCCTCACCCCAACCCCCCATCCCTCACCCCGTCCCCACATCCCTCACCCCAACCCCCCACATCCCTCACCCCAACCCCCCCCATCCCTCACCCCAACCCCCCATCCCTCACCCCGTCCCCACATCCCTCACCCCAACCCCACATCCCTCACCCCAACCCCCCACATCCCTCACCCCAACCCCCCCCATCCCTCACCCCAACCCCCCATCCCTCACCCCGTCCCCACATCCCTCACCCCAACCCCACATCCCTCACCCCAACCCCCCACATCCCTCACCCCAACCTCCCATCCCTCACCCATACCCCCCATCCCTCACCCCAACCCCCACATCCCTCACCCCAACCCCACATCCCTCACCCCAACCCCCCACATCCCTCACCCCAACCTCCCATCCCTCACCCCAACCCCACATCCCTCACCCCAACCCCCCATCCCTCACCCCAACCCCACATCCCTCACCCCATCCCCACATCCCTCACCCCAACCCCCACATCCCTCACCCCAACCCCCCATCCCTCACCCATACCCCCCATCCCTCACCCCAACCCCCCCATCCCTCACCCCAACCCCCACATCCCTCACCCCAACCCCCCCATCCCTCACCCCAACCCCCCATCCCTCACCCCAACCCCCCCATCCCTCACCCCAACCCCCACATCCCTCACCCCAACCCCACATCCCTCACCCCAACCCCGCATCCCTCACCCCAACCCCCCATCCCTCACCCCAACCCCCCATCCCTCACCCCAACCCCCCCATCCCTCACCCCAACCCCCACATCCCTCACCCCAACCCCACATCCCTCACCCCAACCCCCCCATCCCTCACCCCAACCCCACATCCCTCACCCCAACCCCCCCACCCCTCACCCCACCCTCCCCATCCCCTGTTCTGTTAAGTCATGACTGACCTGCATCTTAACTCCCCCTCCCCCCCCCCATCCCCCTCCCCCCCCCATCCCCCTCCCCCTCCCCCCCCAGCACCCCTTTGGTTCAGTGACCCCGGAATACACCTGCTAAACTAAACTCAGTTTGGAAATACGGCGTTGCCCTCCCAGCCCCATCCCCCACCTCCCTGTCCAGACAGCTTTCCCGGGAGACAGAGAGAGTTTCAGGTTTCCCATTGCCTTGTGCGTGACGAAGGGAAATGGGGAGCAAGAAACGAGGGAATAAATAACATCAAATGTTCCGGAGACGGGGACAAGTCTCTCAAGTAAAGCACACTCTGCCTATGGACTGTACGCCCGCAGCTCAGACAGAACCTCGCCAACTTCCCAACCACCCGCTCTCGATCTCGAATCCCAGTAATTCCCAGAGGATTTAATCCGTTGCAGTCCCTCAGCTGTCAGTGGCTCCCTCTTTAAAAGCTGAAACCAGGAATACATTCTGAGGTCACCCTGCCTCTGGGTAATTTGACCCTCTTTTACGCTCAATCCATTCCCACTACCTCCCACCCCCACTCTGTGAACAGACATAGGGAGCAATCATTTTGTAAGGTCTTCACCCTCTGTGTCCTGACAGTGTGCAACATGAGTTCTTGTCAATGGATGGGGGATGTATTTGTGGCCTGTTTAACCTGGTTGGACCATCCACCAACACATCGCAACACGTGACAAAGAACAAAGAACAACACAGCGCAGGAAACAGGCCCTTCGGCCCAACGAGCCCACGTCGCCATTTTAACATTCAGTGAGTGCCCTCATCTACCTATGACTTTTCTCCACGCCATATCTGGGGAGGTCTAATTTAGGGACAATTTGTTAACACCAAAAGCACGTTTTTTGGGGGTGTGGGAGGAAAAACCGGAGCACCCGGAGAAAACCCACGCAAGCACGGGGAGAATGTGCAAACTCCCCACAGGCATCGACCCAAGTCGGAGATCCCACCCAGGTCCGTGTCTCTGCACAGCAGGCAGTGATAGTCACTGAGCTGTCGTGTTGCCCGTCAGTTGGTCCAGTTTAAGCGTACACTAACGACGTGAAGCACTAGGCAACTCTGGGAGCAACATCGCCCTCGTGCGACCCACCCCGTGTCTGCCCCTTGTTGGACAACAAGGCATTGTTGTTTACACCTATGGCGTAAAAGAAAAGACATCAATAAACATACACAGCTTATACAGACACTCACGGGATCCCCAGAAGCTCAAACGTAAGAGACAGGTGAGCCATAAAATATGTTGGATGGCCCGTAGGAATCTATTAATTCCCAGGAACATCCTGAGGCCCTTGATCCTTATTTAGAACAGTCTTTTGTATCCCTCCATCTCTAGTCTGCTCACGTGCCTATCTAGGTAAGCCTTAAACAACTCTAGCGTGCCTGCCTCCACCACCCTACAGTGCATTCCATACCCCCACAACCCTCTTCCTCTAACATCTGAATTATACCTCGCCCCCCACCCCCCCCTCACCCTGAGCCCGTGGCCCCTCGTAATTTTCGTATCCAACCTGGGGAAAAAGCTTCCCACTGTTCACTCTATCTATACTCTTCATAATCTTATACACCTGTATTAGGCCTCCCCTCATTCTCTGTCTTTCCATGGAGAACAGTCCCAATTTGCTGATGACACCAAGATTGGGGGAAAGGCAAATTGTGCGGAGGGTGTGGAGAGTCTGCAGAAGGATCTAGATAGGCTGGGCGAATGGGCCAGGAAATGGCAAATGGAATTTAATGTTGGCAAGTGTGAGGTGGTCCACTTTGGTAGGAAGAATGGTAGGAAGGACTATTACTTACGGGGCGAAAAACTGCAGCAGGCGACGGTACAGAGGGACCTCGGGGTCCTTGTGCATGAGTCGCAAAAACCCAGCTTGCAGGTGCAGCAGGTGGTCAGGAAGGCGAATGGGATGCTGGCCTTCATAGCGAGGGGGATTGAATATAAAAGTAGGGAGGTCTTGCTGCAGCTGTATAGGGCATTGGTGAGGCTGCAGCTGGAGTACTGTGTGCAGTTTTGGGCGCCGCACCTGCGCAAAGATATTTTGGCCTTGGAGGGAGTGCAGAGGAGGTTTACTAGGCTGATACCGGAGTTGAGGGGGTTGAGCTATGAGGAGAGGCTGAATAAACTAGGTTTGTACTCGTTAGAGTTTAGAAGAATGAGGGGAGATCTCATTGAGACATATAAGATGATGAATGGGATGGATAGGGTAGAGGTGGAGAGACTCTTCCCGCTCAAAAAAGACAGTAGGACTAGGGGGCACAGCCTCAAGATAAAGGGGAGGCGGTTTAGAACGGAGTTGAGGAGGAACTTCTTCACTCAAAGGGTGGTGAATCTCTGGAATTCTCTGCCCGTTGAAGTGGTGGAGGCTACCTCGCTAAATATATTTAAGACGCGGGTTGATGGGTTTTTGATAAGCGAGGGGATTAAGGGTTATGGGGAGAGGGCGGGAATGTGGAACTGAGCCACGACAGATCAGCCATGATCTTATTGAATGGCGGGGCAGGCTCGAAGGGCTAGATGGCCTACTCCTGCTCCTATTTCATATGTTCTTATGTTCTTATTTGTCCAATCTCTCCTCCAGGACGCACTCCCCCATTGGTCGTCCAACACCGCAAGTGCCCTGACCAATCCGAAAGCAAGCACTCTCCTCACTACCCTATTGGCTGTTTCCCGACTGTCAGCTTTTCTTCTCCTATCCAACATTTCTCCAACTAATAAACCAGCGAAAAAGTTTCTTTCTTAAATTTAATAAAAAGCAGAGGTTTTTATTTTACCGATGAGCTTTCTTCCAAATGTTGCTGACAGTTTTGTCCTGGGGTTGTATCTATAATTTCTGGAGAAGGGTTCTGGAGGATTGGAGACTCTCACTGTGCTATCTCCTACGATAAACCCCAGAGCAACTCAATGCCAATCCTCAAAGAACAAAGAACAAAACAGCCCGGGAAACAGGCCCTTCAGCCCAACAAGCCCACACCGCCATTTTAACATTATGATACCCCGTCCACCCATGACCCTTATCTCTGCTTATGGCATTCCACATTGAGGGAAACTAATTTAGGGACAATTTATTACCACCAATCAGCCTAATAGCACATCTCCCCCAGATTGGTTCTCCCTTCTCTTGGTAAATGTTGCTTTCACTTTTCTGAAGAAACGTACTGTTTTTCTTTACACCGTGTGGGATGAAATTAGGTTGTAGCTTTCCTCTGTTGGCGAGATCCCGGGTTGAGATCAGGATCCACTTCCTTTACCATTTGTTTGATCTGCAAGTTGTTAAATTCTTGCAGAAGGGGCGGGACTTGCTTTGGTGTTGGTTGAAATTTTCCAGCCTCGCCCAAGGCCAGGGTTCTCCAGTCCCGCTGCTGTGAAAGGAGGTTTGGCTGAACACCAAATTCTCCATCCTCACTGGCGGTGATGGTGGGACGTAAGAGATCGGGGAATTTGGCTGTTGCTGCTGTTCATTCCTACTGCTTTCTAATCTAATTGATCGTTTGGAGAATCATAGAATCCCTACAGTGCAGAAGGAGGCCATTCGGTCCATCAAGACTGCACCGATAACAATCCCACCCAGACCTCCACGCATTTACCCTGTTAATCCTTCTAACCAAAGCATCCCAGGACACTAAAGGGAAATCCAACACCTAACCTGCACATTTTTGGACTGTGGGATGAAATTGGAGCACCCGGAGGAAACCCACGCAGACACGGGGAGAACATGCAACTCCACACAAACAGTGACCCAAGCTGGGAATTGAACCTGGGTCCCTGGAGCTGTAAGACAACACTGCCAACTCACTGTGCCACCCGTGTTGATGAAGTTTAGGTTCTTTATGACAGATTTGAGAAAGTCAGCATTGTTTAACTATTTATTAGGACTTATTTGCAAAGCCTCAGGGTAAACATGTGGTGTACGGCACACAGTCATCTCCTTGTCCAGCTCCCATGGAATCTCTCAGTCATCTGACTACTGATGTCACAGTTCCCTCATTAACAGCATCGCGGTGTCGCTAACATATCCGTTAACCCGTTACATTACAGAATGTTCTGTTCGGAGGTCTCTGGGCACGATGGCCAGTGGAGATCTTCCAGGTCAGGTTTGAGTTACCACATTGATGCAGGTGTTACAGCATTCCACTGCTGGATTCTCAGTAGCTGTCTCAAAGACAGGGTTTTCATTGCGATGCAGACTCAGGTGAGCCAGGTATCGGATCGGAGGCAGCTACAGGGGGGAGGTGCGCTGATTAAAAGGCCCCTCTCAGTGCTGTGGGACTCTAACCATGAAAAGCTGAGGCTCACTCCTCACATTCCCCCCCCCAATCCCCTCTCCATCTCCCCGCACACACACACTCGCCATTCCACACCAAGGGCTAGGATATGAGGAGAGTGCAGAATTATGGTATTGAGGTGAAGGATCAGACATGATCGTGATGTACGGTGGAACAGGCTTAAGAAGCCAAATGGCCTACTCCTGCACCTATCTTCTATGTTTCTATGTCATCTCATGCCCCCATGCCAGACAGTGCCCAATCCCTGGCCTCTCACTCCCTTAACGCCAAGCTATAGCATACTCATTGACCCACTATACTCTGTATAGAGCCTATGGCAACAGGATGTGGAAAGAAAAGCTTTAGAAAAACAGTCACTCATTCATTATTTTCCACAGTGTTAAAAACGATCTTTTATTACATTACACTAAAAGTGTCAATCATCCAGACTCTGTTTAAACACAAGGAAAAGCATTATTGAACTGGCAGCTCTCGCTCTCTGATCTCTACTGTCAATTGCAACGATATTTACTTACACACGGTTTCAAGTGGTTGTAGCTTCTGCTGCCGATACTTTACAGAGTCTGGACAATTGTCCTGTAGAGGTTATTTGAGGTGTTCAAAATGAGTTTTGATGCAGCTTTTTAAATTAATTTGTGGGACATGGGCAGCACTTATTGTCCATCGATAAACTCAAAACATGGTAGAGGCTGGAATCAGAAACGAAAACAGGAAAATTTCAGTGTCTGTGGGGAGAGAGTAGAGCCAATGTTTTGAGGCTAGATGACCCTTTGTCAGAGCTCATTTATTGCCCATCTCTAGTTACCCGGGGCAGTTGAGAGTCAACCACATGACTTTAGGTCACACGGAGACCAGACCAGGTAAGGATGGCAGATTTCCTTCCCTAAAGAACATTAGTGAACCAGATGGGTTTCCCAGACGATCGACAATGGTTTCATGGTCATCAGTCGATTCTTAATTCAGATTTTTTACTGAATTCAAATTCCACCATATACCATGGCGGGATTTGAACCCAAGTCCCCAGAACTTGGCGGCACGGTAGCACCGTGGGTTAGCACTGCTGCTTCACAGCTCCAGGAACCTGGGTTCGATTCCCAGTTCGGGTCACTGTCTGTGTGGAGTTTGCACATTCTCCTCGTGTCTGCGTGGGCTTCCTCCGGGTGCTCCAGTTTCCTCCCACAGTCTAAAGATATGCAGGTTAGGTTGATTGGCCATGCTAAGAAATTGCCTTTAGTGTCCTGGGATGCAAAGGTTAGAGGGATTAGTGGTTAAATATGTAGGGATATGGGGGATAGGGCCTGCGTGGGATTGTGGTCGGTCAGACTCAAAGAAGAAAGAACAAAGAACAACACAGCACGGGAAACAGGCCCTTCGGCCCAACGAGCCCGCGCCGCCATCCCACTGTCTCAGTGTCCTATTCATGATTTTAGCCTACGCCTAATGTGCGAGGATCAGGGAGGTCCAATTTAGGGACAATTTAGTACCCAATCAATCAGCCTAAAAGCACATCTTTGGGATGCGGGAGGAAACCGGAGCACCCGGAGGAAACCCACGCAACCACGGGGAGAACGTGCAAACTCCCACAGACACAGGCCCAAATCCATGTGTCCGCACAGCAACAGAGATAGTCTCTGAGCTGTCATGTTGCCCTCGAGATGGTCCAGTCCAAGCACACTAACGACATGAAGCAATAGGCAACTCCCGACTCAATGGGTCGAATGGCCTCTTTCTGTGCTGTAGGGGTTCTATGATTCTATTCTATGATTGATTAACAGAGTTTCTGGATTAATAGTCTAGTGATAGTACCACCAGGCCATTGCCCTCCCTAAAGACAGAAACCTTATTTCCAGGGAAACAATGTTTGGTGACTAGAGGGCAGAGATTTAAGATAATTGATCCTGAATAAAGATGGGGAGTTTCTTTTTCGATAGTGTTGCATTGCTGAGATCTGAAATATTCCCCAAAAGGAAGGTGGAATTAGATCCAGTCATCACTTTCAAAAGACAATTGGATAAATACTTTGTGGCCAGACACTCAACAATAACCGCAACAATGAGAATAGTTAAGAGCTTTAATCAAACACGCCGAGAATTTTTGCCAAGCTGAATTAAAACTCAGATGTAGGTCAAAGAAGGCTAAGGAGCATCCTCTCTGGATGTATCACAGCTTGGGATGGCTCCTGCTCTGACCAAGATCACAAGAAACTAAAAAGAGTTATGAATGAAGCTCAGTCCATCCATCGATTGACTCCGTCTACACTTCCCACTGTCTCGGAAAAGCAACCAACATAATCAAGGACCCCACGCACCCTGGGCATTCTCTCTTCCACTTTCTTCCATCGGGAAAAAGGTACAAAAGTCCTGAGGTCACGTACCAACCGACTCAAGAACAGCTTCTTCCCTGCTGCATCAGACTTTTGAATGGACCTACCGTATATTAAGTTGATCTTTCTCTACACCCTAGCTATGTCTGTAATATGCTGCACCCTCTCCTTCCTTTCTCCCCTATGTACTATGGATGGTATGTTTTATAAGGCGCAAGAAACAATACTTTTCACTCTATCCCAATACGTGTTTCGATAATAACTCAAATCACCTCAAATAGTGGCAACTTGTGGGACGTGATCTGACACTCCCTGTGCGAGCCAAATAAGGACAGTTGGTTGGATGAGTTCCAGACATACTGGCACCTTCATTCTGACCTTCTTCTATATATGATGACTTACATATAACTTGGTATAAACAGTTTACAAGTTGGCTATAATCAATGTTCATCTGGCAATCAGGAGACTTCAGTTACGAGCAATAGAAGAACTAACTTCACAAAGTAAATTAGAGAAAAGGGTTTCACATAAAGAAACTTCATTACGTGAGCACTCTGACCATTCTCGGGGTCATACAATCTCCCACAATTCCATTCTACTTCCTATTTATACCAGATCAGCAGGTCAGCTGACCCTCACAACATATCGGTTGCTTTATTACAGATTTCAATGTTATTATTGGCTATATTACAACAATCAAACATTGTGATCAGTTGGTATCAGGTGGTATCATTGGCCGAGCACCAGAGAAAGTTCTGGAAGGATGGGCAAAGTTTCGGATAAATGATTTACTTTGAGTTTTTAATTCCTCAGGAGAAACTCAAAATTCGCGACACGTGCCCTGAAGATCATCTTCAGAGAAGGGAAAAGGAAGATTCGTTCCCAAGGACAGACCTGGCCATCTCGCTGGAACGGGTAGAATTTGTTATCAGTCAAAAACTTTAAGTTAAAGTGAGTTTGAATTTAGTTAAATGCATTAAAGTTAAGGTTGAATTTAGACGGATTACGTTGAGTAAGTTAAAGTCAGTGGTGGAATTAATATGGATTTATGTTGAATATTGGTACCTGAAATAGTAACTGAAGAAAAAGCGGGTGGCACGGTAGCACAGTGGGTTAGCACTGCTGTTTCACAGGTCCTGGGTTCGATTCCCGGCTCGGGTCACTGTCTGTGTTGAGTTTGCACATTCTCCTCATGTCTGTGTGGGTTTCCTCCGGGTGTTCCGGTTTCCTCCCATGTCCAAAGATGTGCGGGTTAGGTCGATTGGCCGTGCTAACAAATTGCCCCTTAGTGTCCAGGGATGTGTAGGTTAGAGGGGTTAGTGGGTATGATATGGGGGTAGGGCCTGGGTGGGATTGTGCTGGGTGCAGACTCGATGGGCCTCTTTCTGCACTGTATAGTTCTACGTATTGTTGAAGTGTAATTTGAATCCACTCTGTTTTTTGCTGGGTGCACGGGGGAAAAATAACTGGGTGGCTAAAAGTATTCCAGTTGGATAGCAAGATGAAAATGCGGAGTGCTGTGGGGAAAGAGGAAGGGGAGTGGGATTAGTTGGCTCTTTTCAAGAGCCAGCAGAGTGGACAATGGTCTCCTAGGAATCAGTGAAGTTCTATCATTGACAATACGCTTTAAATAAACCAAAATGCCAAGGTGTAAATTATTTTGGGTCAGTTTGAAGTTGTTTGTACTTTTGGGTGGCATGGCAACACGGTGGCACATTGGTTGGCACTGCCGCCTCACAGTGCCAGGGTCCAATTCCAGCCTTGGGTGGCTGTGTGGAGGTTCCACCTTCTCCCCATGTCCGTAGCCTCAGTCGCAATGGAAGTGTTTGATTTCTGAGAGGTTTCAGTAAGGGAATCAGCAGCGGCTGTGGATTTTGCTGGTTAGGATTCAATGATTGTGATTCGCTGCTCGGATCGTAGAATTCTAACAGTGCAGAAGGAGACCATTCGGCCCATCGAGCCTGCATCAACTCTCCGACAGAGAGGTCTCCTCCGGGTGCTCCAGTTTTCTCCCACACTCCAAATACGTGCGGGTTAGGAGGATTGGCTACGCTAAATTGTCCCTTAGAATCATAGAATCCTACAGTTCAGAAGGAGGCCATTCGGCCCATCAAGTCTGCACCGATCACAATTCTACCCTATCTACATAACCCTATATATTTACTCTAGCTAGCCCCTTGACACTAAAGGCAATTTAACGTGGCCAATCCACCTGACCAGCACGTCTTTTGGACTGTGGGAGGAAACCGGAGCACCCAGAGGAAACCCACACAGGCATAGGGGGATTCCACACAGACAGTGGTGCAAGCCAGGAATTGAACCCGGATCCTTGGAGCTGTGAGGCAGCTGTGCTAACCCACTGTGCCGTTGTACCACAATGACATCTTTAGTGTCCCAAGATGCATGTAGATGTGTGTAGATCGTTGGAGTTTAGAAGGCTGAGGGGGGATCTTATAGAGATGTATAAGATAATGAAAGGGATGGATAGGGTAGAGGTAGAGAGATTCTTCCCGCTCAGAAAGGACAGCAGGACTAGAGGGCACAGCCTCAAGATAAGGGGGGGCAGTTTAGAACAGAGTTGAGGAGGAACTTCTTCACTCAAAGGGTGGTGAATCTCTGGAATTCTCTGCCCGTTGAAGTGGTGGAGGCTACCTCATTGAATATATTTAAGTCACGGGTAGATAGGTTTCTGATAGACAGGGGAATTAAGGGTTATGGGGAGAAAGCGGGAAAGTGGAACTGATCCACTTCAGATCAGCCATGATCTTATTGAATGGCGGGGCAGGCTTGAAGGGCTAGATGGCCTGCTCCTGCTCCTATTTCTTATGTTCTTATGATTAGGGGGATAACAAGTTAATGTGTGGGGTTATGGGGATAGGGCGAGGATAGACTTGGGTAAGTTGCTCTGTCGGAGAATCAATGCAGGCTTGATGGGCTGAATGGCCTCTTTCTACACTGTTGGGATTCTATGATTCGACCTGCAAAATCTGCAGCCACTGACTGAACCCTCTCACAAAGCAAACACTTCCATTGCCACTGAGTCTGTGTTCTGAATGCTGCCTGTACATTCACTCTGACCAACTGTCCTGCCTGTGTGCTGGGGGCTGCAACAGGGGCTATATTGTTACTGGTTCCAAGGAGTTACACAGCTGTCTCTGCGAGCGAGACCATGAATTGCTTGCTGTTTATAAGCATGACACATGACAAAAGTGGCTGCGAAGCTCACTTTACATCTACAACGAATTTCAGTTCGATGCAGCGGGATATTTTAGCTGTGAGTTTAGAATTCATAGAACATAGAACACTACAGCACAAACAGGCCCCTCGGCCCACAAGTTGCACCGATCAAATCCATACCTATAACTCCCAATCCCATTAAATCCCATATACTCATCCAGAAGTCTTTTAAAAGACCCCAGCGAGTTCGCCTCCACCACCACCGACGGCAGCCGATTCCGCTCACTCACCACCCTCTGAGTGAAAAACTTACCCCTGACATCTCCTCTGTACCTGCTCCCCAGCACCTTAAACCTGTGTCCTCTCGTAGTGACCATTTCAGCCCTGGGAAATAGCCTCCGAGAATCCACCCTATCTATTCCTCTCAACGTTTTATAAACCTCTATCAGGTCGCCTCTCAACCTTCGTCTCTCCAGGGAGAAGAGACCGAGCTCCAGACCACCCAAAGGAAACCCACACAGACATGGGGAGATTCCACACAGACAGTGGTGCAAGCCAGGAATCGAACCCGGATCCCTAGAGTTGTGAGGCAGCTGTGCTAACCCACTGTGATGTTGTACCACAATGACATCTTTAGTGTCCCAAGATGCGTGTAGATGTGTGTACATCGTTGGAGTTTAGAAGGATGAGGGTCTTATAGAGATGTATAAGATAATGAAGGGGATGGATAGGGTAGAGGTAGAGAGATTCTTCCTGCTTAGAAAGGACAGCAGGACTAGAGGGCACAGCCTCAAGATAAGGGGAGGGGCAGTTTAGATCAGAGTTGAGGAGGAACTTCTTCACTCAAAGGGTGGTGAATCTCTGGAATTCTCTGCCCGTTGAAGTGGTGGAGGCTACCTCGCTAAATATATTTAAGTCACGGGTAGATAGGTTTTTGACAGACAAGGGAATTAAGGGTTATGGGGAGAAAGCAGGAAAGTGGAACTGAGCCTTATGAGCCTATACCTTATGAACCTATCCTCATAAGGCATGCCTCCCAATCCAGGCAACATCCTTGTAAATCTCCTCTGCACCCTCTCAATAGCTTCCACATCCTTCCTGTAGTGAGGCGACCAGAACTGCGCACAGTACTCCAAGTGGCCAATTCGATTTGCATTTTAAAAGATGATGTATTTTGAATCCCCAATTCCTCCCCCATCCCCCAAAAAAACAATCACTTTGAGAATCATATCAACTCGATGTCCTCTCTGGCCTTGCAATTTACACCTTTCACAGCAAGCTCTCTGCTGGACTCTGCAGCCACCAGGATTCCTTGATGGGGAATCAGTCCCAGAGATCAGCATCGGAGCAAGAGTTCTCCAGGTTAAAAAAAAAGCAGGAATAAACTTTGGAAGAGTAATTAGTGATTAGGGAAGAAATTTGAAAAGTTTGACACTGATAGTTAATTTAACCCAGCCCAGTTTAATCAGGGTAAAGATTACAGGTAGTGACAGTGTTACAATGAAGCTGTTACAGTGTCAGGTGAAGAATACATAAGAACATAAGAAATAGGAGCAGGAGTCGGCCATCTAGCCCTTCAAGCCTGCCCCGCCATTCAATAAGATCATGGCTGATCTGAAGTGGATCAGTTCCACTTTTCCACTTTCTCCCCATAACCCTTAATCCCCTTGTCTATCAGAAACCTATCTACCCGTGTCTTAAATATATTTAGCAAGGTAGCCTCCACCACTTCAACGGGCAGAGAATTCCAGAGATTCACCACCCTTAGAGTGAAGAAGTTCCTCCTCAACTCCAATCTAAACTGCCCCCTCTTATCTTGAGGCTGTGCCCTCTAGTCCTGCTGTCCTTTCTGAGCGGGAAGAATGTCTCTACCTCTACCCTATCCATCCCCTTCATTATCTTATATGTCTTTATAAGATCCCCCCTCACCCTGCTAAACTCCAACGAGTACAGACCCAGTCTATTTAGTCTCTCTCATAGTCTAACCCCCTCATCTCTGGTATCAGCCTAGTGAACCCCCTCTGCACTCCCTCCAAGGCCAATATATCCTTGCGCAAGTGCGGCGACCAAAACTGCACACAGTACTCCAGCTGTAGCCTCACCAGTGCCCCGTACAGTTGCAGCAAGACCTCCCTGCTTTTATATTCTATCCCCCTCGCTATAAAGGCCAACATCAGAGTTGAGGAGGAACTTCTTCACTCAAAGGGTGGTGAATCTCTGGAATTCTCTGCCCGTTGAAGTGGTGGAGGCTGCCTCGCTAAATATTTTTAAGATGCGGGTTGATGGGTTTTTGATAAGAGAGGGGATTAAGGGTTATGGGGAGAGGGCGGGAATGTGGAACTGAGCCACGACAGATCAGCCATGATCTTATTGAATGGCGGGGCAGGCTCGAAGGGCTAGATGGCCTACTCCTGCTCCTATTTCTTATGTTCTTATGTTCTTATTATCCCATTCGCCTTCTTGATCACCTGCTGCGCCTGCAGACTGGGTTTTTGCGACTCATGCACAAGAGCCCCCAGGTCCCTCTGCACCGTAGCATGCTGCAGTTTTTCGCCTTTTAAATAATAATCCCTCCTACTATTATTTCTGCCAAAGTGGATAACCTCACACTTGCTAACATTATACTCCATCTGCCAGGTCCTCGCCCACTCGCTCAGCCTATCCAAATCCCTCTGCAGGCTTTCCACACCCTTCGCACAATTCAGGTGATTCAGGATCAGGTGAGGATACCTCCCTTCAAATTGTGTCACAAAATTGGGCAATGTCACATGCACAGGGATCTGGGCGTGCAGGTCTACAGTTCCCTAAAAATAGCAATACAGGTGGCCAAGGTTATTAAGAAGGCATATGGCATTGAGTACAAGAATTAGCAAATCATGTTGCAGCTATAGAAAACCTTGGTTAGGCCACATTTGGAATATTGCACACAGATCTGCTCATCACACTACCAGAAGGATGGGAAAGATTTGGAGGGAGCGCAGAGAAGGTTCACCAGGATGTTTCCTGGTCTCGAGGGTGTTGGCTAAGAGGAGAGGTTGAATAAACTAGGATTGTTTTCACTGGAAAGATGGAGGCTGAGGGGAGACCTGATAGAGGTCCACAAAATGATGAGAGACAGAATGGATAGTCAGAGAACTTTTCTTTCCAATTTCTTCCCAATTACAAAGGGCACAGATTCAAGGCTAGGGGGGGAAAGTTTAAGGGAGATATGTGGGTGGGGTGTGTTTTTCGTAAGAACATAAGAAATAGGAGCAGGAGTAGGCCATCTAGCCCTTCGAGCCTGCCCCACCATTCAATAAGATCATGGCTGATCTGTCGTGGCTCAGTTCCACATTCCCGCCCTCTCCCCATAACCCTTAATCAGACGACCATCATTCTGGTACCTATGAAAAACCAGGCAGCGTGGCCTTAATGACTATCGGCCGGTGGCTCTGACATCCATCATTATGAACTGCTTCGAAAGGTTCGTCATCTCACAAATCAATTCCAGCCTCCCAGACTGCCTGGATCCATTACAATTTACCTACCGCTGCAACAGTACAGAGCAGACACCATCTCCCTGGCCCTGCACTCAACCCTGGAACACTGAGATATCAAGGTCACCTATAGAACATAGAACATAGAACATTACAGCGCAGAACAGGCCCTTCGGCCCACGATGTTGCACCGACCAGTTAAAAAGCAATGACCCTCTAACCTAAACCAAACCCTTTCCATCCATAAACCTATCCACGGATCTCTTAAACGCCCCCAAACTAGGCGCATTTACAACTGCAGCAGGCAGGGCATTCCAATCCCTCACCACCCTCTGGGTAAAGAACCTACCCCTGACATCCGTCCTATAACTACCACCCCTTAATTTAAAGCTATGCCCCCTCGTGCTAGCTTTCTCCGTCCGATGAAAAAGGCTATCACTGTCCACCCTATCTAAACCTCTAATCATCTTATATGTTTCAATAAGGTCCCCTCGTAGCCGCCTTCTTTCTAACAAAAACAACCTCAAATCCCTCAGTCTCTCCTCATAGGACCTCCCCTCCATACCAGGCAACATCCTGGTAAACCTCCTCTGCACCCTCTCCAAAGCCTCCACATCCTTCCTATAACGTGGGGACCAGAACTGCACACAATACTCCAAGTGCGGCCGCACCAGAGTTGTGTACAGTTGCAACATGACGCTGCGGCTCCTAAATTCAATCCCCCTACCAATAAACGCCAAGACACCGTATGCCTTCCTAACTACCTTATCTACTTGATTCCCAACTTTCAGGGATCTATGTACACATACACCTAGATCCCGCTGCTCATCAACACTATTCAGAGTCCTACCGTTAGCCCTATACTCTACACATCTGTTATTCCTGCCAAAGTGAATTACCTGACACTTTTCCACATTAAACTCCATCCGCCACCTCTCGGCCCAGCTCTGCAACTTGTCCAAGTCTCCCTGTAGACTAAGACACCCTTCCTCACTATCTACCACACCTCCGACTTTGGTGTCATCAGCAAATTTACTAATCCACCCAGCTATACCCTCATCCAGATCATTTATAAAAATTACAAACAGCAGTGGCCCCAAAACAGATCCCTGAGGCACACCACTTGTAACTGAACTCCATGACGAATACTTACCATCAACCACCACCCTCTGTCTCCTATCTGCCAGCCAATTCCTGATCCAATTTCCTAAATCACCCTCAATCCCATGCATCTGCATTTTCTGCAGAAGCCTTCCATGGTGAACCTTATCAAACGCCTTACTAAAGTCCATATAGACCACGTCAACTGCCTTATCCCCATCCACCTCTTTGGTCACTTTCTCAAAAAACTCAATAAGGTTAGTAAGGCACGACCTACCCTCCACAAAACCATGCTGACTATCTCCAATCAATTCATTACTCTCCAAATAACTATAAATCCTATCCCTAATAATTTTTTCTAAAACCTTGCCCACAACAGAAGTAAGACTCACCGGTCTATAATTCCCGGGGAAGTCTCTGTTCCCCTTCTTAAACAATGGGACAACATTCGCTATCCTCCAATCTTCTGGCACTATACCTGTGACCAACGACGACCTGAAGATCAGAGCCAGAGGCTCTGCAATCGCCTCTCTAGCCTCCCAGAGAATCCTAGGGTAAATCCCGTCCGGCCCAGGGGACTTATCTATTTTCAAACCCTCAAGAATATCTAGCACATCCTCCTTATCAACTGCAATACTGTCCAGTTTACAACCCTGTAACCCAGTGTTCTCCACAGCTACATTTATGTCTCCCTGCGTGAATACCGAAGAGAAATATTGGTTCAATGCCTCTCCAATCTCTTCCAGCTCCACACACAAATTCCCACTGCTGTCTCTAACTGGCCCCAATCTTGCCCTAACCAATCTTCTGTTCTTAACATATCTATAGAACGCCTTAGGGTTCTTCTTAATCCTATCAGCTAAAGTCTTCTCATGTCCTCTTTTAGCCCTTCTTAACTCACTCTTTAACTCCCTCCTAGCCAATCTAAAGCTTTCTAGTGCACTACCTGAGCCCTCAAGTCTCATCCGGACATAAGCCTCCTTTTTCTTTTTAACCAGCGAAACAACTTTTTTAGTGCACCACGGTTCCCTAGCTCGACCAATACCTCCTTGCCTGACAGGGACATACATATCAAGGACTCGCAGTAGCTGCTCCTTGAAAAAACTCCACATTTCGGACGTTCCGAGACCCTGTAGTCTCCTAGTCCAACCTATGCTTCCTAATTCTCTCCTAATAGCCTCATAGTTACCCTTCCCCCAGCTAAAACTACTGACCCAAGGTTCATGCCTATCCCTTTAACCGAATTGTGGTCACTATCACCAAAATGCTCACCAACTTCCAAGTCTAGCACTTGGTCTGGCTCATTTCCCAGCACCAAATCCAATATAGCCTCACCTCTAGTTGGCCTGTCAACATACTGAGTCAAGAAACCCTCCTGCACACTTTGTACAAAAACTGCCCCCTCTAACGAGCTAGAGCTATAACAATTCCAATCAATATTAGTAAAGTTAAAGTCCCCCATAACAATTACCCTATTACTTTCACTCCTATCCAGGATCGTCTCCGCAATCCTTTCCTCAACCTCTCTAGAACTTTTAGGAGGTCTATAAAAGACTCCCAACAGGGTGACCTCCCCTCTCCTATTTCTAATCTCCGCCCATACTACCTCAACAGACAAGTCCTCATCAAACTTCGTCTCTGACACTGTGATGCAGTCCTTGACCAATAATGCTACCCCACCCCCCCTTCTACCTCTTTCTCTACTCCGACTGAAGCATTTGAACCCCGGGACCTGCAACATCCATTCCTGACCCTGCTCTATCCATGTCTCTGAAATGGCCACAACATCAAAGTCCCAGGTACTGATCCACGCTGCAAGTTCATCCACTTTATTGCGAATACTCCTCGCATTAAAGTATACACATTTCAAACCCTGCTCCGCTTCACCCCCATGATGCCGTGCATTGCAGTCCCCATCTATGCCCCCCTCACTTTCACCCCCGCTACTCAGGATCCCACCCCCGCTCCGAATCAGTTTAAACCTCCCTGCATAGCCTTCACAAATTTACCCCCCAGGATATTGGTTCCCCTCTGATTCAGGTGTAAACCATCACTCTTATAGAGGTCCCACCTTCCCCAGAATGAGCCCCAATTGCTCAAGAACCTGAACCCCTCCCTCCTGCACCATCCCCTCAGCCACGAGTTCAAACTTTCCCTCTCTCTGTTCCACTCTAAACTATCCCGTGGCACAGGCAAGAGTCCCGAGATAACCACTCTGTCCGACTTGGCCTTAAGTTTCCACCCCAACTCCATAAAGTTCTGCTTAATATCCCCTTCCCTTATCCTCCCTATGTCATGCGTCCCCACATGAACTATGACTTGGGGTTGATCTCCCTCTCCCTTAAGAGTCCTGAACACCCTCTCTGAAACATCCCGGACCCCAGCCCCAGGGAGGTAACACACCAGCCCTGAGTCCCTACCATTACCTCTGACTCTCCTATCCGTCCCCCTAACTGTGGAGTCCCCAATCACTAGGCCCAATCTTTTACATCCCCTAACCACCTGAGCTTTCACAACAGGCTCACCTCCAGAGACCTGCTCCCTTTGGCTATCCTCAGTTGATTCCTCCTCAACTGTAGCCTCCAGGACAGAAAACCTATTTTGGAGGGGAACAGCCCCAGGGGATTGTCCCCCCAATTGCTTTTTTCCCCTCTTCCTGGCAGTTACCCAAGACTCATTTCTAGGAGTGACTATCTCCTTATAACTCCTATCGATGTCCGCCTCAGCCTCCCGAATTATGCGGAGTTCCTCCAATTCCAACTCCAGCTCCTTAACACGATCCTCCAGAAGCTGCAATCGTACACACTTCCTGCAGGTATAATCAGCAGAAACACTACTGGTGTCCCTCACCACATACATCCCACAGGAGGTGCAGCTTATTGCCTGAACTGCCATCTCTGAAACAATTTCCAGCAGAAAAGAAAAAAAAACTTCCCACGCACTTATAATTAGGTTAGAGGAGGTGGGAGGGTGGGATTCTCTAGAGGATCAGGTATCCTCTCTGTGCCAATTTATAGGGTCAGACTCCTATTTACATCTCAGCCTCCAACACCATTATTCCCACGAAACTCATCTCCAAACTCTATGGCTGGGCCTCGGCACCTCCCTCTGCGACTGGATCCTGAATTTCCTAACCCACAGACCACAATCAGTAAGGATAGGCAACAACACCTCCTCCACCATCATCTTCAACACCAGTCTCCCACCAGTGTTCTCAGCCCCCTACTATACTCCTTATAGATCTACGACTGTGTGGCCAAATTCCCCTCCAATTCAATTTTCAAGTTTGCTGATGACACCACCATAGTGGATCAAATCTCAAACAATGACGAGACAGAGAACAGGAATGAGATAGAGAATCTGCTGAACTGGTGCGGTGACAATAATCTCTCCCTCGATGTCAACAAAACGAAAGAAATTGTCATCGGCTTCAGGAAGCGTAAAGGAGAACATGCCCCGTCTACATCAATGGGGACAGAGTAGAAATGATTAAAAGTTTCAGATTTTTTGGTGTCCAGATCACCAACAACCTGTCCTGGTTCCCCCCGCCATGCCACTATAGTTAAGAACGCCCCTACTTTCTCAGAAGACTAAGGGAATTTGACATGTCCACTACGACTCTCTCCAACTTTTACAAATGCCCCATAGAAAGCATTCTTTCTGGTTGTATCACAGGTTGGTATGGGCTCCTGCTCTGCCCAAGACTGCAAGAAACTACAAAAGATCATTAATAGATACCAATCCATCATGCAAACTAGCCTCCCATCCATTGACTCTATCTACACTTCCCGCTGCCTTGGCAAAGCAGCCAGCAAAATTAAGGACCCCCACACACCCCGGACATTCCCTCTTCCACCTTCTGTGTTGAAAAAGAAGTCATAAACCAACCAACTCAAGAACAGCTTCTTCCCTGCTGCTGTCAGACTTCTGAATGGACCTACCTCACGTTAAGTTGACCTTTCCCTACACCCTAGCTATGACTGTAACACTACATTCTGCACTCTCTCATTTCCTTCTCTGTGAGCAGTATGCTTTGTCTATATAGCACGCAAGAAACAATACTTTTCACTGTATACTAATACATGTGACAACAATAAATCAAATGAAATATTTATTCATACATTCAAAACACATATGCGTGCACACACACACACACACACACACACACACACACACACACACACACACACACACACACACACACACACACACACACACACACACACACACACAAAGGTGAGATTGGAAAGAAAAGAGTTTTACAACTAAGAATAACGTAGAACAAGAAAACAAAGATAAGAATACAAACCCACGTGAATGTTTGCGTAGTCCATTCATGCAGGAGTTAAAGTTCAAATAAGTTCAGCTAGCTATAAGCAGGAGTTGCCGAATTCTTTCAAAGTAGGCGCTGACACAGCAAGGTATCACTGGTATGTAGAGACACGGTCTGTTTTACAGTCAATGGCAGGAACCTTCTCGTAAACCAGGTTTCGAGGAGGTTTTTACTTGAGGCAGACTTTATTATCAGCCTGGAGTCCTGCTTTGGTGTTGACAGGTTCGATGTTAACTCTGGGAGTTCAGGAATACATTTAAAGGCCAGTGGGGCTTTGGACATGTGGTGCTGCCCATTGATGAGTCAGTTTCAGGCTAACAATCAATTTAATCCATTGTTCACCTTAGTTAAAGTTTACTTATTTATCACAAGTAAGGCCTACATTAACGCTGCAATGAAATCTTTACTGAAATTCCCCTAGTCGCCACACTCTGGCACCTATTCAGGTCAATGCACCCAACCAGCATGTCTTTCGGAATGTGGGAGGAAGTCGAAGCAACTGGAGAAACCCATGCAGACATGGGGAGAACATGCATTACACAGAGAGTAACCAGGAATTGAACCAGGGTCCCTGGCACTGTGAAGCAGCAGTGCTAACCACTGTGCCACCATGCTGCCCTGTTATCTGCTGTTTCCTTGTTTCATTGATTGTAATGGGTCCACTCAATTTTAGCTGTAAAATTTCACAAGAATGAAGGTTGAGCTTTGTCCTGTAATTACCGTTGGTTACAGTAATTATAGTTATCACGTGACCTGTAACATGTCTTTGATGCAACAAAGTTCATTTTTAACTAAGCAGACGGTCAAGTTGGATTTACAGTTTATGATTTCTTTCTTGGACGTGACAATCTGCCCGATGGGATCCCAGTGTAACACCTCATCCCAAGTGTGACAGTGACGCACACCCTCAGTACTGCACTGGATTGTCTGCCCGGAGATTTGTTTTCAAGTCCCTGGAGTGAACATAAGAACTAGGAGCAGGAGTGGGCTATCTGGCCCCTCGAGCCTGCTCCGCCATTCAATAAGATCATGGCTGGTCTTATTGTGGACTCAGCTCCACTTACCCACCCGCTCACCATAACCATTCATTCCTTTACTGTTCAAAAATGTATCTATCCTTGTCTTAAAAACATTAAATGAGGGAGCCTCAACTGGGCAGGGAATTCCACAGATTCACAACCCTTTGTGTGAAGAAGTTCCTCCTTAACTCAGTCCTAAACCTGCTCTCCCTTATTTTGAGGTCATGCCCCCCAGTTCTAGTTTCACCCACCAGTAGAAACAACTTCCCTGCTTCTATCTTATCTATTCCCTTCATAATCTTATATGCTTCTTGAATATTTCCCCTCATTCTTCTGGATTTCAATGAGTATAGCCCCAGTCTACTCAGTCTCTCCTCATAATCCAACCCTCTCAACTCGGGAATCAACCTAGTGAATCTCCTCTGCACCTCCTCCAGTGCCAGTCTATCCTTTCTCAAGTTAGGAGACCAAAACTGTACACAGTACTCCAGGCGTGGCCTCACCAGCACCTTATACAGCTGCAACATAACCTCGCTGTTTTTAAACTCCATCCCTCTAGCAATGAAGGACAAAATTAAGACCATTAGGTCATAAGATATTGGAGCAGAATTGGGTCCATCAAGTCTGCTCCACCGTTCAATCATGGCTGATATTTTTCTCATCCCAATTCTCCTGCCTTTTTCCCACAATCCCTGCTCCTCTTATCAATCAAGAGCCTATCTATCTCTGTCTCAAAAACACTCAATGATCCGGCCTCCACAGCTTTCTGTGGCAAAGAGTTCCTCTGGCTAAAGAAATTCCACCTCATCTCTGTTTTAAAGGACCGTCCCTTTAGTCTTGGTTTTGCCCTCTGATGTTAGTTTCTCCTGCTAATGGAAACATGCTCTCCACATCCACTCTATCTGGCCCTTGTAGTACCCTGTAAGTTTCAATAAGATTCCCCCCTCGTTCTTCTAAACTCTAATGTTCCTCATCCGACAAGCTCTTCATTCCAGGGATCATTCGAGTGAACCTCCTTTGGATCCTTTCCAAGGCCCGGCACTTCCTTCCTTAGATATGGGACCCAAAACTGCTCACAATATTCCAAATGGGGTCTGACCAGAGCCTTATACAGCCTCAGAAATACATCCCTGCTTTTGTATTCTAACCCTCTCGACATAAATGCTAAGATTGCATTTGCCTTCCTAACTGCCGACTGAACCTGCACGTTAATCTTAAGAGAATCTTGAACAAAGACTCCCAAGTCCCTTTGTATTTCTGATTTCCTAAACATTTTCCCATTTAGAAACTAGTCTCTGCCTCCATTCCTCTTTCCAAAGTGTATAACCTCACACTTTCCCACATTGTATTCCATCTGCCACTTCTTTGCCCACTCTCCTAACCTGTCCAAGTCCTTCTGCAGCCCCCCCACTTCCTCAATACTATCTGCCCCTCTACGTATCTTTGTATCATCTGCAAACTTATCAACAGCACCTTCAGTTCCTTCCTCCAAATCATTAATGTATACTGTGAAAAGTTGTGGTCCCAGCACTGACCCCTGGGGCACACCACTAGTCACCGGCTGCCATCCTGAAGAAGACCCCTTTATCCCCACTCTCTGCCATCTGCCAGTCAGCCAATCCTCTATCCATGCCAGGATCTAACCCTTAACACCACGGGCTCTTAACTTATTAACAGTCTCCTAAGCGGCACCTTGTCAAAAGTCTCAACAATCTCAACAAATCATGTCCACTGGTTCTCCTTTAACTTCCTTGCTACTTCCTCAAAGAACTCTAACAGATTTGTCAGACATGACCTCCCCTTGACAAGGCCGTGCTGACTCACTCCTATTTTATCAAGCACTTCCAAGTACTCCGTGATCTCATTTTTAATAATGGACCTAAAATCTTGCCAATGACTGAAGTCAGACTAACCAGCCTATCATTTCCCATCTACTGCCTCCTTCCCTTCTTAAACAGCAGTGTTACATCAGCTACTTTCCAGTCATCTGGGACTCTCCCTGCCTCCAGTGATTCCTGAAAGATCACTATTGATGCCTCCTCAATTTCCTCAGTTATTTCTTTTCGAACCCGAGGGTGTAATCCATCTGGTCCAGGTGATTTATCTGCCTTCAGACCTTTCACTTTCCCGAGAGCCTTCTCCTTAGTGATGGTCACTGCACTGACCTATGTCCCCGATTCTCCTGAAACTCTGATCCCAGTGGGGTCTTCCACCGTGAAGACTTTGGGCGCACGGTAGCACAGTGGTTAGCACTGCTTCTTGACAGCTCCAGGGACCTACGTTCGATTACTGGCTTGGGTCACTGTCTATGTGGAGTTTGCACATTCTCCTCGTGTCTGCGTGGGTTTCCTCCGGGTGCTCTGGTTTCCTCCCACAGTCCAAAGATGTGCAGGTTAGGTTGATTGGCCGTACTAAAAAGTGCCCCTTAGTGTCCTAGGTTAGAGGGATTAGCGGGTAAGTATGTAGGGATATGGGGGTAGGGCCTGGGTGGGATTGTGGTTGGTCAGTCTCGATGGGCCAAATGGCCTCTTTCTGCACTGTAGGGTTCTATGACTCTATGACTGATACAAAGTAACTACTCAGTTCCTCTTTGCTCGTTGCTTTGTTTCCTATTATTACTTCTCCAGCCTCATTTTCCTGTGGTCCAATGTCTACTTTTAATCTCTCTCTTACCTTTTCTATATTGAAAAAAAAATCTCTTCTATATATTGAAGAAAATTCCATTTGCCTTTTTAATCACCCACTGCACCTGCAAATCAACTCCTTGTGATTCCTGCACAAGGACACCCAGGTCCCTCTGCACAGTAGCATGCTGCAATTTATTACTATTTAGATAATAGTCCATTTTGCTGTTATTCCGACCAAAATGGACGACCTCTCATTTCCCAACATTGTACTCCATCTGCCAGACCCTTGTCCACTCACTCAGACTATTCATATCGCTTTGTGTCCTCTGCACATTTTGCTCTGTCATTCATCTTAGTGCCATCTGATAATTTTGACACACTACACTTGGTCCCCAACTCCAAATCATCTATATGAATCGTAAACAACTGTGGTCCCAACACTGATCCCTGAGGCACACCACTCGTCACTGATCAACAACCAGAAAAACACCTATTTACACCTACTCTTTGCTTTATCCAATCCTTTATCCATGCTAATACATTACCTGTAACTCTGTGCACCTTTATCATACGTAGCAGTCTTTGGCGCAGGACATATAGTCAAATACCTGCTGGAAATCCAGATACACCACATCCACAGGTTCCCCATTGTCCACTGCACATGTAATGTTCTCAAAGAATTTCACCAAATTAGTCAAATATGACCTGGCCTTCATGAATCCATGCTGCATCTTACCAATGGGACAATCGATATCCAGGTGTCTCGCTATTTCTTCTTTGATGATAGATTCAAGCATTTCCCCTACTACAGAAGTTAAGCTAACTGATCTATAGTTAGCTGCCTTTTGTCTACCTCCTTTTTTAAACAGAAGTTAAGCTAACTGGTCTATAGTTAGCTGCCTTTTGTCTACCTCCTTTTTTAAACAGTGGTGTCACATTTGTTACATCTGCGGGAACCACCCCAGATTCCAGCGAATTTTGGTAAATTACCACTCATACATTTGCTATTTTTTCCACCATCATTTTTAGTACCCATTCCATCAGGACCAGGAGACTTGTCTACCTTTAGCCCCATTAACTTGCCCAACACTACCTCGTTCATGATAATGATAGTTTCTAGGTCCACATCTGCCACAGCCTTCTTATCATCAGTTTTTAGCATGTTATTTGTGTTTTCCACTGTGAAGACCGACACAAAATACCTGTTCAATGCCTCGACCATTTCCTCAAATTAAATTATTAGATCCCCCTTCTCATCCTCTAAAGACCAATGTTTACTTTAGCCACTCTTTTTCGTTTAATATATTTGTAGGAGCTTTTGTTATCTGTTTCTATATTCTGAGCTAGTTTACTCTCATAATCCATCTTACTTTATAGCTTTTTTGGTGGCTTTCTGTTGACCATTGAATATTCCCCAACCCTGTAGGTTCCCACTAACCTTTGCCACTTTGGATGCATTTTATTTCAGTTTGATACCCTCCTTTATTTCCTTAGATATCCATGGCTGATTATCTCTTTTTCTACAGTCCTTCCTTACCCCTGATGTAGTGGAACTTGAACTAAGAAAACTATTTTTATTCTTTAGCGCTCCCAGAATGCATTTTGTATATTAATTCTCTTGCCTTTGATTTTCGTATAAAAAACTTCAATTTAATCTTTAAATGGATCTAAGTCTTTATGCTCACATCCCTTTTTAACTCTTTTATTGCCTGAATTCTGTGCTTTTGGCATTTTTCGGGATTTACTGCCCCGACCACATTGTGTGCCTTCCTCAGATTTTTGTTTTTGACTGAACTCTCAGGGTCCAAGTCTGCAGATTCAACTGATTGCTGCTCTTTGTTCACACCAGGAGGAACGACCTTCAACTTTTAATCTCCCCTCAGCAGCTCCCGTTCCCTTCCTGAAATGAACACGCTGACTTGCCGAGATTTCAAACTCAAGATTTCATTTTGCAGCAGAGCGTTTGGCCTTTAGTTACTCGGGAGTCGATTATCATCTGGCTGCCTTCAGAGTCTCATTGTCGACGTTCTGGCACGGATCGCCGTTCACTCGAACACAGGGTCATGGTGGTGACCCAGTGGTCTCTGAAAGCCTCAGGCGTTGAGAGCGCTCACTCCAGCCTGCGGGCTACATCACCGCTGCTTTTCAGTGACCGCAGATTCCCTACAGTGCAGGGGAAGGCCATTCGGCCCACCAAACCTGCACTGACTACAACCCCACCCAGGCCCTCTCCCCGTAAGCCCACAAGTTTACCCTACTGATCTCCCTGACGTTCCCCTAACACTAAGGGGCGATTTAGCTTACATCTTTGGACTGTGGGAGGAAACCGGGGCACCCGGGGTGGGGCTGGGGGTGGGGGGAACCCATGCAGATATGGGGAGGATGTGCAAACTCCAGACAGTCACCCAGGCTGTAATTGAACCCGGGTCCCTGGCGCCATGAGGCAGCAATGCTAACCGCTCTGCCACTCAAAATGATAAACGGCAATGTTACATTTTATCGATATTGCCAATTCTAGTTCATACAATCATACAATGCAGAGGAGGCCATTCAGCCCATTGCGTCTGTACCCACTCATTAGAAACACCTGAACTCCCATCTAATTCCATTTACCAGCACTTGGTCATAAGAACATAAGAAATAGG
Source organism: Carcharhinus amblyrhynchos (assembly GCF_965287045.1). Classification (NCBI taxonomy): domain Eukaryota; kingdom Metazoa; phylum Chordata; class Chondrichthyes; order Carcharhiniformes; family Carcharhinidae; genus Carcharhinus; species Carcharhinus amblyrhynchos. The sequence continues at coordinate 4,671,101 of NC_137355.1, forward strand.
AGCAGGAGTAGGCCATCTAGCCCTCCGAGCCTGCCCCGCCATTCAATAAGATCATGGCTGATCTGTTGTGGCTCAGTTCCACATTCCCGCCCTCTCCCCATAACCCTTAATCCCCTCTCTTATCAAAAACCCATCAACCCGCGTCTTAAAAATATTTAGCGAGGTAGCCTCCACCACTTCAACGGGCAGAGAATTCCAGAGATTCACCACCCTTTGAGTGAAGAAGTTCCTCCTCAACTCCGTTCTAAACCGCCCCCCCTTTATCTTGAGGCTGTGCCCCCTAGTCCTACTGTCTTTTTTGAGCGGGAAGAGTCTCTCCACCTCTATCCTATCCATCCCATTCATCATCTTATACGTCTCAATGAGATCTCCCCTCATTCTTCTAAACTCTAACGAGTACAAGCCTAGTTTATTCAGCCTCTCCTCATAGCTCAACCCCCTCAACTCCGGTATCAGCCTAGTAAACCTCCTCTGCACTCCCTCCAAGGCCAAAATATCTTTGCGCAGGTGCGGCGCCCAAAACTGCACACAGTACTCCAGCTGCGGCCTCACCAATGCCCTATACAGCTGCAGCAAGACCTCCCTACCTCTATATTCAATCCCCCTCGCTATGAAGGCCAGCATCCCATTCGCCTTCCTGACCACCTGCTGCACCTGCAAGCTGGGTTTTTGCGACTCATGCACAAGGACCCCAAGGTCCCTCTGCACCGTCGCCTGCTGCAGTTTTTCGCCCCGTAAGTAATAGTCCTTCCTACCATTCTTCCTACCAAAGTGGACCACCTCACACTTGCCAACACTAAATTCCATTTGCCATTTCCTGGCCCATTCGCCCAGCCTATCTAGATCCTTCTGCAGACTCTCCACACCCTCCGCACAATTTGCCGTTCCACCAATCTTGGTGTCATCAGCAAATTTCGACACCCTGCACTTGGTTCCCTCCTCCAGATCATCTATATAAATGGTAAAAAGCTGAGGCCCCAGCACCGACCCCTGGGGCACTCCACTAGTCACCATCCGCCAATCCGAATAGCACCCGTTGACCCCCACTCTCTGCCTCCTATTTGACAACCAATCCTCTATCCAGACTAACACCCTACCCCCAACTCCATGTCCCTCGACCTTCTGCAATAACCTCTTGTGAGGTACTTTGTCAAACGCCTTCTGAAAATCTAGAAAGACCACATCCACCGGCTCTCCTCTATCCACCGCCCTAGACACATCCTCATAGCCCTGAATGTTACGATCTGCCAAGTGCTCATCCAGGTACTTTATAAGGGGTGTGAGGCATCCACCACCCTCCCAGGCAGCACATTCCAGACCCTCACCACCCTCTGGGTAAAAAGATTCCTCACATTCCCCCCCAAAATCTCCTGCCCCTCACCTTGAACCTGTGTCCCCTGGTGACTGGCCATGCAACTAAGGGGAACAGCCGTTCCTTATCCACTCTGTCCGTGTCCCTCATCATCTTGTACACCTCAATCAGGCCCCTCGGTCTTCTCTGCTCCATGGAAAACAACCCAAGCCTACCCAACCTCTCTCCATAACTTAAATGTTCCACCCCAGGCAGCATCCTGATGAATCTCCTCCGCACCCCCTCCAAGTGCAATCACATCCTTCCCGTAATCTGGTGACCAGAATTGTACACACTACCCGAACTGCGGCCTCACCAAAGTCCTAGATAACTCCTACATCACTTCCCTGCTTCTATAATCTATACCCCAATTGATTGTCCCATATGCCTTTTTCCCTACCAACATGTCTTTCTGTTTAGAAATCTGTGGACAAACACGCCAAGGTCCCTTTGTTCCTCAGAACTTCCTGGTGTCACGCCATTGATTGAATACTTCCTTGCCAAAGCACAGTGGGTACTGCTCTCACTCGGCTTCCTGGGGAGGAAACCTAGACTGAAAACTCCAGTGTAGGACTGAGGGAGTGCTGCAATACCAGAGGTGCCAGCGTTTGATAGAAGCTGAGTGCCAGCCTGCTCTCAACGATACAAAACATTCTCTGGCGCCGTTGGGAAGCAGAGCAGGGAAGTATAGAGTTCTTCCCAGTGTCAGTAATCACCCCTCAAGCAACAACTGAAAATGAATAATCTGGTCACTATCACATTGTTACATGGAACAAGTGAGCAAATTGTATTTCCAGCACATTTATTACAATGACTGTGCTGCGAAAGTATTTTAATTTCCTTTTAAGGGATCATTCAGATTCATTTCACTTCCTCTGCGCCGCACTGACTTTAATGGCCATTCATTATCCTAGATGTTCCGAACTTAAGTACAATTTCAAAATTGGTGGTGGTGGTGGCAGCTGGCAGCTGTCATGGTTAAGAATCGAGTCTTAGTGAGCGATGCTGAAATCCCATTAGTGCCGAGCTTAATGTGCAGATTGGAGCAGCTGAATCATTTTTCTGAAGTTTGGTAATGACTTTCTCCTCAATCCGTCACTTTACTGCAATGAAATTGCAGCCATAAAAGGAGTTCCACTTATTTTTAGGAGGACAACCAGACCATATCGTTCAATAGAAATACATAAACGAAATATTTTATACATTAGTTCCGCAACTTCTTCTGCACTATAGGAACTTTATTCTATTCTATGATTAAGAGGATTTAACAGACAATGGATTTAAGTCAGATTTTACTAGGGGGGGGCACATGGTGGGAGATATAGGAGGGAGGTCCGAGGTAGATTCTTCACTCAGAGAGTGATTGGGGTGTGGAATAGACTGCCTGCTGTGATAGTGGACACTTTAGGAACTTTCAAGCGGTTATTGGATAGGCACATGGAGCACTCCAGAATGATAGGGAGTGGGATAGCTTGATCTTGGGTTTGGATAATTTTCCTCAGGTTTTGAAGGGACAAAGAATCCACCCAATGTTTGTCACTGAGTGAGGTCAGCACTATGGCACAGTGCCTCACAGCGCCAGGGACCAGGGTTCAATTCTGGCCTTTGCTGGCTGTCTGTATGGGTTCTCGCCGGGTGCCCCAGTTTCCTCCCACAGTCGAAAGGTGCGCTGGTTAGGTGGATTGGCCATGCTAAGTGGATCCTTAGTGTCAGGGGGATTAGTGGGGTAAATATTGTGGGGTTTACAGGGCTAGGGCCTGGGTGGCATTGTGGTTGGTGCAGACTCGATGGGCCAAATGGCCTTCTTCTGCACTGTAGGATTCTGATTCACCAAATTTCGAAGTTCAAAGTGATCTGGGGATCCAGGTGCACAAATTATTAGGAGTTGACTTACTAACCAGTCAATGCCAGCTCTCCTTCAGTGTAAATTCTTCTGATGGTTTGAAATTTGGCATTCTTGATGAATGTAAGACAAAACATCTCAACAAACTGCCTTTCTTTACAGCAATACAAAACATCAACATATCATCAACTGTTAGAACCAAGAATCAAAAAGGCTCCTCATCAATGGAAGCAGCGAAAGGAGAACTTTGGAAACAAGTGAGCAAATTTTGTCTACACGATCTGCAGGGAAAAAGAAACATTTTGTCAAAGCTTATAATCCTGCACTCATCAGGATACTCCACAAGAGTACCAAATGTCAGGGAAAATGCGTAATATGGGAAGAGAAGCTGCTTGATTGGCAAATGAGTGCTAATTGATAGAGGTGCTGCCATGGAGAGTGCACCAGTTGATGGCGACTGACAGTTAACTCCCAAGCAGTGTTTGGAATTTAAACCAGGCAGCTGGACTCTGATTGGTCAAGGCATTGCCCTGAGGAATGGCTATCACTTATTTTGTTTCACTGAAACAGGTGCAATGTGTGTATCTGTTCTTTCTGTCTGCGATGAAACTGTAGCCCTGTGAATGAATATATGTAGCTTCCAGCACATGTAAATATACCACACTGTGAACCCACCTGCCAACCTTCAGTCAGTGTAATTCTTAGCACACTGAGGATTATTTAGCAAATGTTGCCCAATCGCAGAATCACATTTGATGAATGTGTTGAGTCTTCAAGCACATGCAGACCATACCTTGTCTATTGCGAATAGCGGAAGGGACATACTGTTTGATACCATCTGCCATTCTCTGGGCTGTACGGTCTTTACAAAGAACAAAAGTACAGCACAGGAACAGGCCCTTCGACCCTCCAAACCTGCGTCAATCATGACACCTGCCCAAACTAAAATTGTTGCACTTACAGAGTCTGTATCCTTCCATACCCATCCTATTCATGTATTTGTTTCATATTCTCCTTAAATGCCATTATCGAACCTGCTCCCATCACCTCCCCAGGCAGCGCAGTCCAGACACTCACCACCCTCAGTGTAAAAAAACTTGCCTCTAAACATTTCCCCACACACCTTAAACCTGTGACCCTAATACTTGACTTCTCTACCCGAGGAACTAGCATCTGACTATCCACTCAGTCCATGTCACGCATAACCTTGTAAACCTCTATCAGGTCACCCCTCAACTTACGTTGTTCCAGTGAGAACAAACTGAGTTTATCCAACCTTTCCTCACGCTATTACACTCCAGACCAAGCAACATCCTGGTAAACCTCTTCTGTACCCTCTCCAAAGTATCCGCATCCTCCTGGTATTGTGTTAGGGTTAGGGTTAGGGTTAGAATTACACACAATATTCTGGTATGGTTAGGGTTAGGGTTAGAATTCTAAATGACATTTTGTACATGACCTGCCAATTTTTATGCTCAATGCCCCAACTGATGAGAGCAAGCCTGCCTTTTGTCTTCTGACTACCTTATCCACCTTTCAGTGATCAGTGAACATATACGCCCAGATCCCTCTGCCTATCGACACTCCCAAAGGTTCTGCCATTTACTGTATAATTCCTACATGCGGTTGGACCTTCCAAAATGCATTATCTCACACTTATCTGGATTAAACTCCATCTGCCATTTCTGTGCTGAAGTCTCCAGCCGCTCTATATTTTGCTGTAACCTCTGACAATCCTCTTCACTATCCGCAACTCCACCAATTTTTGTATCGTCTACAGATCAGCTACATTTTCCTCCAAATCATTTATATATACTACAAACAACAAAGGTCCCAGAGCTGATCCCTGTGGAACACCGCTTGTAATGCAGGCCAACGCCACATCATGAACACCGCTTGTCACAGCCTTCCATTCAGAAAAGCACTCCTCTATTGCTACCCTCTGTGTTCTACGGCCAAGCCAGTTCCATATCCATCTTGCCAGCTCTCCTCTGATCCTGTGTGACTTTCTGTACCTGTCTACCATGAGGGACCTTGTCAAAGGCTTTACTGAAGTCCATGTAAACAACATCCACTGTCTTTCCCTCATCAGTCATCTTCGGCAATTCCTCGAAAAATGTGATCAATTTCGAGTCACGACCTCCCCTTCATATATGAATATATTTAATATATTTTGAATATATTTAAGTCACGGGTAGATAGGTTTCTGATCGACAAGGGAATTAAGGGTTAAGGGGAGAAAGCGGGAAAGTGGAACTGATCCACTTCAGATCAGCCATGATCTTATTGAATGGCGGGGCAGGCTCGAAGGGCTAGATGGCCTACTCCTGCTCCTAATTCTTATGTTCACAAAACTCGTCACAGTTCACCCTCCCACCCAACTTGGTATCATCTGCAAACTTTGAGATGTTACATTTTGTTCCCTCATCCAAATCATTCATATATATTGTAAATAGCTGGGGTCCCAGCACCGATCCCTGGGGCATCCCACTAGTTACTACCTGCCAATTTGAAAAGGACCCATTAATTCCTATTCTTTGTTTCCTCTCTGCCAACCAGCTAAATGGACAATTCATGTTGTGCAGAACCGGTCTTGGATGAGACTGTAAGGATTCTATGGTATGTCGGAATGAGCCTCCACAGTTTAAATTATTCCCTTTTGATTGGTATTGCGATGTTAGCAAGATACTTGTGTGGTTAATGACCAGACCTAACTTTCTGCAGTGAGTTTAATGAGAGACTGATGTGCAAAAACAGAAGAGTTTTCACAACGCCTGGAGGCTGTGGGTAAGCTCGCAGTTCCACAAGGCAAACTGTGCAGCAGAGGAAACCAAACAGCAAGTTACATAGAACATAGAACACTACAGCACAAACAGACCCTTCGGCCCACAAGTTGCGTCAATCATATCCGTACCTGCCAGGCCTATCTATAACCCCCAATCCCATTAAATCCCATATACTCATCCAGAAGTCTCTCAAAAGACCGCAGCGAGTTCGCCTCCACCACCACTGACGGCAGCCGATTCCACTCACTCACCACCCTCTGAGTGAAAAACTTACCCCTAACATCTCCTCTGTACCTGCTCCCCAGCACCTTAAACCTGTGTCCTCTCGTAGCGACCATTTCAGCCCTGGGAAATAGCCTCCGAGAATCCACCCTATCTATACCTCTCAACATCTTATAAACCTCTATCAGGTCGCCTCTCAACCTTCGTCTCTCCAGGGAGAAGAGACCCAGCTCCCTCAACCTATCTTCATAAGGCATGCCTCCCAATCCAGGCAACATCCTTGTAAATCTCCTCTGCACCCTCTCAATAGCTTCCACGTCCTTCCTGTAGTGAGGCGACCAGAACTGAGCACAGTACTCCAAGTGGGGTCTGACCAGGGTCTTATAAAGTTGCAGCATTACCTCCCGACTCCCAAACTCAATCCCTCGATTAATGAAGGCTGGAGATTCACAACTCAACATACCCTTCAAGCCCTGAATTCGGAGGCCAATCTGCCCATCAATGTTGGGGGCGCATCGTTAAACGGCCATTATTATTCCGGGCTGCGGAGTGTTTCCAAAACAAGACAGAAGGGTTTGCTACGTGCCAGAGTTTCTGAAACTGCTTGTTCTGGGATCAATGGTACACATCTGGAGCACAGGCTCCAACTTGGGCAAACAAGACAGAATGAGAATCTCTTCAATGTCAGAGAGCTTGATAGACTTGGAGGTGTGACAAGGATTTTGGACTAAAACCCTTCTATCTGATATCTCTCGAGTGTTTGACAGAGCGAAGGGAGGACTCAGGAGTGAAGTGATTAAATATTTATATGGAGAGGCCACTACAATGGGTGATGGTTATTTAATTGGACAGATGGTATTTTCCAGCTGTCAGTGCTAAAAGCAGAAAGCTAACTCCCTCTAAAGTTCCATTTTCACAGCTTTTGAGTTTCTTATCCTGCAGGTGAGAGCGGACCCATTTAGGCTGGATTTCAAATTGGCAGCACTGAAATTAGACAATAATGTTGGGAAAATACAGCTGCCAAGAGACATTGACACCTGAAAAGTTTACCAGCTTGATCCAATGGAACAAACTATGGAAAGTTTAATTTTTCTACATCTCTGCCTCGCTTGTCTCCCGGAGAGTTAAGAGAATAGGGAGTCTGTCTGAGCTTCCAGAGGTGGGTATGGAGCTCCTTCTCAAGAAGTGTGCAGGCGAAATCAAAAGCTCTGTAGCAGAGTGTAGGTTAGCCACCCATGATACTGAATGGCTGTCTCCCCATATTACAAGGAACGGCTACCTCGCTAACACTCCATTCTCACTGAGTGTACCTGTCTGTCCAAAATGTCAGAATCGCTCACCTTGGTAGCACAGTGGGTTAGCAATGCTGCCTCACAGCACCAGGGACCCGGGTTCGATTCCCGGCTTGGGTTACTGTCTGTGTGGAGTTTGCACGTTCTCTCCGTGTCTGCGTCGGTTTCCTCCCACAGTCCAAAGACGTGCTGGTTTGGTGAATTGGCCGTGCTAAATTCTCTCTCAGTGTACCCGAACAGTGTCTGAGTGTACTCAGGCACTGTTCGGGTACACTGAGAGAGAATAATATTTAGGGGTGATAATTATGTCAGAGGTAGGTTCTTTACTCAGAGGGTAGTAAGGTCGTGGAATGCCCTGCCTGCAGCAGTTGTGGACTCGCCAACTTTAAGGGCATCAAATGGTCAGTGGATAGGCATATGGATAACATTGGAATAGTTTAGGTTAGAGGGTCATTAGATTGGTTCCACTGGTCGGCGCAACATCGAGGGCCGAAGGGTCTGTACTGCGCTGGAATGTTCTATGTTCGATCTAGGGGATTTTCACAGTGACTTCACTGCAGCGTTAATGTAAGCCTACTTGTGACACTAATGAATAAGTAATAAGGAATTTTGGAGCACAGTTTGCCCAGGCCAGAATTAAAGCTTTGGCATCCTCCATTGAAGAAAGTATTTGGAAAATGCATTTATTTTGCAAACTCTTTCATAAATCAGACGTCTTGCTGAAGTTGTGTAACTCAATGGTAAGGCCAACAAAAGAGAAAATGCTGGAAAATCTCAGCAGGTCTGGCAGCCTCTTTTCACTATTATTGTAAAGAAGAGAAAAGAGCTGACTTTTCGAGTCCAGATGACACTTTGTTCCAGCATCTAGTAATTTGCTTTTATATATTGGTGAGGCCACACTTGGAATACTGTGTACAGATCTGGTCACCCTATTATAGATAGAATCCCTACAGTACAGAAAGAGGCCATTCAGCCCATCGAGTCGGCACTGACCACAATCCCACCCAGGTCCTACCCCCATTTCCCTACATACTATACCCACTAATCCCTCTAACTTACACATCACAGGACACTGAAGGGCAATTCTAGCACGGCCAATCAGTTAACCCGCGCATCTTTGGACTGTGGAAGGAAATCAGAGCACCCGGAGGAAACCCACGCAGACACGAGGAGAATGTACAAACTCAACACAGACAGTGACCCGAGCCGGGAATTGAGCCCAGGCCCCTGGAGCTGTGAAGCAGCAGCGCTAACCACTGTGCCACCCCAAAGGATGGTAGGAATTTTACCGTCTACCAGGCCCTCAGGATTACCAGTCCAGTGATGTTACTGTGACCTCATTTTGGGGGAGTCATTGAATTTTTTGGGGGGGGGGGGGGGGGGGGGGGCGGAGGCGACTGGATGCATTGCTTCCCCCTTCTCTCTCGCTCCGTTGGCTTTGGGCAGGATTTTACAATCTTGTCCGGGCAAGGTCATTAAACCCCACCCAATATTATTAAACAGACAATGTGCAGGAAAGATTTACTGGAATGCCACTGGAACTCGATGGATTGAGTTATAAGGAGAGGCTGGATAGACTGGGACCTTTTTCTCTGGAGCGTAGGAGGCTGAGGGGTGACCTTATCAAGGTCTATAAGATAATGAGGGGCACAGATCACCGAGATAGTCAACATCTTTTCCCCAAAGGTAGGGGAATCTAAAACTAGAGGGCATAGGTTTAAGGAGAGAGAAGAAAGATACAAAAGTGCCCAGAGGGGCAATCTTTTTTCACACAGGGAGTGGTGAGTGTCTGGAACAAGCTGCCAGAGGTAGTACTAGAGGTGGGTACAGTTTTGTCCTTTAAAAAGCATTTAGACAGTTACATGGGTACGTAGAGATAGAACATAGAACATTCTAGCGCAGTACAGGCCCTTCGGCCCTCGATGTTGCGCCAACCAGTGGAACCAAGCTAATGACCCTCTAACCTAAACTATTCCAATGTTATCCATATGCCTATCCACTGACCATTTGAACGCCCTTAAAGTTGGCGAGTCCACAACTGCTGCAGGCAGGGCATTCCACGCCCTCTGAGTAAAGAACCTACCTCTGACATCCGTCCTATAATTACCACCCCTCAATTTTAAGCTATGTCCCCTCGTGTTAGCCAGCACCATCCGAGGAAAAAGGCTCTCACTGTCCACCCTATCTAACCCTCTGATCATCTTGTATGCCTCAATTAGGTCACCTCTTAACCTTCTTCTCTCCAATGAAAATAATCTCAAGTCCTTCAGCCTTTCCTCATAAGACCTTCCCACCATACCAGGCAACATCCTGGTAAACCTCCTCTGCACCCTTTCCAATGCCTCCACATCTTTCTTATAATGCAGCGACCAGAACTGTACGCAATACTCCAAGTGCGGCCGCACCAGAGTTTTGTACAGTTGCAACGTGATGGGTAAGATGGGTATAGAGAGATATGGGTCAAATGCTGGCAATTGGGACTAGCTTACTGGCAAAAATTGGGCAGCATGGACACGTTGGGCCGAAAGGCCTTTTTCCATGCTGTAAACCTCTATAACAATATAAATCGTTGCTACAACACCACCAGGTATGTGACTGAAATGGCACACAATCTTTCTGCTTATCATTACCCCTTGAATGGGAAATAGAATTGAAAAAAACTACAGGTTTGCTAAATATTTTTACCTTTAGTATTCAGTTCCAAGTTCAACTCTGGTCTCGGGTCACTGTCTATGTGGAGTTTGCACATTCTCCCCATGTCTGTGTGGGTTTTCTCTGGATGCTCCAGTTTCCTCCCACAATCTGAAAGATGTGCAGGTTAGGTGGATTGACCATGCTAAATTGACCCTTAGTATCAGGAGGGTGAGTACGGTAAATGCATGGGGTTACAGGGATAAGACCTGGGCAGGATTGTTCTTGATGCAAGCTTGATGGGCTGAATGGCCTCTTTCTGTCCTGGGATTCTGTGATTCGATAATTCAGTTGAGTGGACATCCCCTCCCAGATGTGGAGATGCCGGCGTTGGACTGGGGTAAACACAGTAAGAAGTCTCACGCCAGGTTCAAGTCCAACAGGTTTATTTGGTAGCAAAAGTCACGAGCTTTTGGAGCGCTGCCCCTTCATCAGGTGAGTGGGAGTTCACATGACAACGCAGAGTCGCTGAGCAGAGACTGATAGCCAAGCCCCGCACACGGGGATGGCCTCAACCTGGATCTTGGGTTCATGTCACTATCTGTAACTCCCATGATCCCAACCGGGATCTTGGGTTCATGTCACACTACCTGTAACCCTCATGACTTGCCTGGGCTTGCAAAATCTCACTAACTGTCCTGTCTGGAGACAATACACATCCCTTTAACCTGTGCTTAACCCTCTCTCCACCCACATTGTCTGTACCTTTAAGATTGATTACCTGTAAAGACTCGCATTCAACCATTATTTTGTAAATTGAGTTTGTGTCTTTCTATGCCCCGTTTGTGAACTGAACTCCCACTCACCTGATGAAGGGGCAACGCTCCAAAAGCTAGTGACTTGTGCTACCAAATAAACCTGTTGGACTTTAAGCTGGTGTTGTGAGAATTCTTACTGTGTACCCCCTCCCCAGGCCAGCAGAGGTCAGTGCAGAGCTATTGCTGTAGATTGGAGGAGGCTGACGTCTCCATGGGGACAGTATCCCTGGTAACTGCTACCTCCTGAAAGTTGCTTTCGGCCTTCGATGGGACATGAGAGGAAATTCCAGAAAACGCTTCTTTCTCCTGAATTGCAGCAACACCCTTTCAAACCGCTCCAGAGGGCTTTGCGGGCTGCTATTGGCTACAAGGTTTTGGGATGGTTACTGAGTCCGTGGCTGAGTGGGACAGGCTCAGGAACAACCAACCTCTTTTCAATGCTCTCTACTATCGTAAAATTCCTTCCTGCACTTTGAGCAAAGTGAAAAGGATCTGCGGGAATTTGCAATGGAAACTTGAGATCTCTGCGACATCCCCATGGCATTGACCACACTGGGTCGCTTGGCAACCTGTTCATTCATTTATGGGATGTGTGCGTCGCTGCCTAGGCCAGCATTTATTGTCTACCCCTAACTGCCCCTTGAAAAGGTGATTGTCAGCTGCCTTCTTGAACTGCTGCATTCCCTGTGGTGTAGATACAACTGATGTGGAGATGCCAGTGTTGGACTGGGGTATGACATCAGGTTAATGTCCAGCAGGTTTATCTGGTAACATCACACCATCCACCGGGTACACGGCACATACTCTTGCAACTCGGCCAATGTTGTCTACCTAATACCCTGTAGGAAAGGATGTTCCGAGGCATGGTACATTGGGGAGACCATGCAGACGCTACGACAACGGATGAATGAACATCGCTCGACAATCACCAGGCAAGACTGTTCCCTTCCTGTCGGCGAACACTTCAGCGGTCACAGGGCATTCGACCTCTGATCTTCGGGTAAACGTTCTCCAAGCCGGCCTTCACGACGCACGACAGCGCAGAGTCGCTGAGCAGAGACTGATAGCCAAGTTCCGCACACATGAGGACGGTCTCAACAGGGATCTTGGGTTCATGTCACACTATCTGTAACCCCCGTGACTTGACTGGACTTGCAAAATCTCACTTACTGTCCTGTCTGGAGACAATACACATCTCTTTAACCTGTGATTAATGATCTCTCCACTCATATTGTCTGTACCTTGATTACCTGTAAAGACTCGCATTCCAACCATTATTTTGTAAATTGAGTTTGTGTCTTTATGTGCCCTGTTTGTGAATAGAACTCCTACTCACCTGACGAAGGGGCAGCGCTCTGAGAGCTAGTGACTTGTGCTACCAATTAAACCTATTGGACTTTAACCTGGTGTTGTGAGACTCCTTACTGTGTAAGTGCACCCACAGTGCTGTTAGGGAGAAGGGCGGTTCCAGGTTTCTGACCCAATGACAGTGATATAGGTGAGGTATGACTGGCGTTGTCAGAGTGGGGACCTGGATGTTGGAGTGAAGGAGGGGTCATTGGGTTTGGAGGAGGGGTCACAGAGTGTGGCGTGTGGGAGTGGGGGACGGATCACTGTGACGCGGGAATGTTGGAGTAGGTCACTGGGATACGTGGAAGTTTACTTTTTTTTTTCACGGGATGTGGGGATCACTGGTAAGACCAGCATTCGCTGCCTAATCACCCATAAACTGAGTGTCTCACTCAGCCGTTGCAGAGGGCAGCTGAGAGTCAGTCACATTGCTGTGGCTCTGGAGTCACGTGTAGGCCAGACCGGGTAAGGGTGGCAGATTTCCTTCCCGAAAGGGCATTCGTAAACCAGACGGGTTTTTACAACAATTGGCACAGGCTTTTATTTGAAACCATGTCCAGGAGGATTAACCAGGGCTCGGGATGACTAATCCAGTGACATTACCCGCCCACACCTCTCTCTCTCCCCTCTCTGGGCCACTATTTCACCAGATTCCCTTTGGTTACAAACCCTATTTCACTCCTACAAATATTTCAGGTTCAGAATCCAAACTATCGGTCGCTCTGACACCCCTCAACGTAGACACAGGTGAGACTCTCTGATTGGGCAGGTATCTCTTTTTTTTTGCATACCTAACAAGTAAACAAACTCAAACTAACTTAGGGACAAATCAAAAGGGGCAGCCCCCACCCTCCCCGAAAGGAAGCTGGGGGAAACGGCCCGAACAGAAACCAAAGTCCAAAAGGAAACTTAAAACATTAAATCAAAATGTGGTCTATAACACACCCCAGCCCCTGCGGTGCCCAGCGGGCGCAGAAGGTGTCGACTGTTCCCTCTCCAGGGACACCTGGCCCAAGCGTAGCGGCAGACCTCAATCAGGGAACTCTTTCAGTGTTTTTTTCACATCTTTTAGTGCAGGGAGCTCCTACTCCAAGAGGCCACACTCATGGGCCTTGTTGAGGTCATTATACGACTATTATCACATGGCTTTCTGTGGGAGCTAATTGACCGATTACAATTGTGATTGGCCATCACTGACTGGGAGTTCCTTGCCCTAACGAGGGAATATTGTGACATTAATGTCTGACTGGGACAGGGAAATGATGTGGAGATGCTCGCGTTGGACTGGGGACAGGGAAATCCAACATAGGAACAGAGCTTCTTGTTGCTGTAGGATTACACCAGGTTCTCACCTGCTCTACAGGGGGGGGCGGCTGGAGTTCGTTTCTGCATCGAGTGAGTGAGAGAAACTCTGGGAAAGGCATGAATCTCAGCGTTCTCTGGGGAGAGGAGTCAGCAACTGCAGAAGCAACAGCTGCGATAACTGACTGGCAGGCTGGAGTCTGCCGCCTCACCCCAATCCCATATTAACCAGTCGGATCATTCATTGGCCCCATTGCAAATCTCCCGGCATATTAACAACTGGCATTTAGACCATTCCTTTAACAGATAAAAGCTTCTCTCAGGAAAGAAAGAAAAACCCAAAGCATGTCCAAATTATATAACCTTTAAAAATATGTTCTTACATTTGAGTGGAGGATTGGGTTAATACAGAGGGATTTCAGAGCTCAGAGCAGTCAGAGACTGAGGCTCTGAAATGAGATGAAAATATCAGCAAAACATTTGGTCGGGTCCGGGCTGTTTTAAGGGATACAGGACCAGGTCAGAGCAGTACCCGTCACTTCCTGGGTTTTACTCATTTCCCATCCTAGGGGTGGGGAAGAGAAAGAGGGATTTGCAGAAGGAATACTCAGTGTGACAGCAGCTCCGGCACCAATGGGAAAACCCCAAGAAGGCGTGAATCCATCAGTGACCAGAATCGGTGAGGAGGGTTACAGAGATAGGGAGGGGGCTGGAGGGGGTTATAGAGATAGGGAGGGAGCTGGAGGGAGTTATAGAGATAGGGAGGGAGCTGGAGGGGGTTATGGAGATAGGGAGGGAGCTGGAGGGAGTTATAGAGATAGGGAGGGAGCTGGAGGGGGTTATGGAGATAGGGAGGGAGCTGGAGGGGGTTATAGAGATAGGGAGGGAGCTGGAGGGAGTTATAGAGATAGGGAGGGAGCTGGAGGGAGTTATAGAGATAGGGAGGGAGCTGGAGGGGGTTATGGAGATAGGGAGGGAGCTGGAGGGGGTTATAGAGATAGGGAGGGAGCTGGAGGGAGTTATAGAGATAGGGAGGGAGCTGGAGGGAGTTATAGAGATAGGGAGGGAGCTGGAGGGGGTTATGGAGATAGGGAGGGAGCTGGAGGGGGTTATAGAGATAGGGAGGGGGCTGGAGGGGGTTATAGAGATAGGGAGGGAGCTGGAGGGAGTTATAGAGATAGGGAGGGAGCTGGAGGGGGTTATGGAGATAGGGAGGGAGCTGGAGGGGGTTATAGAGATAGGGAGGGGGCTGGAGGGGGTTATAGAGATAGGGAGGGAGCTGGAGGGAGTTATAGAGATAGGGAGGGAGCTGGAGGGGGTTATGGAGATAGGGAGGGAGCTGGAGGGGGTTATAGAGATAGGGAGGGGGCTGGAGGGGGTTATGGAGATAGGGAGGGAGCTGGAGGGGGTTATGGAGATAGGGAGGGAGCTGGAGGGGGTTATAGAGATAGGAAGGGAGCTGGAGGGGGTTATGGAGATAGGGAGGGGGCTGGAGGGGGGTTATAGCGATAGGGAGGGAGCTGGAGGGGGTTATGGAGATAGGGAGGGAGCTGGAGGGGGTTATAGAGATAGGAAGGGAGCTGGAGGGGGTTACAGAGATAGGGAGGGAGCTGGAGGGGGTTATAGAGATAGGGAGGGAGCTGGAGGGGGTTATGGAGATAGGGAGGGAGCTGGAGGGGGTTATGGAGATAGGGAGGGAGCTGGAGGGGGTTATGGAGATAGGGAGGGAGCTGGAGGGGGTTATGGAGATAGGGAGGGAGCTGGAGGGGGTTATGGAGATAGGGAGGGAGCTGGAGGGGGTTATAGAGATAGGGAGGGGGCTGGAGGGGGTTATGGAGATAGGGAGGGAGCTGGAGGGGGTTATGGAGATAGGGAGGGAGCTGGAGGGGGTTATAGAGATAGGAAGGGAGCTGGAGGGGGTTATAGAGATAGGGAGGGGGCTGGAGGGGGTTATAGAGATAGGGAGGGAGCTGGAGGGGGTTATGGAGATAGGGAGGGAGCTGGAGGGGGTTATGGAGATAGGGAGGGAGCTGGAGGGGGTTATGGAGATAGGGAGGGAGCTGGAGGGGGTTATAGAACATAGAACATTACAGCGCAGAACAGGCCCTTCGGCCCACGATGTTGCGCCGACCAGTTACAAAAACAATGACCCACTAGCCTATACCAATCCCTTTTCGTCCATAAACCTATCCACGGATCTCTTAAACGCCCCCAAACTAGGCGCATTTACAACTGCAGCAGGCAGGGCATTCCAATCCCTCACCACCCGCTGAGTAAAGAACCTACCCCTGACATCCGTCCTGTAGCTACCCCCCCTTAATTTAAAGCCATGCCCCCTCGTGCTAGATTTCTCCATCCGAGGAAAAAGGCTATCACTATCCACCCTATCTAAACCTCTAATCATCTTATATGTTTCAATAAGATCCCCTCTTAGCCTCCTTCTTTCCAACGAAAACAACCCTAAATCCCTCAGTCTCTCCTCATAGGACCTCCCCTCCATACCAGGCAACATCCTGGTAAACCTCCTCTGCACCCTCTCCAAAGCCTCCACATCCTTCCTGTAATGTGGGGACCAGAACTGCACACAGTACTCAAGTGCGGCCGCACCAGAGTTGTGTACAGTTGCAACATTACGCTGCGACTCCTAAATTCAATCCCCCTACCAATAAACGCCAAGACACCGTATGCCTTCTTAACAACCTTATCTACTTGATTCCCAACTTTCAGGGATCTATGTACACATACACCTAGATCCCTCTGTTCATCCACACTATTCAGAGTCCTACCGTTAGCCCTATACTCGACACATCTGTTGCTCCTACCAAAGTGAATTACCTCACACTTCTCCGCATTAAATTCCATCCGCCACCTCTCAGCCCAGCTCTGCAACCTATCTAAGTCTCCCTGCAGACTATGACACCCTTCCTCACAATCTACCACACCTCCAACTTTGGTGTCATCAGCAAATTTACTAATCCACCCAACTATACCCTCATCCAGATCATTAATAAAAATTACAAACAACAGTGGCCCCAAAACAGATCCCTGAGGCACACCACTCGTAACCAAACTCCATGACGAATATTCACCATCAACCACCACCCTCTGTCTCCTATCTGATAGCCAATTCCTGATCCAATTCCCTAGATTACCCACAATCCCATACATCTGCATTTTCTGCAGAAGCCTACCATGGTGAACCTTATCAAACGCCTTACTAAAATCCATATATACCACGTCAACTGCCTTGCCCCCATCCACCTCTTTGGTCACCTTCTCAAAAAACTCAATGAGGTTAGTAAGGCACGACCTACCCGCTACAAAACCATGCTGACTATTTCTAATCAATTCATTACACTCCAAATAACTATAAATCCTATCCCTAATAATTTTTTCTAAAACCTTGCCCACAACAGAAGTAAGACTCACCGGTCTATAATTCCCGGCAAAGTCTCTGTTCCCCTTCTTAAACAATGGGACAACATTTGCTATCCTCCAATCCTCCGGGACTACACCAGAGACCAATGACGACCTGAAGATCAGAGCCAGAGGCTCTGCAATCACCTCTCTAGCCTCCCAGAGAATCCTAGGGTAGATCCCATCCGGACCAGGGGACTTATCTATTTTCAGCCCCTCAAGAATATCCAGCACATCCCCCTTATCAACCGTAATACTGTCTATTTTACACCCCTGCAACCCAGTGTCCTCCTCAGCTATATTCATGTCCCCCTGCGTGAACACCGAAGAGAAATATTGGTTCAATGCTTCTCCAATCTCCTCCGGTTCCACACACAACTTCCCCCTGCTGTCTGTAACTGGCCCTAATCTTGCCCTGACCAACCTCCTGTTCCTGACATACCTATAGAACGCCTTAGGATTCTCCTTAATCCTATCAGCCAAAGTCTTCTCATGTCCTCTTTTAGCCCTTCTTAACTCCCTCTTCAACTCCCTCCTAGCCAATCTAAAGCTTTCTAGTGCACTACCTGAGCCCTCAAATCTCATCCGAACATAAGCCTCCTTTTTCTTTTTAACCATCGACTCAACTCTTTTAGTGCACCACGGTTCCCTAGATCTACCAAATCCACCATGCCTGACAGGGACATACCTATCAAGGACTCGCAGTAGCTGCTCCTTGAAAAAACTCCACATTTCGGACGTTCCCAGTCCCTGTAATCTCCTAGTCCAGTCTATGCTTCCTAATTCACTCCTAATAGCCTCATAATTACCCTTACCCCAGCTAAAACTACTGACCCGAGGTTCATGCCTATCCCTTCCCATCACTAAGGTGAACGTAACCGAATTGTGGTCACTATCACCAAAATGCACACCAACTTCCAAGTCTAGCACCTGGTCTGGCTCATTTCCCAGCACCAAATCCAATATAACCTCACCTCTAGTTGGCCTATCTACATACTGAGTCAAAAAACCTTCCTGCACGCTTTGTACAAACACTGACCCCTCTAACGAGCTAGAACTATAGCAATTCCAATCAATATTCGTAAAGTTAAAGTCCCCCATAACAATTACCCTATTACTTTCACTCCTAACCAGGATTGACTCCGCAATCCTTTCCTCAACCTCTCTAGAACTTTTAGGAGGTCTATAAAAGACTCCCAACAGGGTGACCTCTTCCTCTCCTATTTCTAATCTCCGCCCATACTACCTCAACTGACAAGTCCTCATCAAACTTCCTCTCCGACACTGTGATACAGTCCTTGACTAGCAATGCTACCCCACCCCGCCTTCTACCTTCTTCTCTACTCCGACTAAAGCATTTGTACCCCGGAACCTGCAACAACCATTCCTGACCCTGCTCTATCCATGTCTCTGAAATGGCCACAACATCAAAGTCCCAGGTACTGATCCACGCTGCAAGTTCATCCACTTTATTGCGAATACTCCTCGCATTAAAGTATACGCATTTCAAACCCTGCTCCGCCCCACCCCCACTATGCCGTGCCTTGCATTCCCCAACTATGCCCCCTTCACTTTCACCCCCTCTACTCACTATCCCTCCCCCCCTCCGAATCAGTTTAAACCTCCCTGCATCGCTTTTGCAAATTTACCCCCCAGGATATTGATTCCCCTCTGGTTCAGGTGTAGACCATCACTCTTATAGAGGTCCCACCTTCCCCAGAATGAGCCCCAATTGCTCAAGTACCTGAACCCCTCCCTCCTGCACCATCCCCTCAGCCACGAGTTCAAACTTTCCCTCTCTCTGTTCCTCTCTAAACTATCCCGTGGCACAGGCAAGAGTCAGGATATAACTACTCTTCCGGACTTGGCCTTTAGTTTCCACCCCAACTCCATAAATCTTTGCTTAATATCCCCTTCCCTTAATCTCCCTATGTCATGTGTCCCCACATGAACTATAACTTGGGGTTGATCTCCCTCTCCCCTAAGAGTCCTGAATACCCTGTCAGATACATCCCGGACCCCAGCCCCTGGTAGGCAACACACCAGCCCTGAGTCCCTACCCTTACCTCCGACTCTCCTATCTGTCCCCATAACTGTGGAGCCCCCAATCACGAGGCCCAATCTCTTACCCCTAACCACCTGAGGTTTCCCAATAGGCTCACCCCCAGAGACCTGCTCCCTTTGGCTATCCCCAGTTGATTCCTCCTCAACTGTAGCCTCCAGGACCGAAAACCTATTTTGGAGGGGAACAGCCCCAGGGGATTGTCCCCCCAACTGCTTCTTTCCCCTCTTCCTGGCAGTGACCCAAGACTTATTTCTCGGAGTGACTATCTCCTTATAACTCCTATCGATGTCCTCCTCCACTTCCCGAATTATACGGAGCTCCTCTAATTCCCCTTCCAGCTCCTTTACACGCTCCTCCAGAAACTGCAATCTAACACACTTCCTACCAGTAAAATCACCTGAAACACTGCTAGAGTCCCTCACTACATACATCCCACAGGAGTTGCAGCTTACAGCCTGAACTGCCATCCCTGAATCAATTACCAGCAGAAAAATAAAAATATAAAAAAAACTTCCCACACACTTGTAATTTAGGTTAGAGGAGGTGGAAGGGTGGGATTCTCTACCAGTGTAGAGAATCGGGTATCCTCTTATAGAGATAGGGAGGGAGCTGGAGGGGGTTATAGAGATAGGGAGGGAGCTGGAGGGGGTTATAGAGATAGGGAGGGAGCTGGAGGGGGTTATGGAGATAGGGAGGGAGCTGGAGGGGGTTATAGAGATAGGGAGGGAGCTGGAGGGGGTTATGGAGATAGGGAGGGAGCTGGAGGGGGTTATAGAGATAGGGAGGGAGCTGGAGGGAGTTACAGAGATAGGGAGGGAGCTGGAGGGGGTTATAGAGATAGGGAGGGAGCTGGAGGGAGCTGGAGGGGACTGAGGAGATAGGGAAGGATTTGGAGGGGGTTACGGAGATAGGGAGGGAGCTGGAGAGGGGTTACAGAGATAGGGAGGGAGCTGGAGGGAGCTGGAGGGGACTGAGGAGATAGGGAGGGATTTGGAGGGGGCTGCAGAGATAGGGATGGATTTGGAGGGGGCTGCAGAGATAGGGAGGGATTTGGAGGGGGCTGCAGAGATAGGGAGGGATTTCAAGGGGGCTGCAGAGATAGGGAGAGATTTGGAGGGGGCTGCAGGGAAAGGGAGGGAGCTGGAGGGGGTTACAGAGATATGGAGGGACCTGGAGGGCGTTACGGAGATAGGGAGGCTGACACTATGGAAATATTTAATCACAGTTGAACTCTGCAGCATTGAGTTTGGAGGGAGATGTGTCACTCCCTGAGGACTGGGTTACTGAGTCAATGCCACTGTGTGTGAGTGTTGATGATACAGTTTCAGTTCAAGCTGTCAGTTACAGTGGATTACTGAATGAACATTGGAACAGTCACAGCTGAGTGTGAGGTTCACAGAAAGATGTGCTGAGACAGAGGAGTTACCCACATTACTGAGGTGAACAGAGACAGATGTGAGGTCAGAACCTTAGCTCAGGTAGGACCCTGAGATTGTGAATACTCCAATTCAGACTCAGGCAGTAAAAGTGAGACAGCAGAGTGGTTAGCACCGCTGCCTCACAGTGCCAGGGACCCAGGTTCGATCCCAGCCTTGGGTCACTGTCTGTATGGAGTTTGCACATTCTCCCCGTGTGTGCGTGGGTTTCCTCTGGGTGTTCCGGTTTCCTCCCACACTCAAAGATGTGCTGGATAGGTTTATTGGATGTGCACAATTGGCCGCAATGTTAGGAGATTAGCAAGGTGTGATAATAGGGATAGGGTCTGGGTGGGATTGTGATTGGTGCAGACTCAGTGAGTGAAATGGCATCCTTCTGGACTGTAGGGGTTCGACTCTGTGTTAAATCCTCTGAAGGGTGCTCCTGGTGTTTTACATTGCAGTTTGTTTGAGCCGACGGTACAATCATTGTTATTTTATAATTTACTGCAAATATTCATAATCCGTTCCTTACCAAGTCACCAATTACTCTGATTTAACGTGTTACCTACATCACCGCTCACCTGCAGAGACGCAATGCGACAAAGTTCCAACGCTAGAACTTTCTCATTTATCCAGGGGACGGATGGTGGCGCAATGGTCTGTACTGTGCCTCACGGTGTGAGGGACCCAACTTTGTAAGACCCTGGTCAGACCCCACTTGGAGTACTGTGCGCAGTTCTGGTCGCCTCACTACAGGAAGGATGTGGAAGCTATTGAGAGGGTGCAGAGGAGATTTACAAGGATGTTGCCTGGATTGGGAGGCATGCCTTATGAAGATAGGTTGAGGGAGCTAAGTCTCTTCTCCCTGGAGAGACGAAGGTTGAGAGGCGACCTGATGGAGGTTTATAAGATGTTGAGAGGAATAGATAGGGTGGATTCTCGGAGGCTATTTCCCAGGGCTGAAATGGTCGCTACGAGAGGACACAGGTTTAAGGTGCTGGGGAGCAGGTACAGAGGAGATGTCAGGGGTAAGTTTTTCACTCAGAGGGTGGTGAGTGAGTGGAATCGGCTGCCGTCGGTGGTGGTAGAGGCGAACTCACTGGGGTCTTTTAAGAGACTTCTGGATGAGTACATGGGATTTAATGGGATTGAGGGTTGTAGATAGGCCTGGTAGGTAGGGATATGATCGGCGCAACTTGTGGGCCGAAGGGCCTGTTTGTGCTGTAGTTTTCTATGTTCTATGTTCAATTTCAACCTTGGGTGACATTCTTCCTGTGTCTGCATGGGTTTCAGTTTCCTCTCACAGTCCGAACATATATAGGTTAGGTGGATTGACCATGGTAAATGTGTGGGGGGTTACGAGGATAGGGAGAGGGGCTGGGGAAGATTCTCTGGCAGAGAGTCAGTGCGGTCGATGGGCCGAATGGCCTCTTTGTGCACTGTAAGGGTTCTATGATTCTATAATTTTGAAAGGTTTTCTCTGTTATTGGAAATGTCAATAAAATGTAGGCTCTAATCAGTATTATTGGCGGCAGTTGTTCACAGATCGAGCGTGCGCGGGAACACATCTGCGATAGAGATTTGTAATGTATGGATAGGGAATACTGAGGAGCTGAGTTATTAGCAGATGTGATGATGCTGTGGGGATTTTAAGGTCCTTTGTGAAAAACTCATAAAAGAGTAAAGCTGCTTTTTAGATTTTCTCTAAAGTGCATCTTGAAGTGGAAGTGCTGATGGGATTTATGATGATAACAGTGCGGGGGATAATGTTTATACTCTACTATTGCAACTGTGGTGCCAACCGTAACATTTAGCATAGCTGAGTTTGAGAACCATCCCTTTGTGGGTGTTTATATTTAATGTATTTAAGTCACGGGTTTCTGATAGACAGGGAAATTAAGGGGAGAAAGCGGGAAAGTGGAACTGATCCACTTCAGATCAGCCATGATCTTATTGAATGGCGGGGCAGGCTCGAAGGGCTAGATGGCCTACTCCTGCTCCTATTTCTTATGTTCTTATGGAGAGATTAGTTCTGATGGGTTTTTGCTCTTTAAGATTACTACTGGTCCAGCAATGGTCAAAGGGAAAGCCAGCAGCGACACCATGGCTGACTGTAATATCCAAAAGCCAGTTTACACTTCCCACATCACTTCCCACAAGGCAGTCTCTTTTCTGTGCTTCAAAGATATCACCCTGGGAAAGAGGGTTACAAAGCCTGTTGATTTTTTGATTCATCCTCTATCCGACAGACAAATTAACAGAAAGGTTAATAAAACACCCAGTTTCCCAATGTTTATTGAGGATAGAATACAAGGAAGTGATGTTGAACTTGTGTAAGATACTGGTTCAACCTCAGCAGGAATATAGAACATAGAACACTACAGCACAAACAGGCCCTTCGGCCCACAAGTTGCGTCGATCATATCCCTACCTACCAGGCCTATCTATAACCCTCAATCCCATTAAATCCCCAGAACTCATCCAGAAGTCTCTTAAAAGACCCCAGCGAGTTCGCCTCCACCACCACCAACGGCAGCCGATTCCACTCACTCACCACCCTCTGGGTGAAAAACTTACCCCTGACATCTCCTCTGTACCTGCTCCCCAGCACCTTAAACCTGTGTCCTCTCGTAGCGACCATTTCAGCCCTGGGAAATAGCCTCTGAGAATCCAATACTGGAATATTGTTTCCAGTTCTGGGTATCACACTTTGGGAAAGATGTGAAGATATTAGAGACAGTGCAGCAATTTTACTCCTGCTTTCTCCCCGTAATCTTCCACGTTCTTCCTCATTTCACACTCGAACCATTCACAACATGAGAAAGTGCTTGCTCACGGCACTTTCGCAGAAAAGATTCACAAGAATTGTTCCCGGGATGAAGAACTTCAGTTGTGAAGATACATTGGAGAAATTAGGACTGGAGGAAAGCAGGCTGACAGGGGATTTGAGAAAGGAATTCACAATCATGAGGAGAAATGGAGGGAAAAACTGTTCTCACCCATTAAAGGAACAAAAATAAGATGGCACAGATTCAAGGTGATCTGCACAAGAAGCAAAAAGTGATGAGGTAAATTATTTTCACAGAGCGAGTGGTTGGGATTTGGAATGCACTGTCTAAGAGTGTGGTGGAGACAGATTTATACAGCGAGTGGTTAGGATCTGGAATGTATTGTCTGAGAGTGTGGTGGAGACAGATTTATACAGCGAGTGGTTAGGATCTGGAATGTACTGTCTGAGAGTGTGGTGGAGACAGATTCACACAGTGAGTGGTTAGGATCTGGAATGCACTGTCTGAGAGTGTGGTGGAGACAGATTCACACAGTGAGATGGAGACACATTGCGCCAGCGAGTGTCTGCTGTTGGAATGCACTGTCTGAGAGTGTGGTGGAGATTGACTCACAGAGCGAGTGGTTAGGATCTGGAATGCACTATCAGAGAGTGTGGTGGAGACAGATTCACACAGTGAGTGGTTAGGATCTGGAATGTACTGTCTGAGAGAGTGGTGGAGATAGATTCACGCAGCGAGTGGTTAGGACCTGGAATGAACTGTCTGAGAGTGTGGTGGAGACAGATTTATACAGCGAGTGGTTAGGATCTGGAATGTACTGTCTGAGAGTGTGGTGGAGACAGATTCACACAGCGAGTGGTTAGGATCTGGAATGTACTGTCTGAGAGTGTGGTGGAGACAGATTCACACAGTGAGTGGTTAGGATCTGGAATGTACTGTCTGAGAGTGTGGTGGAGACAGATTCACACAGTGAGTGGTTAGGATCTGGAATGTACTGTCTGAGAGTGTGGTGGAGACAGATTCACACAGTGAGTGGTTAGGATCTGGAATGTACTGTCTGAGAGTGTGGTGGAGACAGATTCACACAGTGAGTGGTTAGGATCTGGAATGTACTGTCTGAGAGTGTGGTGGAGACAGATTCACACAGTGAGTGGTTAGGATCTGGAATGTACTGTCTGAGAGTGTGGTGGAGACAGATTCACACAGCGGTTTCCTCCTACAGTCCAAACGATGTGCTGGTTAGGGTGCATTGGCCGTACTACATTCTTCCTCAGTGTATCCGAACAGGCGCTGGAGTGTGGTGACTCGGGGATTTTCATAGTAACTTCATTGCAGTGTTAGTATAAGCCTACTTGTGACACGAGTAAATAAACTTCAGAACTTTAATCTTTTGAAATGTGAAATATCCTTTAACATATATTCACCAGCCTTCTCCAGTTCTCTGCCTCTGGGGCAGCTCTGACCCCCAGTTTAACACAGCAACCAGGTGGCAGTGAAGGGACACTTGAGGACACAGTGCCTTCCTTACAGCATTGAGTTCCTGCACCCAATGAAGGGGAAGGGAAAGACCTATCGATACTCAACCTATCGATTCAGCCTGGTCTCCAGAGCGGCTGCTCACTGGCTCTATCTGAGTCATTGTGACGTTAGCACTGAGCCTGAGATCACTTTATCCAACATGAATCAGCTTAGCAATAACAGGAAGGTTCTGAACTGGGGAAAGAGACAAAGGGATTAATTTTAATGCAGCAAATTGCTGTGATGTGGAAGGTGCTGCAGTGGAAGCAGATTCATCGGAACTTCCAAAAATAAATTGAAAGTAAATAAATAAAGTAAAGTTTGAAAAGTAAAGATTGCAGGGCGGGGGGGGGGGGCTTGCAGGGTGAGGGGGGGAGTTTGCGGGGTGAGGGGGGGGAGTTTGCAGGGTGAGGGGGGGAGTTTGCAGGATGGGGGGGGGGAGTTTGCAGGGTGAGGGGGGGGAGTTTGCAGGGTGGGGGGGGGAGTTTGCAGGGTGGGGGGGGAGTTTGCAGGGCGAGGGGGGGGAGTTTGCAGGGTGGGGGGGGGAGTTTGCAGGGCGAGTGGGGGGAGTTTGCAGGGCGAGGGGGGGTTTTTACAGGGTGAGGGGGGTTTTTACAGGGTGAGGGGGGTTTTTACAGGGTGAGGGGGGTTTTTACGGGTGAGGGGGGGGAGTTTGCAGGGTGAGGGGGGGGATTTGCAGGGTGAGGGGGGGGGAGTTTGCAGGGTGAGGGGGGGGGAGTTTGCAGGGTGGGGGGGGGGGAGTTTGCAGGGTGAGGGGGGGGAGTTTGCAGGGTGAGGGGGGGGTTTGCAGGGTGAGGGGGGGGAGTTTGCAGGGTGAGGGGGGTTTTTACGGGCGAGGGGGGAGTTTGCAGGGCGAGGGGGGTTTTTACAGGGTGAGGGGGGGTTTTTACAGGGCGAGGGGGGTTTTTACAGGGTGAGGGGGGTTTTTACGGGCGAGGGGGGTTTTTACAGGGTGAGGGGGGTTTTTACAGGGCGAGGGGGGTTTTTACAGGGTGAGGGGGGTTTTTACAGGGTGAGGGGGGTTTTTACAGGGTGAGGGGGGGGTTTTTACAGGGTGAGGGGGGTTTTTACGGGCAAGGGGGGTTTTTACAGGGTGAGGGGGGTTTTTACAGGGCGAGGGGGGTTTTTACAGGGCGAGGGGGATGAGAGGGGAATGTGACTCATTGATAATTCTCTCAAAGATATTATGAGCTTCTTGGCCCTCCCTATAATTCTGTCAGTGTTTTGCTGGAATTCCATCCAATATTTAGGTTGTGGATTGGAGCTCAAACCCTTCAGCTTCTAACTGGCTGGTGTGTTGGACACAGGAGGAAGATTCGGTCCAATTTATCAGCTCGGTCAATCCAGCGACTGGACTGATGTCTGGTGCGGAGGGTTGGGTGTTAATCGTGTAACAGCCACATGGTGGCAGTGTCAACAAAGCCTTTGAGCTGGAAGGTGCCAGTATTGCTGGTGAGTGGAGGCGAACTCGCTGGGGTCTTTTAAGAGACTTCTGGATGAGTACATGGGATCTAACGGGATTGAGGGTTATAGATAGACCTGGTAGGTAGGGATATGATTGTGGGCCGAAGGGCCTGCCTGTGGCTGTAGTGTTCTATGTTCTGGCTCTGGAGTTGCCCATATCGGGCAAGTTTGGTAGATCTGTTTCCCTAAAGGACGTTGGTGACCATTACAACAACTGGTTTCATTGTTAGACTTTTAATTCCAGATTTTTGGGAGTTTATTCTTTAAATTCGACCATCTCCTGTGGTGGGATTCGAACCCAGGTCTGAGGGCTGGGTTACCTCCTCCCTGCCTGATTGCCTGAATCATCCAGGGCAGTCACCTGAGAGTCAGCTGCAAATTCATTCAGCTTTTGGCCTATCAGAGGGGCCATGTGTTCAGAAGGTACTTTGGGGATGCTTTACTGCATCAGAGTTGCTACATGAATGAAAGTTGTTGTTGTTGCACTACAGCACACAGGTCCTTTGGCCCACAAGTTGTGCCAATCATATCCATACCTACCAGGCCTATCTATAACCCTCAATCCCATTAAATCCCATATACTCATCCAGAAGTCTTTTAAAAGACCCCCAGCGAGTTCGCCTCTACCACCACCGACGGCAGCCGATTCCACTCACTCACCACCCTCTGAGTGAAAAACTTACCCCTGACATCTCCTCTGTACCTGCTCCCCAGCACCTTAAACCTGTGTCCTTTCATAGCGACCATTTCAGCCCTGGGAAATAGCCTCCAGGAATCCACCCAATCTATACCTCTCAACATCTTGTAAATTTCTTATCAGGTCACCCTCTCAACCTTCGTCTCTCCAGGGAGAAAAGTCCCAGCTTCCTCAACCTATCCTTAGTCCAGGGTACTGTTTAAAATCTCTGTTTAGTGTAGGGTACTGTTTAAAATCTCTGTTTAGCGTAGGATACTGTTTAAAATCTCTGTTTAGTGTAGGGCACTGTTTAAAATCTCCGTTCAGTGTAGGGTACTGTTTAAAATCTCTGTTTAGTGTAGGGCACTGTTTAAAATCTCTGTTTAGTGTAGGGCGCTGTTTAAAATCTCTGTTTAGTGTAGGGCACTGTTTAAAATCTCTGTTTAGTGTAGGGCATTGTTTAAAACCTCTGTTTAGTGTAGGTCACTGTTTAAAATCTCTGTTTAGTGTAGGGCACTGTTTAAAATCTCTGTTTAGTGTAGGGCACTGTTTAAAATCTCTGTTTAGTGTAGGGCACTGTTTAAAATCTCTGTTTAGTGTAGGGCACTGTTTAAAATCTCTGTTTAGTGTAGGGCACTGTTTAAAATCTCCGTTTAGTGTAGGGCACTGTTTAAAATCTCTGTTTAGTGTAGGGCACTGTTTAAAATCTCCGTTTATTGTAGGGTACTGTTTAAAATCTCTGTTTAGTGTAGGGCACTGTTTAAAATCTCTGTTTAGTGTAGGGTACTGTTTAAAATCTCTGTTTAGTGTAGGGCACTGTTTAAAATCTCTGTTTGGTGTAGGGCACTGTTTAAAATCTCCGTTTAGTGTAGGGTACTGTTTAAAATCTCTGTTTAGTGTAGGGCACTGTTTAAAATCTCCGTTTAGTGTAGGGTACTGTTTAAAATCTCCGTTTAGTGTAGCGCACTGTTTAAAATCTCTGTTTAGTGTAGGGCACTGTTTAAAATCTCTGTTTAGTGTAGGGTACTGTTTAAAATCTCTGTTTAGTGTAGGGCACTGTTTAAAATCTCTGTTTAGTGTAGGGCACTGTTTAAAATCTCTGTTTAGTGTAGGGCACTGTTTAAAATCTCTGTTTAGTGTAGGGCACTGTTTAAAATCTCCGTTTAGTGTAGGGCACTGTTTAAAATCTCTGTTTAGTGTAGGGCACTGTTTAAAATCTCTGTTTAGTGTAGGGCACTGTTTAAAATCTCTGTTTAGTGTAGGGTACTGTTTAAAATCTCTGTTTAGTGTAGGGTACTGTTTAAAATCTCTGTTTAGTGTAGGGCACTGTTTAAAATCTCTGTTTAGTGTAGGGCACTGTTTAAAATCTCCGTTTAGTGTAGGGCACTGTTTAAAATCTCTGTTTAGTGGAGGGCACTGTTTAAAATCTCTGTTTAGTGTAGGGCACTGTTTAAAATCTCTGTTTAGTGTAGGGCACTGTTTAAAATCTCTGTTTAGTGTAGGGCACTGTTTAAAATCTCTGTTTAGTGTAGGGCACTGTTTA
The DNA here is from genome assembly GCF_965287045.1 of Carcharhinus amblyrhynchos. Taxonomy (NCBI): domain Eukaryota; kingdom Metazoa; phylum Chordata; class Chondrichthyes; order Carcharhiniformes; family Carcharhinidae; genus Carcharhinus; species Carcharhinus amblyrhynchos. The sequence goes on from NC_137355.1 coordinate 4,699,607, forward strand.
AAATCTCTGTTTAGTGTAGGAAGGACACTGTTTAAAATCTCTGTTTAGTGTAGGGCACTGTTTAAAATCTCCGTTTAGTGTAGGGCACTGTTTAAAATCTCTGTTTAGTGTAGGGCACTGTTTAAAATCTCTGTTTAGTGTAGGGCACTGTTTAAAATCTCTTTTAGTGTAGGGTACTGTTTAAAATCTCTGTTTAGTGTAGGGCACTGTTTAAAATCTCCGTTTAGTGTAGGGCACTGTTTAAAATCTCTGTTTAGTGTAGGGCACTGTTTAAAATCTCTGTTTAGTGTAGGGCACTGTTTAAAATCTCTGTTTAGTGTAGGGCACTGTTTAAAATCTCTGTTTAGTGTAGGGCATTGTTTAAAATCTCTGTTTAGTGTAGGGCACTGTTTAAAATCTCTGTTTAGTGTAGGAAACTGTTTAAAATCTCTGTTTAGAACATAGAACATTACAGCGCAGTACAGGCCCTTCAGCCCTCGACGTTGCGCCGACCAGCGGAATGAATCTAATTCCACAGGTGTCGGTCCACCTTGTTGTCAAACGAGGGGCATGCACATGGTGGGTTGTGCGCAATGCTGTTTCGGATAAACTTTTGAATTATCTTAGATTTTAGAAAGTTTCCTGAGAGTTTAGAACAGTCCCCATGTTATATCACGGGTACAGGAAGGTGACAACCATCAGCAAGTCTTTTCCTCATCCTTCATAGAGAAATCACAGAAACCCTACAGAGTAGAAAGAGACCATTCAGCCCATCGACCACAATCCCACTCAGGCCCTACCCTCACATCCATATAGATTTACCCACTAATCCCTCTAACCTATTCATCTCAGGACGCTAATGGCAATTTTAGCATGACCGGTCAACCTAACCCACCCATCTTTGGACTGTGGGAGGAAACTGGAGCACCTGGAGGAAACCCACGCAGACACGAGGAGAATGTGCAAACTCCACACAGACAGTGACCCGAGCCAGGAATCGAACCCAGCACCCTGGAGCTGTGAAGCAGCAGTGCTAACCCACTGTGCTACCGTGCTGCCCATTTATTGTATGAGTGCAAAAAGGGGTGGATGTTGCAAAACCCTTCCTGCCTTTTGATCTGATTTTTGACTTGATTTATTATTGTCACATGTACTGGGATACAGTGGAAAAATATTGTTTCTTGCACACTCTACAGATAGTGCATACCATTTATAGAGAAGAAAAGAGGGGGTGCAGAATATAGTGTTACAGTCAGAGCTAAGGTCAAAAGATCAACTTAATGTGAGATAGGTCCATTCAGAAGTCTGATGGCAGCAGGGAAGAAGTTGTTCTTGAGCCGGTTGGTACACGATCTCAGACATCTGTATCTTTTTTCCTGACAGAAGAAGGTAGAAGAGAGTCTGGGGTATGTAGGGTCCTTGATTATGCTGGCTGCTTTCCCAGACAGCGGGACGTGTAGACAGAATCAATGGATGGGAGACTGGTTTGTGCGATGGACTGGGCTTCGTTCATCACAGAGACCACCAGATCTTTGTAGGAGGTGAGTGTGTTTTACAATAAACCAATCTACTCATTTTCCCTCATCTCAAGTTTGCTGGGGGTTATTCGGTGAGGATTGGATCACTCTGAAACTGAAGAGTTGGGGAAAATATATTACATTTATAAAGGGGGAAATCAAATTGGGGATTCAAATGGATAGATGCTTGATGGCCATCTTGGGCCCAATGGGCCAAAGGGTCTCTTTCCGTGCTGTAAAACTCTATGGGCGGAGTTTTATGGCTGTGTTCGCCCCAAGACTGGAAAATCCCATCCAAGGTCAACGGGTTATGGGGAGAGGGCAGGAATGTGGAACTGAGCCATGACAGATCAGCCATGATCTTATTGAATGGCGGGGCAGGCTCGAAAGGCTAGTTGGCCTACTCCTGCTCCTATTTCTTATGTTCTTATGTCTCCTGCCCGTTCCGATTCCCGTGGTGGGCAGGATGGGGATATTCCACCCTCTGACTTTATGTTCTGTTTATGGACAGGTAGTGAGTGGAGAAATGAGGGCTGTTAAAATTAACCCCTCGCTGTCCTTTAATAAGAGAAACTCGGCAGATGACACAGGTACGGCTGGAATGTTGAGTAGAAGGGCTTCACCAGCTAGAATGTAAAATAACTAAAAGTTTAGTTTAACTGAAGTAACTAAAGGACGTGGAGGCTTTGGAGAGAGTGCAGAGGAGGTTTACCAGAATGTTGCCTGGTATGGAGGGTCTTAGCTATGAGGAGAGATTGGGTAAACTGGCGTTGTTTTCCCTGGAGAGAAGGAGGATGAGGGGAGACATAATAGAAATGTACAAAATTATGAAGGGTATAGGTAGGGTGAACAGCGGGAAGCTTTTTCCCAGGTTGGAGGTGACGATCATGAGGGGTCACGGTCTCAAGGTGAGAGGGGCGAGGTATAACTCAAATATATAACTAGGCTTGTACTCGTTAGAGTTTAGAAGAATGAGGGGAGATCTCATTGAGACATATAAGATGATGAATGGGATGGATAGGATAGAGGTGGAGAGACTCTTCCCGCTCAGAAAGGACAGTAGGACTAGAGGGCACAGCCTCAAGATAAAGGGGGGGCGGTTTAGAACGGAGTTGAGGATGAACTTCTTCACTCAAAGGGTGGTGAATCTCTGGAATTCTCTGCCCGTTGAAGTGGTGGAGGCTACCTCGCTTAATATTTTTAAGACGCGGGTTGATGGGTTTTTGATAAGCGAGGGGATTAAGGGTTATGGGGAGAGGGAGGGAAAGTGGAACTGAGCCACGACAGATCAGCCATGATCTTATTGAATGGCGGGGCAGGCTCGAGGGGCTAGATGGCCTACTCCTGCTCCTATTTCTTATGTTCTTATGTTCTTATATCACTGGGACGTTTTTTACACAGAGGGTGGTGGGGGCCTGGGATGCACTGCCAAGTAGGGTGGTGGAGGTGGACACGCTGGGATCTGGATAGTCACATGAGCGGACTGGGAATGGAGGGATACAAACCAATGGTCTAGTTGGACCAATGAGCGACACAGGCTTGGAGGGCCAAAGGGCCTGTTTCCTGTGCTGTACTGTCCTTTGTTCTTTCTATCCCTGTCTGTCCTTGAGTCACAATAAAGTCTGAGCTAATGACTCAGACAAGTTGGCAGAGTTGGTGATGTGATAAACGTAAACAGCTGCTTTGCTTCTTCCCAGATGATAATTAATATCGTTATCATTGAGTAGCCGTTTTTTTGAAACTTCCTTCATGGTTCAAACATAACGGGGAAAGGTGTGTTTCTTTTTATGGAACCATTTCCTGTGCGCGTTCCCGGGACAGTAAGAAGTCTCGCCACACCAGATTAAAATCCAACAGGTTTATTTGGTAGCACGAGCTCTTTCCTGCGGTCAGTGAGCAGTTGTGTTCACAAACAGGGCGTACATAAAACACAGTCTCAATTTACTGTAGCGAGTTCCATATTCTCACAGCTCTTGGGCGAAAAGCATTGCTCTTGAATTCCAGGTTGGGTTTATCAGTGACTTTCTTCTCTTTGTGGTCCCAGCTTGTGAATCCCTGAACATTTCTCTATGCCACTTTTCTAAAGCCTATCGCCTTGTACAAGGTCTCTCTAATGGTCACCTTGGAACATTCCCTTCCGGGGAGAAAGGAATCCCAGCTCGTTCAGTCTTTCCTGACAGTGTCAAAGGGACGGAGAGGCTTTAACTTTCTCCAGTGTCTCTTTTTAAAATGTGGTTGGAATTTGGGTCTTTAGAGGCAATCAAGTCTCTCCAGGTACAGACAATGTGAGTGGAGGGAGGGTTAAGCGCAGGTTAAAGGGATGTGTATTGTCTCCAGACAGGACAGTTAGTGAGATTTTGCAAACCCAGACAAGCAGTGTGGTGGGGGGGAGGGGGGGTGGGGGGGGGGGGGGGGGGGGGGAAAGGGGGGGAGTGGGGGGAGGGGGTGGGGGGGAGTTCACACTCCAGGGAGCCAGGGTGAAAGCGGTCAGTCAGCGATCTGGTCAGATCATCCTCCAGCTCCACTGTCACTGCCCAGATTCCGCATTCACACTGTAACTCAGCGTTACGTCCGCCTGATTGTGGACTGACACATTGCTACTCGTGGGCAAGTTATGCGTTGTCTTTTATCACTTGTGCGTTGTTTTCATCCTCCCACACATTCCATCATTCAATAAACCCTGTTCATTCCTCCAGCGTGAAAAAGTTCAACTTTTGTTGAATTTCATTGGTCACCCAGGAGTATATTTCACAGTTCCAACACCCCCCACCCCGATCTAGTTTCACTTCCACTTACGTTTCTTCACTCCAGTGTGACGTTTGCCCTCTTTTCACCCTTCATTGTCCATCTATCCCCACCTTGTGTCTGCCCCCCCTGCAAATCCCCTGCCTCTATACTTTATTAAAAAGCTGGAATCTCAAACATCTTCTGGCCCTGATGAAATGTTCACCCTCTGATCTGCGGTGTATTTCCAAGCGCTCACAGTTAAGCAGCTCCAGCGGCTGTCTAATTGTGCAGAGTTGCATTTATATAGCGCCTTTCGTTGCCTCAGGCAACCAAGTGCGATTTGAAAACATGGCGGGGGCTGGGGGGGATGAATTTTAACATCCTTTCTTAACCCTGGATCACTAACAGCCCGGCCTCAGCACCCAGGGACCTCTGCTTTTGCTAACCTGATGTGGAGGTGCCGGCGTTGGACTGGGGTAAACGCAGTAAGAAGTCTGACAACACCAGCTTTAAGTCCAACCAGTTTATTTGATAGTAAACTCACAAGCTTTTGGGGAAGGGGCAGCTCACTTTGCTAACCTGATACAGATTCCCAGGACGACCCTGAACTCATTCCTGAACCGGGATCTTTCGAGCCACAAATGAATCAACCCATGAATACTTCATGTCTGCAGTAATACACTGAAGGCATCCTTGGTGATACAGCTTCACTTCTCAGCAAAGTCAACACAATATCAAAAGATGTGAAAGAGGCAATGATTGTAGGTTATCTTACCTCTCACACACACACACACACACACACACACACACACACACACACACACACACACACACACACACACACACACACACACACACACACACACACACACACACACACACACACACACACACACACACACACACGCTTTAAACCGGTGTGGCTAAAAGTGGGAATGTTTTTCTAATTAAGGCCCAGGGAATGGGGAGAAAATATAAAGCAGTTAACCTCCAGGTTTAGAGTTACTTTGCTTCAATGAGTGGCTGTCCATTGTGTCCACTACTCCGTGTTGGAGCAGCTCCCTCTCTCTGAAACTCTCAGACAGGGAAAACACATTCAGTAAATTCCAAACACTTAGCAACGCAGTCGGCATCTAGTGATAGATAACTGCTCGGGAGAACTCACGGTAACACTCTTGTAATTTTTATTTAAACCTTCTGAACGAACTGCTGTTTCCATCTGTTGGCTGTTACAATTGGTCAGAAAGAAATAAATCCAGAATTTCCAGTTTGATTGGTTAAGCTTATAAATGAGTGTAACCAATGGGTTGAGCACCTGCGGTGAATCATCGATTGTTTTTATAAACCAATGTGTGGCAGAGAGGGACCAAGACACTGGACAGCAACATACAGAGAGCAGGATACTGGACAGCAGTGTACAGAGAGCAGGATACTGGACAGCAGTGTACAGAGAGAGCAGGACACTGGACAGCAGTGTACAGACAGAGCAGGGTACTGGACAGCAGTGTACAGAGAGTAAGGCACTGGACAGCAGTGTACAGACAGACCAGGGTACTGGACAGCAGTGTACAGAGAGTAAGGCACTGGACAGCGGTGTACAGAGAGAGCAGGGTACTGGACAGCAGTGTACAGACAGAGCAGGGTACTGGACAGCAGTGTACAGACAGAGCAGGGTACTGGACAGCAGTGTACAGAGAGTAAGGCACTGGACAGCAGTGTACAGAGAGTAAGGCACTGGACAGCAGTGTACAGACAGAGCAGGGTACTGGACAGCAGTGTACAGACAGAGCAGGGTACTGGACAGCAGTGTACAGAGAGAGCAGGGTACTGGACAGCAGTGTACAGAGAGTAAGGCACTGGACAGCAGTGTACAGACAGAGCAGGGTACTGGACAGCAGTGTACAGAGAGTAAGGCACTGGACAGCAGTGTACAGACAGAGCAGGGTACTGGACAGCAGTGTACAGAGAGTAAGGCACTGGACAGCAGTGTACAGACAGAGCAGGGTACTGGACAGCAGTGTACAGAGAGTAAGGCACTGGACAGCAGTGTACAGACAGAGCAGGGTGCTGGACAGCAGTGTACAGACAGAGCAGGGTACTGGACAGCAGTGTACAGAGAGTAAGACACTGGACAGCAGTGTACAGACAGAGCAGGGTACTGGACAGCAGTGTACAGAGAGTAAGGCACTGGACAGCAGTGTACAGAGAATAAGGCACTGGACAGCAGTGTACAGAGAGTAAGGCACTGGACAGCAGTGTACAGAGAGTAAGGCACTGGACAGCAGTGTACAGAGAGAGCAGGGTACTGGACAGCAGTCTACAGCGAGCAAGGTACTGGACAGCAGTGTACGGAGTGACCAAAGGGCATACTGAGTGACCAGGATACTGGACAATGATCCACTGAGTCAGCAAGAGACTGGAGATAACATCCTGACTAGCCAACCTTTCAAGTAAGTTAAAGTTTATTTATTAGTTACAAACAAGGCTTACTGCAATGAAGTTACTGTGGAATTCGTTATACTCCAGTGCCTGTTCGGGTCAATGCACCTTGCCAATGCACATCTTTCAGACTGTGGGAGGAAGCTGGAACACCCAGAGGAAACCCATGCAGACATGGGGAGAACGTGCAAACTCCACACAGACAGTGACCCAAGCCGGGAATCGAACCGGGGTAACCGGGCGCTGTGAGGCAGCAGTGGTAACCAGTGTGCCACCGTGCCGCCCCCAAATACCATAGTCTAAATCTGCAAATGAGGTTGAATTGGGCTTGTGGATAATGTTGAGGAAAACGATGTCAGGAAGTCATTAATGAACTTACAGAATGGGTGTCCGTTGTAATTTCAATATTGATAAATGTGAGGGGGTGTATTGTGTTAGAAACATGACTGTCTGGATAGAATTGAAATAGATAGAGGAGTGAAAGGTACAAATAAATCCATTCAAAGCAGCAATGCAGGTTAATATGGCCTTAAAAAAAAAGACATTTCTAAGGGGTAGAATTGAAAAAGCAGGGAAGTAATGTTTAACTTGTACTGAATCTCGGTTGGATCACACATGCAGTACGGCGAACATCTCCACATTCTGAAAAGAGACACTGGAGAAAGTTAAAGCCTCTCCATCCCTTTGACACTGTCAGGAAAGACTGAACGAGCTGGGATTCCTTTCTCTCCAGAAGGGAATGTTCCAAGGTGACCATTAGAGAGACCTTCAACAAGACGATAGGCTTTAGAAAAGTGGCATAGAGAAATGTTCAGGGATTCACAAGCTGGGACCACAAAGAGAAGAAAGTCACTGATAAACCCAACCTGGAATTCAAGAGCAATGCTTTTCACCCAAGAGCTGTGAGAATATGGACCTCGCTACTGCCCGGAATAGTTGAGACAAATAAAAGGAGAGTGAGAGAAGGGAGGAAGAGAGAGATAAGCTGATGGGGTTAGATGAGGAGGTGTGGGAGAAAGCTTGTGTGAAGCTTCCTTCTGAATTGTAAACATGGTGTAACTTAGTGACATGTCCATTCGAAATCATACGGTGCAGAAAGAGGCCATTCGGCCCATCAAGTCTGCACCAACCACAATCCCACCCAGGCCCTATCTCCATATATTTTACCCACTAATCCCTATAACCTACACATCCCAGGACACTAAGGGGCAATTTTACCATGGCCAATTAACCTAATCCGCACATCTTTGGACTGTGGGAGGAAACCAGAACACCCAGAGGAAACCCACGCAGATATGGGGAGAATGTGCAAACTCCACACAGACAGTGACCCGAGCTGGAAATCGAACCCAGATCCCTGGAGCTGTGAAGCAGCAGTGCTAATCACTGTGCTACCGTGCCATCCTTTCTTTTTGAAAGGAAATCATAGAAATCATAGAAACTCTACAGTGCAGAGAAAGGCCATTCGGCCCACTGAGTCTGCCCCGAACACCATCCCAAAAATGTGTTGTACCAGGTGAGTAACCCGCAGCCTGGGCAGCTTTCTGTACCGGGTGAAAAAGCAAAATATTCTGGAAACGTGAAGTTAAAAAGAGAAAATGCTCGGCCAGTCTGGCATCATCTGTAGAGAGATAAAAGGAGCTAACGTTACAGATGAAACTGAACAAAGAAATTGGGAAAAGTTTGTGACGTAACAGATTTTGGGCAAGATGTTCGGAGGCAGGAGGAAAACAGAACTGAGTAAAGAAGGAAGGGATGAAGAGGTGGATTAAACAAGTGGGAAAAGTAAAGGAAGTATTAACCTAGAGAATGTGTTAATGGGAAATAGTGAATCATCACCAACAGCTGCTGTCAAGGAAATAGGCATGATGTGGAGATGCCGGTGTTGGACTGGGGTAAACACAGTAAGAAGTCTGACAACACCAGGTTAGAGTCCAACAGGTTTATTTGATAGTAATCTTACAAGCTTTCGGAAACGGTGTTCCGAAATTTCACCATTCATGGAATAGGAGCAGAGATTACTGTGTGAAATTATTGATCTTACTATTAGGTCCAGAAGGCTGCAAAGTGACCTGTAGAAAGTTGAGGTGATGTTCCTCAAGCTTAATTCATTGGAGCAGGTCTGGGACAGGAAGGTCAGACCAGGAGAAAGGCCGCTCATTAAAATAACAGATAGTTACTGAAAGCTGAGATGTTCTGCGCTGCTTTTGCCCAGTTTGAAAGGGTGTTATGGGAAGGGGACAGGGTTTGGGGGTGATTTGAGGAGTGGAGCAGCCTGTGCTGGAGTGCCTTTAGAATGCTGGGGAGGGGAGGGGGATGGCGAGGAGGTGCAGAAATAGTGGTGGCCGATCCATTGAAGATGGAGGCTGATGGAATTTGAGGAATCCTTATGGGGTTCTGGGAGGAAGAAGGAAATGATGGGAGTGCGTGGACTCAGTTATGCTCCTGGGGAGGGAATCCTTTGAACATTTTCCCTTTTTGGATGTAGATGAATCTGTTTTTCACCTCCCCTGGGCCCATCTTGTGTATCGTTACTTTTAGCAGCCCCCCCCGCCGTCTCCTTTGGCTCAACCCTCTGTCATTCAACCTCTCCTGCCCCACCCTATCACAGATACCTTTTGTCCCCCCTCCCCCCAGCTCTCCCTGACTCAAACTTGTTCTGTTAATAACTATTTCCAGTTCTGATGACCTGAATCACGAACTTGTGTTTCCCTCAGCACAGATACCCCAACCCCTCCGCCCCCAACCAGCTGAGTATTCCCAGCATTTGCTGTTTGCATGCTGTTTGGGTGGCACAGTAGCACAGTGGGTTAGCACTGCTGCTTCACAGCTCCAGGGATCTGGGTTCAATTCCCGGCTCAGGTCACTGTCTGTGCGGAGTTTGCACATTCTCCTCGTGTCTGCGTGGGTTTCCTCTGGGTGCTCTAGTTTCCTCCCACGGTCCAAAGATGTGCGGGTTAGGTTGATTGGCCATGCTAAAATTGCCCCTTAGTGTACTAGGATGTGTAGGTTAGTGGGATTAGCGGGTAAGTGTGTAGGGATATGGGGATAGGGCCTGGGTGGGATTGTAGTTGGTGCAGACTCGATGGGCCAAAGGGCCTCTTTCTGCACTGTAGGATTCTACGTTCTATGACCGGACAAGTTTATCCCATTGAGTGACCAGGAGACTGGGCATCCTGGTAGTGAGGGAGGAGGCTGGCATGGGCTGTCTGGGCAGCTCTGCAATACAGGTGGTGGGGAGGGAAGTCTTCATATATCAATCATATAGATATATTTAGGGTGGCACAGTGGTTAGCACTGCTGCCTCACAGAGCCAGCACCCGGGTTCGATTCCCAGCTTGGGTCATCGTCTGTGTGCACATTCTCCTCGTGTCTGCGTGGGTTTTCTCTGGATGCTCCAGTTTCTTCCCACAGTCCAAAGATGTGCGGATTAGGCGGATTGGCCAGGCTAAATTGCCCCTTAGTGTCGGGGGACGAACCAGGGTAAATATCATTATAGGAATTAGTAAAAACTTTCTTATCTGGAGAGAGAGCAGGGTAAGGATAGGCGCTGGTAGATCTGCTTGGAACACAGTCTCTGGGATTGTGAGGTCCACATCAGTCCTGGTGAATCATTTGCAGTCCTTGCCTCAGAATAATAACTCACAATTTCCTTCCTGTTCACAGATTGACTCCTCCAGAGACAGGCCTTCACTCCAGGAGCTCTTCACCCTCCTGCCTGCACCCCCTGAGGGATCATGTTTAACCTCAATGTCTTGACTCCGGACCGCGTTCCTGACTTCTTCATCCCCCCAAAGTGGAGTCGACCTGCCGCCTGGAAGAGGGCTGCATTGGGGCAGAGGCTGAGGGAGTGCCAGCTCGCTGCCCCCGGGGATGGGGGCTTGCTGGACGGTCACCATGATGAAGACAGCACGGACTGGGACCCCCACTCTCGGGCAGCCCTCTCCCTGCCCCACTTGCCCCGGGCTGACACCCCCTACGGATTCTGCAGGCTTCTGGAGAGCCCCCACACCCGGAGGAAGGAATCGCTGTTCCACGACCACCCTGAGCAGCAGGGCACGGCCTTCCCTTGCCCGGGCAGGGAGCTAGTCTCAGCTCCCCGGTCAAGTGGCCAGCGGCTGGTGCGGGCACTAGGCTGGAGGGAGGTGGCGGGCTGCTCCAGGAAAGGGGGCTCCCTCTCCAGCTCCCCGGGCAGCAGCCCAGAGCACAGCAGAAGGGGATCTCAGGGGGTCCCCTTCGCCCCGGAGGTGGTACCTCTTGGACAGAGCCTGACCAAGGAGAGCAGCGCCAGCCTGGGGGATAGGGGCATCCTCCGCCTCCGGGCTGAGTTCTGCAGCGAGAGGCAGCGTGTTCGGATCCGCTTACTGAGTGTGGAGGGTTTGTACGATCAGGTCACAGACTGTCAGACCATCAACTGCTGCCTGTCTCTGTATCTGGAACCTGGCAAAGAGCAAAAGCAGCGCACTGCTGGCATCCGCAGGAGCAAGAACCCAATCTTCAACCAAGACTTCTTCTTCTTTGGAATCTCTGGCGACCAATTGCACTCCAGGTTTTGTCTAATCAAAGTCATTAATAAAACCTCCCGCGTGAAAAGGAAATCTGTTCTGGGAGTTTGCCAACTGTCTTTAGCTAGTATTTTGCCACTGTGATGAAGGATTTCTATTTCTGATTGTTTCTTAAAGGAAATGTTATTTTTATAAATAAAAGCAAACTCAAGTTGTTCTGATGTCTGCATGTGTGTGTGTGTGTGTGTGAAACCCACAAAAACCGCCAGTCTGGTCCAGGAGCAGAAATCAATGATGTTCCTATGGTCAATTATTCACCAACATGTAGCCAAGAGCAGCACTCTCTTGCCTCCTGTTCTATGAAGCAACTGTTTAAAAATAAAAAGCTGACACCATACACACACACACACACACACACACACACACACACGTACGTCATGCCGTCTACGAAACAAGATCCAGCAACTTGTGTGTGGGGGGGTGGTGTGAAAGTGGGAATCGTCACAAAACACTGGATAAATTCTCACCATTCCGTCTCTTGGTCAAGAAATGCTTCCCTCTCCCCCGTGAGTTCCAATGTAAGTAGGAATTGAACTAACCACAGGATGTCGTTATTGACAACTGGGTTGGTTCAATGGAAGAGTTTACATTCCTCCAACGCCTCTTAATCTGACTGGCTGAAAAATCAACAGTTCACAGTGTTCCCTACAATGCAGAAAGAGGCCATTCAGCCCATTGAGTCTGTACTGACTCTCCCAGCCAGCCCTCCGCTCTTTTTTAAAGTTCAGTTTGCTTAGTGTCACAAGTAGGCATACGTTAACGCTGCAATGAAGTGACGTGTAACCCCATGCATTTACCATGGCCAATCCACCTAACTTGCACATCCCCAAATGGTTAGGTGGATTGGCCGTGCTAACTTCTCCCTCAATTTACCGGAGTCGGAGTGAGGTGACTTGGGGGGGGGGGGGGTGGTTTTCACAGTAATGTCACTGCAGTGTTAATGTAAGCCGACTCATGACACTAACAAATAAATTGAAACTGTGAGAGGAAACTGGAGGAAACCCACAAGAGAATGTGCAAACTCTACAAAGACAGTCACCCAAGGCTGGGGTGTAGCATGTGTCCCTAGCACTGTGAGGCAGCAGCGACAGCCTGTAAAAGAATAAAAAGAATCTGTTGCATTGAAACCATTTAACATCTTAAATACTTATCAGATACAGATGGGCGGTATGGTGGCACAGTGGTTAGCACTGCTGCCTCACTGCCCCAGGGACCCAGTTCAATTCCCGGCTTGGGTCACTGTCTGTGTGGAGTTTGCACCTTAGAACATAGAACATAGAAAAACTACAGCACAAACAGGCCCTTCAGCCCACAAGTTGCGCCGATGATATCCATACCTACAAGGCTTACCTATAACCCTCAATTCTATTAAGTCCCATGTGCTCATCCAGAAGTCTCTTAAAAGACCCTATCGAATCATCCTCCACCACCACCGATGGCAGCCGATTCTACTCACCACCCTCTGAGTGAAAAACTTACCCCTGACATCTCCTCTCTACCTACTCCCCAGCACCTTAAACCTGTGTCCTCTCGTAGCGACCATTTCAGCCCTGGGAAATAGCCTCCAAGAATCCACCCTATCTATTCCTCTCAACATCTTATAAACCTCTATCAGGTCGCCTCTCAACCTTCGTCTCTCCAAGGAGAAAAGATTGAGCTCCCTCAACCTATCCTCATAAGGTATGCCACCCAATCCAGGCAACATCCTTGTAAATTTCCTCTGCACCTTCTCAATAGCTTCCACATCCTTCCTGTAACAATAATAATAATAATAATAATCGTGTCTGCGTGGGTTTCTCCAGGTGCTCCGGTTTCCTACCACAGTCCAAAGATGTGCGGCAGGAAACTGGAGCACCCAGTTGGCCGTGCTAAATTGCCTCTTAGCGTCAGGATAAACAATTGGGGGTAGGGCCTGGGTGGGACTGTTGTCAATGCAGGCTCGATGGGCCTCCTTCTGCACTGTTGGGATTCTCTGATCACTCCTCGATCTCAAATACAGGTCAGAATATAAGTCAGGTTTATGCAACCTGTCCTTGTAGATTAACCTCAGAGATGCCAGGATAACTCTGAGAAGCTCCAAGAGAAGATGGATCAGGAAGAGAGGGAATGGTTGGAAACTCCAAGGAGCCTTCACTCCAAAATAAAGCAGAATCTATTGGAGGGGTGAAAGATATGGAAAAGGTGAGATATTTTCACTGGACTACACAAAATCACTTTACTGGAAGTTAAATGGTTGGGATTATACACAGAATCATAAAATCATAGCATCCCTACAGAAGGAGGCTATTCAGCCCATCAAATTCTGCACCAATCAAAATCCCACCCCCCATGCCCTATTCCTGTAGCCTCCCCCCCCCCATCCATATTTACCCTGTTAATCCTCCTGACACTAGGGTCAATTTAGCATGGCCAATCAGCCGAACTCACATCCTAAACACTTAGACACTGGAGACAAAGAGAAGCCAGTCGGATTGGTACACAAAGAAAAAGAGCAGACACTGCGGGTGAAAATATGTTCGCAAATTGTACAGGGGCGAAGTGAGCAGTGGGTGGTGGTTGTGTTTTGTGAGTACAATGCTGGAGTGTTTCCCTGTGGACAGGATAGGAGGGGGAAAAAAAAATAAAATTTTATGAGGTACAGGTGCAAATCAATCCCTAATGTGGTGGGATAAAGGTATCTGTTGTCCAGGATGGAAAATGAATGGAAAGGTTCCGATCAACAGCATTCATGGTGAAATGAAAGAAATTCCTTGAGTAAAAATAAGCTTACAGTCTCTTGAAGGTGGGGGAAATCGGTAGGTGCAGCAGAAACCTAGCCCATTGCAGGCATTCAGTTCATTCTAAGGAATGGTATAATGGGATCACAGATGATAATGTTGCCTACTCTATTTGAACAGCTGGTAAAGAATCCAACTGTGGAGGTGCCAGCGTTGGACTGGGGTAAACACAGTAAGAAGTCACGGTAAGACATTGTGAGACTTCTTACAAAGAATCCAACCACATAGAAATTGCAAATGACCGTCCTGGGGATTTTCTGCATTGCATAACAACACGATCACAGGCTCATGAACTAAAACATGGCGGCAAGTGGTTAATAATGTTGCCTCACAGCTCCAGAGACCTGGGTTCGATTCCTGGCTTGGGTGACTGCCTGTGCAGAGTTTGCACATTCTCCCCGTGTCTGTGTGGGTTTCCTCCGGGTGCTCCGGTTTCCTCCCACAGTCCAAAGATGTGCGGGTTAGGTTGATTTTCCATGCTAAGAAATTGTCCCTTAGTGTCCAGGAATGTGTGGGTTAGAGGGATTAGTGGGTATAATATGTAGGGATATGGGAGTAGGGCCTGGGTGGGATTGTGTTTGGTGCAGACTCGATGGGCTGAAGGGCCTCTTTCTGCACTGTAGGATTGTATGATAAGTACCGGAGACTGAGGGCAAAGGAGATTTCTGTCATTATGATGCCACAAGAACTTTATCAATTCAAATTTATGCTGTTCGGAATGAAGAACACAGCCAGATTTTTCAGAGGCTCATGAACAGAGCAATTCAAGGATTAAGAAACTGCTGGGTTTTTGATAAGCGAGGGGATTAAGGGTTCTGGGGAGAGGGCGGGAATGTGGAACTGAGCCACGACAGATCAGCCATGATCTTATTGAATAGCAGGGCAGGCTCGAAGGGCTAGATGGCCTACTCCTGCTCCTATTTTTTATGTTGTTATGTTCTTATGTATATATGCACAGGGGCGGTGTGTGTAGACAGGCAGTGTGTGTGTGTGTGTGTGTGTGTATATATACACAGGGGCGGTGTGTGTAGACAGGCAGTGTGTGTGTGTGTGTGTGTGTATATACACAGGGGCGGTGTGTGTAGACAGGCAGTGTGTGTGTGTATATATATATACACAGGGGCGGTGTGTGTAGACAGGCAGTGTGTGTGTGTGTGTGTATATACACAGGGGCGGTGTGTGTAGACAGGCTGTGTGTGTGTGTGTGTGTGTGTATATATACGCAGGGGCGGTGTGTGTAGACAGGCAGTGTGTGTGTGTGTATATATACACGCAGGGGCGGTGTGTGTAGACAGGCAGTGTGTGTGTGTATATATACACAGGGGCGGAGTGTGTAGACAGGCAGTGTGTGTGTGTATATATACACAGGGGCGGAGTGTGTAGACAGGCAGTGTGTGTGTATATATACACAGGGGCGGTGTGTGTAGACAGGCAGTGTGTGTGTGTATATATACACAGGGGCGGTGTGTGTAGGCAGGCAGTGTGTGTGTATATATACACAGGGGTGGTGTGTGTAGACAGGCAGTGTGTGTGTATATATACACAGGGGCGGTGTGTGTAGACAGGCAGTGTGTGTGTGTATATATACACAGGGGCGGTGTGTGTAGACAGGCAGTGTGTGTGTGTATATATACACAGGGGCGGTGTGTGTAGACAGGCAGTGTGTGTGTGTGTGTATATATACACAGGGGCGGTGTGTGTAGACAGGCAGTGTGTGTGTATATATACACAGGGGCGGTGTGTGTAGACAGGCAGTGTGTGTGTGTGTATATATACACAGGGGCGGTGTGTGTAGACAGGCAGTGTGTGTGTGTATATATACACAGGGGCGGTGTGTGTAGACAGGCAGTGTGTGTGTGTGTATATATACACAGGGGCGGTGTGTGTAGACAGGCAGTGTGTGTGTGTATATATACACAGGGGCGGTGTGTGTAGACAGGCAGTGTGTGTGTGTATATATACACAGGGGCGGTGTGTGTAGACAGGCAGTGTGTGTGTGTGTGTATATATACACAGGGGCGGTGTGTGTAGACAGGCAGTGTGTGTGTATATACACAGGGGCGGTGTGTGTAGACAGGCAGTGTGTGTGTGTATATATACACAGGGGCGGTGTGTGTAGACAGGCAGTGTGTGTGTGTATATATACACAGGGGCGGTGTGTGTAGACAGGCAGTGTGTGTGTGTGTGTATATATACACAGGGGCGGTGTGTGTAGACAGGCAGTGTGTGTGTGTGTATATATACACAGGGGCGGTGTGTGTAGACAGGCAGTGGTCAGGCGGTGCAGTTGTATTAAGTCCTCCGGGCCGCTGGTGGCGCTGTGAGTGCCGTTGCCGCTGTCCCGGGGCGATGGTGTTGGAGGCGCTGGTTGCCGAGCTCCTGAACCGGGGCCTCGGGGATTATGTGGAGAATTTGGACAAATCTCAGCTCAAACTGGGCATCTGGGGAGGTGAGGAGCCGGTGTGGGGGTGTGTGTGCGGAGCGGGGGGCGGGATGCGGGATGCGGGATGCGGGATGCGGCTTGTTCAGCAATGGGGAGTTTGTGTTTCACTCTCCGCCCCGGGAGCGGCAGTTGCTGCAGCTCCTCATTCCAGCCCCAGCCCCTGACAGCAACCAGAGAGAGTATACACTCGCCATATACCCATCGCCCCATATACCCCTCATATACACTCCCCATATACCCCTCATATACACCCCTATATACCCCTCCATATACACCCCCCCATATACCCCTCTTTATATGCCTCTCATATACACCTCCAAATACCCCTCCATATACCACCCCCATATACAACCTCTATATACCCCTCATATACCATTCTATATACTTCTCTCTCCCATATACCCCCCATATACAGCCTCTATATACCCCTCCATATACACCCCCCCATATACCCATCTTTATATGCCTCTCATATACACCTCCAAATACCCCTCCATATACCACCCCCATATACAACCTCTATTTACCCCCCATATACCATTCTATATACTTCTCTCTCCCATATACTCCTCATATACACCCCCCCCCCATTTACCCTCAGCATATAGACCCCTTCATTCCAGCCCCAGCCCCTGACAGTAACTTGGAGTACACCCCCCCCATATACCCCTCATATATACTCTTCATATACACCCTGCCATGTAACCACTTCCATATACCCTCAGCATATAGACCTCTTCATTCCAGTCCCAGCCTGTGACAGCAACTGGAGAGAGAGTACACCCCTATATACCCCTCTAGCTCATATACCCTCTCCATGTAACCCCTTCCATATACCCTCAGCATACCCTTCATTCCAGTCACAGCCTCTGACTGCAACTGGAGAAAGAGTACACCCCCCCATATACCCCTTGCTATATACCCCTCTCCCTCATATACCCCTCATATACACCCCCCATTTGCCCTCTCCATATAATCCCTTCTATATATCCTCAGCATATACATCCTATCATTCCAGCCCCAGCCTCTCATAGCAACTGGGGAGAGAGAGTACATATATCTATCTCTATATGTACTGTGCTGTAATGTTCTATCTTTCTATGTTATATACTCCTCTCCCCCATATACCACTCATTTACTCTCCTATTTACCCCTTCCATGTATCCTCAGCATATAGCCCCCTTCATTCCAGTCCCAGCCCCTCTCAGCAGCTGGAGAGAGAGTACATTCTCCACGTAGCCCTCTCCATGTACCCCTCTTTTCCCCCATGTGCCCCTCATACATCCCCCATGTACCCCATCCATGAAACCCCTTCCATATACCCTCACCGTATATATGTGTATACACCCATTATTCCAGTCCCAGCCCCTCTCAGCAACTGGAGAGAGTGTAGTACACTCCTCCATAATACCCTCCCGCTCATATACCCCTCACCCCCATATACGACTCACCCCTGTGTAGCCCTCATATACATCCCCCATATATCCCTTCCATATGTTCTCATCATATGTACCCCATCATTCCGGTCCCAGCCGCCAACAGCAACAGGAGAGACTGTATAACCACCCATATAGCCCCCCCATACAAGCCCTGTATACCCCCTATAAATACCCCTCATTTACCCACTCCATATACCTCTTCTCCCCATTCAAGTCAAACCTTGCTCATTACTGGAGACAGTGACTTACCCATGTATCTATCTGTATCCCTCTCCCATATACCCCCTTCTATTTACCCCTTTCCCCCTGTATCCCTGATATATCCCCCCTGATGTCAGTCCCTTATAATTGCCTCATATACCCTTGTCCATGTACGCCCTTCCTGCTGTCAAATAGGTTCTTACCATCGTGATCTATAAGGATTGCTACCCTCACTTCCTGTAACCCTATCTGTGTTAGCTTCTGTTTCTTTACCCCAAGTGAAAGCAAGTTCCACATCCTAACCACACTTTGGATAAAGATGTTTCTTGCTGTTTTTTTCCTTCCTCATTTCACTGGCCCTGACCTAGAGTCAGTACAGATGGAGGCCATTTGGACCATTGAGTCTGCACTGACAATAATCCCACTGCAGGCCCCTATTGCCGCAACCTGCCCTAGGTAACTCAGTTTGCCACATACGCTCCAACACTGTCCCAGGCTGCCTTTTGTGGATTCACAGCCATCGAGTATATTCAAGACTGGGATAACTAGAGTTTTGGACACTACGGCAAGTGAGGGATGTGGGGCCTGTGAAGGAAAGTGAGGTTGATGTAGAAGATCAATTATGATTGAACGGTGGAGCAGGCTCAAGGGGCCAAATGGCCTCCTCCTCCTCCTAATTCTGAGGTTTTCTAAAATTTTCAGAAGTGAAATGCTGTTGAGAGTGTCAGGACGTTGCAAACAAGGTAATGTTTAAGTTGATGTATTAGTGTCATAAGTAGGCTTAAATTAACTTAAGTTACTGTGAAAATCCCCTAGTTGCCACACTCTGGCACCTGTTTGTGCATGCTGTGGGAGAATAAAGCATGGCTAATGCACCCAAGCAGCATGTCTTTCGGACGGTGAAGTTCCAAACACCTCCCAGGGAAGCACGCTCCAGACATTCACCACCCTATGTGTAAAAAAAAACTTGCTTTGCACATCTCCCCTAAACTTTTCCCAAGCACCTTAAATGTATGTCCGCTAGTACTTGACTTTTCTACCCTAGGAAAGAGCATCTGACTATCCATTCTTTCCATTTCACTTATAATGTTGTAGACCTCTGTTGGTTTACCCCTCAACCTCTGTTGTTCCAGTGAGAACAAACCGAGTCTCTCCAACCTCTCCTCCTAGTTAATGCCCTCCAGACCAGGCAACATCCTGGTATACCTCTTCTATACCTTCTCCAAAGCATCCACGTCATTTTCTGGTAGAGTGGTGACCAGAATTGTACACCATATTCTAAATGAGGTCTGAATAAGGTCATGCTGCAGCCATGCAGAACCTATCAGTTTTTACACACACACAATTTTATTTTCAAAAAATGACTGGGAAACCGGAGGAAATCTATGCAGACCTGGGGAGAACGTGCAGACTCCTCACAACAGTGACCCAAGTCGGATTTGAACCTGGGTCCCTGGCGCATCAATGCTATGATGTGGATGTGCCGGCGTTGGACTGGGGTAAACACAGTCTGACAACGCCTGGTTTTAGTCCAACCGATTTATTTGATAGTAAACGCACAAGCTTTCGGGTTAGTCCCTTCGTCAGGTGAATGGAGAGTTCTGGCCTCAGACAGAGCATATAAAGCACAGACAGTTTAGAGATTACTGATTAGAATGGTTAGGTGTAAAGATTCGCATTCTAATCAGTAATCTCTAAACTGTCTGTGCTTTATATGCCCTGTCTGAGGCCAGAACTCTCCATTCACCTGACGAAGGGACTAACCCGAAAGCTTGTGCGTTTACTATCAAATGCATCAATGCTAACCAGTGTACTACTGTGCTGCCAAATGATCAGGGAATATAGAAGGTAAAAGGCCTTGAGCTGATGGTGAGCAAAGGGGGCTGCGTTCAGAGTGAGAAATGTGCACTGCCCATTCTCTTGCCTTTTCCCCATAACCTTTGATCCCCTTATCAATCAAGAACCTATTTACCTCTGTCTTAAATACACTCAATGACCCGGCCTCCGCAGCCTTCTGTGCCAATGAATTCCATAGATTCACCACCCAGTGGCTGAAGAAATTTGTTCTCATCTCAGCCCTAAAGTGTTGTCCCTTTACTTTGAGGCTTTGCCCTCGGACCCTAGTCTCGCCTACTAATGGAAGCATCTCCCCACATCCACTCTATCTAAGCCTTCCAGCATTATGTAAGTTTCAATGAGATTCCCTCTCATTCTTCTAAACTCCGTTGAATACAGACCTAGAATCCTGAAACCTGCTTTGTGTTTGATAAGAGATGTCCTCAGCTTTCAAAATTGTTGAGAGAAGACATTTTTAACAGAATATGCAACCAAAATCATGGGAAATGTCTTCCAATGCAGAGAGGTAAAAAAAATCTTTTTGATAGACACTCGGACAGTTTCAATAGAGCAATGAACAGTTTTATACTATAATGAACTTTTGTTGAATTCCCTGTTTTGTTTTAAAACCATATTTTGGATTTCTGATATATATGTTACTGAATTTTTTTTGCAAAAGGCATTGAGTAACTTAATCGTATCATTAACTCGGATCATGAAAGGTTGATGTGCCACATCCCCAGTAAAAAATACTCAACTTTATCAAATTTTGAAACACTTTTAAGGAAAGCATGCTGCAGGAATGAGGCTGATGTAGGCAGGAAGCATACACTTTAGATATGATTCCTGATGAGAAACAGGTACCTTATACCTCAGTGCATCTTTGCAACATCTTTCCAATGATTATGGGATCTGGGATCTCTTATCTCTTCACCCTTTGGCCTCCATATAAGTAACTCATCCAGTTAATACATTCTCCAATGCCTAATGTAAACCCAGGCTGCACAGTACGAAGTTGAGGATTGTTTTCTTGCATGGCTGAGGTTTTGAAATTGGGGTATTTAGATCTAATGAATTTACTGCTGAATGGGAGAGTAAAAAGTCTGACAACACCAGGTTTTAGTCCAACCTATTTATTTGATAATATACTCGCAAGCTTTCGAGGGGTTACCCTCTTCGTCAGGTGAATGGAGAGTTCTGGCCTCAGACAGAGCATATAAAGCACAGACAGTTTAGAGATTACTGATTAAAATGCGAATCCTTACACCTAACCTGCTGTTCAAGACCTGAAGTGGCTGATAATGTGAGTGGTAGGAGCACTGATCACAGTTTAAAGAGATGTGTATTGTCTCCAGACAGTACAGTAAGTGAGGTTTTGCAAACCCAGGCAAGTCACGGGGGTTACAGATAGTGCGACATGAACCCAAGATCCCTGTTGAGACCGTCCTCATGTGTGCGGAACTTGGCTATCAGTCTCTGCTCAGCGACTCTGCGCTGTCGTGTGTTGTGAAGGCCGCCTTGGAGAATGCTTACCCGAAGGTCAGAGGCTGAATGCCCGTGACCACTGAAGTGTTCGCCAACAGGAAGGGAACAGTCTTGCCTGGTGACTGTCGAGCGATGTTCATTCATCCGTTGTCGTAGCGTCTGCATGGTCTCCCCAATGTACCATGCTTCGGGACATCCTTTCTTGCAACGTATCAGGTAGACAATGTTGGCCGAGTTGCAAGAGTATTTACCATGTACCTGGTGGATGGTATTCTCACGTGTGATGATGGTATCCATGTCGATGATCCGGCATGTCTTGCAGAGGTTGCTGTGACAGGGTTGTGTGGTATTGTGGTCACTGTTCTCCTGAAGGCTGGGTAGTTTGCTGCGAACAATGGTCTGTTTGAGGTTGTGTGGTTGTCTGAAAGCAAGAAGTGGGGGTGTGGGGATGGCCCTGGCGAGATGTTCGTCTTCATCAATGATATGTTGAAGACTCCGGAGAAGATGTCGTAGCTTCTCCGCTCCGGGGAAGTACTGGACGACGAAGGGAACTCTGTCCACTGTGTCCCGTGTTTGTCTTCTGAGGAGATCGGTGCGGTTTTTCGCTGTGGCGCATCGAAACTGTCGATCTATGAGTCGAGCACCATATCCTGTTCTTACGAGGGCATCTTTCAGGGTCTGGAGGTGTCTGTCACGATCCCTTCCTGTTGGCGAACACTTCAGTGGTCACGGGCATTCAGCCTCTGACCTTCGGGTAAGCATTCTCCAAGGCGGCCTTCACAACACACGACAGCGCAGAGTCGCTGAGCAGAGACTGATAGCCAAGTTCCGCACACATGAGGACGGTCTCAACAGGGATCTTGGGTTCATGTCGCACTATCTGTAACCCCCGTGACTTGCCTGGGTTTGCAAAACCTCACTTACTGTACTGTCTGGAGACAATACACATCTCTTTAAACTGTGATCAGTGCTCCTACCACTCACATTATCAGCCACTTCAGGTCTTGAACAGCAGGTTAGGTGTAAGGATTCGCATTTTAATCAGTAATCTCTAAACTGTCTGTGCTTTATATGCTCTGTCTGAGGCCAGAACTCTCCATTCACCTGACGAAGAGGGTAACCCCTCGAAAGCTTGCGAGTATATTATCAAATAAATAGGTTGGACTAAAACCTGGTGTTGTCAGACTTTTTACTGTGTTTACGCCAGTCCAACGCCGGCATACCCACAGAATGGGAGAGTGTCAGTACACTCATTAGATTTCTACTGTATTTTTCAATACTTGTTGTCTTTCGGACAGCACAGTGGTTAGCACTGCTGCCTCACAACGCTAGGGATCCGGGTTCAATTCCCAGCTTGGGTTGCTGTCTGTGCAGAATCTGCACATTTTCCCTGCATCTGCTTGGATTTCTTCTGGATGCTCCATTTCCTCCCGCAGTCTGAAAGACATTCTGGTTAGGTACATTGACCATGCTAAGTTCTCCCTCAGCGTACCCGAAATGGTGCCGACTGGGGGAATTTCACAGTAACTTCATTGCTGTGATAATAGAAGCCTACTTTTGACTAATAAATAGAACTTTAACTGAATTGATGCAGTGCATGTTGTAAATGGAACACAGTGCGCACTAATGATGGAGAAAGTGAATGTTTAATGTGGTAGTTAAGGTGCCAATCAAGTGAGCTGCTTTGCACTGTCCAACTTGAGTGTCGTTAGAGCTCCAGGCAAGTTGAGAATATTCTATCACACTCTTGCGTCTTATAGATGGTGAACCAGCTATGGAAGCTGTAGAATTACAAGCCCCTAACCTGCACTTGTAGTTATATGGCTGGTTCATTTCAGTTTCTGGCCAACGGTAACCCTCGTTAGTTCGATGAAGATTGAGAAAAGGCAGTGAGCCAAGACACAAGTCGCAGAATTGTGGCTAAAAGCTGTCGCTTGTGTGAGTTGCACAGTGAAAGTAGTGGTTTTGGGTTTTTTGAACTGCCGCATTTCTGTAAATGTTAAAAGCAATTTTCTGTAATTATAGGAAAGAGTTGATTTAAGACTTATTACATAATTACAGTCAATGCAAATTTAATTACTGTTATTTTATTGCAGGAAATGTCGTCCTTGATAACTTGAAAGTCAAAGAAAATGCACTGGTAAGTACCTAATTTTATAAATTTCTGTTTCTCTTGTTTTTTTAAAAAAAATTATTCTGAAAGCTGTCGCGTTTGTGGTTGGGAGCAAGCAGGACTGGGATTCCTTGGAATGGGAAGCCTTGTGCTAAGGGGATTTATTGGATGTCCTGCATCAGCTTTCCCAAAAAAATTCCTGATGTCATGGTGTTGAACCATTTGAGCACAGAAGGAAGCTATTCAGCTCATTGCATTGCACCGGCTGTCCGAAGGAGCAATTCATGTCATGTCGTTTCTCCACATCCTGATACATTCCTCCTTTTCAGATATTTAAAAAGTTTAGAAAATGTTGAGAAGTGAATGGTACAGACTAGAGACCACTCTGCCTATCGTGACTGAGCCAGCTGAAAAATGAGCCACTTGGCCTGTGGTTCTGCAGGTGACGGGTCGTCAGAGACCTTTTTAAATGATTTGTGAGTTTCTGCCTCTTCTCACGTTGTGAGTTCCAGAAGTTGACTTCTCCCAGTCAATTATTTTTACTCTGGATTGTTCCTAGTTTTTTTTTTCCATAACCAACCTCAACCTATGATCTCTGTCCCATAAATGTCCTCCTCGTGACGCTTGATCCACTTGGGCCACCTCATTCCCAAGAACCACGTCTACTTGTGTCTCCTTTCTTGATGGACTGGAAACTTAGAGCTGTAGAACATTTTTCAGAAAACATTTTAAGAACTCTTAGTGCCCTTTGACATTACTATTGGCCCAGTCTGCATCTGGGTAAATAAAGAACTCTGTTTGTATTCTATAATTCTTGCATCTAGAATCAGAACTCCTAAGTGCAAAAAGAGGCCATTTGCCCCATTGAAACTGCACCAACAAAAGAACATCCCATCCAGGTCTGACTCTGTACCCTATCTCTGTAATCCTGTACATTTACCATGGCTAATCATTTAACCTACACACTGGAGCACATGGAGGAAACCCACACAGACATGGGGAGGACATGCCAACCCCACACAGACAGTGACCCACGGTTGGAATTGGACCTGGGTCCCTGGTGCTGTGAGGCAGCAGTGCCACCCTATCTGTGATTTTTCTTGCAAATTTGTTCCTCCATGTTGGGGGTCACCAATCTTTGATCAGAAGTCTTTCTCACTAAATAAAAAATGTCACAAGCTGCTTTAACATATTTTTAAAAGCTGGGAGTGGGTCAGGCAGGATTGATTTGCTTTTTTGCCAGCTCTGGTCACTCATCTTCTAATCACTTCTTTATCCTGATGTACAACCCATGATTATCCATATAATCTGTGCTATGATCCTGGAGGGTCCAGGCTGGATTTTGGCAAAAGGAAGCTGAGTTAAGTCAAACAAAACTTTGTTGGAGGTGATTGGAGACAGCTGGGGTGAGGCTCAGTTTGCAGTGGCAATTTGCTGGTGAGTGGGCCTATGCTTTTGTATTGTTATTGTCAATGTGGTGATGGCTGCCACGATGGTATGGTGGTGAGCACCGCTCAGCACCAGTGACCTGGGTTGGATTCCCAGGGTGACTCAGGTGACTGTCTGTGTGGTGTTTGCACATTCTCCCCATCTCTGCATGGGTTTCTTATGGGTGCTCCGATTTTCCCCTCACACTCCAAAGATTTTTCTGGGACGGGACTTAGTTCAAAGAATCCCTTGTTCGAACTAGTTGTGTTATTTTTCTTTTGTATTTTTGTTGTCTTAGGGAATCCTTACTTGTTTTGAGAAAGTACAGGCACATCATGTATCCTGGAAAAGATTGGGCTGTTTTATTGTCATTGGTGTCTTGGGTGTTACTGGGGGAATGATGTTCTGATGCACATCCGGGTGTAGCTGATATATTGTTTGGTGTCTTGCCTTGTTTGGCTAATCCCCTATTTTGGTTTGGCTGTGTGGATCGTTGCAGTGGTTGTTTGAGTGCTTGACTTGTGGGAGGGTTGGTGGGCATATTATTCGGTTGCTGGGGTTTCTCTGGGGAGAGGAATGGGTTAAATCTTGTTGATAATGGGGCCTCAACAGCACTTTTAGTGTACCAAGGAAAAGGGTAGTTTGCTTTGTTCAGTGTATAGCAGTGCTGTGAGTATTCTTGGCTTATTAGCCCTTATTTTGGGGTGTCGTTGAGCAGGTGAGGGCAGTAGTGGCTGTGTTTATCCAGGGCAGGTGGAGGGCATATTGGATGGGGAAAGAGGTTTGTCTTCTGTCAACAGCAGTCCAGAAGCTCTCTTTCTGGACTGCTCTCTCCCCGAGATTTGGTTCCTCTGTGGATGTCTCACCCTGTTGTTGCAGGGCCTGAGTGCGAGTCTGGGGACTTCGGGTCAGTGTTGTTGGAGTCTCTCCAGTTGGGAGATTGGGCTGGTTGAAGGAGTAGGTTATCTCCTCTTATGTGGAGTCTTCCAGTCTGTCCATCTTCTAGGTTTGGGTGCCCTTTCTGGCAAAGGGGGCTGGAGGGGGGAGTGGCGGGGGGGTTCTCTTTCTCTCTCTCTCTCTCTCTCTCTCTCTCTCTCTCTCTGTTTCTCTTTCTCTCTCTCTCTCTGTTTCTCTTTCTCTCTCTCTCTCTGTTTCTCTTTCTCTCTCTCTCTGTTTCTCTTTCTCTCTCTCTCTCTCTGTTTCTCTTTCTCTCTCTCTTTCTCTCTCTCTCTCTCTCTCTCTGTTTCTCTTTCTCTCTCTCTCTTTCTCTTTCTCTCTCTGTTTCTCTTTCTCTCTCTCTCTGTTTCTCTTTCTCTCTCTCTCTCTGTTTCTCTTTCTCTCTCTCTCTGTTTCTCTTTCTCTCTCTCTCTGTTTCTCTTTCTCTCTCTCTCTCTGTTTCTCTTTCTCTCTCTCTCTGTTTCTCTTTCTCTCTCTCTGTTTCTCTTTCTCTCTCTCTGTTTCTCTTTCTCTCTCTCTCTGTTTCTCTTTCTCTCTCTCTCTGTTTCTCTTTCTCTCTCTCTCTGTTTCTCTTTCTCTCTCTCTGTTTCTCTTTCTCTCTCTCTCTGTTTCTCTTTCTCTCTCTCTCTCTGTTTCTCTTTCTCTCTCTCTCTGTTTCTCTTTCTCTCTCTCTCTGTTTCTCTTTCTCTCTCTCTCTGTTTCTCTTTCTCTCTCTCTGTTTCTCTTTCTCTCTCTCTCTGTTTCTCTTTCTCTCTCTCTCTGTTTCTCTTTCTCTCTCTCTCTGTTTCTCTTTCTCTCTCTCTCTGTTTCTCTTTCTCTCTCTCTCTCTCTCTCTGTTTCTCTTTCTCTTTCTCTCTCTCTCTCTCTCTCTGTTTCTCTTTCTCTCTCTCTCTCTCTCTCTCTCTCTCTCTCTGTTTCTCTTTCTCTCTCTCTCTGGCTTCCTTTGTTTATCTAATGGGTAAGGTACTGATACAGGCTCCAATTTGTTATAGTTAATCCTGGAGTGTTTCTCTTGGTTTGTTGGGGGAAGGAGGAGGGTCACATTTCTCCCCAAGATACCTTGTTGATGGGTGTCTGGATGATTCTTCTCCTCAGTGGAAAATACTTTAAATTTTCTGATAATGGGGAGCCTGATTGGTGCCACTGATGTAGCTGGAAAGACGGGAGGTTTGTAATGCTGCGAGGTTTGTGAATCTTTGGCTTATTGGTTCCTGGACATGAGAGCGTGTGCTGCCACACCACACCTGTTCGCGGTACCCTAAGGTTCCCCTTTATCTGGGTTATTATTTAATTGCTTGGAGGACCTGGGACGTGAGTGAGGTCCCAAGGGAATGTGTATATATATTATGTAGTTGTGTCTTATCCTGTGGAGAAGAATGGGCACCATGGGGGCTGTGTGCTTATCCTGAGATCTCTTCTTTGTATCCTTTCTTTATCAGTATGAGAGGAGACCACCAAGTACGATTGCAATGATTGATAATTGGAATTATTTGTATGAATATTCGTCAGTCTTTCCTGTATGTTTGTGGAATAATGGGCACTCTGTACCATACTGGGTTTTGTAGATTTTGGGGATTTATTGCATTTTGTGGTAATTGTAAAACGGAAAACTTCAAATAAGTTGAATAATAATATTCAAATAAATTCTTTAAAAATGGATGGATAGATGCAAATTAAATATTTAGCTGTTATAACTATATTAGCATACCATATTTAATATCAGGAAATCTGATCTTGCCTTTATTTCAACGTGGTACTTGATACACGGTGTCCACCAGTGCTGTGAAATTTGGTTTATATTTGGAGAGGGTAACTCGAATTGAGTCGCTCAGTTGTTTATCAGTCAGCTGGGTTTGAAACTACAGAAAAGAATCAACTCTGCCATGCGAACAGGGTAGCCATGTGATCGGGACAGCATGCTGGCACAGTGGTTAGCACTGCTGCCTCACAGTGCCAGGGACCTGGGTTTGATTCTGGCCTCAGATCACTCAGTCTGGAGTTTGCATGTACTCCCCGGGTGCTCCGGTTTCTTGCCACAGTCCAAAGATGTGCAGGTTAGGTTGATTGGCCATGCTAAATTGACCATAGCATCAGCAGGATTAGCAGAGGCAATATGTGGGGTTACGCGAATGGGGCCTGAGTGGGATTGTGGTTGGTGCATACTCGATGGGCCAAATGCTTCTGCACTGTAGGGATTCTATGATTCTCCATGTCCATAAAACTCAAACAGCAGTTGCTGGGTATCATGTTTTCTGTTGAATGTCATTTTGAAGATTGGTGATCTGTATTTGCAGAGAGGCAGAATTCAGGTTAAGCAGCGAGCTTGCTTGTTCAGAAATGTCACTGCACATCGACTTCCATGAAAGGATTTGGAATAAACATCACTTGGCTCTAGCTGCTGAAAATCACAAACTCTGCTGTTGAAACCTTGGCCAAGAAATCAGTGTACCTGCCAATGCCTAAAACCCAGCTTCGTTTTATAAGAATCGTAAGATATTGTGATATTCTTATGTTCTTATGTCATAATATTTCAGAGCAGGAATAGGCTATCTGGCCCCTCAAGCCACTGTTCCAGAAAGTTGGCCTGTACTGGTCCTGTATCCAGCAGCTTTCTTTGTCCCTGATGGTCTTGTTTCCATGTTTGGAAAATACTTTCCCTTCTTTTAAGATCGTTCTGGGCTTCTGCATTTTTTCCGACACCCGTTTGTGAATTTGGCTTCTCCCGCGATTCTTGTTTTACACAACTTGTTGGCTTGTAGCTGTTTGGTGTCAATGTGAAACTTAATGTGAGCTACTGAAAGACAGATAGTGATCGACATATTGTTGACCCCTGCTCTGCATCTTTCCCACTGGGTGGCCTAAAGACTGTACTGAGCCATGTCATTGCATGTTATTTGTTCTTGGCTCTCGGCAAATTGATTCTGTTTGCAGCTCCTCTGGGACACCCCCTCTCCAGCGCAGCAACATTATCTTTAATCAATACTGTCACCACTGAATGTTTGAAATCTTCTAGAACAGCTTTCCAAGGCTGTTTTGTCCATTTTGTGTGGCGATTTCTTTAGCCAGTACCTGTGTAGCATGTTGAGAACATTGGGTGATTGATTTTCTCCTACGCATATGACTGAATTGGTAACTTTGAAATCTGCTCATGATTGAAGTAGAATGTGTTATTTATATTCCTGCTAGCCCAAGAATAAAATGGCTAGATGCAGAAGTTAGTTTATAAATTCATGAGATATAGGAGCGGAATTAGGCCATTCGGCCCATCGAGTCCACTCTGCCATTCGATTATGGCTGATTTGCTTCTCATCCCCATTTTCCTGCCTTCTCCCCATAACTTTTCAACCCGTTAACAATTAAAAATCTATCTATTAAATTTATTCACTGTCCGAGCATCCACCGCACTTTGGGGTAGCAAATTTCACAGATTCACAACCCTTCAAGGGAAGTAGTTTCTCCTGAGCTCTGTTTTAAATTTGCTAACCCTGATTCTAAGACTAGACCTCTCGTCCTAGAATGCCCATCAGTGGAAGCATCTGCTCCATATCTACTTATCCATACCTTTTATCATGAATATCTCAATGTGACCACCTCGTTCTTCTAAATTCCAGAGAGTATAAGCCTAAACTGTTCAATTTCTCTTCATACGACAAAGCCCTCATCTCTGGAATCAATCTAGTGAACCTCCTGTAGCTGCTTCCAATGCCACTACATCTTTCTCAAATACAGGGACCAGAATTGTGCACAATACTGTCGGTGCGGCCTCATCAATGTTTTATATAGTTGCAATAATACTTCCTTATCTTGATATTCTATTCCTTTAGCTATAAACGCCAACATTCCATTCACTTCCTTCATTATCTCCTTTACCTGCATGCTAGTTTTCTGTGACTCATGCCTCTGCACCAGGAACCCTGAAGTCTCTCCCCATTTAGATAATAAGTTGCCTTCCCACTTTTGCGCCCAAAATGCATGACCTAGTTTAGTAAAATTGATCACCATTTTACATGCTGAACGAAGCACAGCAAAGTGTGACTGAGAGCCATGGTTGTTAGCATCACAGTGTGAACATAATTCCTGCTGAAGACTCTAACAGCAGTGTAATTCTCATTTTGGTGGTAATGCAGGTGTTATGCACAGAATTTATGTGATCCCTTCAAGCCCATAATCAGGATTTTTGTGTGTAAGTTTGTGTATTCCCTTACATTCAGATTAATTTTTCCTAATAAATGATTTCTAGATGCATGTTTTTTAATGAATTTTGGGGATACAGTTTAAAAATAAGGGGTTTCCCATTTAAGACAGAGGTAAGAAGATTTTTGTTTTGAGGGTCATGAAACTTTGAACTTTCTTTGGGTCGCTGTCTGTAAAGAATTTGCACTTTCTTCTTGCATCTAAATGGGTTTCCTCTGAGTGCTCCGTTTTTCCTTCCAAATTTCAAAGATGTCCGGGATAGGTGGATTGGCCATTCTAAATTGTTCCTCAGTGTCAGAGGAACTAGCTCAGGTAAGTCCATGGGGTTATGGGGATAGGGCCTGGGTGGGATTGTGGTTGGTGCAAACTTGATGGGCCGAATGGCCTCCTTCTGCACTATCGGATTCTGAGTTCCAGGAATTCACCACCCTTTACAAGTAGTAGTTCCTCTTTCCTATTTCACTCTGGTTCTTGATTCTCTGACAAAAGCAAACAGCTTCTCCACATCTATTTTGTCAATACCTCTGAGTCTTGAAGGTTTCGATCAAGTTGCCTCTTTCTTATTCTTCTAGACTCTAGTGGATACAAACCTAACCTCCCAGTCTTTCTTAAGTCAGCCTAATCATTCCTGACATTTGGAAAATGTCCTAAGTAGGTTCATAATCATTAAAATCTTTGAAGGAGGTGCTAAGAGAAGGAGGGTGGAGGGTCTTGGAGAGAATTCCAGAGCATGGGGCTTCAGGAGCTAAAGCTGTAGTGAACTGGACAGTGAACGTAGAAACATGGGAGTTGGAGCAGGAGTACACCATTTGGCCCTGCTCCACCATTCGATAAGATCATGGCTGATCTGATTGTGGTTGCAAGTCCACTCTCCTGCTTGTTCCCCATAATCCTTGACTCCTTTGTTGATCAATAATCTGTCTACCTCCACCTTGAATAAATTTAATGATCCAACCTCTACTACCTTCTGGGGAAGAGAATTCCACATTTTAATGACTGTCTAAGAGAGAGAAATTCTCCTCATCTCTGTCTTAAAAGGGATTATTTATTGTCAAATAAATATTATTTATTCTCTCTCATTCTCAAACTGTGACCCCGAGTTCTGGTCTTTTCCCCAGAAGAGGAAGCATCTTTTATACCCACCATGTCCCGTTCCTCAAGATAGAGTATGTTTCAATATTTCTTCCTCTTATTCTTCAAAACTCCAATGGATAAAGCCCCAACTTAAGACAAGTCCTTCATCCAAAGAATAAACTGATTGAACCTCTTTTGAAAGCAATTATATATTTTTTCAAATGAGCCCAAAAACTGTTGAAAACGTTCCCAATGTGGCCTCACCAAGGTCCTGTGCAGCTGCAATAAGACTTCCCCATTTCTATATTCCATTCCTCTTGGAATGTTTATTGCATTTACCTTCCTAATCGCTTGCTGTGTCTGCACCTGAATCTAATGTGAGTCATTGATTAGCACACCCAGATTCCTGTGTAGCACTGAGTTCTGCAATCTCTTGCTCTGTAAATGATACATTGCTTTTCTATTCTTTTTGCCAAGACCCACAAGTTCATATTTTCTCACATTATACTCCCACCTTTTTGTGCACTCACTTAACCTGTCCATGTAGGATTGCAAATCCTCTACCTCCTCTTGATGACTTACTTCCTTACCTATTTTGGTGGAATTGGAGATTTAGCTACCATACATTTGATTCCTTTATCCGAGTCATTGATATAGATCGTAAATAGTTAAGGACTCAGCACTGATCACTGTGATGCTCCACTAGTTACAGATTGCCAGTTGAAAAATTCTCATTTATCCCTGGTCTCTTATTAGCTAATCAATCCTTTACCCATGCCAATATGTTACCCCTAACACCATATGCTCCTGTAGTAACCTTTGATGTGGCACCCTATCAAATACCTTTTGGAAATCCATTGGTTCCCCTTTGGACACCTTGAATGTTACTTTGGCAAGAGACTCTAAACAGATTAGTGGTTTTCTGTTCACAATGTCATGTTGGCTGTGCATGATCATGTGATTTTTAATATCCTGCTAAAGCCTTGATAATGGATTCTCGGATTTTGCCTGTGACAAATGCTAAGCTGATGACAGACTTTGGAAATGAATGGTGTGGATGGATGGTAAGAATAGCAGTTTGCAAAGGGAAGGAGACAGTACATGAGAGAACCATTTGGGTGTTGAGCGAAATTTTAAAATAGCAATACTACGCTGGCACAGTGCTTAGCACTGCTGCCTCGCAGCACCAGGGAGCCGAGTTTCATTCCTGGCTTGGGTCACTGTCTGTGCAGAGTCTGCATGTTCTCCCCATGTCTGTGTGGGTTTCCTTCGTGTGCACTGGTTTCCTCCCATAGTCCAAAAGACGGTTAGGTGCATTGGCCATGCTAAATACTGTCTGTGTACCTGAACAGGCAATGGTAGTGTGAAGTCACTTTCACAGTGACTTCATTGCAGTGTTAAGGTAAGCCCGCTTGTGACACTTCTTAAAAAAAATCTAAACTAACATGCTAAATAAATGTAAAAAACTGAAAATGAATTTCATAAACTACTATTTTAACAAAAAAATTCCTTTAGAGCTCATTTAAACATATCAGGCCTTGTTTTCAAAACTCCTTTGATGATATTTTGAAATTACTCTGACAGGTTTACTTGGGCAGAATCCTATTATAAATATGGATGAAAGATTTTCGAATTGAGGCTATGTTTTAAGTTTATTTATTAGTGTCACAAATCGGCTTACATTAATACTGCAATGAAGTTACTGTGAAAATCCCCTCGCCGCTACACTCCGGCGCCTGTTTGGGTACGCTGAGGGAGAACTTAACATGGCCGATGTACCCAACAAGCACTGCACTGAAGTTACTGTGAAAATCCCTTAATTGTCACACTCAGACTGTTGGGGGGGAGACCGGAGCACCAAAGGAAATCCACGCAGACACGGCAAGAATGTACAAATTCCACACAGTGACCCAAGCTGGGAATCGAACCCAGGCCCCTGATGCTGTGAGGCAGCAGGGCGAACCACTGTGCCATCATGCTGCCCATGGTGATTCTTGTGTGGGGAGCCTGCAGCTCATATTGCTTCTGAATTCTTCTACTGCCCTCTGTTTTGATCATAGAATCCCTACCGTGCAGAACGAGGCTATTTGGCCTATTGAGCCTGCACTTACAACAATTCTACCCAGGCTCTATCCCCATAACCATTTACTCTAACTAGTTCCCCAGTCACTAAGAGGCAATTTAGCATGGCTAATCAACCGAACTGTTTGGACTATGGGAGAAAATCGGAGCACCCGGAGGAAACACATGCAGGCACAAGGAGAAAGTACAAACGTCACACGGACAGTCGCCTGAGGCTAGAATTGAACCTGGGTCCCTGGCACTGAGGCAGCAATGCTAACCACTCTGCCACCATGCTGCCCCAAATGATATTTGATTATATTCAGGTTTGGTGAGAGTTTTGTTCAAATATGTACGTTTGTTTGTATTTTCCATTCTACCAAAATTACTATTTTGTTTTCTGTTCTTTCTTCCCAAACAGAATGATTTGGATGTCCCTTTCAAAATCAAGGCTGGACAGATAGGTATGTTATTTGTCTTTGAGAGTTACCGGGCTGCGGCGTTTTGCTTTGCTCTCGAACTTTGGCTAAACTTGCAGCTTTGTCAAAGTTTTGATTATCTAAATAGCTATCCCTCTTAATTTTTCTACTCGGCAACTGTAAAACAATTATCTACAGAATGTTAATATTTCACATAGTTTGGTCTTTCATTGGTAAAATTATGCTTGTTTGCAGTGGGCTAAGTTGAGTCGTATTGTGTATTGCCTTTTTGATCCAATCGAGTAGTGCGTGAGTTTTTTTTAGTGTAAAATATGTTTTAAATTGTGTACAAATTGCAGACAAGCTATGGAACCAGCATTATTTTCCATAATGTGGGGATTTCTTTGAAGGAATAATTGAATTACAGGTCAGAAGCAGCTGGGGAAGCAAAGAATTCCTACAGTGCATAAGGGGGCCATTTGATGCATTCAGCACAGACAACAACCACAGCCAGACCCTATCCCTGTTAAAATGTTTATTTATTAGTGTCACATGCAGACTTACATTAGTACTGCAATGAAGTTCCTGTGAAAATCCTCTTGCTGCCAAATTTCAGTGCCTGCTCAGGTACACTGAGGGAGAATTTAGTGTGGCCAATGCACCATGAGCTTGTAATTCAGCCTGAGGTGGCAATCCTTCAAACAGAAAAAAACCCTACAAATGGTTAGCTCAAAGATTCCACTTTTTGAAAGCAAGTGGGAACTCCTTGTCCACCTAAGAATAATATTGCTTGTTAAACAAAGAACAAAGAGCAACCCAGCACGGGAAACAGGCCCTTCGGCCCAACGAGCCCGCGCCGCCGCATCGCCCTACACCTATTCTACCCTGCATGTCTACGAATGGGACCCTACTCAGTCAGATTCAGGGAAGAAATAGTGTCAATTTGGTGGAAACCAATTAGCCTAAGAGCACATCTTTGGGGTGTGGGAGGAAACCGGAGCGCCCGGAGGAAACCCACGCAACCACAGGGAGAATGCGCAAACTCCCACAGACACAGGCCCAAATCCATGTATCTGCACAGCTAGCAGTGCTAGTCACTGAGCTGTTGTGGCGCCCGTCTATCGGTCCAGGATCAAGCACACACACCGACATGAAGTACTAGGCCACTCCTGGACTTCCAAGAGCAGCCCACGCACGACCCGCCGTGTGCATGCCCCTCGCTTGACACGAGGTGGACCTCCACCTGTGGAATAAAGACAAAAAATATTAATCATACAGCCTGCCCTTCCGGTGTCTCCCGAGGTTTAACCCTATTTAATAGCCCCTACCATATCCCTCCATTCTTGTTTCACTCATGTGCCTATCTGACTGCATCTTAAATGAGTCCAACGTTCCTGCCTCCACCACCCTACTCGGTAGCGCATTCCAGACCCCCACAACTCTCTGCGTAAAGAACCTTCCTCTTACCTCCAAATTATACCTCCCCCCCTCACCCTTAAGTGATGACCTCTTGTGTTCGTACCCAGTCTAGGGAGCAGTCTCTCACTATTAACTGTATCTATTCCCTTCAGTATCTTATATACCTCTATCATGTCCCCTCTCAATCTCCGTCTTTCCAAGGAGAATAGCCCCAGTCTCTTCGATCTCTCCTCGTAACCCAGTCCCCTCATGCCAGGCAACATCCTGGTAAACCTCCTCTGCACCCTTTCCAGAGACTCCACATCCTTCCGGTAATAAGGTGACCAGAACTGGACGC
The DNA here is from genome assembly GCF_965287045.1 of Carcharhinus amblyrhynchos. NCBI lineage: Eukaryota > Metazoa > Chordata > Chondrichthyes > Carcharhiniformes > Carcharhinidae > Carcharhinus > Carcharhinus amblyrhynchos. The sequence goes on from NC_137355.1 coordinate 4,735,017, forward strand.
AGTACTCCAAATGCGGTCTAACCAACGTTCTGTATAACTGAAGCATTAGACGGCAGCTTTTATACTCTAAGCCCCTTCCTATAAAGGCTAACATCCCATAAGCCTTCCTAACAACATTCTCCACTTGTGACGCAACCTTCATGGATTTGTGAACCTGCACTCCCAGGTCCCTCTGTACGTCTATACTCCTAATCGGCCTACCTTTTATCACATAGCTCCTCTCTGCATTATTCCTTCCAAAATGCATCACCTCGCATTTGTCAGGATTAAATGCCATCTGCCACCTATCTGCCCACTGCACCAACCTATCTATATCCTGTTGTATCACCTGACAATCCAGTTCTGTACCCGCCAACCCTGCCATCTTGGTGTCATCAGCAAACTTGCTGATCACACCACCTACTCCCTCTTCTAAGTCATTTATGTAGACTACAAAGAGGAGAGGTCCCAGTACCGAGCCCTGCGGCACACTGGTCACTGGCCTCCAGCCCGACAAGGTACCCTCCACAACTACCCTCTGTCTCCTATTTCCCAACCAGTTCTCAATCCACCTAGCTACCTGGCCTCGTATCCCATGCGCCTTAACCTTTTCTACCAGCCTACCGTGAGGGACTTTGTCAAACGCCTTACTGAAATCCATATAGATGACATCAACGGCTCTCCCATCGTCAACCGTTTTTGTCACCTCCTCAAAGAATTCCACCAGATTCGTAAGGCAAGACCTCCCTCTAACAAAGCCATGTTGCGTATCCCTAATCAGATCGCAACGCTCCAAATGCTCATAATCTGTTAATCTGTTCCCTACTTGTAAGATAGTATTGTCCATTAGATTCATTGTGCTTTGCAAAAGAAATTTGACAAATATTCATTTTAATTGTTGGAAATCTGTCTGACACTTAAGGATGTTGAAAGTTGAAGCTTTCTAAGCAATTGCCATGGAGATTGGGGCAACAGTGCTTCCACAGGGTCCTAATGGGCATCTTTATAGAACCATAGAAATCATAGAAACCCTACAGTGCAGAAAGAGGCCATTTAGTCCATTGAGTCTGCACTGACCGCAATCCCACCCATTCCCTACATATTTAATGCAAATCCTTCGAACCTACACATCTCAGAATACTAAGGGGCAATTTTAGCATGGCCAATCAACCTAACCTGCACATCTTTGGAGTGCAGTAGGAAACCCACTCAGACACGAGGAGAATGTGCAAACTCTACATAGATAGTGATCCAAGCCGGGAATCGAACCCCAGTCCCTGGAGCTGTGAAGCAGCAGTGGTAACCACTGCTATTATGCCGCCCTATCTTTAACCATGTGTCCGGTCTTCAGCGATTACAGGGTTGGAAGATTTGAGCTAGATATGATATGTAATTCCCTTTGACTTAGTCTCTTTAGAATCTGGTGTTTTTAATGTACAAATGAGCCAGTGTTACTAGTGCTGAGTATGTGTCATGTTTCTGGTTCCTTTTGATTTCATTCATAGACAAGCTTACATTGAAGATTCCATGGAAGAACCTGTACAGTGAAGCTGTGGTTGCTACCCTGGATGGTTTGAACCTTTTAGTTGTTCCAGAAGGAAGTAAGTAATGTTACAGTTCTGTTCATTTTAATGTTAATTTGTGGAGTCAACATAATAAATAGTTCTTCAAACTGACCAATAGTTACACCATATGGAATCTTTAGTTTGAACATCATTTAAGTTGGCTGTTTTTGCCTTTAATGTGTTGCGCAAGTTAAGTGCTTTGACTTGTTGGATCAGTTAATATGAATTGTCACACACAGTGATGATTGAAAGTGGTTTAAGATTATGGTTGGTGTAGTACTGGAGATTTCAATACATCAGCTCCTCCCTCCAAGATGTGCCCAGTATGTAGATTGTCACAACGCAGTGATCACTGACCACTTGCGTGCGAGCAGATCTTTCATTGCTCAATTGGATGTTAAACAGACTCTGTAAGAGCCTGCCCCACCCCTTCCCCACACCTGACAACATTTTTGTAACACACAAACAAAAGCGTTGAGAGAGGATGTCTTTTTTCAATGTTTTCAATGTTTTTCAATGTTTTCAATGTTTTCTCTCCCTGGTTAGCTCCCAGCACTGTCTTAGCAATTAATCTTCAATTCCTGAAGATATCAGGATAATTCTTGAATGTTGGCAACACTATTTAGGATCAAAGGAATGGAGTACAACAATAACTTGCTTTTTTTTAACATAACCTACATACCAGTTATTTTAAAATGGTTTGAGGGTTAAAGTTTGCTTTAAAGCAGCTAAGCTCCTCAGACCAGACCCATGTTCGGTTGCGAATCAAGAATCGAATATTACTAATGTGCATGAAGGAAGGAAATCTGCCGTTCTTATCTGGTCTGGCCTACATGTGACTCCAGAGACACCGCAATGTGGTGACTCTCAACTGCTCTCTGAAATGGCCTAGCAAGCCACTCAGTTGTATCAATTGCAACTAAGGATGGGCAATAAATGCTGGCCAGCTAGCAATGCTCATGAATAAATTAAAAAAAAAAACAGTTGGAATTGTTTTATTTACCGTAGATACCAAACGGTAAGCATATTTGGCTGTGAGAGAAATAAAAACTTTGCACCCACTCTGAAGAGAGGTCTTTGATCTCTTTCTGACCATAAGCAGCCAGGAGTAAAGACAACATAGACACCAAGGAAGATAGGTTTTCTTTCGGCAATGTGTTACTCGGGCAGTAAAAGGCTGTGAAAAGCTGTTCCCTCGCACTGCAGGATAGTGAGTACAAGGGCTGGTTTGTTTAATTAGGTAAGGTAAGCCATCAAAATGAGATCATATGTATAGAATGAACCAGATGATCTGATGCTGCCTGTTATCCTGTGTGTTTCATCTTGATATGGCATTGTGTTAGCTTAGCAGATTATTAGAGATTCACTAAGGGTGAATGAGAGTGAGGAGCTAGAGAGGGGAGCAGTGGTCAGACAGGAACGAAAGGTGAAGGAATGAGGAGAGGACCATAAACAGACCCAAGGAGATTGGAGGGTAGATGAGATGTTTAATTTGGGGAAGGGGATGTGTGTGCTGCTCCACGATGCAAAATGATCCTTGCTAGGGGTGAGAGACTAAGTGCCACACTTCAGAATGCTACTCAGTGGCAGACAAACTTCCTCACAGTAGAGGAGGGCCAAAAGTGAGATACAGTGCCAAACTCGAAATGCTGCATTTCTGGCGAATGAGGGAAGAGGATTCCAAGTAATAGGAACCGATGAAGTGGGTAGAAAGGCAGTACATGAATTCAAGCTCCTGCTAATAAGGGTGGGGATCGAGTTTGCCGGATATTAGGGGGTGATTCAAGTGGGTACCGGGATTTGGCTTTGCTTGATGTTAGGAGGATCATAATTGGTGGTTGTTCGTGCCCTGATCTCTGCAGGTCCAGTCCACATGCCTAGTTCATGGTGGATATAACTTGTGGCTGTGCTTTTTTAGAAGAGGATCTTTTGCTTGCAGGGATGAAATAAACAAATTCATTTTGAGAAATGTTTGATTGGGGCATGACTATCAAGAGCGTGTAGGTTCATGCTTAGTTCACGTTGAGGACTAGGGGTAGGGTTGGTGGTGCTGGTGCGAAATATTTGGTGATCGTACCCTTATCTTTGGATATGAGTGGATGGAGGGAGCTTCAGGACCTGAGACTTTCACGAAAGCCCCTCTGGGTTTACACCTGATGATTAACAGCTCTAGGAGGAGTGAATTCTGTGTCAGCCTAGTGGAGTTTTTTCCAAATTTGCTAAAGTCTGCATTCATTTAATAGAGAATTTTCTTTTATTTCTTTTATATTTAACTTAAATTTTACTTTGTGTTCTACCTAATCATAATGGGTTGTTTTTAATTGGAACAAATAATCATTTTGAAGTTAATTTTGTCTCCACTTCCCTTTGTTTTTGATATTTCACCCATTTGCAACGTTAGTTCGTAGAGTCCCTACAGTGCAGAAGGAGGCAATTTGGCCCCATGGATCTGCATCGACTCTACAACAGATTTTACCCTGCTAATCCCTCCCTTAACCCACACACCTTTGGGCACTGAGGGGCAATTTAGCATAGCCAGTCCACCTGAGCTGCATATTGTTGGAATTGTAGGAAGAAAATGGAGCACCTGGAGGAAACCCATGCAGAAATGGGGAGAACATGCAGTCACTGAAGGCTGGAATTGAACCTGGGTCCCTGGCGCTGTGAGGCAGCAGTGCCAACATTGGAATTGCAACACAAAAACAAGTCATTCTGCCTAAATGGTCTATGCCACTGCTGCTGCTGCTCCACACAAGCTCCTTCCCACCCTATTCATCTGACTCCATTGGCTTAACCTTCTGCTTCAAAATAAAGTTTGGTTGAGTTGGTACAAACCAGAGACTGGCTTGTCATTGATTCAAGGAAAAAAAAAACGCTATTGGAAATGTGCTAATCTTTTTATAAGGCAAGGTGAGACTACTGAATAAATACCTTTGTTCAAGGCCCATTGAGATCTATATTTAGAGATATAATTCCACAGTTTTTTGCAATATCAAGAACTTTGGTGTTGTCTGCTGTGTTTAAGAGGGTAAAGCAGTTCTGTGTGAGATGAAACCGGTGGAATGCTCCTCTAAATAGTAGTTGATGCTAATGGGTTGGCTTGTCTCTGTTTTAATCGTGAGAAATTTCACTTTGTTGCTTCAATTAGTTTTCCGCTTGTCAGTTTTAAACTGCACTATATGCTGTTGCTTAAACTTTTTCCTATAAATATGGTGGACAACCAATGGATTGATTGGACAAAACCAATGTTTTGTCCCTTTATCTATTTTACCTCAGTTTACATGAAATATAGCAGCACGTTCATGATTTGAAGCTTGCTTCAAATTTGTTGACATTTTTGATGATTTGTTTTTACACTGCTTTATATGTGAAATCTTACAAAGAGCAGACAACGCAGACTGGTGAATATTTAAAGTAGTATAGATCTTTGCGATGCTTGTGTATCGTTGAGTAAAGTCCATGGAAGTTGTAATGTGCTTCCTTCCTCCATATACGAGTGCAAAGAAATTTAATATTGTCTTTTCCTTGCTCTCTCAAGTTTAATGTATATTATTAACTAATGTATGACATGGTAAAGATTTTCTGTGTGCTTCTTGCTCAGTGGGAAGTAAGATGAAAGTGTGCTATTGATATGGATATATATTTTTTAAGTTTAAGGGGAATGTTTTAAAGTTCATTTCTTTTCTACAGGTAGTCAAAATGTCTGGGGGGAATGCAGCTCAGATGTGGGGAAAGCAGGATAATTACCAATTCTAGCCATGTAGTGTTTACTTAAAGAAGGTGATGAACTTGAGCTTACAACAAGCAAAGGTCCCATGGGGATTTTGATTAAAAGAATAGAAGGTGGGTTTAGGTCTGCAGGATCATGTGACAATGTGAAGAACTTGGTATGTAGCAGAGGGAAAACAGTTTTTGAGTTCTGGGGTTTGTTTAAAGACTGAGGTCTGCAAGTTTCTCCCACCAAAAATCTCTGAAAGCTTCAAGGCTGTTTCTCCTCATAGCAATTATATTTATGGTTGCTAACTGTATTTAAAGTGTTTTATGAGTCTCAAGAAGTTTTCTGATTTGGAACTGGAACAATGATAAGAAGTAAGAGTATTTTTTTTAAATATTCAATAGGTCAAAGTTAAGCTGCTTCGTTTGTTAGTGTTATAGTTCAACCACGTTATTAAATAAAGTTTATTTTACTGTAAATATGTTCTTATTAATTTGCCAGTGGAATTACCCCTGGAGTGAAGAATCCTTTTCTCACATTTAAACTAAAATAGAAAAATTGTTGGGGTCTAATCTGGAGTCCTAATGTAATTTGGGATTCTGGTCCAGGGCCCTAACAGAAGGTTCATAATTTTCAGTTTCTTCATTTTGAGTGGGGTTCCATGAGAAGTAATATGGGATTGTAGGCTTGAGGCCTAACTGGTAGGAATACCATTTCTACTGGTGGGTAAGGGTGGACTACCAGACAGTTCAATGGATAGTTTATACTTGCCCTGAATCTCTGAGTATGATCATGTGTTTAAAAAAATCTGAACTGCTACAAATAATACCTTATGCCAATTGGAATCACCATGGAAGTTAGATAAAGGAGAACCAGTGGACATGATTTATTTAGATTTCCAGAAGGCCTTTGATGAGGTGCTGCATAGGAGACTGTTAAATAAGAGCCCGTGATGTTAAGGGTAGATGATTGGCTGACTGGCAGATGGCAGAGTGGGGATAAAAGTGTCTGTTTCAGGATGGCAGCTGGAGACGAGTGGTGTGCTTCAGGGATCAGTGCTGGGACCATAACTTTTCACAATATACTATAACGATTTGGAGGAAGGAACTGTTGCTGAGTTTGCTGATGATACAAAGATATCAAAGAGGGGCAGTTAGTATTGAGGAAGCAGCTGCGTGCTGCAGAAGGACTTAGACAGGTTAGGAGAGTGGGCAAAGAAGTGATAGATGGAATAGGTGGAAAAGTGTGAGGTTATGCAGTTTGGAAGGAAGAATGGGGGCATAGATTGTTTTCTAAATGGGAAAATGCTTAGGAAATCAGAAACACAAAGGGACTTGGGAGTCATTGTTCAAGATTCTCTTAAGATTAGCGTGCAGATTCAGTCGGCAATTAGGAAGGCAAATGCAACGTTAGCGTTTATGTCGAGAGCTAGAATACAAAGCAGGGATGTACTTCTGAGGCTGTATAAGGCTCTAGTCAGACCTCATTTGGTGTATTGTGAGCAGTTTTGGGTCCCATATCTGAGGAAGGATGTGCAGGCCTTGGAAAGGTTCCAGAGGAGTTCACAAGAATGATCGCGGGAATGAAGATGGTGTTGAATGAGGAATGGTTGAGGACTCGGTTTATACTCGCTGGAGTTTAGAAAGATGAGGGGGCATCTTATTGAAACTTGCAAAGTGTGGATAGATGGACATGGAAAGGATGTTTCCACCAAAATAAAAAACTAGAACCAGAGGGCACAACCTCAGACTAAAGGGATGATCCTTTTAAAGTAGAGATGTGGAGGAATTTCTTTAGCCAGAGAGTGGTAATTCTGTGAAACTCCTTGCTGCAAAAGACCCGGGTCATTGAGTGTCTTTAGGGCAAAGATAAATAGGTTCTTAATTAATAAGGGGATCAGGGGTTATGGGGAAAAGGCAGGAGAATGGGGATAAGAAAAATATCAGCCATGATCGAATGGCAGAGCAGACTTGATGGGCCGAAGGCCTAATTCTGCTCTTAGGTTTTATTTCTCACTAAAATGATTGTGGGCTAACCTCATCCCATCCCTTAACCAAAGGTAACTGCAACCATCTGCTTGAAAGGTTTTTGTTTTGAAGCTATCCAGTCAAAACACTGGCAAGTGGTTCTAAGGCTGTAATCAAATTTCATGCTTTGGGCAGCTGAACAGAGGAAACAAAGCCCAAGCAGTCATTCAAAACCCAAGATTGCATTACAACCTTGAAATTAATGCTTGTTGCAATATCAGTTGTTCAAATTATAGCTTGATATTGATGGCTATTCAGTTTTTAGTTTTCTGTTTAGTAACTGTTAGTAAGTATTGCACTCGTTATAAAGTAAATCATTGTGTAGTTGTACACTTGTAAGTCACAGATCTTGTTAGTTTTGAGCTAGCAGGAGTGTAATGGGAGAGAATATTTTTTGATACATAAAGGGATCGTGTAAGGTAAATGAGGAACAGCGTGTTGAATTAGTCTTGCCTGCACTTAATCCGTGTTCCGGTGTGTTCAGTATGTCATTATAAATCTAGTTTTGCTCTTTGCTTTTCAGCATTTCAAGTTTAAGTTTAATTATTAGTGTCACAAGTAGGCTTAAGTTAACACTGCAATGAAGTGACTGAAAATTCCCCAGTCACCACAGTCCGGTGCCTGTCATCCTTTCGTTTGCAGACATATTCTGCACTATCTGTGGCAACGTTAGCCCAGGACTTTATTCAATGTCAAGTTTTCCTTAATATTTCTCCCTGTAATTTACTGAACAGTTACATTTTTGACAAAAAAAATACTTCTTGTGTCTTGAGTGAGTAGAAAATTGAGGTTGGTTAAATTTGGTAGAATTTGTATGGTTTTCTGCTTGCGTGGTGATAGCTGGGTGTTTGGTGTGGGCTTGATTACTCTGCTTAAACACAATAGGGGAGAATTCCTTGAATCTTTTTGTGAATGTGTGATTTTTCTGCAATTTTTAACATTCTTTTATGGGAAGTGGGTATCGCTGGGTAGACCAGCATTTATTGCCCTTCTCTAATTGCTCCTTGAAAAGGTGGTGGTGAGCTGTCTTTTTGAATGGCAGTAAAAAGTCTGACAACACCAGGTTTTAGTCCAACCTGGCTACAGTTCATTTGGTGTAGGTATACCCACAGTGCTGTTAGGAAGGGAGTTCTAGGATTTTGACCCAGCAACAGCGAAGGAACGGTGATGCATTTCCAAGTTAGGGTTATGAGTGACTTGGAGGGTGATTTCCAGGTAGTGGTGTTCCCATGTGTCTGCTGCTCTTTTTCTAGATGGTAGCAGTCGTGGAGTTGGAAGGTGCTGTCTAAGGAGTTTTGATGAATTGCCACAGTGAATCTTGTGGTTGTTACATATGGCTGTCACTGTCCATCGATGGTGGAGGGAATTAATATTTGTTGGGCGCCAATCAAGTAGGCTGTTTTTGTCTTGGATGCTTCTTAAATGCTCCCCCCAAACCCCGCAACCCCGACTCCTGCCACCCCACGCCTGACCCCAGCCAGAATGATGGGGGATTCAGCGATGGTAATGCCATTGAATGTCAAGGAGTAGTGTGTAGATTCTCTGTTGTCGGAGATGGTCATTGCCTGACATGTCTGGTGCAAAACTTACATGCTACTTGTCAGCCCAAACTTGATTACCTAGGTCTTACACTACATACACTGCTTCAGTATCTGAGAAGTTGCAAATGTTACTGAACATTGTGGAATCATCAGCAAACATCGCTTTGTGATTGAAGGAAGGTTATTTTTGAAGTAGTTGAAGATGGTTGGGCCTAGGACACTGCCCTCAGGAACTCCTGATGCCCTGGAGCTGAGATGATTTCACTTTGAACACCAATAACCAACTTCCTTTATGCCAGGCATGACTCCAGTTATCTCTGATCTCTGGAGTCACAGATGGTCATTAAAGAGGGAGGAAGAATGATCTTGTAGATTATTTGCTGCCTTTGTAAAGCCAATGCTTGCACATTCTAGCATGGTATCTTCAGTATTCCACAGTTAAGATCTTGGAGTTGTTGTGTTACAATCTATGCCTGAATCCAAAAAGCTGCTTGTTTCTAATCTGAAAGTTGAGTTGTTAGATTAATAACTATTGACCTTGTTTGTTTACACCACTCATTTTAAGAACATAAGAACATTAGAACATAAGAAATAGGAGCAGGAGTAGGCCATCTAGCCCTTCGAGCCTGCCCCACCATTCAATAAGATCATGGCTGATCTGTCGTGCCTCAGTTCCACTTTCCCGCCCTCTCCCCATAACCTTTCATCCCCTCTCTTATCAAAAACCCATCAACCCGTGCCTTAAAAATACTTAGCGAGGTAGCCTCCACCACTTCAACGGGCAGAGAATTCCAGAGATTCACCACCCCTTGAGTGAAGAAGTTCTTCCTCAACTCCGTTCTAAACCGCCCCCCCTTTATCTTGAGGCTGTGCCCCCTAGTCCTACTGTCCTTTCTGAGCGGGAAGAGTCTCTCCACCTCTATCCTATCCATCCCATTCATCATCTTATACGTCTCAATGAGATCTCCCCTCATTCTTCTAAACTCTAACGAGTACAAGCCTAGTTTATTCAGCCTCTCGTCATAGCTCAACCCCCTCAACTCCGGTATCAGCCTAGTAAACCTCCTCTGCACTCCTCCAAGGCCAAAATATCCTTGCGTAAGTACGGCGCCCAAAACTGCACACAGTACTCCAGCTGCGGCCTCACCAATGCCCTATACAGCCGCAGCAAGACCTTCCTACTTTTATATTCGATTCCCCCTCGCTATGAAGGCCAGCATCCCATTTGCCTTCCTGACCACCTGCTGCACCTGCAAGCTGGGTTTTTGCGACTCATGCACAAGGACCCCGAGGTCCCTCTGCACCGTCGCCTGCTGCAGTTTTTCTCCACGTAAGTAATAATCCTTCCTACCATTATTCCTACCAAAGTGGACTACCTCGCACTTGCCAACATTAAATTCCATTTGCCAGTTCCTGGCCCATTCGCCCAGCCTATCTAGATCCTTCTGCAGACTCTCCACACCCTCATTTTGCATAAGCTCTCTGGCAATTATGTGAAATGGACCAGTTCATCGAGTTGTCCTCTGCTAAAATTGTTTAGCCTCACCTGAGTTAAACTGATGTCTCCACTGTTTTTTATATGTGGTTGAAGCTCATTTTATTTTTCCCAGGACGGTTTTTAACTGGATTAAAAAGTATTTTGTCGAATGTGTCGCACTTGATGCAGACTGTTTTAAAATCGAGTCCCTTAATTGGATATTCAAGTATCTTTTGAACCTCTTTGAACACACTATCTTAAGATTTCATCATGTAATGCTGCGGTTTTGTTTCAGCTTGCATCATTCAGACTTCAATAATCTATCAGTTCTCATGTGATTTGGTTCTGCATCAAGTCCTCAGGTTGCAATCGGTTGCTACTGAAAACTGTCTTTCAGTTAGAGTGAGGTCTCAATTCCTGTTCATTTAGATCTACAGCACAGTGACGCAGTGGTCAGCGCTGCTGCCTCACAACTCCAGGGACTCGGGTTTGATTGGGTCACTCTCTATGTGGAGTTTGCACTTTGTCTCAGTGCCTGTGTGGGTTTCTTCCGGGTGCCCTGGTTTCCTCCCACAGTCCAAAGATGTAAGAGCTAGGTGGATTGGCCATGTTAAATTGACCCTTAGTGTCAAGGAACTAGCTAGAGTAAATTCATAAGGTTATGGGGAGAGGGCCTGAGTGGGATTGTGGTCGGTGCAAACTTGAGGGTTTGAAAATAGATAAGTCCCCTGGGCCGGACGGGATTTACCCTAGGATTCTCTGGGAGGCAAGGGAGGCGATTGCAGAGCCTCTGGCTCTGATCTTCAGGTCGTCGTTGGTCACCGGTATAGTGCCAGAAGATTGGAGGTTAGCGAATGTTGTCCCATTGTTTAAGAAGGGGAACAGAGACTTCCCCGGGAATTATAGACCGGTGAGTCTTACTTCTGTTGTGGGCAAGGTTTTAGAAAAAATTATTAGGGATAGGATTTATAGTTATTTGGAGAGTAATGAATTGATTAGAGATAGTCAGCATGGTTTTGTGGAGGGTAGGTCATGCCTTACTAACCTTATTGAGTTTTTTGAGAAAGTGACCAAAGAGGTGGATGGGGGTAAGGCAGTTGACGTGGTCTATATGGACTTTAGTAAGGCGTTTGATAAGGTTCACCATGGAAGGCTTCTGCAGAAAATGCAGATGTATGGGATTGAGGGTGATTTAGGAAATTGGATCAGGAATTGGCTGGCGGATAGGAGACAGAGGGTGGTGGTTGATGGTAAGTATTCGACATGGAGTTCAGTTATGAGTGGTGTGCCTCAGGGATCTGTTTTGGGGCCACTGCTGTTTGTAATTTTTATAAATGATCTGGATGAGGGTATAGTTGGGTGGATTAGTAAATTTGCTGATGACACCAAAGTTGGAGGTGTGGTAGATAGTGAGGAAGGGTGTCTTAGTCTACAGGGAGACTTGGACAAGTTGCAGAGCTGGGCCGAGAAGTGGAGGATGGAGTTTAATGCGGAAAAGTGTGAGGTAATTCACTTTGGCAGGAATAACAGATGTGTAGAGTATAGGGCTAACGGTAGGACTCTGAATAGTGTTGATGAACAGAGGGATCTAGGTGTATGTGTACATAGATCCCTGAAAGTTGGGAATCAAGTAGATAGGGTTGTTAGGAAGGCGTACGGTGTCTTGGCGTTTATTGGTAGGGGGATTGAATTTAGGAGTCGCAGCGTCATGTTGCAACTGTACACAACTCTGGTGCGGCCGCACTTGGAGTACTGTGTGCAGTTCTGGTCCCCACATTACAGGAAGGATGTGGAGGCTTTGGAGAGGGTGCAGAGGAGGTTTACCAGGATGTTGCCTGGTATGGAGGGGAGGTCCTGTGAGGAGAGACTGAGGGATTTGGGGTTGTTTTCGCTGGAAAGAAGGCGGCTAAGAGGGGATCTTATTGAAACATATAAGATGATTAGAGGTTTAGATAGGGTGGACAGTGATAGCCTTTTTCCTCGGATGGAGAAAGCTAGCACGAGGGGGCATAGCTTTAAATTAAGGGGTGGTAGTTATAGGATGGATGTCAGAGGTAGGTTCTTTACCCAGAGGGTGGTGAGGGATTGGAATGCCCTGCCTGCTGCAGTTGTAAATGTGCCTAGTTTGGGGGCGTTTAAGAGATCCGTGGATAGGTTTATGGATGGAAAGGGTTTGGTTTAGGTTAGAGGGTCATTGTTTTTTAACTGGTCGGCGCAACATCGTGGGCCGAAGGGCCTGTTCTGCGCTGTAATGTTCTATGTTCTATGATGGGGCTGAATGGCCTCCTTCTGCACTGTAGGATTCTATGATACAGGAACTAGAGCTGTAGCCTTGTTTTCATTGGGCACTGAGCATTTTGCCACTGCGTGTGCTACTTCTCATTGAAGGCTAGATAGTTCCTTTTGTTTAATTGCGATCAGTGTCTGAGCTAGCTACTGTTTGCCTCTAACTTTGTGGGTACCACCATCTCATCGGTGGTTCATTGGTTTGTGCACCACAAGGACTGCAGTGGTTCAGCAAAGCGGTTCGCTACTACCGTCTCGAGGTAATTAGGGATGGACAGGAAATACTGGCCTTACCAGTAACACCTATACCCCACAAACAAAAAAAACATTCACCGTTGTGAACAGCTTCTGCACTGAGTGATTAGTTGCCAGATGTGCAACCCATAAATTTTAATTGTGTTGATAAATGTGCTTACAGCTCGTGTTACCATAGCAATTGACAACCTCTTTACAGAGCCAATTTCTGTACCAGATAATCATATTAACAAGGTTAATGGAAACCTATTATCCATAAAAATGTTTCATAACACTTATTAAGGATAATCCTCTTAAATCATAAGCTGCACTCTGTTGTAATAAGATGTCAACAGGCATCCTTTGATCTTAAATACATGGCAGGAAATGCATATTTGGGTACAAATATTGTGGTTTTGTTTCCCAGATTCCTGCAATTGGTTTCAATGCCAAAGCGATCAAAGTTGTCCTTTTTTTTTTATTTCTGCCCGAGGACCTTGCATTCTCCACTGTTTGCCCACTAGGTTTTAAATAACTATTTCTCAGCTAACCTGGCAGCTCTGTAGAAATGGAGTGTTCCAAATTACAAATCTGTAACATTGATTTGCAGGCCAACTGAAAGTCTCAAAATCAATTGTTGGGGATTTCATAAGAACATAAGAACATAAGAAATAGGAGCAGAAGTAGGCCATCTGGCCCTTCGAGCCTGCCCCGCCATTCAATAAGATCATGGCTGATCTGTCGTGGCTCAGTTCCACTTTCCCGCCCTCTCCCCATAACCCTTAATCCCTTCTCTTATCAAAAACCCATCAACCCGCTTCTTAAAAATATTTAGCGAGGCAGCCTCCACCACTTCAACGGGCAGAGAATTCCAGAGATTCACCACCCTTTGAGTGAAGAAGTTCCTCCTCAACTCCGTTCTGAACCGCCCCCCCTTTATCTTGAGGCTGTGCCCCCTAGTCCTACTGTCTTTTTTGAGCGGGAAGAGTCTTTCCACCTCTATCCTATCCATCCCATTCATCATCTTATACGTCTCAATGAGATCTCCCCTCATTCTTCTAAACTCTAACGAGTACAAGCCTAGTTTATTCAGCCTCTCCTCATAGCTCAACCCCCTCAACTCCGGTATCAGCCTAGTAAACCTCCTCTGCACTCCCTCCAAGGCCAAAATATCCTTGCGCAGGTGCGGTGCCCAAAACTGCACACAGTACTCCAGCTGCGGCCTCACCAATGCCCTATACAGCTGCAGCAAGACCTCCCTACTTTTATATTCAATCCCCCTCGCTATGAAGGCCAGCATCCCATTCGCCTTCCTGACCACCTGCTGCACCTGCAGGCTGGGTTTTTGCGACTCATGCACAAGGACCCCGAGGTCCCTCTGCACCGTCGCCTGCTGCAGTTTTTCGCCACTTCCTTCTTCCCTTTTAGTTTCCCGTCCATTATTAAGAATTGCTGTCCATCCTTTCCATTTTAAATATTAGCTTCTTTGAAGTACATCAGTTAATAGTGGAATGTGTGAAGTAGCAGCTTGTACATCTGAGCAGGATCACTGAACAGTGCAGTATTTCGTGTTTGGTGACGCTAACTTAATATTGCCTACGTTTCAACAAACTTGTGTGTTCTATTAACTGTTTTACATCTAGGTCAATGTAAAATGAAATGAATATGTACCTTGTAGAAACTCAGTTTTTTTGTTATTCCTCAAGGTATCCAGTATGATGCAGAAAAAGAAGAGAAACAACTACAGGAAAACAAACAGAAAGAACTACTGCGAATTGAAGATGCCTTGCAAAAAGCAGCTAAGAAAGGTACGGAAATGTTTGGAAAAAATCTCTGCTGGTTTTTGTATTGTTGCTGAAATTGGCTGTAATGTGGTTTTGACTGCTGCATTGTGGCTCACGGTGTTGATTAAAGGCCTTGAAATCCCTATGATCTGCATCCTGAGGGTGACTTCAACCCTGCAATTTAAAACAAGAAAATAAATCTACCTACATTCCTGCTGTCAGGTTTTCAGTCTGTGCCAGAATGAGAGAAGAAAAAGAACCCAAAAAGTTTCAATTTGGAATGCAAAGAAATGTGTTTAAATCAGTCAGTTCAACATTCCCCGAGCGGACTTAAGCCAGTTAAATTTTAACATGCGCTGATGGTTCCTAAGAGTCACAGTTACAGCATTTGTTTGTTTTGAATCTGCTCCCAATGAAGTCGTACCTAACAAACTGCAAAGCGCTTCTAAAATGTATTTTTACTTTCTCAAAAGAAAGCTGATAACTTTCTTTTGGCATGCTTGGCTAAATGTGAAGATTTATGTTCTTGTAAATGAGATGCAAGTGCTTTTTTGAGACGATGAGAATGTGTTTTCTGTTGTGAACGTATAAAATTGATTTTAAGCATTCCTATTGCTGCATTGTGGAAATGCCAGAGCTTGGGATGAAAAATGAGCAGTGGGATTGGAGTGTTAAAGGAGTTTTACTACATTTCAGGACAATATTCTGAGATTCTATGTGTAGGACCTTGCTAGTGTACTAATGGGCAATGCAGGCTTGTTTGTGTCAGAGTAACACTAGCTGGTTATGTTTTCTGTATTAGTTTCAATTCATTTACATTCATCTTGTTGGTGCAATTTTTAAAAACTTATTTGCTGTTTAATAATGGAAAATAAAATTAGCAAAATAATTTGCTGGTGTGCATATTTTTGACACCCAGCTTGTTCTACGTAGCTCAAAAACATCTTACTCAGTGATTTCTACTGAATCCATGCAATGTCCTGTGAGTCACTTATTATTTTTCCTGGCTGGTGTTCAGGCATGTTTCCTGCAGCTCATCAGCTGGTTGAATGAATCCTTCGACATTTATATAGATTTACTGGCTGCTAAAGAAGTTTGTAAAGACCATTAATGCAGTTTGTCCTGATTTAACCTTTCATTAATGATTTCAAAAATCTGTTTGAAATTCGACATAGAAAAGATCTGTGTCCCTTCACATTCCTGAATGGCTTGTCGGCTTTAACAAAGCAATGTGCTGCTCTTTCCAGATGCATCAGTATCTAAGTGCAGAAAGAGGTTAAATCGCTATGGGAAGCATTAGAAAGCTGGGGTCGGGATCACTTTGGATGAAATAGTCTTTTTAAAAAAAAATTCAGTATTCTGTGGTACAGTTGCGCATCATCCCTGGTAAGGAAGATTTTTGGTTTTTTTTTGTGTGCCGTCTGTGCACTTGGTGACGGCCAATCTTGAATGGGCCAAATGGCATTGTTTGCTGAAAGTTTAAGTTGCTTATCCTGCTGTTTGTATTGTCAAAACGGAATGAACTATTTTGAATTGTTTCCTGGAACATCTTGGGAATGTGGATTCACACTACCTCTATATTTCAATGTCATGGGCTGTTTGTGGGCTCAACATCCAGTGAGTTAAATGACCTTCATTCTGAATAGACATGCTTTGTGGAGCAGATCTAAGGCAAGGATGAGGAATTGAAGGAATGTGTAAGGCTTATTCATCCCTGCCTTGAGGGTATGGGAGGTGTTTACAGGAATACAATGATTAGATGAGGTTAATTGGACTGGATTATCATAATCTCTCAATGGCTAGGATAGATTAAGATGGGCAAAATATATCCTTTTGGTTCTGTGCTGTTGTTCTAGATGTTCTTTTGTGTGTCTTGTCTTGTGTTGTGTTGTATTCTAACTTAGTATTAAAATACAAAAATATGGAGATCGAGGGGAGAACTAGTGAGCTTTGAGTGAACCACTATCTGTGGTCATGTCGGATTGTGGAGTGCAGTGCACCTGAGTTCTCATGGTGAATTATGACCCAAAGGTGCTATACGTACTAGAATAGCACATGTAAAGTCACTGAGTACTTGTGTAGCATAAGCTTATTAAAGACCTGATTCTTTATGATCCAGAAGCATTGATTCTGTTTTTAAAAAAACGAAACCATGTACAACAAGGAAACAGCCCAATGGGAAGAACAGCAAGGCTTTTGGAATATTTGGAAATCAGTGATCTGGTACTACTTATTACCCTTAGTGTCATCTACAAAATGCCCTGGGCAGATGCCACTATGTATAGTTCTCAACAGATGAGGGAGGAGGTCTTAAGCTGTTGAAAGATTTATTGGGCAAAGGGAAGTTCTGAAAATTGGCAGTATGTAAATAACATAGGCATCATTCTGTTCTAGATAAGTATGAGCAGTTAGTCTTGCATCAAAAAAACGGAAATTGCAACTTTAATTGGATGAGTACGTGGCTTCATAATTAACATGGTTTTAGTTGGGCTAATCTCCTCCACTTCTTTTGAGGGTGTCATAAATAGACTAGTGTCTGGAAGCTGCTGCGAATAGTTTATTTAGGTTTTGAGAAAGCTTTTAATAAAATTCATGCATGAGAGATGATTAAAAGGCAAACCATGGGACTTTGCAAAAGAATGTGGGATTGGGTTAACAAGTGGGAAACTGAGGACATGTCAGCTCTAGAACTGCCTGGCAGAAGTGCTGAATGGAGCACAAATGATTGAGGGATCGAAACCTTGTCTGAAAATCAGTTATAAATTTATTGATGTGCAAGGACATTAATTGCAACTTCCTTCCTTAATGTTTCAGTTCAATACAACTGGCAGAGAAATCACAAAGTACGGTCCAGTTGCAACACTGCTACCCAACAATGTGTAAAATTGCCCAGGTATGTCCTGTACCCAATTATCGCCCACCAGTCTATTCTCGACCATCAGTAAAGTGATGGAAAGGGTCAATGACCCTGCTATCAAGCAACACCTGCTTAACAATAATCTGCTTGGTGATGCCCAGTTTGGGTCACTCAACTCCTGATCTTATTACAGCCTTGGTTCAAACATGGAAAAAAGAGCTGAATTCCAGAGGTGAGATGAAAGTGACAGCCCCTGATATCAAGACTGCATTTGACTGTGTATGGCATCAGTGAAATTGGCATCAGAAGGCAAACTCTCTGTTGGTTGGAGTCACACCTGGTACATGAGAAGAAAGTTGTGGAGGGTCAGTCATCTCAGCTCCAGGGCATCCCTGCAGGAGTCCTTTTAAGGTAGTGTCCTCGGCCCAACAAACTTCATCAAAGACTTTCCCTCCGTTACAAGACCAGAAGTGGGGATATTTGCTGATGATTGTACAACGTTCAGCACCATTCGTGCCTCCTGAAATACTGAAGTAGTCCATGTTCAAATTTAACAAGATCTGGACAATATCCTCCTGGGGCTGACAAGTGGCAAATAACATTCATACCACACAAATGCCAGGTAATGACTATCACCAATAAGAGACACTCTAACCACTGCCCCTTGACATTCAATGGAGTAACCATCACTGTCAACATCCTTGAGGTTATCAATGTAGGTTAGATGAGCTTTAGATTCGTTTCACAGGTCGGTGCAACATTGAGGGCCAAAAGGCATGTACTGTGCTGTAATATTCTATGTTCTATTGACCAGAAACTCAACTGGACTTGTTACATAATGTGGAGATGCTGGCATTGGACTGGGGTAAACAAGGGAAGAAGACTCATAACACCAGGTTAAAGTCCAACAGGTTTACTTGGTAGCACAAGCCACTAGCTTCTGGAGCGCTGCTCCTTTATTAGGTAAGTATGAGTTCTGTGAACTTCCACTTTTCTGATAAAGGAGAAGCGACCTGAAAGCGAGTGGCTTTTGCTACTAGATAAACCTGTTGGACTTTAACCTAGTGTTGCGAGACTACTTGCTGTGCTCACCACATAACACAGTAACTATAAGAGCAGGTGAGAATACTACAGTGAGTAACTCACCTCCTGACTCCCCAAAGCCTGACCACTATCCACAAGACACAAGTCAGGAATGTGATGGAATATGCCCTATTTGCTTGGATGGGTGCAACGCCCGCAGCACTCGAAGCTTGACACCATCCAGGGGACACAGCAGCCCACTTGATTGACACCACATTTACAAACATTCAGTCTTTCCACCACTGATGCTCAGTAGCAGCAGTGTGTCCTATCTACAAGGTGCAGTGCAGCAGTTCCCCAAAGACCCTTAAACAGCACCTTCTAAACCCACAACCACTTCCATCTAGAAAGATAAGGACACCAGATAAATGGGAACACCACCACCTGCAAGTTCCTCTCCAAGCCACTCACCATCTTGACTTGGAAATATACCACTGTTCCTTTGCAGTCGCTGGGTGAAAATCCTGGAATTCCCTCCCTAATGGCATTGTGAGCCAAGACCCAACACATGGACTGCAGTGATTCAAGAAGGCAGCTCACCACCACCTTCTCAAGGGCAACTAGTGATGGGCAATAAATACTGGCCAGCCAGTGATGCCCATGTCCCACGCATGAATAAAAGAAATGAAATTTAAGACTGACAAATGGAAATTATTGTCGATGAGAGGAAAGGAAGGTGTGATGGAAATCCTACCTTGCAAAATGGTTTCCTTCTCTCTTCCTCCTCCTTCCCCAGGGATTATTATCTTGTTACATCCTTGTACTATGTTGGGACCTCATACCCTCATTATCTTGAAGAGTATAGCATACCTGCAAAATAGAGGTTTTGGACCACCGTTTGTTTTCAATGTGGCTAGGCAATGTCTGACTACAGAAAATCAGTATTTAGAAGCTTCGGTCACTGCTGGGAAAGAAGTTTCACCATGTTTATTTTTGCCTTTACGTCGAGACAGATGGATTTATTCTGCTGCTGCAGGAATGGGACAAATTCAGGGAGCTTACTGTGCTGCTGGTGAAGTATAGATCTTGCAGCCACAGTTCCTTTTACATTCTTCAGTTTGGGAAGATTGTGAGTGTATTTCTAATAATTTTTATAAAGGGGAGGATCAGTTCATCTGTGCATGCTCTTACTTTGCAGAGTGAACTGCCCAATTTCCCTCAACGCCAGCTTTGATGTTCAAATGCTTTAACTTTGGATGGAAGTGAAATGAATGATTCTGAACTCCCTGGTTTTCACAGTCGTGACACACAGCAGTGTTGTGACAATTACTTATGAAACAATTGCTTGATAATTCCTTCAACATGGGTATTGCATATATTTCCATTCCTCCAAATAGGCAAATTTGGCTTGATTATACTGGTTCTGCGCGCAAGTGTTAACGTTTATTTTGCGTACCGGTCTGGCCCCGAAACTTCAAAGTGTTTGAATTAAAATCATTGGATAATTAAGCAATGTATCTACATAGGAATTTAATTCCCTTTTCTTGTTGTTTTTGGATAATTTTAATTTAAATGACTTGACTCCTGTTCAGTTAGTAAATCCATATAAATGTCACTGACCTGCATATGGCTGAGAATATTGGAAGGTGAACACTCCTTCGTTTGTGGTTTGGCTGCATTTTTATACTTGCATGATGAAGTAACATCGAACAACTTGGAATTGCTCAACTTTGTTTATTCAATAGATTAACTTAATTCAGCATAACTTATTATGTCTTCAGATTAGTTTTTCAGGAAGTTGGCTCTCAGTTTATGAATTATTAAGTTGTTTCCAAGTTTTTCTTTATCATAGACATAGAATTAGCCACCTATATATTAGCCCCACATGCTAATCAAAACTTAATTCATGTTCAGTGCTAACTCTGGTTTCTCCTTGCCTTTTCTAAGGGCTCTTGGCCCTTATTGCTCTTTATTTCTAATATCTTTAAAGTTTAAAATATATTTATTAGTGTCACAGGTCAGCTGATATTAACACTGTAATGAAGTTACTGTGAAAATCCCCTAGCTGCCACACTCCAGCTCCTGTTCGGGTACACTGAGGGAGAATTTAGCATGGTCAAATCACCTAAATAGCCTGTCTTTCGCACTGTGGGAGGAAACTGGAGCACCTGATGGAAACCCACGCAGACATGGGGGGACCATGCAGACTCCGCACAGGCAGTGACCCAAGCCTGGACTCGAACCCGGGTCCCTGGCGCTGTGAGGCAGCCGTGCTAACCACTGTGCCACCATGCTGTATTCATGGTGAAGGCTGCCCCTCCAATATTAATCAGGTGGCTGGTTAAATATGGGAGCCAGAAGCATCAATCTGACCCCTTTTTGAGTGAAATATATTTAACTCCCTATCAATCAACAAAAGACCTTTGTGGCCTCTCTGGTGGAGGCAACTTGATGGCACTGCATTTAACAGCGTAGATGATCCATAAGAACATAAGAAATAGGAGCAGGAGTAGGCCATCTAGCCCTTTGAGCCTGCCCCGCCATTCAATAAGATCGTGGCTGATCTGTCGTGGCTCAGTTCCACATTCCCGCCCTCTCCCCATAACCCTTAATCCCCTCTCTTATCAAAAACCCATCAACCCGCGTCTTAAAAATATTTAGCGAGGCAGCCTCCACCACTTCAACGGGCAGAGAATGCTAGAGATTCACCACCCTTTGAGTGAAGAAGTTCCTCCTCAACTCTGTTCTAAACCGCCCCCCCCCTTTATCTTGAGGCTGTGCCCCCTAGTCCTACTATCCTTTCTGAGCGGGAAGAGTCTCTCCACCTCCATCCTATCCATCCCATTCATCATCTTATACGTCTCAATGAGATTTCCCCTCATTCTTCTAAACTCTAACGAGTACAAGCCTAATTTATTCAGCCTCTCCTCATAGCTCAACCCCCTCAACTCCGGCATCAGCCTAGTAAACCTCCTCTGCACTCCCTCCAAGGCCAAAATATCCTTGCGTAAGTGCGGCGCCCAAAACTGCACACAGTACTCCAGCTGCGGCCTCACCAATGCCCTATACAGCCGCAGCAAGACCTCCCTACTTTTATATTCAATCCCCCTCGCTATGAAGGCCAGCATCCCATTCACCTTCCTGACCACCATGTTTTTCTCATAATTCAACATGTGAAGGATTAACAGTTGTTACATTTAATTATATTTAAAAGTTTAACGATGTCTTCCTAGTCATTTGAAGAGTTGGTTAAAATGTTTGTACGTTACTGAATTATGAATATTGTCTTCATATGTAATGTTTATTATTATTGCTGCGTGCTGGGATGAAGGTGCCTCTTCAGGAGAATTCTTGTTTTCTTTGGAAAACTATGTTTATAAGGACGTCAAACCTGGTAGGTGCTTGAAAGCAAAATTATGTCACAACAGTTTTGCCCCAGTTTATTTTGTGATAATAACTGGTGTTTAAAACAATACTGTGCATTTTTTTTTGTTCCAAACTAAACTCTTAATTTATATTTAAAATTCAAACCAAACCGCTACCAGTGACCTCACAGAGAATAAACGGAATAGGGTTTGATGCAGCAGGCTGAGGGAAAAATCATTAGAACCAGTGAAATGGTGGAAAGTTTCATTACGTCTGGGTTAAGTGTTAAGAATAAATGCATGGACGCCCAGCAAGCAACTGAAAACCAGTTCTGGGATAATTTATAGAAGTGTGCCTTTGGCTTATCCTGAGTAAAATGTTTGTCAAGGGAAGAATAAAGCCAAGGAGAAAAGGTCCAGAATATTCAAGAGATTGGTAAAGAATAAGCTTGGATGGTTGAACTTGTTTCAGGCAATTATTGTGTAGAAAAAAGACACATTCCATTTGACATCCCATGAAGGTGAATTAATGAATTGGACCTCTAGCCCTCTGTCCTCTAGGTCTCATAGCTTTTCTGCTTGATATTATTTGGACTCCATGTTACTTTGGGATGTCCAGTGCCAAAAGCACTATCTAAATGTGTGTTGTTGTTTGACAGTGTGCTTCTCTTAAACAAAAACAAAACTCTTCATGACTCAAGGGAGGAAAGAGAGAAATAACTTGCATTTTTGTAGCATCATTCATGTCTTGAAGGCGTCCCAAAGTGCTTCACAGCCACTTAAGTACAAAATAACAATTTATTATTAAGTTACGCTTCTTGAACTCTGATTTTCAAAAAATATTCTTTTATCTTCCAGTCTTTTTTTTGCACATTACCCAAGTTTCTTGCAGTTGTTTGTGCCAGGTGGCATTCATCCTTGGTTGAAAAAGTGAACTCAAAGTGAGCAAAATTATTGTTAACTGCGTATTGCAATTCTACTTAATGTCAGCAGAAAGTCAGTATTCTGCAACCAGTTCCTAATTTAACTTTGAATAACATTTGCTACTCTATATTCAGGATAAATACTAATATTTCTCGCTTGTCATTTTAACAATTATAAGGCTACATATTGTTGTTTTAATTCTTTTTATCCTGTTGACTCAGGTTGCCTGACTAATAAGGAACACCAAAGGTTTGTCCAGAAAAAAAAACACCCATTTTGGTATTCATTTATAATTTTCTCCTGGATCGTTGTACATTTGACATTATTCCGAAAGGATCGGAGGCACCTGCTTGTTGGTGATTTCTATCTCCCTTTGCAAAAGCAGATGCTGACCAACTTCATAAAGTTATATTTCCTTTAGAGACTTCTGTTTTTCAAGTCAAATGACATTAATCAGATCAAGATATAGTATTTTTCTGTGAAGTCTTGGTTGATTGGGACCTTGGTTGTTTCTGGATGAACAGCCCTTCATCCAGGCAGGTCAATACTAGTGTTTGACATCAAAATCTGCTAGTCAATTTTGAATAATAGACATCTGGAATATTTTCATTGTCTAGCGTTTTGTATGATTTCCAGAACTCCAACGGTTGGAACAAAAAGAGTGGGAATGGATGAAGGGGGCCCCTAGAATGCAAAATTTGTTTGATCACAACTGTTGGGAGATGGTAGTGTCGTGAAAATGTCACTTGACTTGTAATTCAGAGGCTAATTCCCAGGCTAATACTCAGTGGACGTGAGTTCAAATCCCACCATGGAAGCTGGTGGAATTTATACTAAATGATCAAATCTAGTATAATGGGCGGCACGGTAGCACAGTGGTTAGCACTGCTGCTTCACAGCTTCAGGGACCTGGGTTCGATTCCCGGCTCGGGTCACTGTCTGTGTGGAGTTTGCACATTCTCCTCGTGTCTGCGTGGGTTTCCTCCGGGTGCTCCTGTTTCTTTCCACAGTCCAAAGATGTGCAGGTTAGGTTAATTGGCCGTGCTAAAATTGCCCCTTAAGTGTCCTAGATGTGCAGGTTTGAGAGATTAGTGGGTAAATATGTAGGGACATGGGGGTAGGGCCTAGGTGGGATTGTGGCTGGTGCAGACTTGATGGGCTGAATGGCCTCTTTCAGCACCGTAGGGTTTCTATTATTTCTATGAAATCTGGAA
Source organism: Carcharhinus amblyrhynchos (assembly GCF_965287045.1). Taxonomy (NCBI): domain Eukaryota; kingdom Metazoa; phylum Chordata; class Chondrichthyes; order Carcharhiniformes; family Carcharhinidae; genus Carcharhinus; species Carcharhinus amblyrhynchos. The sequence goes on from NC_137355.1 coordinate 4,759,008, forward strand.
TATAAAACTAGACTCGGTAATGAATGCCTATGAAACTACCTTTGATTGGCAGTTTAAAAACCCATCTGGTTCACTCATATCCTTCAGGGAAGGGGATCTTATCACACTCAGTCTGGCCTATATGTGACTCTGGGCCCCAGTTTTGTTGATTTTTCATTCTGAACCACAGTTCAGGGGCAAATAGGAATGGGCAACAAATGCCAGTCTTGCCAATGATGCCCTTATCCCATAAAGAACACGAAAAACACAGTCAGGAGTGACACAAATTGGTGACAGAGTTAGGATGGAACCATTGTGTATGAGAATTGATTGGTAGGTGTCTCTCCGATCCAAACTATCAATAAGAACACGTACTCTGACTACTACTGCCAGAATTCAAAAATTGACTTCACATCGTGATATTCTGAAATCGGTGTCGTTTACAGAAAGGGGCATTATGAGAATTATACATTTACTAGGATTAGTTCAAGGCTCAGCCTGCCATCTTGGTGGCATTTCAATTTCTCCATTACGCTCAACAACTATTAAAAAACTGGAGTGGCTTTCCCCAGTGACAAACTATGGGCGAAATTTACCCGAGCTGCCTGCCATGGGAACTGTAGCAGGCAGGACAGGACCATGCTAAGGTCCATTGGTCTTGGGATGAGTGCAGCCAGAAAAATCCTCCTCTAGGTTTCTGGTTTTAATCTTCTCTCAGTTCAAAATTATGTTTCCAATATTTTTACTTGTTTTCACTCCAGCTTCACTGTAATCTGGTCAGTGTTGGAGGTGTGAGAGAGAAATTTGACCTGATGGCAGCGTCACCATTGGTGGATGCAGAGGTATTGGACAGGGGATATTGCAGCTTAATGACCAGATTAATGCATTCATATTGGAGTGCCAGCTACTAATACAGAAAAAATGCCACAACTACTCAAGGAATTCCTAACGTTAAAAGCTGGCAAATCCCCTAGATGTGATTCCGTACCATAGAACCATGGAAAAGTTACACCACAGAAGGCCATTTGGCCCATGTTGTCCATGCAGCCCGAGGACACCAAGGTGCCCTTTCTAATCCCATCTTCCTGCACCTGGCCCATAGCCCTGTAGCTTTTATAGCACTTGAAGTGCAAATCCAAATACTTTTTAAATGAGTTTACAGTCTCTAAACTTCAAGATGTTAGAAGAGCCTGCAGAAATAGTTGGTTTGTTGGTTATGATCTTCCAGCATTCCCAAGTGTCTTGATTGCTACCACTAGATTGAAAAAGTAGCAATTGTAAGAAAAGGAGACTGGAAGCAAGAAGCTATGGAATAATTGGCTTGGCGGTTGTTTGGAAAATGCTGGAATCCATTATTCAGTGAGTGGTAATGGAATATTTAAACCAAATATGTCAAAATGGACCTTGTAGTACAGTTTTGTTTGGAAGAGGTACCTAACAGAGTGGATGACTGGAGTGGTATTAGTTTATTTGGATTTTCAAAAAGCATTTGATAAGATGCCACGTGAAAGGTAGTTGTACAGAATAAGGGCTTACAGGGCTTGGGATAATATGTTGAGGTGGAGTGGGGAATGGTAAACAACAGAAAACAAAGCAAGGATTTTTAATAGTGGAGGACTGCAAAGATCAATATTCGAGCCTGAGCTAATTACAATCTAGAATAATGACTTGTATGAATGGAATGAGTGCAATGTATCCAAGTTTGTTGACAATGTAAAGGTAGGTGCAAAAGTAAGCTTTGACAAGGATGTAATATCTGCAAAGGGATATGGATGCATCAAGTGAGTGGGCGATCAGGTAGAAGTTGGATATAATGTGCGAAAATGTGAAGCTGTTCATTTCATATGGAAGAATATAAAATGGTTTATGAATGGTGAGAAGCCCTTAAATGTCAGTATTCGTCAGGATTTGGTATCATGCTGATCCAGAAAGCAATTAGAAAGGTAAATTAGATTTTGGTTCTTTTATTACAAGGGTTTGGAATACAAAAGCAGAAGTCTTGCAACAACTGTATGGGGATTTGTTGAGACCACACCGAAAGCACAATGTAGTGTTTTTGGTCTCCATATCGAAGAAAGGATATACTTTTCTTAGGTGAGGTGTAGAGAAGATTCATAGGACTGATTCCTGGGTGAGAGGATTCTCCGATGAGAGATGGAATAAGATGGGCTGATGCATGCTGAATTGCAGGTGAATGGCAGTTGATCTCATTGAGATATTTAAGATTCTGAGTGCTTGACAGGGTTGATGTTGGAAGCTTGGAGAGCTGAGAACTCTGGCACAGTCTCAGGGTAAGTTGTAAATCTCTGGGATGCTCTTTTCCAGGGTGTTCTTAATGTTTTGACATTGCATGTAATGAAGGTGGAGAGAGATTTGTGGGCTTCAGGGGGATCCAGCAGATGATTGTGAGAAATGTGAATAGAGTGGCTTCTTGGTGAATGGTAGAGCAGGATTAAGGGGTAGTATGGCCCTCTCCTATTCCTTGTGTCTTGTTCTTTTCTCTTAATAAGAATGAGTCTCCAAGTTGTTGAATGGGAATTGTTCCATGTAGATGCATATTCTCTTGGGACATCTTCATTCACTATACTGCAACAACTTTTGTTTACATATTGTCTTTAACACAGTAAAAAATATAAAGGAGGTTCAACAGTAGTGTAAATTTAACAGCACAATATAAAGAGCTATTATAAGTGACATTGGTTTGAAGGAGAATCTTAGAGGGGAGAGGTTTCAGGAGGTAATTCCAGAACTTTGTCGAGACAGACACAGGAGCGATGAAGAAAATCAGGCATGCACAAGAGGACAGAACTGGAAGAATGCAGTATTCTTTGGGGCCTTAGCGATGAAGGGAGTACAGACTAGGGAGAACTAGGGGTTTGAACATTAGGAGAGAATTTTAAATTTGAGATGCTGTTGAACTGGAATGTAGTAAGAAGTCTCACAACACCCAGGTTAAAGTCCAAAAGGCTTATTTGTAACAAACACCACTAGCTTTTGGAACTGGCTGTTCCTTCGTCAGGTGGGTGGGATTTGGAAGGCAGTGCAGAGCAGTGCACAGATGGGTGAATGTGTCTTGCAGCAAGTCAGCATATGGGTGGCAGAACTTTGGATGAGCTAAAGGTTGCACAGAGAATAGAAAGCTGGCCAGGAGACATTGCAATAATGCTCAAAATCAGGATTACACAGTTGATATGTCATCCGTTTTTTAAACTTGAATCTCTTTTTCCGGGTTCTCGGTTCAGTATGACAAACCAAAGGGCAGGAGTCGACTCAAATTCACTTAAACTTTCATTTATTCAACGCTCTGGTACCAAACTCAAATTTACAATAGTTTCAACACTTCAACTCTTGCACTTCAACTCTTAACATTAACTCTTTCACTTAAAATGAATACTACCCAGAATCTTGAGCGATATTCCGGATGTAGGTACTTCATCATGGGTCCTTTGCTTGTTCTGAATATTTTCCTTTAGGGCATACTTGTGATGCTGCCTCTTGAGATATCACTGATGACATCTCTTTATCCTAAACGTGTAACATCCTTACAGAACTTTCATTGGCTGAGTGCCAGGGATCTAATCAGATCCCGATCGCACTGTTCGATGTTACTCATTAACAACTCGCGAATGTTTATTCCAAGCTGCGTGTAAATTACATAGCCTCATCATATATGGTAACAATGGCTCCAATGTGCCTAGCATAGTCCTAAGAACTATCCTTATTTGGTCAATGTAGGAAGTGTCAGGTCACAGTTCACAGACCAGGTCATAACGCACTGCAGCCTTCTAACCAGCATTTGGTCAAATTACAATTAAACAAATTTCCCAGCATGCTTAACTCTCATTGTCATAATACTGTTACAGCCAATATTGCTGTTGTTGTTGCTGTAATTGTTGTTGTAATCAATACGCCTATCTGCACACTGACCTGCACTGACTTCCAGTTCAACAGTATCTCAAATTTAAAATTCTCCTCTCCATGTTCAAACCCTTGTTTCACCACATGTCTGTAACCTCTTACGCCCCTAAAGCCTCTCCGATCACAGATACATTCAGAAATTTGGAGTTTTTTGAATTTCGTTTTCTCACCTGCCCCTAGAAAGTATGTGGAAATTCACTTACAGAAAGGTTGACTGCTGTTCAGAAGGCAGGACTTTGACTTACAAACCTGCCAATGGTCCGTGGCACTGAGGGCACAGAAATGAAGGCCTGAGTGAGATGGGGTGATAGGAATGTTTTCTGCACCTTCTGCAATGAATTCACATTCTTCCTAAAGTGTGGTGCCCAGAACAAGATACAATACTTCAGATGAGGCTGGACTAGTATTTTATAGAGGTTCATCATGACTTACTTTTCTAATCAATACCTGGAATTCCTTAAGCTTTAATCAGAGACTCCCTGCTGTGCACAAGGAGGTCATTTGGCCCATCGATTCTGCACTGACTCTCTGATACTCTTTACTCAGAGGGTAGTAAGGGCGTGGAATGCCCTGCCTGCAGCAGTTGTGGACTCGCCAACTTTAAGGGCGTCCAAATGGTTAGTGGATAGGCACATGGATAACATTGGAATAGTTTAGGTTAGAGGGTCATTAGATTGGTTGGCGCAACATAGAAGGCCGAAGGGCCTATACTGCGCTGTAATGTTCTATGATAGAGCATTCCACCCAAGCCCTATCCCGTAACACCATCTATTTAGTACATTAACCCCCCCCAATCTACATATCTTGGGACACTAGGGGCAATTTCTCATAGCGTATCTATTTAACCTACACATTTCTGGATTGTGGGAAGCAACCAGAGCACACAAAGGAAACCTGTGCAGACGCAGCTCTGAACCTGTCACCTTGAATGATTTGTGCTTCTGCAGCTCTCTGCTGCTGCCACCGCCTTTTAGAATTGTACCCTTTATCTTGTTTCGCCTTACTCTCACTGCATTGAATCACTTCACAACTCTTTGCATCTGCTGCTTGGACAGTTCCTGTTGAAGCTTATCATTATCTTCACTGTTTAGAATATTTCCAAGTAATGTGTCACCTGCCAGCTTTGAAATTGTGCTCTGTATGCACAGGGTCTAGGTCATTAATATTTATCAGAAGGAGTCCTGATACCAATCCTTGGGAAACATCGTTATTAACTTTCCTCCCGTCTGAAAATCAACCGTTTGCTCACTATTCTGCTTCCGGTCACTCCGCCCATTTTGTATCCAAGCTTTTCATATTACGTGGGCTGTAACTTCATTAATAAGTCTGTTAACGAAGCCAATTATCAAAAGTAATTCAACTGACATTTTTTGAGTGTAGTATTTCATGAGCCTAATGCTATTTATTAAATCATAGAATCCTGACAGTGCAGAAGGAGGCCATTCAACCCATCAAGTCTGCACTGACCACAATCCCACTCAGGCTGTATCCCTGTAACTCCAAATACTTACCCTGCTAATCCCTTGACACTAGGGTCAATTTAACATGGCCAATCGATCTAACCCGCGTATCTTTTGGACTGAGGAAATGGGAGCACCCAATCCACACACACCCGGCAAGGATGTGCCAACTCCACACAGGCAGTGACCCGAGACCTGAATTGAACCTGGGTCCCTGGTGCTGTGAGGCAGCAGTTCTAACCATTGTGCCACTGTGCTGCCAAGCTCAAAATCAAAGGAAGACTGAGAATTCATACGCAAGATAGCTTTCAGATTGTGCAATCGAACTTGTTTAGTCTGCGTTTGTTTTGTCCAATGTCCTGTTTCTATTTCTGCCTCAGTGCTGTGTTTGACAAAAGCTGTTGTGAAAATTGGCACTATTATTTTTCAATTCATTGCATGGAGAATCCAATTTAACTGGATGTCAACAGAAGTGTTTCAAACTTGTTGCTTTATTTTAATGAAGGGTTTGTGCTACTCTTGTTGGGCATATCAAATAACAAATGTGTGATCTGTTGTTTTCTTCACGTTTTACTTGTTCTTAACACAAAATACTACTAACCAACACAAGCTGCTAATTTTCTACTGCATGTCTCTAGCTCTTACTAACAGCTCTTTGTCCTCTTTCTGTATGTTTTGCCTGCTTGCGTTACTAAGGACGTAAACATAAAAAGTCTAAAAAGTATTTTAAGAAATCTGCAAAAGCACGTTCCAAAGGTATGTATGTATATTCTGTGATGCATTTTACTCCTAATTTAATTTGCATTTATAGCAAAGCTTTAAAACCACTGGTAGCTTGCATTCTTTAGGAAATAGCATGTAGAAAATATAATTAGTTTACTGCTTTTCAGCATGACTTGTACGTTCTCCTGATTTTTAGATTTGCATTAGGCAGTGGCGGCCCCTTCATATAGAGATTGGTTTTGGGTAAAGTATAAATTACAAGTTTGTGTGGAATGCTGAACCAAATCAGTTTTTGCAGAGCATGTCAAGCCTATTATTCAGGTACCTGGAGGGGAAAATCAATTTTAGTTGTTTTGGAAATGAAATGCAGTTTTAAAAGAAAGGGCGACTCAATGTAGCTTTAATGATAAAGGCTTTATTGCCAGCAGAATGAATAGAATAGTGTACAACAAGGTAAGACCAGATTGCAATAACTGCTCTTCTTGACTCTCCTGGCTCCAACTGAGAGTCTCTTGCTTCGCGCCCTCTTACTGATCAATTCAGCTTCCACTGGAATGACCCATAGGGTCCCTGCTGATCATGTGGCCCATTAAAGGGCCATACTAATACTCATGTATTTTAACAACAGTGGGTGGTTCTGGTAGGGTCTAGGATCTGGGATGGAAGGAGTGAGTATATTGACATCTGGAGAAAGCAAAGCAGAATTGCAAGACCTTAAATGTACCAGGGATCTGTGGCGTTGGAGGCTCATTTAATATCAGTGAACACAGTCTGTTATAAAATTGGAATTAATGACCAGGGATCTTTCCTTAAAAAAATTCCACATTATGTTTAGCTATAATGAACATAAAATAGCTATTGCATTGAAACTTGAATTACAGAATGGGGGAATGCAAGAATAAACAGCCACCATGGAGGAGTTAATATATACAATAAAAGCAAGGACAAGTTTGATTGCAATCAAGTAATTTGGGATATTAAATTTCACTTCTTGGAACATAGATGTGACATCAGTAACGAGGAGAAATATTTGAAGATTGTAACATTAGATGGAAAATCTTCATTGCATTGATTTAACTTGAGGTAATTTTTGCTCGGAAGTTGGATTTTTGATTTATTCTCAGTAAATTATGTTTATTGGGACTTAATGATCATGTATATTGTACATTGGAATCATCTTCCTGAATTCAGGAAGCTTTCTTATTCTGCAGTTATGCTGCTGATGTCCGTTGCTGTAGTCTCAGCAATAATTCCAACATTTCTCCTTCAGCTTCTGTTTGTGAGCTAGATCTGAAATTTGCAAACTGATACGCACTTAAAAATAATTGGAAACTATGCTCAGTGGCCAAATTGAATCAGCTCTTTCAGGTAACAGCATAGAAATGAGTCAGCATGCGGATGATAATTACATGCAGCAGTCTTTTTTCCACTTGTGTTTGTGTTCTCCATAATGGAAAACATTGCTTATATTTTCAAAAATCGAAGCCCAGGAGAGAAAATTGATTAAGTCCACAACGTGCAAGTAGAATCCTTCTTCTTAAGTGAAAGGTCTCTTCCCCCACCTATGCTGAGCTATACATAGCTTCAGGCAGGTAACAAGTTTATTCCTGTTGTCTTGTCCAGTAGACTATTTACCATTTTATAATTTTTCAACATTTTGCACTAATTTGCCGTTGGCTGCCAGCTGTGGGACAGTTTTGAATGACTGTCATGTTACGCGGTGCAATTGCTTATTTTGAGAGTGAAGAATTGATGGAGGAAACCGCAGCACCGGGAAGAGAGTGCAAACTCAACACAGACAGTGACATGAGGCCAGTATTGAACCTGTGTCCCTGCGATACAGCAGTGTTAACCACTGTGCTGCCCAAATTAATCTCTTAATCTAGGCAGTAAATTGTTTGCAATAGGTATGCTCCAAATTTGGATTGGTTTATACAAGCTTGCTGGATTTAGTTTGTGCACATCACTGTGGTCCATATTGTCCTTGTAGAGGGAGATGCTGTTAGGAGACAATGAGGCTTGTTTGATTTGGTTACATTTTGAGGGAAGCTGATTTAGGGACAATTTATTCCTGCCAATCAGCCTAACAGCACATCTTTGGGGTGTGGGAGGAAACCGGAGCACCTGGAGAAAACCCACACAAGCACAGGGAGAATGTGCAAACTCCCACAGACACCAGCCCAAACCCATGTGTCTACACAGCAATCAGCGATAGTCACTGAGCTGTCGTCTTGCCCAGTATCTTGTCCAGTTTAGGCACACACTAACGACATGAAGCACTAGGCCAATCTCGAACAACCAAGAGCAGCCCCAGTACGACCCATCGCGTGTATGCCCCTCGTTGGACACGAGGTGGACCGACTTAAAACCTGTGAATGAAAAGAGAAAAACATTATTATCATACCATACACATTTACATTACCAGGGACGCCCCCCAATGCTAATGACCCTTCTTTAAAACAATCTCCTATATCCACCCATCTCCAACCCAGTCGTGTGCCTGTCTAAGTTACTCTTAAATGACTCTAGTGTGTTTGCCTCCACCACCTTACTTGGCAGAGCATTTCATACCCCCACTACCCTTTGTACCTCTCCCTCCCTCACCTTAAGTCCATGACCCCTTGTCCTACGTGTCTCTATTATAGGAAATAGCTTACCTCTGTTTACTCTATCTATACCCTTCATAATCATATATACCTCTATTAGATCCCCCCTCAGTCAGCGTCTTGCAAGGGAGAAGAGCCCCAATTTCTTCAATCTTTCCTCATACCCCAGTCCTTCCATACCAGGCAATATCCTGGTAAACCTCCTCTGCACTCTCTCCAGAGTCTCCACGTCCTTCCGGTAGTAAGGCGACCAGAACTGGACGCAGTACTCCAAATGCGGCCTAAGCAACGTTCTGTACAACTGCAACATTAGACTCCAGCTCTTATATTCTATACCCCTTCCTATGAAGGCTAACATACTATAGGCTTTCTTCACCACACTGTCCACTTGCACTGCCACCTTCAAAGACTTGTGCACTTGCACCCCCAGGTCTCGCTGCGATTCTATACTCCTTACGGGCTTACCCTTTACCATATAACTCCCCCCTACATTATTCCAGCCAAAATGCATCACCTCACATTTATCCGGATTAAACTCCATTTGCCACGTATCTGCCCAATCAACCAGCCTATCAATAGCCCGCTGTATTGCCAGACACTGCTCCTCACTGCCCGCCAATCCAGCCATCTTGGTGTCATCAGCAAATTTGCTGACCACACCACCTACTCCCCCTTCCAAATCATTTATAAACACTACAAAGAGAGAAGAGGTCCCAGTACCGAGCCCTGCGGCACCCCACTAGTGACAGATCTCCAGCTAGAAAAAGACCCATCCACTACTACTCTCTGACTCCTCTTTGCAAGCCAGTTCTCTACCCATCTAGATACCTGACCACATTTCCCATGAGCTTTAATCTTCTGTACCAACCTACCATGAGGGACTTTGTCAAACGCCTTACTGAAATCCATATAGACAACATCAACGGCTCGTCCTTCGTCGACCGTTTTTGTCATCTCCTCAAAGAATTCTACCAGATTCGTAAGGCAAGACTTCCCCTTGACAAAGCCATGCTGCGTATCCTTAATCAGATCGCAACGCTCTAAGTGCGCATACATCCTATCCCTAAGAATCCTCTCCATCAACTTACCTACCACTGACATTAAGCTCTCCGGCGTATAGTTACCCGGGCTATCCCTCCTACCCTTTTTAAACAACGGTACCACGTTCGCTATCCTCCAGTCCTCTGGGACCTCACCTGTGTCCAAAGAAGAGACAAAGATTCGTGTCAGAGGCCCAGCAATCTCATCCCTCGCCTCTCTAAGTAGCCTAGGATAAATGCAATCAGGCCCCGGAGATTTATCGGTTTTAATGCCATCTAAAAGCCCTAACACTTCTTCCCTCGAAATCGATAGATCTTTCAATTGGTCTACCGCTCCCTCAATGACCATACTAGACACCAAGCCCCTCTCCTTCGTGAATACTGACGCAAAGTATTCATTCAGGATCTTCCCCCGTTCCCTCTGCCTCTAAGCACAATTCCCCACGTCTGTCCCTGAGAGGACCGATTTTTACCCCTAGCCACCCTTTCCTTCTTAAGATAGGAGTAAAACGCCTTTGGATTCTCCTTAACCCGACCTGCCAAAGCCATCTCATGCCCCCTCTTTGCTCTCCTAACTCCCCGTTTGAGATCCCTCCTCCTGTCTCTGTATTCCTCCAACGCTCTCTCCGTTCCCAACTGCTTAGACCTGACGTACGCCTCTCGTTTCTTCCTAACCAGGTCTTCTATACCTCTAGTAATCCACGGTTCCCTAATCCTACCTTTCCCATCCTTTCTCCTAACTGGCACATGCCTTTCCTGCACCCTTTGCAGTTTTCCCTTGAAAGACTCCCACATGCCTAACAAATCTGGACATTATCCACATCTTCATCCTCCCCTTATAACTGTAAGAGGGATCTTAGGAAGGGGAATTGTATCTAGTAGAAGCACAAGGTGTACAGACATACTTGGAGTTGGAGCACTGTAGAAGCAATTAATGATGCCATGTGCTGTCCAATTGCATGCATTTATTCATGAGACCAATTTGATTGGCATAGCCCCAAGAAAAACTGATGCAGATGTTGTTAAACACCTTTTAGCTAGATTTCAAAGAGCATTATTGGTACATGGTGAACAGCACTTTGGCTCTTAATAGTTCTCAGGACTTGGGGTTATACTGTTTGAAGGGGAGCTCAAAATGTGTTGAATATTTAAATAATCCAAATAGATTATGTTTATTAAATAGTGCCACAAGCATGCTTACATCAACACTGCAATGAAGTTACTATGAAAATCTTCTAGATAATCCCCGTGGTGCAGTGGACCTGAAGGTTCGATGCTCCTAATTTCAAGGTGTTGAGTGTTGATATTTGGTTGCTTTCCTTCTCATCTCATAGCTTGGTCAATGGAATCTGAGTGTACAAGTATCATTGAATTTAGCAATCAACTTTTAGTTAAGAGGAGGCTGGAACTGCTGAAAACAAATGAATAGGAGATGATCTGAGTGCTTCCTCAGTATACTCAGAATCTAGTTTCATTTAGCATATGTATGAACAGGTCTCTTGAACAGAGCCACCAGGTGTACTGTTAACATTGGCGAGGGAGGACAGCTTGTCGAGCAGAGCTCTTCAAGAGAATATTTGTCTCTTGAAGCTGTTCTAGTAGTTTGAGAGTATTAATTGGTCACTGACACTGTACCAGCACATCTCAAGTAATTGAGACTTTATAAGAATTATCAGAACTGATGAGCTGATCGTCTTATTTCATTATTCAGGTGTGTAACACATTCAGTGCATTCAAATGATTGGATAATTCAAATGGTAAGCAACAAAAATAATCGCATTGCCAGAGTTGTCTCTCCAAAACAGGTGGTTGAGTGGTTTACTACTTCACATTGTGATGCCTTAAGCTTTTGGGGGGAAATTAGCAAGATTTAAGGCCATCATAGTGTGTCTTGATGAGTCAGACACCATAGAATCCCTACAGTGCAGAAGGAGGCCATTTGACCCATCGAGTCTGCACTGAAAGTGCATCTTATTCAGGCTTAGCCTTCCTGCCCTATCCTGTAACCCTGTGCATTTACCATGGCCAGTGCACCTAACCTGCACATCTTTGGAGTGTGGGTGGAAACCGGAGCATCGGGATGAAACCCACGCAGAATATGCAAACTCCACATAGACAGTGACCCGAGGCTGGAATTGAACCCTGGTCCCTAATGCTGTGAGTCGTCAGAGCTTGCCATCACGCCAATTAAGTTTTTAATCATTTAAAACAGTGCAATTCTAGTGTAGAGTACTGGGGCTTCCCATCAGGAAACAAGTAAGAAAGATATGAGGCCCATGCTGACAGGATAGTGTTGCCATGTCCTATTAATGAGTTACCTTCCAAGTCAATCTCACACACAGCTCGAGTATTTCACGATAGCTTAGCTGAGATGCTAGATGATTGAAGCAGCTGCAGAAGATCGATGCAGTTCCACTCGCTATCATAACAGGAGCTTCCCAAGTAGGAAGCGTGTGACCTGATTGTCAGATAGTTGTAAAGTACAAGTTTCAGCATTCTGACCAATAGTACTTCGAGTGGCATAGTTACTAGAAACATTTTTCTTCCTGACAACAATATGGACCCAGACCTTGGTTAGAGGCTCAAAGTCCTATGAACAGTGGCATTTCTCTTCAGCTGTGTGGCTGACGCTTGCCTTCAGTACAATGGAAGGACCTCTGTAGCACAGTTTCTCTGATCAGTCAGCAATCTCAAAACGTTCATGTCCAAAGCCACGTCTTGGATTGCTCATTATCAGACATGGTTCACACTTCGCGTTTAATACATTTTCTAAAGAAGGTTGACAGAAGTTTTTTATTCCTGTTTAAGATAAACCAAAAGAAGAGAAGAAGGACTCCTTTGCAGAAAAACTTGCAACTCAGGTCATTAAAAATCTACAGATCAAAATAACAAGCATTCATGTGCGATATGAAGATGCTGTAAGTAGATTCTCCTTAAAGCTTTGCTTTGTTCAGTTTTATGTAAATTGTGTCTAAATGTTAAGAGCACATAGTTAGTTTGCATGGTGTACACAGACAGGCAATCTATTTCCTTGTGTGACTATACGATCTATTAATAGTATTGGAGACAAGTAGCATTTTAATTTATTTTTCATTGTAACGAGGGGTTTTTGTATTTTTTTAGATCACTGACCCTGCGATGCCCATTTCTGTTGGTGTTACGTTGGGAGAACTTAGTTTACAGGTAATTCACATAAACAACTGTTGGAGCCATTATGGCACAGGAGAATGTCATTTGGTCAGTTTAGTCCATAGTGGCTCTCTGTAGAGCAGTCAGTCAATCCCATTTCCCCCCTCTATCCCTGTTGCCCTGTAAGCTTATTTCCCTCAAGTGCCCATGCAATTTTTTTTTTTGAAATTATAGCATGTCTTCATTTGGAATGCCCTCATAAGCAGCACGTTTCACTCCATCATCACTTGCTGTGTAACAATGTTCTACCTCACATCCCACCTAAATTTCATGTTCAAAACTGAAATCCTCCAGTGTCCTTGTGTGACCAGGTAACAGCTTTTCTCTCTGTTTCTCTAACCTAAGCTAAAATCCTTCTCCTTGGAGCTGTTTTGTTTCCAGTTCCTTCAACTGCCACTGGATCCAAATCCTGGTATTCCCTCCCTAACAGCACTGTGGGTGTATCTGCGCCACAGGGACTGCAGCTCACCATCACCTTATCAAGGGGGGTGGATAATAAATGTTGACTTAGTCAGCCCACATTCCATTAAAGAATATATTAAAAACAACACATTCCTGCACCCTTTCAGACATCTTTGCATCCTTCCTAAGTTGTGTAACCAAAACTGGATGTGATGTTATCAGTGATCAAATCAGAGCGTTATAAGCCTTTCTGCTTTTGTACTCAGTATCTCCACTTATGAAGTCCAAGAGCCACCTGTGCTTTGCCAACCACTCTCTAAATATGTTCTGCCACTTCTAAAGACTTATGCACATGAACCTTCTATTCTTGCACACTCTTTTAGAGCTGGGGCACTAAGGTGGTATTGCAATCTCACCTACACATATATTAGCATTGCCTCCATTGCTTGCAAGAGAAAAAGTGTGTTCTTCCTTCAAACAAAAATGGTGCTGCTGTGGTCTTCCATAATAATCTTTCCTCTGAAGGCAAGTAACTAGCAGTAGCGATCTGCAGAGGCTGTAGATTGGCCGTTTTATAATATCAGAGAGAAGTGAAATTAGGGCAGGATGTTTTAATTTTCAGGATTAATTGGAACAGTCGTTAATGGCACAAAGTTTTTGAGTGTAATTATAGATTGTTATATGATGCTAGTAATTGTCAACATCATAAAGGGCTCGGAATGCCTGCTGTGAAGTATTAGTGCTCACCAGAGTGAAAACAGCTGGTTACAAAATAGGCTATAGTTCAAAATGTAACTTGAAATGGAACAGGAGAGGAATACAATTATGTTAGCTTCAGGGAGGCTTTGAGGCAATTTGAAAGGAGCTGAGAATAATGGATTGGTGCTATTAGATGGATAAGCACAGAGAAAATGGGCAGAGATGTAAGTAGGGAACTGCCAAGTGTTTAGGTGCAGTGGGGGAAGCAATAAACACATGGCAAGAAATGTGCAAAAGTGAAATTTTAAAAAAAGTCTGCGTGAAATTTGTAATCTGTCTACATTTAGGAAGCAAACACAGATTGAGAGTGAATGGAAAGGTGCTGAAGGGCATGGGTTACAGAGAAATAGAGAGGTTTAAATATAGTTCTTGAAAATGCATGTGACCAGAGATAGTCATAAACAGCAATGGCACTTTGAATTTAATAAAATCAAGCATGATTGGGAAGATATTTTGCTGTGTGAGTGACAGTAACAAAGAAACCATTGACTTCAAACTAAAAGCTAAATATGTAGAACTGTAGAAAATTTCTGTTTATAGAGGGAGGCCATTCAGCCCTTCGTGTCTGTGCTGGCTGTAAAAACTAGCTGCAGATTCTAATCCCACCTTCGAGCACCTGGTTCATAGCCTTGCAAGTTACAACACTTCAAGTGCAGATCCAAATACCTTTTCAATGAGTTGAGGGTTTCTCCCTTAACCATCAAACAGGCAGCAAATTGCAGGTGCTCACAATCATCTGGGTGAGAAAGGTTTTGCTAATATCTCCTCTCAACCTTCTACCAATCATAAGTCTGTGTCCCCCTAGTAATTGACCTCTGGGGGATATAAGGCTTTCCTGTTTACTTGTTGATGCCCCTCATAATTTTGTACACAGTCAATTCATCCCTCGGCCTCCTCTGTTCAAAGGAAAACAAACCCAGTCTACTAAACATTTCCTCGTAGTTGCAATTTTAAAACCCTGGCAACATTTAGTAAATCTCTTCTGTACTCTATCCAGAACAATTGTGCCTCTCTTATAATGTGGTGACCAGAACTTTACTCCTCCCTCATCCTATCCCCATAACCCTCACACTTACCATGGCTAGTCTATCTAACCTTGGAACACCAAGATGTGGTGTTCCACATCTCAGAATACCAACGCAATAGCCAGTCCACCTAACCTGCACATCTTTGGACTGTGGGAGGAATGTGGAGCACCCAGATGAAATCCACACAGACACTGGGAGAACGTGCAAACTCCACACGGACAGTGACCAGAGGCCAGAATTGACCCTGGGTTCCTGGCACTGTGAGGCAGCATTGCCAACCATAATGCCCTGCTTTTGTACCTTATTCAACAAAGGAAAGCATTCTATGTTTCTTTGCCACCTTATCTACCTGTCCTTCCACTGAGGGACCTTTGGACATGCAGTCCAAATGTCAGTTGCTCAACCCTTCCCACTGTCCTCCTTGTAATTGAGTAAACCTTTGCTTCGTTTGCCCTCTTCAGTTACATTACCTCACACTTTTCCAGATTAAATTCTATTTGCCACTTCTTCCCCCACTTACCGTAATTCTGGAGTTGACAGCTATCCTCTTCACTGTCAATTACATGGCCATTTTTGTGCAATGTTACCAATCAGGCCTCCCAGGGATGCAACACTTGGCCTGGGGAATGTCATCGGAAACCACTTTCCATTCGCAAAAACACCCCTTTATTTCCTGTAACTGAACCAATTTTGGATCCAACTCATCACATTCCCCTATATCGCATGGACTTTTATGACCAGTCTGTCATGTGGCAAATACCTCCCTAAAATCCATAGAGACCGCATCCACTACACTACCTTTATCAATCCTCTTTATTCCCTCAAAAAAATCAACCCAGTTCAGTTCAATGGAACAGCTTTTGGTTTTAGTCACTTGATCAACCTGCTTTCTTGAAAGTAAGTTGGCTTGAACTTTATTTTATTATAAGTCAGAGCATGATTAACTGTGCATGCTGAGGGACCTCCAAACATTAGCCATGTGTTTTGCAGTATCAATAGTAAATATTTTCACACACCACTGGAGTTGGCGTCTAAACTTGTGTTCACTATATTATCCTTTAGGAAATACCAGGAAATTGAAATATGAAAATCAAATTTAAATACATAGGTCTGTGTAAATAACTTTGGAAAAGACAACATAATATTAACCTGCTTTTTATGTCTAGACTGCAGATGAAAACTGGACACCATGTATTTTGAGTGACACTGCAAAAATCATCTACAAGGTATTTGTTATGTAGAATTGTAAAAGCCTGATATTTAGCAAATTCTGAGATTGTTCTCGATGTGTGCACATGGTATTTAATGGTGTCATGAGGCTGGTTAAGAAAATTGTGTTTTAATTATGAAATTAAAAAATACATAAGTGAACCAGTGGACAGAAAGCTGAGATTATAATGGAAGGGCGTAGTGCTATGCCTTGGAATTGTTTTTTTTCCTATTTATGTAAATTGTGACTTCAGTTGCAGAGAATTATATTGAAACTTGCTTATGACATCAAATTCTAGATCAAAGCAACTGTTGAGGAGGATGCGGAAAATATAAAATGAGGAGTGAGGTGAATAGGGAAATAATTAGTGGATTCGTTTTAGTGTAAAACAACGTGAAAGAGAATAGTGTAAAAGGTACACCTCAGTGTGTCTATAACGATAGGTCTACAAATTGAGAAGGCTTGAAAAAGGCAATGTAAGTCTGGGTTTTATACTTTAATAATGTAAGTGCAAGGCAGTCATGTTGAATTTTTGTTCAGGATGCAGTTGGAGTATTGTCTGCGGTCCTGGGTACCCCGTTAAACCAGTGATAATAGATCCATATTGAGGGAAGTGAAATGTTACAAAAGCAATTTAAGGCATGAGAGAATGTAACGATGAAGAAAAGTCTTTAGCACTGTGACTTTTCAAGAATGTAGAAGGTTAAGGAAAATGAACATTGATATCAAAATTAGGAAAGGCTTTGAGAGAACAATGGTGAAAGATTGTTTCCACTGGTTACTGAATTATGAATAAATAGAAAGTTTAGAATTTTTTTATTAGTGTCACAAGTAGGCTTACAGAAACATTGCAATGAAATGGCTGTGAAAATCCTCTAGTCGCCACATTCTGGTGCCTTTTTGGGTACACAGAGAATTTTAGCGCGGCCAGTACACCTAACCAGCACATCTTTTGGACTAAACGTAGAACGCTAGATCAATAAAAAGAAAGTTAGAAGTTTTTGCACTGAGAAGCTTAGTGGAGCACAAAATGTTTCACTATAAATGGCTGAGTAGAAACTGACCACATTTTGAATGGAATTGAGTAGCTACTTGAAAATGGGATTAGATAGCAGACTAGACAAAGTGAAACAGTTAATGGTTGCGGTTGATAACCTTTGATCAGAACTTGCCTGACTTGTTGAGTATTTCCAGTAGGTTCTGGTTTTAATACTGATTTTGAACATTTTGTAACATTTTGTTTTTATCATGAAGTAGATAGCTTCAACTCGAGACTTTATAATGGCACAGACACATGTCAGCCACTTGGGCTACAGTTTTTGATTTGTTTAGCTGACTTTGACACTGGGGATGGCAGGGGTGAAAACACTCATGAAGTGTTCTCAAATGGTGCCAGCGTTTAGACAAAAATATAATTTAGTTTTGCTTATGTTTACAGACTGAGGATTACTTTGTGTTGTAAGTGCAGAGTATTGAGCACTTGAAATCATGATGACATAATGACTAAGTTTGTTCTGTGATTTTAAATTCAAAACTTATTTCCTTTGTGGGATAATAGCATATGTTTGTTCTTTAGCTTGTCCGCTTAGACTGCCTTTGTGCCTACTGGAATGTCAACAGTTCTTTATTTTGCCAGACCTCGAGGGAACAAATCTTGGTATGTTTATCTGTCATTATGGTGGTTTGGAAGAATTAAAGATTTATTACAGTTTCATGTGTTCAGTGTTAAAAGCACTGTCCTGTTTTGAGATTTTTTTTTGTATTTTCCTCCATTTCCTATCCTTGCTACAACATCTTAGTGCAGAAGGAGACCATTTGGCCCATCGAGTTTGCAACGGCAACAATCCCTCCCACACCCTATCCGCGTAACCCCATATATTTACCCTGCTAGTCCCCCTGCCACTAAGGGTCAATTTAGCGTGGCCAATCCATCTAACTCTCACACACCTTTGGACTGTGGAAGGAAACGAGAGCACCCGGAGGAAATCCATGCAGACGTGGGGAGAACGTGCAAATTCCACACTGTGACTGAAGGCCAGGATTGAACCTGGGTCCCTGGCGTTGTGAGGTAGCAGTGCTAACCACTGTCCCACCAAGCTGACATGAAAGGGATTCTAGCTTGTTTTAATTGTTTGGAAAAAGGGGTAGCTGAATTGCTGATCTGCTAATGGGCAATATTTGAAAACAAGCTGAATAATGTGCAGGTTAAATGAGCTCTTGGAAAGAGTGAGAAAAGTCACGTCACAAACCAGGAGTTGGAGCAGACACAAAGTTTTTAAAAAAAACTCCAAACACCAACCTGCATTTGAATAGGACTTAAGTTTAAGTGCCCTGATGCACTTTACAAATAGGGGTATGTTACACCAGGGGCGTCACGGTGACACAGTGGTTAGCGCTGCTGCCTCACAGTGCCAGGGACCTGTGTTCGATTCTGGCATTGGGTCCGTGTCTTTGTGGAATTTGCAAGTTCTCCCCTCTTTTCTGCATGGGTTTGGTCCAGTTTCCTCCCACAGTCCAAAGATGTTAAATTGGCCCTTAGTGTCAGGTGGATTAGCAGGCACATGGTTATGGGATAGGGCCTGTTGGGATTGTGATCAGTATAGACTCAATGGGTTGAATGGCCTCCTTCTGTACTGTAGGGATTCAATGATTATACTATGCTGTTGGTAATGTTTTTATTCCTGTGTGACACTTGTGCACAACATCTCGCTCTTTGAGCAAATCTCATTTCAAAAATGTTTCAGGAAAATGTATTGGCCTTTAATTATTTTTTCCTCAGTAATTGATTCGCTGCATATGATTTGTCCAATAGGCACAGCTGAAAGGAGGAATAGCTTCAAGTGCTCATGAACCCAAAAATCATGACTACAGTAAGTGTTATCATTTTTATATCAGAATGCGCAACACCAGTCAGTTTTTAAAAATATGTTCATGGAATGTGGGTGACCCTGGACAGGTTAGCACTTGTTGCCCATTCTGAGTTGCCCTGAGAAGATGGTGGTGAGCCGCCGTTGTAAAATGTGAGTTTCCATGTTGAAGGTGCTCTCACAGTTCTGTTAAGTGGGAAGTGCCATAGTTTTGACCCAATGACGGTGAAGGAAAAGGCAGTTTGCTCAAGTTAGGATGGCGTGGGGCTCAGTGGAGACCTTAGAAAGTAATAGTGGTGTTCCCATACACCTGCTGCTCTCGAGCTAAGTGGTGACAAGCTGACTTGAAAAGTATTGCTAAATAAATATTGCTGACTTGCTTCAATAGATTCTGTAGGTGGTGCTCAATGAAGCCACATTGTGCTGGTGTTCGAGGGTGTGAATGTTGAGGCTAGGAGATGATGTGCTTTTCAAGTGGCCTGCGCTGCAGGGAGAATTTTGATTATAGGAAAAATCATATAGGTCCGAAAAATCATAGGCAGTCCCAGTAGCAGCGGCTGCTGAGATGTTTATGGCTATTGATGGCCTCCACAGAACTGCAACTTCTGAGTAGCCCACTGATGCTTAATACAGAAGTTTCATTTCAGCAGAACAAGCTCCAAGGGAATCCAAGCTGATAGTCCCTTTGGGAACTGTCAGCGCTTAAACTTGGGCAGATTACCTCATACTTATTTCTGCTGATTTATTTAGGCCTGCTCCTGTCATAGTCTATTCAAGAGCACAACACAGCCCTTTAAATCAGCAGACAATCCAAGCAAGCTTGCATCTCAATTAGCTCACCGCTCATCCCTTACTGCTCTGCCCATCACTCACGCCTGATTCACCCAACCGGCCTTCTCCTGGTAACACCGACTCCAAATGCTATTTTTACTGCACAGGGAGAGAGGGGAATTCATGAGAAAAACCTGGTAATATCTCGATGTTAAAATGGCCTCTCCAGGCAGAGGGAAATTCAAAATAAACAGCAGTGTAAAATCTTTCTGATGACAGCAGGTTGTGGCCACCCTCTTTCTGTTTAATTACTTGTCTTAACAGAAACCTCGGACGGCAATATGAGAACATAAGAAATAGGAGCAGGAGTAGGCTATCTAGCCCTTCGAGCCTGCCCCATGATCAATAAGATCATGGCTGATCTGAAGTGGATCAGTTCCACTTCCCCGCTTTCTCCCCATAACCCTTAATTCCCCTGTCTATCAGAAATCTATCTACCCGTGACTTAAATACATTCAGCGAGGTACCCTCCACCACTTCAACGGGCAGAGAATTGCAGAGATTCAGCACCCTTTGAGTGAAGAAGTTCCTCCTCAACTCTGATCTAAACTGACCTAAACCCCTTATCTTGAGGCTGTGCCCTCTTGTCCTGCTATCCTTTCTAAGTGGGAAGAATCTCTCTACCCTATCTATCCCCTTCGTTATCTTATATGTCTCTATAAGATCCCCCTCAGCCTTCTAAACTCCAGCTGCGGCCACACCAGTACCCTGTACCATATTGTGCAGTGATGGAGGAACCTCATCCTGTACTCTTGATTTAAAGTTCATTCCATGCACCCTCGCTATTAGAGATCAGCTGTACCTCCCGATTAACTGCCCACAACTTTGCTCGAGGGAGCCAGGCTCAAGAACACGTCTACTGAGTCTAAATAGCTTCCACCCAAAGGAAACAAGTCACTGGGGATTATTACCTTGCTCCCATTAGCCTTATTTTCAGTTAGTATTTAGCTGGATTGTAGTTTTCCAGAATATGATGAGAGATGAATTGAAGTTTCTCTGACGCTCAAGTGAAACTGCCTCCTCTGATATTCTCCTATCAAAAAGGAGTATGAATTATGTTTGTAAGTCTTCAGTTCAGAAAACTAAATGAGACAGTTTCAGTTTTAAGTGTACACATATTTATTATAATAAGAAACATATAATTTGATGGTTAAATAAAAAGCATAAGTCGCAACATTACATAAATGTTGAAAAAAATACTAGTTTTTACAGAGAATCTGAAATTTAAAGTTTATTATTAGTGTTCAAGTAGTCTTACATTAACACTGAAAATCCCCTAGTTGCCACAGTCAGGGACCTGTTCAGGTACACTGAAAGATAATTTTAATGTGGCCATTGCACCTAACCAGCACGTCTTTTGGAGTATGGGAGGAAACCGGAGCACCCAGAGGAAGGCCCCTCAGGCACAGGAAGAATATGTAGACTCCACACACAGTAACCCAAGCTGGGAATCAAACCCAGGCCCCTGGCGCTGTGAAGCAGCAGTGCTAACCACTGTCACCATGCTGCCCTATGTTCATGTTACATATATAGTATTTATAAAAGATAGCCTTCAAATATTAAAGTGAGATTACCTTTACCTTTAATCTCTGAATGTGAGAGACTCAGACGCTTTCTATCAGTTTTCTGACCTAATCTAAACAGTAACAAGTTTGAAATTATTTGAGTTTGGGTTGAGGTATTTGCAATAAATGTTGCTTATATTTGTTTTTTGGAATATCAATCAAAGATCACCCCTATGAAATATCCCATATTTGGCCATCTGTTATAATGAGGGTGTCTGTTCACTTTGGGAAATATTATTTTGAATTTATCCCTGAAAACTGGATCTTTGGTAAAGTCACATTTTTCAGTATTGTTGAGTCAGTGCTCAGTGTTGAAAGGTTTGAGGCCTAGCATTCTTTTATCTGATTGCCGTTTTTATTATCAGCGCTGGAATCGTTTGCTTATGTGGCAGTGTAATATCAGGAACAATAGAATACTGCTTTTTAGATGTGTGCATTTCTTATCAGTGAGCCCATATTGTTGTGAATGGAATTAACCCTGTTGTTTCACAAGCTAGTTTTGACTCCTGTTAAAATATGTTTGTGAGTTTGCCCAAAGTAAATTAACCGAATAATCTATATCAATTCCATATCCTTTGACCCTCACCTCTTCACAAGACTTGCCTACATTTAACTGTCAATTGTCCCAGCTGTCAGTGATGTCAAGGGTGGCACTGCTGCCTCACGGTGCCAGGGACCTGGGTTCGATTCCCGGCTTGGGTTGCTGTGCGGAGTCTGAACGTTTTCCCCATGTCTGCGTGGGTTTCCTCTGGCCTCTCTCAGGCGATGGGGGGGTTTTTGCATTAGCTTTATTGCATTGTTAATTTAAGCCTACTTACGATACGAATAAATAAGCTTAAACTTTATCATGGTGAGTTCTCGATGAAAGATGTAGAGAGGGTAGGAGGCTAGAGAGTGGTATTCAGCTGCAGGAAGAATTCTAAAAACTGCTGAAAGGGTGTACTGAGCAGGGGAAAGACTCCTGGTTAAAGAAGTGGTCATGGAAGCGAAGGTAAAGGATTAAGGGCTTGATATGCTGCTGAAGTTGAGGGAAAAAGAAAGGGAATGACATATGGATCATTCGGGGCCACGGGGGGAAGGTCAAAGGACTTTGAGTCATGGCAAGTGTTGGCGTTGGAAGAAGAGATTGAGGTCAGAGGAAAATAAGGAGGAAGAACGAAAAGCATTGGTATCAAAAAGTTTTTTTGTGTACCTTTTGATACTTTATTCCCAGTCAAAAATCCAATTCAAAACAAATCCAAGACAGGCCATACCTCCCATCTTGGGTTTAATCAAACAAAAATCTAAGCTAACAGGATGAGGCATTTCACCCCTTCCCGGGCTTGATCTGAGCTTCATCTTAGCCAAAAGGCCCAGCTGGCTTTTAAAAATTTGCTTCAGGTGAAGTGTCAGTACAATCTCATTGGTGAAGACCAGATTTACACTTGATCTGAGCCAAAAGGCCAAGAAATCCAAGAGTTGTTGAAGCTTGTGATTCGTCACACCTGAAAGGAGAGAAAGAACAAGTTGTGTTAAAACACACAATGAGATAAAGGGTGAAATGAAAACTGTGGAACCAGGGCAGCTCTGAGATAGAGAGAGCGGTTGAGAGCATATATGTGACAGCAAATGACACTCAAGTGTGGGTTGTTGTAGCGAGAGCAATGGGTTGAGGGTTGTTGAATATTTTGGCAATACTTGTAATTGAGGGTGGGTGTGAAATCTGAAGGGTGAATTTCAGTTGGGATCCATGTTGGAAGAGCGAGGTGAGGCAATATTAACTGGTAATTTTACATGGACTGCAGTAATAGATACTGATATCTTTGAATGTGGCAGGGTAAATTCAGCATGTGGGCTCCATGGATTATAAATAGATGTGCAGACTGCTAAAGCAAGGAAGTTATCCTAACCGTTATCAGTCATTGGTTAGGCCAGAGCTGGAATATTGTGTCCAATTCTGGGCTCGCCACGTTTGGAGGGATATCAGGGGTTGACAGAGTGCACAATGGTGTTGGGGCTTGGAGGTATAACTTAGTGTGAAGAAGCTGGAATTATTTTCTTTAAAGCGGAGACAAATACGGGGAGATTTGGTAGAAAGGTTCATAATCATGAATGGTTTTGATGGAGTAGATAGGGAAAAGTTTCCAATGACAAGGACAGAAGACACAAGCTTGAAGTCATTGGCAAAAGAGCAGGAGATGAGATTAGGAGAATTTTTCTATTCAGGATGTTGCGATGATCTCGATGCACTGCCTGAAAGGAAGTAGATTCAATAATAACCTTCAAAATGTAATTGAATAAAACTTCAATGGTATACAAATTTCAGGGTTATGTGAAATAGATAGGAAGAATACTAATAGGTAGCTTTTTTGAGGAGCTAGCATGAGTACAGTAGGCTGAATAGCCTCCTGTGCTGTATAATTCTTTGAGTCCCATTTTCTATATATATATATGTATGTGTATGTATGTGTGTGTGTATATATATATATATATATATATATGATCATTTGACTATTCTTGGTAACAAAGTATGACAGAATTCAGATTTGACCCCTTTGCTTGTACTTTATGGCTTATATGTGTGAATAACACCAATAGTTCCTGACTGGTTTATTTTGGATGGTTAACACTGCAAGTGTCTTTCGGGACTTGTTACCCATGCATTTGAATGCTTTATTCCTCAAATCTTCTATATTCTCGTTTGAAATCTTGGAACCACAAATAACATGTTGCCCTTTTAATTTAAGAAAACCTGCTGCAGTAACTTGCTGAAGCTTTCAAAAGGAAAACTGGATTTAATTTAAAAGTAGATTCATCATCGAATCCTACAGCGCAGAAGGAGGCCATTCAGCCCATCAAGTTCGCACCAACCACAATCTCATCCAGGCCTAATCCCCATAACTCATGTGTTTACTCCAGTTAGCCCCCCCCAACACTAAGGAGGGATTTAGAATTGCCAGTCCACCTGATCAGCACTTCTTTGGACTGTGGGAGAATATACCATTCATGTTAGGTAGGCCTGGATAAGACTCTCAAGTCGATGCAGACTTGATAAGCCGAATGGCTTCCTTCTGCACTGTTGGGATTCCTATGTTGCGTAGATCTTTGGATCATTTGTAATGCTGAATTCTGTGTCTTATATTTAAAGTTTTTAAACCAATATCAGCATCTGCGAAACTTTGCATCAATCCATACGCTGAAACTGAATTGAATTCACCCAAAATAAATCTGGACGTGGAAGTGCAGAGCATTGACATAGAGATGACTAAACCTCAGGTAAGACTGTCATCCTCTGTTTTGCTGTTTGACTATTGCAGCACCAGGCTACCCCACAATTTATTTAGCAAAAGATAGCTGGTGCTGTAAGATCGATGAGAAATAAATTCAGATTCAGTGTTTAAAACGTGTACTTTTCTCACAGTGAAGTCATTTTGCGGTTATTTTGCTGAACAAATCAGTCAGGCTGGGGGGCTGTCTGCTATTACACAGTTATGTCAAAATTATATGGTTCTGCGAGTATTGCTGTAATAGAATTTTAGAACATTGGACAGTACAGGCCCTCCAGCCCTCGATGTTGTGCTGAGCTATGTCCGAACCCAAGATCAAGCTATCCCACTTCCCTATCATTCTGGAGTGCTCCATGTGCCTATCCAATAACCGCTTGAAAGTTCCTAAAGTGTCCGACTCCACTATCACAGCAGGCGGTGCATTCCACACCCCAACCACTCTGAGTAAAGAATCCACCTCGGATATCCCTCCTATAACCCCCACCATGAACGTTATAGTTATACCCCCTAATAACAGCTACATCCACCTGAGGAAATAGATTCTGCATGTCCAGAGTATCTATCCCCTTCATCTTATAAACCTCTTAAGTGGCCTCTCATCCTCCTCTGTTCTAAAGAGAAAAGCCCCAGTTCCCTCAATCTTTCCGCATAAGACCTACCCTCCAAACCAGGCAGCATGCTAAATCTTTTCTGCATTCTCTCCAATGCTTCCACATCCTCCTTATAGTGAGGTGACCAGAACTGCGCACACTATTCTCACCGTAACCCCACGGCTCTTAAACTCAAACCCCCTGTTAATAAACGCTAACACACTATAAGCCCTCTTCATGGCTCTATCCACTTAAGTGGCAACCTTCGGAGATCTGTGGATATGAACCCTAAGATCTCTCTGCTCCTCCATATTCCTCAGAACCCGTTGACCCTGTAATCCGCATTCAAGTTTGTCCTACCAAAATGAATCACCTTGCACTTATCAGGGTTAAACACCATCTGCCACTTTTCTGCCCAGCTCTGCATCCTATCAGTGTCTCTGTGCAGCCTGCAAGAGTCCTCCACCTCATCCACTACTCCACCAATCTTGGTGTCATCAGCAAATTTACTAACCCACCCTTCAGCCCCTTCTTCCAAGTCATTGATAAAAATCACTAATAGCAGAGGTCCCAGCACTGATCCCTGTGGGATACTGCTGGTAACTGGCCTCCAGTCTGAAAATTTTCCTTCTACTACCACCCTCTGTCTTCTATGAGACAACCAGTTACTTATCCAATCAGCCAAATTTCCTTCTAACCCACACCTCCTTACTTTCTTCATGAGCCTACCATGGGGAACCCTATCAACTGCCTTACTAAAATCCACACGTACAACATCAACTGCTCTACCTTCGTCTACACACCTCCTTAAAGAATTCAATCAAATTTGTGAGGTAGGACTTACCCCTCACGAAACTGTGCTGACTATCCTGGATAAAGCTGCATCTTTCCAAATGGTCATAAATCCTATCTCTCAGGACCCTTTCCATTAACTTACCGACCACTGAAGTAAGACTAACTGGCCTATAATTACTAGGGTCATTCCTAGTTCCTTTCTTGAAGAGAGGAACAACATTGGTCACTCTAGTCCTCTGGCACAATCTCTGTGGACAGTGAGGACCCAAAGATCAAAGCTAAAGACTCCGCAATCTCATCCCTTGCCTCCCAAGTATCCTAGGATGTGTCCCATCTGGCCCAGGGAACATATGGACCTTCAGATTTTTCAAACTTGCAAATACATCTTCCCTCAGAACATCTACCTCTTCCTTCTGGCATCATTTCTCATCTCATCATATCGTCATCGACTATTATGATAATATGATGAGATGACAAATTATGCCAGATCTGTGTTTGTCTTTACCCTTTTGAGCTGGCTTCTTCGCCATGTACTGTTCCCATTCATTGCCTCCCTGCCCCAGGCTTTCCAAGGAATAGAAAAATCAGTGAGTGGGGATAAGGGGTTCTTTTTCAGTTTGGTGACCTGTAACCACTGGGGTTCCACAGGGATTAGTGCTGGCACCACAACTGTTTACAATATATATTAATGACTTGGCGGAAGGGAGGAAGTAAGTGTACTGTTGCCAGATTTGCAGACAACACAAAAATAGGCGGAAAGCCCAGTTGCGAGAGGGATACAAATAGGTCACGAAGATATATTGATCAGTTAAGTAAGTAGGCAAGAAGTTAGCAGGTGAAGTATGATTTGGAAAATGAAGTTGCCACGTTGGGAGAACAAAAGAACATGATTTAAAAGAATTAAAAGAATATTATTTAAATTGAGATAAAATGCCTAAAGCGGCAATATAAAGGGACTTGGGGATATCTATGCATACAACGCAGGAAGCTAACGCAGGTAGTCAGGACAGTAATGAACTGTTGGCTCTTGGAGGTTGGAGTATAGGAATAGGCAAGTCTTGCTGCAACTGTACAAGGTACTGGTGAGATCACATCTGAAGCATTGAGCGGTTTTGATGCTCTTATTTAAGGAAAGATTTTATTGGAGGCAATTCAGAGAAACTTCACTAGGATCCCTGGGATGGAGGGATTGCCTTATGAGGAAAGGTTGAATGGGTTGGGACTCTACTCACTTGACTTTAGAAGAATGAGAGCTGATCTCATTGAAACATACTTTTAAGGGGCTTGAGAGGTTAAAGGCTGAGAGGATGTTTCCATTCATGGGAGAGTCTAGGTCAGAGGGTGTAGTCTCAAAATAAAGAGGCACCAATTTAAGACTGCAATGAGGAGGAATTTCTTCTGAGGGCTGTGCATCTTTGGAACTCCTTGCCACAGAGAGTTGTGGGTGCAGATCCTCGTGTATATTTAGCTTAATTTTTGATCAGTAAGGAAATCAAGGATTACAGTGAAAGGGCAGGAAAGAGGACCTGAGGAGTGTTGGGTCACCCATGGTTCTACTGAATAGCAGAGCCGGCTCGAGAGTCGAACAGGCTTATCCCATTCCTATGTCTTATGAACTTTCCAGAGAGTCTGTCAAAATCTCTTTTGAGCATCTGGCCAAGTTCCAGAATCACTGAAAATCTTATTTTGAAGGATAAATTGTCCTGGCCTTGCTCTGATTATTTTTTTGTAGAAATGCATCGAATTGTGTCTTGAAGGACTGTGAAGGAACAGCTCTTATTACCTTCTGAAATTATGTTCCCAAAGTTATTAACCCTGAAGAAAAGTAAAACATCTGGACGTGCAGCCTTTCTCCAGTGTCTTAATTTATTACCATATCAATAAGTTGAGTTTCAAAACAACTTTGTCATAAAGTATCCCTGAACACTTCAGTGTTGCAAAGCAAAGTTTGACACGAAACCACAACGCAAGGTGATCTTTGCGCCAAAAGTTTGGTCAAAGAGATTTGCTTAATACACCTTTTAAAACAGGTAAGAGAGTTTTGCGAGGGCATTCTGGAACTTGGGGCCCAGCAACCGAGGGCAGAGGCAACAATTACGGAGCAATTGTCACATTAGATGTTGCATAGTCATGGGAGGAGCTTACAGAAGTGGGGAGGAACGAGACCATGGAGGATTTTGAAAACTGGATGAGAATTCTAAAATCAACATGTTGCTTGCCAGTGTAGATCAATGGAAATTGGTGTCAGGCTTTCAGTAAGTAGGTACAACAGAGTTTTGGTGACCTCCAGTTCACAGAGGATAGATTGTTAGAGGCTAACCAGGTGTGCGTTGGAATCATCAGGTCTGACAGTAACAAAGCCATGGGCTTCATTACCCTAAGCACATTTGGAAGTGGTGCATGCTTTCAATAGATTTAAAAATCTGGATTCTTACTCTGCTTCAGTGTTCATTTTTTTTTTAAATTGAGGGGTGAAATAAAGTCATAGAGGTTTACAGCATGGAAACAGGCACTTTGACCCAATTTGTCCATGCTGCCCAGTTTTTATCATTTAAGCTATTCTCAATTGCTCATGTTTGGCCCATATCCCTCTATACCCATCTTATTGAGTTAGTGCTTTTTAAAAGACAGAATTGTACCTGTCCCTACTACTGCCTCTTGGCAGCGTGTTCCAGACACACACCGCCCTCTGTGTGGAAAAAATTGCCCCTCTGGACCCTTTTGCATCTCTCCCAATTCACCTTAAACTCATACCCTCTCGTTTTAGACTCCTCTACCTGTGGGAAAAGATGTTGACTCTCTGTTTTTTATTTTATGTTTTTATTTATTCCTTTCCACTTGCTGGTGTCTGTGCAAGTGGGATGACCAGGTGAATGACCACTCCCCAGTGTGAAGTCGCTGGTGTGTCTGCTGATTGTGTAACCTGCTCTGCATGTGGGAATGGCCTCTCCCCAGTATGAACTCTTTGCAGTGCGGGTGACCTCTGAACCTCTTCGTGAGCAGCTGAAAGGTCTCTCTTCAGTGTGAATGTGCTCATGGTCCACCAGGTCCGCAGCAGTTTTGAAGCAGCTCCCATAGAGCATTTAAAGGATCTCTCATTGGTGTGAGTGCCTTCGTGTCTTAGCAGGTGGGATGAATGAATGAATCCCTTCCCCCACACAGAGCAGGTGAATGGCCTGATATTTCCTTTCCTGCAATCTCATTTTTAAAAGTATTTCTTTGCTTTCAGTTCTTCCACATCATATTGGTGAAGAAAGCAATTCTCTGCCAAATCTGATCTAGCAAAACAGTCACGAATTATTGGTTTGTCCCCAACTGGAGTTTTCTGCACATCTGACATGAAGTTTTGCGAGTGTACAGAGAAGATTTCCTAGAATAGTGTCAGAGATGTGGAACCAGTTATGTGGAGAGATTTGTGAAGCTGGGTTTTCTGTCCTTCACTAAGAGGAGATTTAATAGATAATGAACAAAGTGCTGAAAGTTCCTGATGTAGATACAGAAAAACTGATGCTAGTCACAGAAGAGTTTATATTTAGCGGTAATTGGCAAAAGAACTAGAGGAAAGATAAAACTGTTTTTTCACACAGGTAAGTTGTTATTGGGAAATGCATCACATGAAAGGGTGGTGGAAGAACTTTCATTAATCTCTTTCAAATGAGAATACGATTGACGGGGAGAAATTGAAGGGCGGGTACAATTTTGTCTTTTAAAAGAATTGTTGGTGTGAACTCTAACTATTTCACTTTTGAATGCCTTCCACTTGCTGGAGGTCCCTTTGCCCTCAAACAAGCTAGTCCAACCCTTGCAAGCTCCTGTCTAATTCCATGAAAACTTGCCTAGCCCAAATTTAGACAGTTACATGGGTAAGATGAGTATAGGGGGATATGGGTCGAACACAGGCAATTGGATTAGCTAAGCGGTTTAAAAAATAGAAGGGCAGCATGGACAAGTTGGGCCAAAAGGCTTGTTTCAGTGCTGTAAAGCACTACACTATGGCTATAGGAAAGGACAGGAAAATGAGAACAACTGAATAGCTCTTTTGGTGAGCTAGTACAGGTGTGATGGAGTCAATGGCTTCCATCTTTGCTGCACAGTTCTATTCTCTTTCCCCTGACGGCGCTCTCCAATTAAGGAGAAATGTGGGGTACTGTCTCATTGTGGCAAGATGAGTAATTTGATTCGAGAGGTTAGGAACCACGTCAGCGAACCTGTGGCATGTTATTCTAATATTGTGTTAGGATTAGGATGTTCCATTGCTATGCTAGTATTAAGGATGTTGGAGCAAGAATTGGAAAAAAAAACTAGAGTTTAGGACATTGCTCATTGGTACTTACCTTTCTGTGGCCATAGTTGTGTTCATTCCTTGGCCACAGAGTGAACATAGATTTTACTTTTGAAGGATTAATTAATGAGATTAAATAGGTTAATGTGTTATGATCATTGATGATTACCATCATAATGTCCTAAAGCAGGCATCAGCTCTTCCTTATTCATTTAAGAAGAGAATTCTCCATGCGAACTGGAATTAGGATATGAATAATGTGACCAGAACATTTTTAAAGTCTACTTCTGAATATTCTATTGTATTTTTGAGGTGCAGCTTTCAAGCCTTCCTGGTGTAAGTTCACATTCCATAAGTGTGGTCTGCATAGATACAGTAATGGCCAAATAACACCATGTAGAGTATAAGGTTTATCAAGCAGTATCAATGATCTTTAAAAAGGCAGGAAATCATCTGATAGCTTGCCATTTTTTTCTAAAAACAACATAATATGCTGACTTGCCTTTTAAATGGACGATAACTAACAAGATGAAAGTTGTTTAACCAAGCTGATACATCGTGGGCTGAAGGGCCTGTTCTGCGCTGTTATGTTCTATGATACTAAAGCTTCAGAAATACAAAATGCTGTTTTTTTTTCCCTGGTGTAGCTGGTATGGTTGGCACTGGCTGTTATTGGATAAATGACCTGTCAGTTCAAGCCGGATCATTGGGATTATAGGCAGATAATACAAATAATTTGATAATTTTCTAGTTTCTGCTCTTTAAGCTAGGATCTTCCCAGCAAATAAAAGACATATTATCTGTAGATTTGTAGCCATGTGTGCACTGACAATTCTCTACATTTCCAGTATCTCAGTATTATAGATCTGTTGGAATCTGTGGACTATATGGTGAGAAACGCACCTTATAGAAAATACAAGCCTGATGTACCCCTGCATAAAAATGCCACTAAGTGGTAAGTTATTAAGATTTACCTGTGAATTTTCAATTTGATGGCATGTTTTTCTTCCTTGAGCTCTCTGGCTTCAGTCCTCCTTTTACATCCCTTCCACCAAAAGGCACATAACTGACTCATTGCTGTCCTGTTCCTGAAATTTGCTAACTTACCACAAAATTGAACCTGTGATTTCCACTTCGGTGGACTGACCACAGCCAATGGCACATTTGCTTTGGCCAAGTTTGTGTATCTGTATCATAAGAACATAAGAAATAGGAGCAGGAGTAGGCCATCTAGCCCTTCGAGCCTGCCCCGCCATTCAATAAGATCATGGCTGATCTGTCGCTGCTCAGTTCCACTTTCCCGCCCTCTCCCCATAACCCTTAATCCCCTCTCTTATCAAAAACCCATCAACCCGCGTCTTAAAAATATTTAGCGAGGCAGCCTCCACCACTTCAACGGGCAGAGAATTCCAGAGATTCACCACCCTTTGAGTGAAGAAGTTCCTCCTCAACTCTGTTCTAAACCGCCCCCCCTTTTATCTTGAGGCTGTGCCCCCTAGTCCTACTGTCTTTTTTGAGCGGGAAGAGTCTCTCCACCTCTATCCTATCCATCCCATTCATCATCTTATACGTCTCAATGAGATCTCCCCTCATTCTTCTAAACTCTAACGAGTACAAGCCCAGTTTATTCAGCCTCTCCTCATAGCTCAACCCCCTCAACTCCGGTATCAGCCTAGTAAACCTCCTCTGCACTCCCTCCAAGGCCAAAATATCTTTGCGCAGGTGCGGCGCCCAAAACTGCACACAGTACTCCAGCTGCGGCCTCACCAATGCCCTATACAGCTGCAGCAAGACCTCCCTACTTTTATATTCAATCCCCCTCGCTATGAAGGCCAGCATCCCATTCGCCTTCCTGACCACCTGCTGCACCTGCAAGCTGGGTTTTTGCGACTCATGCACAAGGACCCCGAGGTCCCTCTGCACCGTCGCCTGCTGCAGTTTTTCGCCTCGTAAGTAATAGTCCTTCCTACCATTCTTCCTACCAAAGTGGACCACCTCACACTTGCATCTTATCGTATGCACCTATGTAAATCTGTGTGTTTACTTTTCATCTGAAAAGAAAGAAAGCCTTGCAATTTGGTCGCACTTTTCACTACTGCAGTGTAGAAACAGGGAAAAGCAAGAGCCAGGACCAGGATTAAGCCATTTGGTCCTTCGAGCTTGCTCCACCAGTCAATAAGATCAAGGCTGATCCTTGACCTCAATGCCACATTCCCACTTTCTCCCCATACCCCTTGATGCCATTAAAATCTAAAAAAAATCTAATACATTCAGTGACTTGGCCTCCACTACCTTTTATGGTAGAGAATTTCACAGGTTCACCACCCTTTGAGCGAAGACGGTTTTCCTGTTCATAATCCTAACTGCATCTAATCTATCCCAATTTTATCTTGTATCGTGAGACTGGACCCCCATTTTACACCTTGGAATCAGATCTGCTCTCACCCTTCTACATTCCAGTGAATACAGGCCCAGTCAAACAAATCTCTCCTCATAGGATAGTTCCATCAACCCCAGTATCAGCCTCCTGAACCTTCCTCTGCATTCCCTCTATGTGCCACTATATTCCCTCCTATATTCTTTCTTCAGTAGGGAGACCAAAACTGCATGCAATGCTTACCGTGGTCTCACCATGGCCCTGTATAGCTGTAGTAAGACATCCCCACTTCTGAACTCAAATCCTCATGCAATGAAAACCATTTGCCTTTCTAATTGTTTGCTGCACCTGCCTCTTCACTTTATCGACTGTGTACAAGGACACCCAGATTCTTTTATACTTCCACAAAATAGTACCATTTAGATGATACTCTTCCGTCCTGGTTTTCACACTGAAGTGTATATCTTCACATTTAGCCAACTTGTACTGCATCTGCTTTGTATTTGCTCACTCACTTGACTTATCTTAATCACCTTGAAGCCTCCTTGCAACCTCCTCAACTCTCAACTCCACCCAGTTCCATCAGCAAACTCGGAAATGTTACATTTGGTTTGGGGCCCAGCACTGATCACTGTGGTACCCCCACTGATCATCCACTAGGATGTTCCAAAGCACCTCACTGCTAATGAAGCACTTTGTGAAGTGTAATTATTGTTGCAGTGGAGGAAACATTACAGCAAGCTCCTTTAAAAAGCAATGTGATAGCAATCGAAATCTGTTTTTAGTGATACTGATGGAGAACCTTCCTCCTCTTCATTTAAAATGGTGCTATGTGATCTTTTACGTGGTTAGCACTGCTGCCTCACAGCGCCAGGAACCTGGGTTCGATTCCCAGCTTGGGTCACCGTGTGTGGCATTTGCACATTCTCTGTGTCTGTGTGTGTTTCCTCTTGGTGCCCTGGTTTTCCCCCACATTCCAAATGTGCAGATTAGATTGATTTACAATGCTAAATTTCCCCTCTGTATCAGGGGGACTAGCTTGGGTAAATATATGGAGTTATGGGGATATGGCCTGGGTGGGATTGTGGTAGGTGCAGACTCGATGGGCTGAATAGCATCCTTCTGTACTGTAGGATTCTATTCCGTCCTATTCAATGAGAGGATCATAGAATCCTACAGTGCAGAAAGAGACCCTTCGGCCCGTCGAGTCTGCACTGACCACAATCCCATGCAGGCCCCACCCCCCCAACCCCCACACATTTTACCCACTAATCCCTTTATCCTACGCGTCCCAGGACACTTAGGGGCAATTTTTAGCATGGCCAATCAACCTAACCCGCACGTCTTTGGATTGTGGGAGGAAACTAGAGCACCCGGAGGTAACCCACGCAGACACGAGGAGAACGTGCAAACTCCACGCAGACAGTGACCCGAGCCGGGATTCAAACCCAGGTCCCTGGAGCTGTGAAGCAGCAGTGCTACCATGCCACCCAAAGAGAGAGTAGAGGGTCTTTGTTTTTAACATGTTATCCAAAAGAGTGTGCCTTTGGCAACGCAGAACTACACTGGAATGCTAGCCCGGAATATGTGCTCAGGCCTTTTGAACCCATAATCTTATGGCTGAGATGCAAATGCTGCCCAGTGACCCTCGCAGAGCAAAAATACTGCGCAAGAGACCATGTGTTTTTATTACCTTCAGAACAGGTGAACGTTATTTGCTGTTGAAACAGGGAAATAATTCAGGATCATGGTTCATTTATTTTTGTTGAATTTTAGCTTTAAATAGCAAGTAATTAAGTTGACTCACCCCAGCAAAAATTAGATCTCTAATTTTTGAGGTACTTTTGTCACTGAAAGGGAAATAAGAACTGGAAAACAAAGCCTTTACTGTCCTGTCACTCAGTGTTGGTGTTGCTAATGGATCAGGCACCATGAGAGCAATGTGAAAGTCATCATTCCCTTCCCCTTCGCTCAATGCGACCAAATAAATGCCTGTTAACCCCTTACTCAGGAAACCACGCTGGTATGTCACCAGGGTGCCATTCCTATTTCTCTCGCCAATGCATGGCTTGTCAGTGACATTTTTACTTCGTATTTTCTTATTGCCATGAGTTAATAATTTGCCTTGTCTTAGGTGGCAATATGCCATCACAGGAATTCTGCAAGTTCATGTCCGGAGAAAATCTCGCATGTGGTCTTGGGAAAACATCAAAAGCCACAGACAAAATCTGAAGGCTTACAAAGTGGCTTATAAAAGCAAACTAACGCAGACTAAACTTTCTGAAGAAGTATTGAAACAACTTCAGGTAAAGATAATTTTTAAAGCAATTTGAAATAATTAAGCTCAAAATTTGTGACTCTGATTTGTAATGTGAAAAATATACCTCTAAATCATTAATTAGTTTGAAAGAACTGTGATTTTAGTGACTGACTTTTTTTGATTTGATTTATTGTCATGTGTTGGGATGCAGTGAAAAGTATCGTTTCTTGCATGCTGTATAGACAAAACATACCATTCATAGAGTACATCGGAGATAAGGAAAGGAGAAGATGCAGAATATAATGTTGCACTTAGAGGGTGTCGAGAAAGATCATTTTAATATGTGATGGGTCTGTTTAAAAGTCTGATGGCAGCAGAGAAGAAGCTGTTCATGAGCCAGTTGGTACATGTTTTCAGATTTTTGCTTCTTTTTCCAACGGAAGATGGTGGAAGAGAATATGTCCAGGGTGCCTGGGGTCCATGATTATGCTGGCTGCTTTCCTGGGGCAGAGGGAAGTGCAGGCAGTGTTGGTCTCCTTTCTTAAGGAAGTATGTAAATGTTTAGAAACTGTTCAGTGAAGGTTTGGGTTATGAGGAAAGGCTGACTAGGCCAGGCTGGTCTCGGCTGAAGTTTAGAAGAGTAATGTGCGACTGGATTTAAACCTTTAAGATCCTGAGGGGATGTGAAAAGGATGAGAGAACCCAGATCTGGAGGTGGCTGTCTCTAAATAGGGGGTCACCTGTTTAAGACAGATGAGGAATTTTTTTCTCTTGGGGGTTTAGAACTCACTCCCTCAAAAGATGGTGGAGGCAAAACCCTTAAATGTTTACACAGGAAAGCTGGATAGATTCTTGCTGAGCAGTGGGCTGAAAGGGCATTGGACTGGGACAGGAATGTGAAATTGTGGCTGAACTGATTTTAACCACAATCTTGTTGAATGGCAGAGTAGACCTGAGGGGCTGAGTGGCCTCGTCTTTCTAATTTGTGTATCTGTGCAAATAATCGTGTCTCCAGCGCCAGTTTCCTAAATGCTTTTCGATGTGCTCTTTTTTAAGATGCAATCCATCTGGGCTGGAATTTTGACTTTATCCTCTCTACTTAAATACCTCCCTCTTTTCTATCTTAAATGGAATCGAGCCATAGAGTCCCTATAGTACAGAAAGAGCCCATTTGGCCCATCAAGCCTGCACTGACCCTCTGAAAGAGCATCCCTCCCCTCCCCTCCCCTCTAGCTGTAACCTTGTGCATTTACCATGGCTGATCTAGGTATACGAAGGGGCAATTTTACATGGCTATACGTCTTTGGACTGTGGGAGGAAACGGGAGCACCCAGAGGAAACCCATGCAGATGCAGGGAGAACATGCATGCTCCACACGGACTGTCACCCAAGGCCAGAATTGAACCCAGGTCCCTGATGCTATGAGGCAGCAGCGCTAACTGCCAGCCAACAAATGTCTTTATCATGCTTCTCACTGGTTGAATTACTTTTGAAAGGGAATCACTGTGATAACAGAGGCACTGCAGCAGCCAATTTGTGTGCATAAAATCCCCCAGCCAACACTAAGATTGTGGTATTAATTGAGGGATAAATGTTAGCCAGTTCATGAGGAGAACTCCCCAACTTTCAGTAGTTCCTTCAAATTCAGCAAGAGATGCCATTATAGTTTAAAACGTTCTGTCCATTTAAATTGCACCCCCTATTGTATATTTTTAATTTATTTTGTTTCCTTTTCAGACTCTGGAGAAATCACTGGATATTTTCAACATCACGTTAGCAAGACAACAGGCGCATGTTGAGGTAACTCTGAACATTGATTTGATTTATTATTGTCACATCTATTGGTAAATGATGCGAAGTGTTTTTTTTCTTGCATGCTATACAACAAAGTATATCATTCATAGAGAATGAAAGGAGAGGGTGCAGAATGTGGTGTTACAATCGTAGCTATGTGTAGAGAAAGAACAACTTAGTGCAAGGTGGGTCCATTCAAAAGTCTGGCAGCAGGGAAGAAGCTGTTCGAGTTGGTTGGTACGTGACCTCAGACTTTTGTATCTTTTTCCCAATGAAAGAAGGTGGAAGAGAGAATGTCCGGGGTCCATGGAGTCCTTGATTGTGCTGGCTACTTTTCCGAGGCGCTGGGAAGCGTAGTCTGCATCAATGGGTGGGAGGCTGGTTCGTGTGATCGATTTGGATTTCATTCATGACCCTTTGTAGTTTCTTGTCGTCTTGGGCAAAGCAGGAGGAACTGTGATTTAATATTAATTGTACATTTCAATGACCCACTCATGAATATTTTGTTTTTGTTTTCAGGTGATTAGATCAGGACATAAGATGCTGGGGAAGAAGGGATCAGAGAAGCAGAGTGGGGGCTGGTTC
Organism: Carcharhinus amblyrhynchos; assembly: GCF_965287045.1. NCBI lineage: Eukaryota > Metazoa > Chordata > Chondrichthyes > Carcharhiniformes > Carcharhinidae > Carcharhinus > Carcharhinus amblyrhynchos. The sequence continues at coordinate 4,796,534 of NC_137355.1, forward strand.
AGTGGATTGTGGGGAAGAAAAGAATCCAAGAAGAAGGGTGAAGAGGAGGAGAAATCAGCCCCAGAAAGTGAGTGAAACATTTATTGTAAACTTTTACAAAAATTAAATACTGCAAATGTTGAAAGTCTGAAATAACATGAAAAAATGCTGGAAATACTCAGCAGCTCTGGAAGCATCTGTGGAGTGAGAAACAGAGTTAACATTTCAGCTCAGGTCAGAACCCTGGTGAAAGATCATCAGCTGGAAGCAGGAACTGATTCTATTGTGAAGTCCAGTTTGGAATGTTAATCTGTAAAATTAAGCAAATACCCCACTGAAGCCAGCTGACCCAATCTTTTGCAGCCTTTCAAATGCTTCATCTTCAACCCAGCAGCTGCTGTAATTTAAATAAATTTACTTTCACCACTCTCTTTTCCATCTTCCCAGTAAAGGTCAAGAATTAGTCCTGTGCATGATCACTTATACTTCATGTTTGGTTTCACCCTGATATCAGGAGAATATGTGGCAAATATAGACTCCTGCCATGGGCAAAATTATACAATCACTGAGGCTGCTTTCCTCTTCAGATCTTGTAATGCAGCATCTTGTGTACAAGAGGGTTCTGTCAGTGCCTTCCTGACTGCCATCTGCAAGCCCTCTCAAATCCCATCCCGCCCGGTTACGATCTGTTGGCTCATTTTATTGCTACTAAGAGTTCTAATCAGTGATTAGTTTATCTGCGGATAGTGTTTTCCCTTCCAGAAAATGATTAGTTGTTAAATGAGAAGAGCAACAGGTAAAGAAATCGGTGGATTTGACACCCACCATGTTTGGTATTTTTTGCAATTTTGTATATTTAAAAAAAAAAGTAAGCACTATGTAGGCAAATCAAGGGAAAGTAATTGAAAGAGCAAAAGTTCACAAACCGATAAAATGGCAAAAAGGTGCAGAAAGGTACCGAGAAACAAATAGCCAGTGCAACAAGTGGGAAAGTGGTGGTGAGATGGAAGATCAATTCTGCTAAAGATGGTTGAATGTTATTGAAGTTGGTGTTGAGGTTTTCATAAAGCTGCCACTGTTTGAGGTTTATAGAGTTCTGTTTAAGTATTGATGTGTTCCTGAGGTTGATTGCATTAGTCTGAAGTTAGAAAAGTCTGGCTGACTGAAGTTCTGGTGAGACTTGACGGCTGGACCAGCTCTTCCTTCTCCTTCCGTCTATTACTCGGCTGCCAAATGGAGCACTGAGCTTGGATGTCAACTCCTTGATAGCACAGTGGAACAATGATCAGGAGACTCTGGGGGCCTTGGGACACATTCCAGGCAGAGTCCGATGTCATTCAGCAGTTGTTAATACTGCCCACTTATTACTTTCTGAGGCCATCGTGAAAGCTTCTTGTGTACTCTCGGGCTGCAGACTCCAGTTGAAAGTCACTTTCTTAAAGAAAAGGTTGTAGATTGAAATTCTGGGACAGCTTGATATTTCAGTTTATCTGCCACTATTTGAGAGGCTTGTATACAAAGGGAGGTGAGAGAATGGTGATAATAGACTTCTTCAAACACAAGCACTTCCCGCACGCCATCTGAGCTCATTATCAATGAGAAACTCACACATTCCTTCCTGCTCCTCTTTGGAGGTGAGTTGCATACTAGAAAAAATGATAAGTCGTTCTGTGTTTGCAAAATATATTGTTGGAGTTTTCTGATGCTTTGAAAACATATTTTGATGTTTTACATTTTAACTCTACCATCCTCTGATAATCATGAGAGCTAGTAGGCAATTGAGCCTCCTCCAACTCTGGCCTCTTGTACATCCAGTCTTTCTTCATTTCACCATTGGCACCATCCATCCAGAGCTGGAATCTCTCTCTCTCTCTCTCTCTCTCTCTCTCTTTTTTCCCCCCCACCACCCCACTTTCTCTTTCTCACCTCACCTCCCCTCATCCCCTTGCCCTTTTAAGATTCTCTAAAACCTTACCTCTTTGGTTGCCACCCTTATTCTCCTTCCATGGCTCGTTATTGATTTTTGTTTAATATATGTTCTGTGAAGCACTGAGATGTTTTATTGTGTTAAACATGCGGTAAAAATAAAAGTTATTGTCACTAGAAACGGTAGCTGCTTTCTCAGTGCTTAGGGATCTGGACTTACTGGACAATTATTGATCCTACCCACTTGTCGATATTCTTCCATAACAGAATTTTAGCTTGGTGTTTAAGGTATTTTTAATGTTGGTATGGCTTAGAATTTACTCATATCTCTATTATTTGCACAATCCAGGTATTAATGACCTCATGACGGCTGAAGAAAAGACCAAATTGTATACTGCTATTGGATACAGTGAGAGTTCTCACAACTTGACCTTACCCAAAGAGGTGATTCTTTTTATCTTAACCATTAACTAGAAATTGTATGTAGGTAAATTCTGAATCAAAGAGCCAGTGCATGATCACCCCAGGGTAGACATGATGCTTGAAGAGCTTCTCTGGGCTGTGATCCAAGGGAGTGTGGCTGTGCAATCAGTTCGTGAAATTTGAAATTAGATGGCACAGTGGTTAGCACTGCTGCCTCACAGCAGCAGGGTTTGGGGTCACAGTCTGTGTGGAGTTTGCACATCCTCCCTGTGCCTGCGTGGGTTTCCTCTAGGCGCTCTGGTTTCCTCCCACAGTCCAAAGACGTGCGAGTTATTTGGATTGGCCATGCTGAATTGCCCCTTAGTGTTGGGACTAGCTAGAGTAAATGTATGGGGTTATGGAGGAAGGACCTGGGTGGGATTGTGGTCGGTGCGGACTTGATGGGCCAAATGGACTCCTTCTGCACTGTAGTGATTTTATGATCTATGTGACCCCAGGTTAATTGATCATTGAAATAATATTGAACAGAGTTGATCCCAGCGAGTTGTAACCACATTCACATTCAATATTGAATTTTTTCCTTTGTCTCTCTTATGCTGAGTAAAGTTCCACCATGATGAACCATCCAGGGACTTCACTGTGCGATGTTTTGTAATAGGACTTACTTTAATGTATCACTTCCCAAGGTCCCTGGCTGGTTGATTTTTAACTGCCCCTGTAAAGTCTTGGCAACCCACTTAATTGCTGCAGAGAATTGAAAAACAGGGCCCAGTTCATTCTGCAGTGTCCTCCTCAATAACACTGGGGACATGTGCCAAATTTTGGAGAGCTGTCCCAGAGGATAAGTCAATCAGCAGCTTAACATAGTCATACTCACTGATTCATACTTTACGGCCAATGTCCTAGAATCCTCCAGCAACGCCCCTGGGTAGATCCTGTACCAGTACAGTGGCAGAGCAAATCCACTAGAGATGGTGTCATAATGGTGTAGTGTTGGCAGGGAGTTGCCCTGGGAATCCTCTAGACCCTGTGAAATATCATAATCATCAGGCCAAACATGGGCAAAGCATTAGCTTCCATTAGTTGATGAATCATTACTCCTCCATTACTTCCACCATTTGTATGAAGCACTGAGGGTAGTAAGAATACAGAATGAATGTCCTCAGGACCGATGAACTTTAGTGTATCAAGAGTGACTTGGTAGTCCCGTACAGCCTCTACCCTCATGTTGACCAATTCATCCGCTCAACCCCCTGCCCTGCTCTGAATTCTCAGTCCTTGCAACCCCTGCTTTGATTTGCTTAGTCAGATGGCTGGGTGCTCCCCACCCCTTTGCTCTGCTCTGGGCACCCTACTGTGACTGCTCAGCCCTGCATTGCGTCCTCTGGCTGTTGAGCTGAGAGCCCCCTCCCTGGCTCTGGCCACTCTATGCTCAGTCTACTCTACCTCCCCACCCCTCACCAAACTCACTTGTTAGACTTGTAAATTTTAGGGAATGCAAACCCTGACCTGTTCAATCTCTGCTCATCGTCTAGCCCTTAAAATCCAGGTTATCACTACTGTGCACTGCCTTTAAAACGAATATATCCCTCCTCTGATTTAGTGCAATCTTACATTTTTATTTTTGTGTGCTTTTCTTTTTTATCTCTCGTTGTTTTCTTAGACAAGTAGAGCTCTTCCACTGTGAACTCCCAATTCTCAGACATTAAAGCTGCAGTTGTATGGCAACAGAACAAGGGGTTTGCTTATCTTTTTCAGTGCTATCTTGTCAAAATTGTTCATGTAATGTCCCAATGACAATGTACTGACTGTCTTAATCCCATGGATATGATGTCTGCTAAGAGTGCAAATGGGTTGGATTTAATTTGAAGACATTTGATGTCCTGTTGGTGTTGTTTTCTTGCAGTATGTTGCACATGTGATCAGCTTCAAATTGGTGACTACCTCCATCACGATCCGAGAGGAGCCTCATGTTCCAGAGATACTGAACGTGCAGATGATTGATCTGAGTACGAGTGTGTTTCAGCGTCCTGGAGCTCAAGGTCTGAAGTAAGCGCTTCATTTTTCTTTACAATGTTAAATGGATCAAGTATTGAATATTTCTGATTATTGCACTATCTGCAACATGAAGGTTTTAGTTAAATATATTTTCAAGTTTGATGGAAATCCTTTTGTTGTTATGTAGGGAAGTGATGTCACGTTGCGTATGATGAGCATAAAGTTGAAAAGTTTGGCAACAATTTCAGAAAAGCATCATCATCATCACCCTTTCTGTACTAATGCAGAGAGCTGTTAATTAGATAAATTGATGGAATAGAACAAGGAAAAGTACAGCACAGAAACAGGCCCTTCGGCGCTCCAAGCCTGTGCTGATCATTATGCCCTCACTAAACTAAAAAAACTTTTGCCCTGTCTTAGTTCGTATCCCTCTATTACCTCCACATTCATGTGCCCATCCAGATGCCTCTTAAATATTGCTGATGTTCCTGTTTCCATCACCTCATTACAGGTGGCATGGTGATGCAATAGTTAGCACTGCTGTGTCACAGCACCAGGGTCCTGGGTTCAATCCCGTCCTTGGGTCACAGTCTGTGTTTCTGCGTGGGTATCCTCTGGGTGCTCCGGTTTCCTCCCACAGTCCAAAGATATACGGGTTAGGTGGATTGGCCATGATAAATTGACCCTAGTGTCTGGAATTAGGGGCAGTAAATAAATATGGAGTAACAGGAATAGGGACTGGGTGGGATTGTTGTCGGTGCAGACTCAATGGACCAAATGGCCGCCTCCTGCATTGTAGATTCTGTCATTCTACCCTTTCTGGCAGCAAGTTCCAGACACCCACCACACTCTGGACAGGTACGTGGATGGGGAAGATTTAGAGGAATATGGGCCAAGTGCAGGCAACTCCCCCCGCACATCTCCTTTAAACTTTCTCCCTCTCAGTTTGAACCTGTGTGTCTTTGTAATTGACACTTCCAACCTTGGAAAAAGCCTCTGACTATCCACCCTGTCTCTGCCACTATTACTTACAAGCAGATCATCTTTAACATTATTAACAGGATTCTTTCCACTGTTCACAGTGCAAAGTAGATCTTGAATGTACTTGCACATCCTTGAGTTTTGCTTCTGTTTCTTTAAACCCATTTTATTTTCCCCAGTTCAGCTGGGATATTTCTGATATTAGACGAGAGTCAGGACAAATGGGTGAAGAGTTTCAATTCTAAATCGCAACTTGCTCTAAGTCAGATCAAATTCTGGTGGCCCTGCTATAGGAAGGATGTTAAACTGGTAAGGGTGCCAAAAAGGATTCACAAGGTGTTACTGGGACTGGAAGGTTTGGATTATAAGGAGAGGCTGGATAGGCTGAGACTGTTTTCTCTGGGGTGTAGGAAGATGAGGGGTGAACTTACGGACGTTTGTAAAATCATGAGGGGCATAGATAAGGTGAATGAGGGGCATAGATAGGTCTTTTCCCTGGGGTAGGGGAGTATAGAACTAGAGGGCGTAGGATTAAGCTGAGAGGGGAAAGATTTAAAAGGTATCTGAGGGGCAACTTTTTCTCAGAGGACTGTGCGTGTCTGGAATGAGTTGCTAGAGGAGGTGGGTATGTACAGTTGCAATATTTTAAAGACATTTGGACAGGTACATGGATGGGGAAGGTTTAAAGAAAAATGGGCCAAATGCAGGCAAATAGGACCAGTTCAGTTTAAGAAACCCAATCGGCATGGCCGAAAGGGCCTTTATCCAAGTTGTAAGTCTTATGGCTTAAGTTGATCTTTCCTATGGATAGCCCTTCCTTACTGGAGCTGTTGAAATTGCTGTCAGCAGCACACTCATCCTGCAAATGGAATACAAGTCTGAGAGCTGCATCAGTGTCACTTTTCTTTTGAGATGGGCTTTGAATTACAATTAGACAAAATTTACCAACCATATTGGATAACTATTACAATAAGATAAAAACAAAATACTGTGGATAGTGGAATCTGAAACATAAACAGAACATACTGGAAAATCTCAGCAAATCTGACATCCTCTGTGGACATGATGTGGCGTTGCCGGCATTGGACAGCGGTAGGTACAGTAAGTAATCTGACAACACCCAGGTTAAAGTCCAACAGATTTATTTGGTAGCACAAGCTTTCGGAGCGTTGCCCCTTCATCAGGTGAGTGACTCAGTGCTCTGAAAGCTTCTGCTATCAAATAAACCTATTGGACTTGAACTTGGTATTGTGAGACTACTTATTATCTTCTGTGGAGAAAGAATAGAGCCAATGTTTCGAGTCTGGGTGACTCTTCGTCACAGCTGAAGACAAGGAAAATCAGGCAAGATTTATACTATGAGGGTGGGAGGGGTCTATAATTGATAGGAACGGCACAAAAAGATAGACAAAAAAATAGAAAGACAAAAGTAATGTAGATAGTGAATTATTAATTTGAGTTCAAAAGAGAAAATGCTGGAAAATCTCAGCCGGTCTGGCAGCATCTAAGGAGCGAAAAGAGCTGACGTTTCGAGTCCAGATGACCCTTTTTCAAAGCTTTGAGTCATCTGGACTCAATGCCAGCTCTTTTCTCTCCTTACAGATGCTGCCAGACCTGCTGAGGTTTTCCAGCATTTTCTCTTTTGGTTTCAGATTCCAGCGTCTGCAGCAATTTTGCTTTTATTAATTTGATTTGTCTAACTGGGTTTTGTTTTATTATTTTTGAATGCCAGTGATTGTTCCCCTCAGTCAGTCACTGGTTCTGAAACTGACAACCTGGTTGTCATTCATCTGCCCACCAGGTGGGAAATAGAAAGTGTATCTGCAATTAAGTTTGAAAGTATCACACCAAACTTCTGGCTATTTCTGTCCTACCCAACATTCTCCCTGCCTCTCCATAAAGAAGGTGTAAATTATCGTAATTTAATTCTGCATTGATTTGAGCAAACTTGTAACTTGCCTCTGTTTTATTATTTATTGATTTTATTTATTAATGTCACAAGTAGGCTTAGATTAACACTGCAATGAAGTTACTGTGAAAATCCCCTAGTCACCACACTCTGATGCTTGCCGGGGTACATTGAGGCAGAGCTTAGCATGGCCAATGCACCTAACCAGAAGGTCTTTCAGACTGTGGGAAGAAACCGGAGCATCTGTAGGAAACCCGCGCAGGCATGGGGAGAACGTGCAGACTCTGCACAGACAGTCGCCCAAACTGGGCATCGAACCCAGCTCCCTGGCACTGCGGCAGCAGTACTAACCACTATGCCCCTGTTGTATGTTGCACTACTTGTTGTAAGCCTGGAATTGTCATCATGCTTGTGTTCCCCTTTCTGTCTTTGCAGGGTGGAGGCCAGGCTGGAGCACTGGTATGTTACAGGTTTGAAACAACAGAATACGGTTCCGTCTCTCATGGCTTCTGTTGGAGGCACGGAGTCCTCTTTGCTCAATGTCTGTTTCGAGATTAATCCAGAAGGAAGCAACGCAGATCAACTTTTAAATTTGCAGTCTCAACCAGTGGAGCTGATTTATGATGCTGTAAGTACAGAATACAAGAGAGCACTGCTGATGTTTTCTCAGATTTGGGTTCATATAGCACAGGTTTACTTTGCACCTCTTGCATCCTCAGGATGTACCAAAATGTTTTGCAGTCATTTGAAGTATTTTTGAAGCGTAATCAGTGTAATTTTCAATTTAAACAGAGCAAGATGCCACAGACCACTTAGCTAAATGGCCAGTTAATTTGTTTTTGATGTTAATTGAGGGATAAATGATGGCCAGGAATCTGAGAGAATTCCCCTGCTCTACTTCGAATAGTGCCGTTAGATCTTTTCTATCAATCATTAGATTGTGTGTCCCTGGTGTCGGGGTTGAATCAAGAACTTTGTAACTTGCGTTGATGATGCTACAGCAGAACCAAAGCAGATGCCACAAATTTAAAATATCTTGACAGTTGCCAAACAAATATTTATCCTAATTTGATAATTCAGGCTTTTGTTTCTTAGGCTCGTTTGACATTTCATATCTTAAGATTTCTGTTAGTTTCTCCCTTGATAATTATTAGTTTAAGCCTGCTTTTACGTAAGAAACATTATTTATTGAACTCTGCTTATGCCTCATTGAATTACGTATTAAAGTACAGCTCCCCATTGACTTGTTGCTTTAATGTTGAATTGCATCCACCAGAAAGTCCAGGAATTCATCTCCAATCTGTAGTCCATTCATTGTTCCTTGACTGCATTGCTACTAAACTACTGGCCATTGCTTCCACTGCCTTAGATTTTTAAATAGTTCTTTCTCTTTGCTGTCCACTATTCTTTCAGAAGAACTTATCTTGTTCACCTCCTCAAAAATCTCATTCTTGACAGCTCTGTCCTTGCAAACTGCAATGTATTCCAAATCTCCCTTGTCCACCTGCCACTGCCAAAGTTCTTACACATATTAGCTCCAATCCTTCAACTTGTTTGAATCTCTACAGTTGCCACACCACCAGAATAACTAACGAGTCACAAATGGCATCCACAATGACTGTATTGCATTCTTTCTCCCTTTTCCTTCTTAATCAGTCTGAAATTTTAACATTGGTCTTCACCATTCTCTTCCAATATGTCTGCCTCCATATTTATTAGGATTGTCGTCCTTACGTTCGTCTCTTAACCATACGATTTGGCCATGAATTTCTGACGGGTTGGTCATGATTAGATTAATCTGGTTGAATTTTCTGAGGAAGTCACCAACACAATGCATAAAGGTCATCTGTTGACTTTATTTTTTTACATAAAATATCATTAATAAAATGAAATCATGAGGAATTGGAGATAGCCTTGTGACATGGGTTGGTACTAGGTGGGAGGTCGAGAGTAGAGATTAAGGCTGTGTATCTGATTGGCGAAATATATTGCCATGTTTCTCAACAACCTGTACCAGGGCTTCATACATTCACCACGTAAATCATTGACATTGACGAAGGAGTAGGGAGTTATAGAGCCAGGTTTGCAGATGATATTAAATTGAGAAATGTAAATGAAAGCAGTAGGTTGCAAAATGGCGTAGATTGAGTGGACAGTGCTGTGGTAGATAGAAGTACAATACGTGATGTAATCTGTTTGGTTCCAAAAAAAATTAGTAAGAATATATTCTAAATGGTGAATGATTGGGGCGAATGTTGGATCAAGGTGTCCAGGTTTACAAAGGTAGTATATTGGTACGAAAATGTTGCCCTTAAAGTTTTCTTGTCAGGTGACAAATTTAAGTTCTGCCTTCAACTTTGAGAACTGCACCTATGGAAAAAATATATTTGTCTTCCAAGTACCAACCAGGGCTTAAAGGATTAAATTATGAAGATATGTTGCATATGCATTAGGTTTGTATTCCTTTCAGATTAGAAGATTGAAGGGTGATTTTAATTGGTGTTGAAAATGATAAAGGCATACAAGAGGATAGATATGTGGAAACTATGCTAATAAAGAAATCCAGAACAAATCACCCAATCTTAAAATTAGAGCTGAGATATTCTGGAGTTAAAACAGAAAGCAGAAGGTAGTGGAAACGTGGAGTTTTTCTCTGAAATGTTTTGTGGATGCTGTGTAAACTCAAAACTTTTAAGGCTGAAATTGACAGATTTTATTTGTTAAGGATATGGCTGGATATGAAGCCAAGGCAGTTTAGGTACAAATCAATCGTGATTTAATAGAATGCCAACCAACCTCAAGGGGTTGAATGACCAAATCTGGCAAGGAGTCGGCTAGATTTGCAATGTTAGCTCTGTTCTCTCTCCACAGACGCTGATGGATCCACTGAGATTCTCCAGCATTTTCTGGTTGTATATCCCTAGTCACCATCCCAGGCTGAACCAGACCTGCCTATGTCCACCACTTTCTATTCATTCTGGAACTGAGCGATTGACATTACATCTTTTCCATCATAAAGAACGCATACCTCCATTTGCCATTATTGTATTATTGCCTGCCTGCCTTTGCCACATATTTGAAGTTACAGTGAAGAGCTAAAAGTATTATCCAAAATATGAGACATGAGCTGAGAACATGGAATCCTACAGTACAGGAGAAGGCCATTCAGCCCATTGTACCTGCACCAACAACAATCCCACTCAAGTCTTATCCCCATAACCCCACATGTTTACCCTGTGAATCCCCCTGACACTAAGGGGCAATTTGTCATGGACATCCACCGAACCCACATCTTTGGATCATAAAGAATATATTTGGCACAATATATAGAAGCAAAGTAGAAGAACTTCAAACTGTTGCCTCAAGCAATGGTTGAGAGAGAACTTCACAAACTTCTATAAATATTACAGGATAGAAGTAAAGTGGATCAGAGAATGTGTTGAAACTTTTGAAAGATAAATTGAAACTGACATTTTACCCAGAAGGCGGGTACACAGTGAATATCATAGACAAAATAAAATTAAAGATTAGCGCCCAGGTTGCGGTATTGGATGAGCTAAAAGTACAGGAGAGATGAGTATTCTCAACCCTAAGTTTGTAATTTACTGTGGTTCCCGTTAGTTGCTGTGTTTTTAAGCTGTTTCTCCCCTGTTGTTCCAGATTTTTAGAAATGAATTTACTGTATTTCCTTTTCTTTTGCAGCAAACAATAAACAGTTTGGTTGAGTTTTTCCAGACTAATCGAGGACTTGATCTTGAGCAGCTGACTTCAGCCACTTTATTGAAGTTGGAGGAAATCAAAGAAAAGACTGCAACAGGTAAAAATCTGAAATGTCTCGAAAATGAAACCATAGATATGGGAGCAGAATTAGGCCACTCAGCCCATCGAGACCGGTCCAATCATGAGTGATATTTTTCTCATCCCCATTCTCCTGCCTTTTCCCCATAACCCCTGATCCCCTTATTAATCAAGAAACCATCTATCTCTGCCTTAAAGACACTCGAAGACCTGGCCTCCATAGCCTACTGTGGCAAAGAGTTCCACAGATTCACCACTCTTTAGCTGAAGAAATTCCTCGTCATGTCTGTTTTAAAGGATTGCACCTTTCGTCTGAGATTGTGCCCTCTGGCTCTAGTTTATCTTGCTAATGGGAATGCCCTCTCCGCATCCACTCTAACCAGGTGTTGCAGTATCCTGTAAGTTTCAATAAGATTCACCCCTCATCCTTCTGAACGAGTACACACCCAGAGTCTTCAACCGTTCCTCATATGACAAACTCTTCACTCCAGGGATCATTCTTGTGAACCTCTTCTGGACCCTTTCCAAGGCCAGCACATCCTTCCTTAGACACAGGGTCCAAAGATCTGCTTCCGTGTAATCCTTTTACACCTAGTGTGATTTAATCAGTGTTTCTTTTGAAACTTTGGGTTTTGTAAAAGGAAATGCCCCATTCCAAATTTTACTCATAATTTAATTCTTTGTTTAAATATTTACCCAGGTCTGTCGTATGTTATTGAAACGCATAAAACATTTGATCTCCAAATCAACTTAAAACCATCGTACCTCGTAGTCCCGCAGACCGGCTTTTATGACGTGAATTCAAACTTGCTGATTGTGGACTTTGGAAGTTTACAGGTATGACGATGCATGGTTTTTATTAAAGCTCTTGCCTTTTGTCCAGGTGTTAACCTAAATTGAATCTCTCATTAACCTCTAAACCTGAATATGTAACTTGGGCAACACAGTAGACCTATGACTCAGAGTCGGAGTACACCGAATCAGGACAAGTTGCAGAATAGATGGCAAACTGTCTACAAAGCAGCAATCAGAGTGGTTGTTGAAGGCTTTCAGTTAGAATGGTGAAGATGGGAAGTGATGCTTGACACACATTGTTCCAGACACCACTGTTGTTTCCATTTAGGATTTGGGTTTGGAAATCTGTGGAAACCACCAAATTGGTGGATTTTTGAAATTTGTTCATTGGATGTGGGCGTTGCTAGTGAGGCCAGCATTTGTTGTCCATCTCTAATCGGCCTCAAGAAAGTGATGGTGAGTTGCCTTCTGGAACTGCTATAGTCTGTGATGTGGGGAGGGAGTGCCAGGATTTTGACCCAGTGACAGTGAATGAATGGTGATATATCATCAGGCTGAGTAACTTGGAGGTGTTCCCATGTGTGTGCTGACCTTTGTCCTTTTAGATGGTAGCAATCATGGATTTGGAAGGTGCTGACTAAGGAGCCTTGTTGAGTTCCTGCAGAATATCTTACAGTCATAGGATTTCTACAGTGCAGAAGCAGGCTGCTTGACCCATCCAGACCGTATCCCCGTATTTACCCTGCTAATCCCACTGACACTAAAGGGTAATTTAGTATGGCCAATCCACCAACCTGCACACCTTTTGGACAGGGGAAGGAAACTGGAGCGCCTAGAGGAAACCCATGCGGATGTGGGAAGAACTTGCAAATTGTACACAGTCACCCAAACTGGAATTAAAGGTGCCTGACACTACCTCATAGCACTGTTAACCACTCTTCAACCGTGCTGCTCCATTGTGTACCGTCTTGTAGATGGTACACACTGCTGCCAGTGTTCATCAGTTGTGGAGGGAGTGGAAGGGGTACTAATTAAGCAGGCTACTTTGTCCTGGATGGTGTTGTGCACCTTGAGTGTTGTTGGAGCTGCACCTATCCAGGCAAATAGTGTATTCCATCACACTCCTGACTTGTGCCTTGTAGATGGTGGCCAGGCTTTGGGAAGTCAGGAGGTGAGTTACGTGCCGCAGGATTTCCAACCTCTGACCTGCTCTTGAAGCTTGTTATTTATTGAATGGTTCCAAATATTTTCTTTCTTCTTTTCAACGTCCTGTTCTGCTGCTTCCTTTGCTTTCTTAGCACGGATTCGAAACAACCGTGCATTTGCACGGGCCGTACGGAGGCTTGCAAAGGCCTTGAAATTCTTCTCATCCTTGGAGATCACCAGGCCTTCTCTCTTTTGTATGTATTCTTGATTGGCATGACAGGTCCAGTTAGCTGGGCTGCCATCTTAATTTCTTCAGCAGAAGAATCTCCCTTCTTTGGCATTGAAGCCTTTCTTGGGAAGATGATTAGCTTGGAGCGAAGTTCCTTCAGGCATTGAACATTACACTGAATATATGCTAGTCCAGTTCAATTTCTGGTCAATGGTAACCCCCAGGACATTGATAGAGGAGAGTTCGATGATGTTAATGCCATTGAATATCGAGGGAGAGAAGGCAAGACTCTCTTATTGGAGATGATCATTTCATGGCACTTGTGTGGCATGAATTATACTTGGCACTTTCAATCCAAGCCTGGGTATCGTCCGTGTCTTGTTGCATTTAGACATGTCCTCTTCCTGTATCAGAGGACTCACAAATGGTGCTGAACATTGTACAATCATCAGTGAGCATCCTCAATTTTGACCACCTGATGGAAGGAAAGTCACTGATGAAGCAGCTGAAGATGTCTAGGAGACTACCATGGAAGTCCTGCAGTGATGTCCTGGAACTAAGATGACTAACCTGCAGTCACCACAACCATCATCCTTTGTGCCAAGTGGTTCCAAGTATGGTTCCAACCAGCGGAGAGCTTTCCACCAATTCCTGTTAACTACAGTTTTGCTAGGGCTGTTTGATGCTGCGTTTGGTCAAATGCTACCTTGGTATCAAGGGCAATCAGTCTCACCTCACCTCTGGAATTCAGCTGTTTTGGCAGTGTTTGGACCAAGGCTGTAATGAGGTCAGGAGCCAGGTGACCCTAGCAGAGTTCAAATGAGGTGTTATTGCTAAGCAAATTCCACTTGCTAGCTCTGTTGATAACCCCTTCCATTATTTTACTGATGATTCAGAATAAACTGGGCAGTAATTGGCTGGGTTGGATTTGCCCTGTTTCTTGTGTACAGGACATGTCTGGGCAATTTTCTGCATGTTGGGATAGATGTCAGTGTTTTATCTGTTTTTGAACAGCTTGGCTAGGGATATGGCAAACTCTGGAGCTCAAGTCTTCTGTGCTATTGCTGGAAAATTATCAGTCACCAGATCCTTTGTGGTATCCAATGCCTTCAGCCATTTGACGAGGTTAGGATTGTTTTGCTGGAGTTCAGATGAATGAGTGGGGAAATCTCATATAGACTGAGAAAATTCTAACAGGTCTGGACAGGGTAGATGCTGGAGGGTGTTCCCAATGGTGGGGGAGTCCAGGACCAGGGGGTCACAGTCTGAGGATTCAGAGTAGACCATTTGGGATGGAGATGAGAATTTCTTCACCCAAAGAGTGTGTGAGCCTGTGGAATTCATTACCACAGGAAGTAGTTAATGCCAAAAAACTGAGTGCATTCAAGAGGCAGCTGGATATAGCACCTTGGGCAATTAGGATCAAAGGTTATGGGGGATAAAGCAGGATTAGGCTATTGAGTTGGATGATCAGCCATGATGCTAATGAATAAGATCATGGCTGATCTTTTCGTGGACTGAACTCCACTTACCTGTCTGCTCACCATAACCCTTAATTCCTTTACTGTTCAAAAATGTATCTATCCTTGCCTTTAAAAACATTCAAAAAGGTAGCCTCAACTGCTTCACTGGGCAGGGAATTCCAGAGATTCACAACCCTTTGTGTGAAGAAGTTCCTCCTCAACTCAACGTGAGGTGAAGTATGTTTTTCCCTCCTTGTTGGTTTCCTCCCCATTTACTGCACGCTGGGTCTTTGAGCGATGCCCTTTAGGATCCGGCCAGCTGGGTCTGTGGTGGTACTACCAAGCCACTATGGTGATGGACCTTGACGTCCTGGTACATTTGCGCCCTTAGTACTTCCTCCAAGTGGTGTTCAACATGGAGGAGCACCGATTCATCAGCAGGAGGAATCCTTGTCCACATTTGACCTGGTACCATGAGATTTCAGCGGGTTCAGAGTCAATGTTGAGGACTCCCAGGACAACTCCCACCTGATTGTATATCACTCTGCAGAGTATAAGAAGGATTAACGTATTTATAAATTGGGCCTATAAATAAATTAATTTCAATATTGATAAGCGTAAAATGGTGCATTTTGTAGATGGAACGGAGAGGTTAAATTGAGTAGAGGTGCACAGGGATACAGATTGAGTAGCAATGCAGTTTAATCAAGTCATAAAAAGTATAATCAAAATCTTGGGTCAATTCTCGTCCAAAAGCAGAGAATTTCTGTTAAACAAATCAAACCCTTGCTCGACCACGCAGATGACTGTGTGCATAGTTCTATTCCATGTTACAAAAAGGATATTGAAACGTAGGAAGGTCGAGGATGACTTATTTCCATGCTAAATATTAGCTGTCAGGCGACTGAGGAATCCAGTCTGCATCTCTGTCGCAGGTAGGGCAAATGATGTTGGAATCATGGAGTCACATGAGCAGAAAAGGCCCTTCAGCCCATCAAGCCTGCATTGACAATATCGACCAGTAAACTCTCTCTAATCCAGTTTCAAGCACTTGTACCATATCCTTGAATGTTTTGATATTTCAAGTGCTCACAAATTTGATAAGAGTTTTTTTTTGAAGGGGTAGAAGGTAGATGAGGACAGTGCAGTTGATGTTGTCTACGTGGGCTTTAACAAGGCCTTTGACAAGGTACTGCATGGTAGGTTGTTGCATAAGGTTAAGTCTCACGGGACCCAGGGTGAGGTAGGCAAATGGATACAAAATTGGCTGGTTGTAGAAGGTTGTTTTTCAAACTGGAGGCCAGTGACTAGCGGTGTGCCTCAGGGATCGGTGCTGGTCACTATTATTTGTCAATTATATTAATGATTTGGATGAGAATTTAGGAGGCATGGTTAATAAGTTTGCAGATGATATCAAGATTGGTGGCAGAGTGGATGGTGAAGAAGGTTATCTAGGGTTGTAGTGGGATCTTGATCAATTGGGCCAGTGGGCTGACAAGCGGCAGATGGAGTTTAATTTAACTAAATGCGAGGTGATGTATTTTGATAGACCAAACCAGGGCAGGACTTATTCAGATAATGGGAGGGCATTAGGGAGAGTTACAGAACAAAGGGATCTAGGGGTCCAGGTTCATAGCTCCTTAGAAGTGGAGTCACAGGTGGGCAGAGTGTTGAAGAAGGTATTCAGCATGCTTGGTTTCATTGGTCAGAACGTTGAACGCAGAAGTTGGGATGTCTTGTTGATGTACAAGACATTGGTAAGACCACAGTTGGAATACTGTGTACAGCTGTGGTCACCCTATTATAGAAAGGATGTTATTAAACTAGAAAGAACGCAGAAAAGATTTACTGGGATGCTACTGGGACTTGGTGGCTTGAGTTCTAAAGAAAGGCTGGGTAGACTTGAACTGTCTTCTCTGGAGTGTGGAGGCTGAGGGGTGATGTTAGAGAGGTCTATAAAATAATGAGAGGCATAGATCAGCTAGGTAGTCAATATCTTTTTCCAAAGACGGGAGTCTAAAAGTAGAGGGCGTAGGTTTAAGGTGAGAGGGAAAAGATAGAAAAGTGTCCAGAGGGGCAATGTTTTTACACACAGCGTGGTGAGTGTCTGGAACAAGTTGCCAGAGGTTGGAGTAGAAGCGGGTACGGTTGTCTTTTAAAAACTGTTTAGACAATTAGATGAGTATGAAGGGTATAGAGGGATATAGATCAAATGCGGGCAATTGGGATTAGCTTAGTGATTAAAAAAGGGGGGTGGTTTGGACAAGTTGGGCCAAAGAGACTGTTTCCAAATTGTAAACCTCTGACTCTATGCTCATCCAGATACTTTTTAAAGGTTGTAATGTTTCTGGCCTCCGCTACATTCTCAGGCAGTTCATTTCAGATTCTGACCACCCTCTGAATGAAATTTGTTTTCTGAAGTCTCGTATGAATCTCCTACGCCTTGTCTTAAAACGATGCTGCCTTGTGATTGATCCCCTCAACCAAGGAGAGCAGCTTTTCCCTACTCGCCATGTCCGTATGCCTCATAATCTGAAACACTGCAATCGTGGTCCTTTTCTGCTCTAGTGAAAACAACCCAAGCCTATCCAGTTTCTCCTTATCTTCAAATGCTTCACCCTAGGCATCACCCTGGTGAATCACCTCTGTACCCTCTCTGATGCTAACACATCCTTCTACAGTGAGGTGACGAGAACTGCACACAGTATGCCAAATTGGCCTAACCACTGCTTTGTGCAACTCCAACATTATCTCCTTGTCCTTAAATTCTGTGCCATGACTGATAAATGTCGACGCCCCAAATGGCTTCTTATCTATTCTGTTCAGTTGCTGTGCTGACTTCAGTGATCTGTGAATAAGCACCTCAGATTCCTGTGTCCTGCCATTCATTCAAGATTCCCTTGTCGTGTTTCTTCTTTCTAAGTAAACAACCTCACACTTATCGGAGATGAATACCATCTGCCACTGCTCTGCACATTTGACCAGCCCATCTATATCTTCCTGTAACCTACCATCATCTTCTCCACTGCTGACCACCCTACCAATCTTGGTTTCGTTTGCAAACTTTCTTAACATTGCCTTTTATGTTTTCATCTATGTTATTTGTGTGTGTAATAAACAATAAGGGTCCCTGTACTGAATCTTGTGGTGGTTGGTGAGATGAGAGAGAGGTATGCTGATATTCTAGGGCATGCTGATATAAAAAAGGGAGATGCAAGGTGTTTTGAAAAGCATGAAGGTGACAAGTCACTAGGACCCTATTGGGATCTTTCTTAGAATATAGAGGGAGGCAAGACGGGAAATTGCCAGGGCCTTGTACAAAATCCTTGTATCCTCTTTAGTCACAGGAGCGTGAAGGGACGCTCCTTTAAAACTGAGATGAGGAAGAATTTCTTCAGCCAGAGGGTGGTGAATCTGTGGAACTCTATGCCACAGAAGGCTGTGGAGGCCAGGTCATTGAGTGTCTTTAAGACAGCGATAGATATGTTCTTGATCAATAAGGGGATCAAGGGCTATGGGGAGAAGGTGGGAGAATAGGGATGAAAATCATATCACCATGATTGATTGAATGGTGAAGCAGACTTGATAGGCCAAATGCCTAATTCTGCTTCTATATCTTATGGGAAGGCCCCAGAGACTGGAGAATAGCCCATCTTCCTTTGTTTAAGAAGAGCAACCAGGATAATCCTGTGATTAAAGACTGGTGAGCCTTACATCCGCGGTAGGGAAATTATTGGAGAAGATCCTTAAGGACAGGACTTGCTCACATTTTGAAAAATATGGAGTTATTAGTGATAGGCGGCAGGTTTTGTACAGGTGAGGTTGTGTCTCACAAATTTGATTAAGTTTTCTTGAGGAAGTGACAAAAAGGATTGATGAGGGGCAGGGCAGTGGATGTTGTCTACATGGACTTCATTAAGGCCTTTTGACAAGGTGCGTCATGGCAGGTTGACACAGAAGGTGAAGTGGTAAGATGAGCTGGTAAGATGGCTACACAACAGGCTCAGTCATAGGAGACAAAGTAGTGGTGAAAGGGTGTTTCTCTGACTGGAGACCTGTGTCAGAAGTCTGACAACACCAGGTTTAAGCCCAACCGATTTATTTGACAGTAAACTCGCAGGCTTTCAGGGTTTGCCCCTTTGGGTGAATGGAGAGTTCTGGCCTCAGAGCACGTAACAGCACAGACAGATTACAAACGGGGCAAACCCCGAAAGCTTGCGAGCTTACTATCAAATAAATCGGTTGGACTTGAACCTGGTGTTGTCAGACTTCTTACTGTGTTTACCCCAGTCCAAAGCCGGCATCTCCATATCATGGAGACCTGTGACCAGTGATGTTCCGCAGGGATCAGTGCTGGGAGCCCTGCTGTTTATAGTATACAAACATGTTTTGGAGGAGAATGTAGGTGATAATGATTAGTAAATTTGTGAACAACACTAAGATTAGGGGAAGCTGCTGATAGGAGGATCATTCTCCAAGGCGGCCTTCACGACACACGACAGCGCAGAGTCGCTGAACAGAGACTGATAGCCAAGTTCCGCACACATGAGGACGGTCTCAACAGGGATCTTGGGTTCATGTCGCACTATCTGTAACCCCCGTGACTTGCCTGGGTTTGCAAAACCTCACTTACTGTACTGTCTGGAGACAATACACATCTCTGTAACCTGTGATCAGTGCTCCTTCCACTCACATTGTCAGCCACTTCAGGTCTTGAACAGCAGGCTAGGTGTAAGGATTCGCATTCTAATCAGTAATCTCTAAACTGTCTGTGCTTTATATGCTCTGTCTGAGGCCAGAACTCTCCATTCACCTGACGAAGGGGCTAACCCCGAAAGCTTGTGAGTCTATTATCAAATAAATCAGTTGGACTAAAACCTGGTGTTGTCAGATTTTTTACTGTGATAGGAGGATTGCCAGAGGATACAGCACGATGTAGATGGGCAAGAGATTTGAGTGAAGGAATGGCAGATGAAATCTAATGCAAATGTGAGGTGATGGATTTTGGATGGTCTAATGCAGCAGTGAAGTATACAGGAAATAGCAGATCCTTTAGAAGCGTTAACACACAGCAGGATCTTGGTGTACGGGTCTACGGTTCCAGAAAAGTGGCAACACAAGCAGTTGGGGCGTAAGAGTATAAAAATTGGCAAGTCATGTTGCAGCTATATCAAACTTTAGTTAGGCCACGTTTGGAATATTATGTACAGTCCTTGTACCACACCATCAAAAGGGTGTGGAGACTTTGGTAGGGTACAGAAAAGGTTGTTTAGTTTGGAGGGTAGTACCTGTGAGGAGAGATTAGACAAACTTGGTTTGTTTTTATATGAACATTGGAGGCTGAGGAGCGAACTGACAGAATTGTAAGAGGCATGGATAGAATGGATAGTCAGAGCCTTTTTCCCAGGGTAGAAATGTCAATTACAAGGGGACGTAAGGTAAATGGGGGAAAGTTTAAAGGGAATGTGAGAAGTACCACAGAGGGTGTAAGTGCTGGAATGCACTGCCAGAGGAATGCATTGCTCCCAATAAGGCTAAACTAGATAAGAAGGGCACAAGTGAACAAGACAGGAATGTATGCCAATCCTGCAGTAACATGACAACCATCACTGATACCCACTTTTCAATTCCAGATTTATATATGAACTGTAGTTGACTGGAATCCTAGTGTATTACCTCCTGGATTACTAGTCCACTGACATTAGCACTATGCTGCTCAAACCTGCTATCTCCCTTCCTCTAACTTAATCAGGTTAACAAATCTCGCTAAACTTGGGGTGATGAGAATGCGGAACTTGTTACCACATGAAGTGGCTGAAATAAAAAGCATAGATTAATTCAAGAGGGAACTAGATGAGGCAGAATGAAATATAAAGATGTGTTGATGGGGTGAATTTAAGTAAGGAGACTTGTGTGAAACTTAAGCACCAGTATGGAACTGTTGGGCTGAATAGGCTGTTTCTGAAGTGTATCTCAACTGGTTCTGGTATGTAGATTTTGAAAAACAGAAACATACAATTCAGCCCAACTGGTCTCGGCTTTTGTTTACGCTCAACATGGGCTTCCTTTCACTCTTATCAGCAAATCCTTCCCCTCAACTGGTTTTTAAGCCTCTCCTTAGAAGCATCTGTGCTGTTTATCACTACTTGTGTGGAGTTTGCCTGTTCTCCCCGTGGCTGTGTGAGTTTCCTTGCACAGTCTGAAAGATGCATAGCTTAGGTGGATTGGCCATGCTAAATTGCCCATTAGTGTCCCAAGATGTGTAGGTTGGGGTGGATTAGCCATGGTAAATGTGCGATGTTGCGGGGATAGGATGGAGGGGAAGGCCTGGTTGGGTGCTGTTTTGGCACTTATTCAGTGGGCCGAATGGTCTCTTTCTGTACTGTAGGTGTTCTATGATTTTATGGTTCTACTTGTGGTAACAAATTCCACAATCTAACAACTCCCTTGGTCAAGGAGTTTCTCCTGAATTCTCTCTTGGATTTATTAATCAATAACTTTTATATTGATGACTCTTGAGATCTGCACCTCCCCCACAAGGTAATGGCTGGAATTGTGAAAGGTTACATGGCAATGCTCTGTGGGTGCTGACTTCAATAACATCTTCCAGTAGGTCGTGTAGAAGCTTTTTAAAATGTGAATAGTTGTGGTAATATTGTAGGCGTCTCTTTACGACAATACGAACAACTCTTTTTCATGATCAAAGTAGGCCATCATAAAGTGGTAAATTATACATTGATGCAAGAGATCAGCTAGATCAGTGAATAGTTAAATTTCTGCTGTGCCACTGGGGAAATGACCAAGCAGAGATTACACACCACCCACAAAAAGGAAGCGTCACAGGCTGCTCCCACAAACTGCCTTCATCGCTGATTCAGAGCAATTTAGAGTTTGCTACCAAATAAACCTGTTGAACTTTAACCTGGTGTTGTGAGACTACTGTGTTTAGCCCAGTCGAACGCTGGCATCTCCACATCAGAACAGTTTAGGCAGAGATCTGGGAACAGGTCTCAGCTGTTTGTGGTTTGTGGTGTGGGGAGACTGGGAAACAGCAGCAATTAAAAACACTTCATTGAAAAAAAAATTGCAGGCCTCCAACGGTGAACACTGTTTTAACTGGGTTTGAGACACTTCAAATCAACTTGCTTTTTCTAGTTTAGAGGTGGTGAATAGGAGTTTATCACAGGTGCTGATGGGGTCTTCACTATATTTGATTTGGATTTATTATTGTCACATGTATTAGTATACTGTGACAAGTATTGTGTGTTGCGCGCTATACAGACAAAACATAATGTTCATAGCGAAGGAAAGGAGAGAGTGCAGAATGTAGTGTTCCTGTCATAGCTAGGGTGTAGAGAAAGAGCAACTTAATGCGAGGTAGGTCCACTCAAAAGTCTGGCAGTAGGGAGGAAACTATTCTTCAGCCAGTTGGTATGTGACCTTAGACTTTTATCTTTTTCCTGATGGAAGAGAGAATGTCCGGGGTGTGTGGGGCCCTTAATTACGCTGGTTGCTTTGCTGAGGGAATGGCAAGTGTAGGCAGAGTCAATGGATGGGAGGCTGGTTTGAGTGATGGACTGGGTTTCATTTATGGCCCTTTGTAGTTTCTTGTGGCCTTGGCAGAGTAGGCGCCATACCAAGCTGTGGTGCAGCCAGAAAGAATACTTTCTATGGTGCACCTGTAAAAGTTGGTGAGAGTTGTAGCGGACATGCCAAATTTCCTTTAAAGCCTTTAATCAACAGATGGAGCTGTTTTAAGCTCTGCACAGGGCTCAATCCTTCGCACCTTCTTTTGGGTTTAAAATCTTTTGAATTATTTGTCCAGGAATGAATAACAAAACATTTATAAATTTACTTTTCTGCAGTTAAACAGCATTAGCCACAATGACCAAAAAGCAACATCCCCAGGTTTATCATTGGAGGAAATTCTGGAACGTGCCTATGAAAAATTTGATGTGGAGCTCAGAAGCGTACAGCTTTTGTTCAGCAAGCCAGGTACAGTTTTTATCTTGCTCTGTTTAAATTAACTTTTCCCTTCCTTTTATAGTGGAGAGAGTGAGAGAGAGCGTGTGGATGCTGAAAAGGTGTTTTCCCTTGTGAAAGAGACGAGAACTGGGAAACACCATTTAAAAATAAGACGTGCTATTTAAGATGGGGATGAGGAGATTTTTTTTCAGAGAATCGTGAGTTTGTGGAATTCTCTTTCAGAGAATGACAGAGGCAGGGTGATTGAATATTTTCAAGGGCGAAGGTAGGTAGATTCTTAACCAACCAGGGTACCAAGTGTAGGCATAAAAGTGGTTTTGAGGAAACAGTTAGATTAGTCATGATCTTATTGAATGACTGAGCAGGCTCGAGGGGCTGAATGGTCTACTCCTAATTTTTCTGTTTGTATGTCGTTAGTGTGCTCATGTTTTACACAGCTAAGGGACTGTGCTTCTACCAGGCACTTGGGAGATGGTGTCAACTGTAGCGCAGTGGGTAGCAGCCTTGTCTCGGAGTCAGAATTTGTATGTTCCAAAACTGATCGCAGACTGGAGCACATCATCCAGGCTGACTATGTCGTTAGAGATATTTCAGATTAAATGATCAATCAAGGTCCCTTGAAGTGAATGTAAAAGATCCCGAGACGCTACTTTGAAGAAGAACGTAGAACAGTACAGGTCCTTCGGCCCTCGATGTTGTGCCGACCAGTGCAACCAATCTAATGACCCTCTAACCTTAACTATTCCAATGTTATCCACATGCCTGTCCACTCACCATTTGAACACCCTTAAAGTTGGTGAGTCCACAACTGCTGCAGGCAGGGCATTCCACGCCCTTACTACTCTGAGTAAAGAACCTACCTCTGACATCCATCCTGTAATTACCACCCCTTAATTTGAAGCTATGTCCCCTCGTGTTAGCCATCACCATTCGAGGAAAAAGGCTCTCACTATCCACCCTATCTAACCCTCTGATCATCTTGTATGCCTCAATTAGGTCACCTCCTCTTAACCTCCTTCTCTCTAACGAAAATAACCTCAACTCCCTCAGCCTTTCCTCGTAAGACCTTCCCACCATATCAGGCAACATCATCGTAAACCTCCTCTGCACCCTTTCCAATGCCTCCACATCCTTCTTATGATGCAGCGACCAGAACTGCACGCAATACTCCAAGAGCGGCCACACCAGAGTTTTGTACAGTTGCAACATGACCTCACGGCTCCGAGATTCAATCCCTCTACCAATAAAAGCTAACACACCGTATGCCTTCTTGACAACCTTATCAACCTGGGTGTCAACTTTCAGGGATCTATGCACATGTACCCCGAGATCTCTCTGTTTGTCGACATTACCAAGAGTCCTTCCGTTAGCCCTATATTCTGTACTCCTGTTACTCTTACCAAAGAAGTTATGAGTTCTGCTGGTGTTCTAACTAATATTTATTGCTCACCCATAACCTTTATCTTATCGCTGTTTGTGGGGCCCTACTGGGTGAAAATTGGTTGCTTTGTTTCCTGTGTTACAGCTCTGACCAGATGTAAAGAAAAGTACTTCTTTGTCTGTAAAGTAATTTGAGCTGTTTTAAGGTTGTGAAAGAAACTGGGCTTGGATTCCAAATCTCTTCAATGTATCTGTATTGGAAATGTTAATCCTGAAAGTGTTGCGTGTGGATAACAAATGCAGAAGCAACTTACTTTTTAAAAAAAAATCATTCGGGGGATATGAGGGCTGCAGGCTGGGCCAGCATTTGTTGCCCATCTCTAATTGCCCTTGATGTGGGAGGCTTGCTGGGCTATTTCAGAGGGCACTTAAGAGTTAACCACATTGCTGTGGCTCTGGAGTCGTGTGTGTAAAGAACAAAGAAAATCACAGCACGGGAACAGGCCCTTCAGCCCTCCAAGCCTGCACCGACCATGCTGCCTGATTGAACTCAAACCCCCTATCTTTCTGGGGACCATATCCCTCTATTCCCATCCTATTCATGTATTTGTCCAAGTGCTCCTTATAAGTCACTATTGTATCTGCTTCCTGTACCTACCCCGGCAGCAAGTTGCAGGCTGAAGGGAAAGCAGCTCCTGCGTGTGCAATCTTTTTTTCATAGCTAAACTCCTCATTTCTGCCAGTATTCTTGTAAACCCCTTCTGTAATGCGACTCATGTGATTACATCCTTTTCACTCATGATAACCAGATTGTAAACACTGGCTGTGGTCTAATGAGTGTTTTATACATTTTTAGCATAACCTCCTATTCTCAATGATTGACCTATCATAGAACTCTTACAGTGCAGAAGGAGGCCATTCAGCCATCAAGCCTGCACAGTCTCTCCAACAGAGCATCTTATTATCCTTGCAGCCCCACATGTTTACCCACTGTCCCCCAACTTGCATATCTTTGAACACTAAGGGGCAACATAGCATGGCCAATCCACTGAACCCATAAACCTTTGGACTAGAGTATGAGAGTATCCTGTATGTTGTCTCTACCCATACTGTAACCTTCAGGGATCTGTGGACATACGCTCCAAAGTCATACAATTATAAATTGGAGTGGGAGTAGACTCAAGCTTGTTATATTTCAGTCATAGCTGTCTTTCTGCTTCAACTCCACTTTATCATACCCCTTTATTCCCCAAGAGACCAGTATTCTATTTCCGTCTTAAATATAGTCAGCTCTTTGAGGTAGAAAATTCCAAAGATTCACAACCCTTTGAGTGAAGAAGTTTTACTGCATCTTGGTCTTAAACGTTCGACCCCTTATCCTGAGACTGTGTTCAGGATTCCCCAACTGGGGAGAGCATTCTCTTAATGTCTACAATGTCCAGCCCCTTCAGAATTTTGTATATTTCAGTAGATCACCTCTTACTCTTCTAAACTCCAGAGAGTATAGGTCCAATTTACTCAGCGTTGTCTTGTGTGGATTGGTGTCCACTTTTGCTTTTCATACTCCTGTGAATCTCTCTGGAAAAGTTTATTATGTTAAAGGTGCTGTACACAACTTGTTATAGAAAGGTGAAATCGGGGTTTCTTGGGAATGGAATTAGAGTATAGTATATCTACTTCTGTCGATGTGTTGTTCAACTATTTCTTGATGAAGGAGTATTAATAAGTGCAATTTTTCTTCTTCAGGTCAGGATTGGAAATCGGCGCAGAAACAGTGCTCCTCATCTCAGCATATATTACAGCCTATGGATGTCAAAGTGCAGCTTTCTAGAGCCATAGTGGAGAAAGATACCAGAATGCCCAAGTATGTTCACTAGTGGTTTCATTTCTGTCTGTAACAATGAACTAAAAGCATTATTTAAAAAAAAAACTATGGTCTGATATATTAGCATGGAAGTGCCTCTGTAGCTATGCCATTTATTTATATGGAAGCAGCAGTATTAGTTGAGGTGCAGGGTTAAAATAGCAAGGACATGTTTTAAGGAAGAGTCACATACTTTGTGAGACGTTGAACATAAGAACATCAGAACTAGGAGCAGGAGTAGACTCTCTGTCCCCTCGAGCCTGCCATCCAATAAAATCATGGCTGATCTTTTTGTGGACTCAGCTCCACTTATCTGTCTGCTCACCTTAATTCCTTTACTGTTCAAAAATGTGTCTATCCTTGCCTTGCAGAGTTTGTACAATGATCTTACTGTAAGGTAAGTGATAACATTTCACATGTACACAATGAAGCGTGGAACAGGAAAAGAGCATTAACAAGGTGGAGACAGACAAAAGGTTAAACCTCCACTCTAGTCTTGATGATCCTCCATTCCATAAGAAAGATCCATAAGAAGGATCTTGATGATCCTTCCCTCCAGAAAAAGGCCATTTGGCCCACTGAGTCTGCACCAACAGCAAACACACCCAGGCCCTATTCCTGTAACCCTCATTTACCCTGCTAATCCCCCTGACAAGGTCAATTTAGCATGGCAAATCAACGAAACCTGCACATCTTTGGACTGTTGGAGGAAACCGGAGCACCTGGAGGAAACCCACAAGGACAACGGGAGAAAATGCAAACTCCACGCAGACGGTGAACGGAGGCAGGAATTGAACCAGGATTCCTTGCGCTGTGAGGCGGCAGTACTAACTACTGTGCCACCCTCATAACATTAACTCTATTCTCTCTGCGCAGATATTGATATAACTGCTGAGAGTTTCCTGCATTTTCTTTTTTGTTTCAAATTATAGTGCCTGCAGTAATTTAATTTAGTCTTGTTTGAAGTCGATAACTGAATCTATACTGTTTAGTTGTATTTTGACAGCCCAAGGCAACAAACTTGTACCACCAGCATGGATTATGTCATTATATATAATAAAAAAAGGGATGAGGGGATATGCAGAACAGGTGAGGAGATGGATTTGAGACTCGGGAGACATCAGCCATAATCTGACTGGCAGAGCAGGCGCAAAGGGCTGAATTTGCCCACTTCTTCTAATGTCTCTGTTCCTATGTACATCTGTTGTACAACTTGAGGCTGTAGATCTGGATCACTATTGCTAGTCTTCGAACCATCAGCATATCAGCATCCCAGGCTTACGTACAGAAATTTCAGTGTGAATCGTATGGAGACAGTTTAGCTAACATCTACTATTGATTTGTTTTGTATGGTTTTGAGTCATCTTTAAATGTGAAATGATGCACTCAAATTTAGTTATCAACTTGGCCATTGCTCTGTTGAATTGCTGAGAGATGCCGGTAATGAAGTTCTTTGCCTTGGATTGTTACAAAGAACTAGATATCACCATTTCAAAATTATCAATTTCAAACAAGACTAGGTCAAAATTTTAACTTTTCTTACCTCTCCATCTGTGTAATGATTTAATGCTTTCATGCGCTCAGATTTCCCATTCCAATGTACATTGCATTACTTCAGTCTGTGACAAAATCCATTAGCATCTTAGAGGTTTACAACATGGAAGCAGGTCCTTTGGCCCAATTTGCCCATGCTGCCTCTTTTTAACCGCTAAGCTAATCTCACTTGCCATACCCCTCTTACCCATGTAACTGTCTAAATGCTTTTTAAAAGATGAAATTGTACCCGCCTCTACAACCACTTGTGGTAGCTTGTTCCAGACAGTCACCACCCTCTGTGAAAAAATTGTCCCTCTGGACCCTTTTGTATCTCCCCTCTCATCTTAAACCTATGCCTTTTATTTTTAGATTCTCTTACCTTTGGGAAAAGGTATTGACTATGTAGCTGATCTATGCCTCTCATTATTTTATAGACCTCTATAAGATCACCCCTCAGCCTCCTATGCTCCAGAGAAAAAAGCCTCAGCCTATCCAGTCTCTTGTTATAACTCAAACCATTAAGTCCTGGTAACATCGTAGTAAATCTTTTCTGCACTCTTCCTAGTTTAATAGAAAGAGTGCAGTGTATAATAGAGTGACCAGAACTAAACACAGTATTCCAAGTGTGGCCTTACT
Organism: Carcharhinus amblyrhynchos; assembly: GCF_965287045.1. Classification (NCBI taxonomy): domain Eukaryota; kingdom Metazoa; phylum Chordata; class Chondrichthyes; order Carcharhiniformes; family Carcharhinidae; genus Carcharhinus; species Carcharhinus amblyrhynchos. The sequence goes on from NC_137355.1 coordinate 4,824,583, forward strand.
AATGTCTTGTACAACTTCAACAAGATGCCTCAACTCCAGTATTCAGTGTTCTGATCAATGAAACCAAGCGTTGATAATCTTTATCCCCCGAGTTTAATTTGCAATGGCACTTAGCTGTTTTACTTCCCATCTAGTCATGTGAATTTTTATGAATGCCTGACTAATGCTTTAAAAGGTTGTACATATAACATACTGCTTGCCTGTGTACAAAGTTCAGATTGGACCATTTTCATCCTATCTTGGTACCACGTCTAACCCAATGTTCCCACAACTTGGCTCAAGCTTTGGTAAGCCATTATTACCAAATCTGGGAATCCATCCTTCTAACCAGCAGCCTTAGCACTCGCTCCGTGCTCAAATCCACTCGTGCTGCCAAATTGTTGCCCTCTGTGTTCCTCCCCAGAATTAGTAGTTCCTAACATTTGCAACTTGTTGTTATAAATTACGAAACCTAGGATTGTTGTCAGTGTTGTTAAATGCCAGGTACCCACCTCTGACCCTGGCACAGCTTGAAAACCATTTTGTTTATACTCTGTTTTTAAAACAAAAACTCTTCAGGTTGCAGAATATATTGAATAAAAACATCGAATGCCAGAATTAGCGAGGTCACTGATTTTTACTTTTCATGGATGAATGAATATTTCTAATATTTATTTTTTAAAAAAGCCAAAACGTTATATAATCACAGTGGAATTTGTTTTATTCAGTGACACATTTAAGTTCATGACATGATGCCTCAATTGTTCAAAACAGTGGACTAGATTTTAACTATTGATTGCTTGGAGTACACTGAAAGGCTCTCCTTTAGTAATGAGGATTGGCCACGTCTGGATGGAGAGTGTGAAGCTTTTGTAAAATTATAATAGTATGTCATTATACTCTGAATTTGCCTTTTCAAGGAATCTACCAACTGGTTTGAGTTCGCTCTGGCTTCCCACCACAAAAGCAGGGTACTACTGTTAAATCATTCGCCAATGTAGAGCCATAAAATCTCGACGTATAGAAAGAGACCATTCGGCCCATGGAGTCTGTACTGACCACAATCCCATCCAGACCCTGTCCCCATTACCCCACACGTTTACCCTGCTAATCCCGCTGAAACTAGGGTCAATTTAGCATGGTCAGTCAGCCTAACCTGCACATCTTCGGACTGTGGGAGGAAACCAGAGCACCTGGAGGAAATCCATGCAGACACGGGGAGGAGGTGCAAACTCTACACAGTTACCCCAGGCCTGGAATTGAACTCGGGTCCCTGGTGCTGTGAGGCGGCAGTGCTAACCAATGTACCAATGTGCCACTGTGCCGCCATCACTGGGGTACAATCTCCTTTCTTGTATGATTTGCTGTGACCTGCAGGTTGCCTTTTAATTACTTGATGCAGTTCTAGTTTAGATTTGATTGATGATCATTCTTGTGCCTTATTATTTGGAATTGAGATGTATTGTATCCAACAGTGGGGTATTTTGTTTTTCAGATTTAAAGTCTCTGGCGAACTTCCTTTACTTCATGTGAGGATGTCAGATCAGAAAATGAGAAGTGTTTTTGAACTTGCTGACAGCATTCCTTTGCCTCAGAGTTCGTCATTCTCCAAATCGCCCAGCAAGGCAAAGGTTGGTATGATGTCTTGCGTTTCCGAGTGCACCGCATTAGTCAAGAATCCTTGGCTGGGGTTTTCCGCCTCCCCTCCTGTGGTGTGTTTTCTGCCGGCGGGAATTACTGATCCTGCTGAAGTCCATGGAATTTTCCATGACTTGCAGACTGCGTTGCCAGAGAACCTGTTGGCAGGAAAGGCTGGAAAACCCCACTCCATGTCTCTGCTTCTCAGCAACTTGAGTCGTTTCAGAAAAATCTGTATTTCAAGTATTACAGCAAACATTTTGAATGAATGTTCGGCCGTGACGGCGTTCTTGCTGGTTAACAGTTGACTACTGCTTGCTTCATCATGTAATTTCAACGAGGGCACTGTTTCCTGCTATATTTGCTATTTTCATATCAATTCACACCTATCTACAGAATTGGAAAATTATTCTATGTTTTAAATATTGGACACAATACTGCTTTTAAGTAACAAGAATCCCACCCAGGCCCTTTCCCCAGCACTCCACATATTTACCCTGCTAATCCCTCTGACCTAACCCAGAACACTAAGGGCAATTTAGCATGGCCAATCCACATAACCCTTAATTTTAGTAGTGTGGGAGGAAACCGGAGGAACCCACGCAGACACGGAAAGAATGTGCAAACTCCAGACACAGTAAGAAGTCTCACAATACCAGGTTGAAGTCCAACAGGTTTATTTGGTGGCACAAACCACAAGCTTTTGGAGTGCTGCCTCTTCATCAGGTAAGTGGGAGTTCTGTTCACAAACAGCATATAAAGACACAAACTCAATTTACAAAATAATGGTTGGAATGAGAGTCTTTAAGACTTGATTACCTGTAAAGGTACAGATAATGTGATTGGAGAGAGCATAAAGCACAGGTTGAAGAGATGTGTATTGTCTCCAGCCAGGACAGTTTGTGAGGTTTTGCAAGGCCAGGCAAGTCGTGGGGGTTACAGAAAGTGTGACATGAGCCCAAGACCCCGGTTGAGGCCGTCCTTGTGTGTGCGGAACTTGGCTATCGGTCTCCGCTCAGCGACTCTGCTGTGGTGTCGTGAAGGCTGCCTCGGAGAACGCTTACCCGAAGATCAAAGGCTGAATGCCCGTGACCGCTGAAGTGTCCCCCAACAGGAAGAGAACACTTTAGCCTGGCGATTGTTGAGTAGTGTTCGTTTATCCGTTGTCGTAGCGTCTGCACGGTCTCCCCAATGTACCATGCTTCAGGACAGCTTTCCTGCAGCGTATCAGGTAGACAACATTGGCCGAGTTGCAAGTGTATGTACCGTGTACCTGGTGGATGGTGTTCTCACGACGATCACAGGCATTCGACCTCTGATCTTCGGGTAAGCGTTCTCCAAGGCGGCCTTCATGACACACGATAATGCAGAGTCGCTGAGCAGAGACTGATAGCCAAGTTCCGCACACATGAGGACGGCCTCACCGGGATCTTGGGTTCATGTTGCACTATCTGTAACCCCCGTGACTTGCCTGGGTTTGCAAAAACCTCACTGTCCTGTCTGGAGACAATACACATCTCTTTAACCTGTGCTTAATGTCCTCTCCACTCACATTGTCTGTATCTTTAAGACTTGTTTATCTGTAAAGACTTGCATTTCAATCATTATTTTGTAAATTGAGTTTGTGTCTTTATATGCCATGTTTGTGAACAGAACCTGGTGAAGGAGCACCATTCCGAAAGCTAAGTGGCTTGTGCTACCAAATAAACCTGTTGGACTTTAACCTGACATTGAGAGACTTCTTACTGTGTTTATTCCTATCCAATGCTGGCATCTCCACACCAAACTCCAGACAGACAATGACCCAAGCCGGGAATTGAACCCGGGTCCCTGGAGCTTTGAGACAGCAGTGCTAGCCACTGTGCCGCATATACCGGCGCGTGTTCTACTTCTCAAATAATTACAACGCCACCAGTCATTTACTTCGTCTGTGATATTAAATAATATTAAACGTGACACAATGGTTAGTACTGTTGCTTCACAGCGCCAGGGACTGGGGTTCAATCCTGGCCTTGGGTCACTATCTGTGCGGAGGTTGCACATTCTCCCCGTGTCTGCGTGGATTTCCTCTGGGTGCTTCTGTTCCCTTCCACAGTCCAAAGATGTGGAGGTTAGGTGCGTTGGCCATGCTAAATTGCCCCTTCGTGTCAGGGGATTAGCAGGGTAAATGTGTTGCGAGAATAGGGCCTGGGTGGTTGGTGCAGACTTGATTATCCGAATGGCCTTCTGTACTGTAGGGATTCTGTGATTTAAAGCACTGCTCACCTAGGCTGAGTGATTGTTAAATTTCTCACAGTTGGCTGGTAAAGTAAACCAGAAGTCAATCTTTACCAAGTTCGGGAGTTAATGAGGCACGACAAATGTCTCACTCCCAACTCGATGGTCCACCACCAGTGTCGATAGGTGTCTGTTTATACTCTTTTGACCAATGATAAACAAATGAATGATCAACCCCTTTTAAAGGAGGAATTTGACATTATTTGCAACTGTGTGTGCGCTCAAGTCATGATCCAATAGTTCCCCCCCCTCTCTGCTTGCACGTATTTAACCATAACTCATACAGTTAACACTTTATAATTCCAGCATGTTTAGCATGAAACATATCAGGGAGCTTGGCTATGATATTCATTACTACAGTTATGCATCATCTCACTATACATAACTTAAAAAAAGGGATAAGGGGGTATGGGAAACAGGTGGATTTGAGAGCAGGGAAAGATCAGCCATGATCTGATTGGCTATTTAAGAACGTAAATGTAGTGCAAGCATTTTCAAGCATGTAAATTTTATTGCTGTGTCCTAACTAATCTCTATCTCGTGAAAGACTCTTCAACAAAAATATACTGATCTAGTTACAAACAATAGTTCTTGCAGGAATTTTTTTTAACGCAGTCTATTTGACAATGTGCTGGTAAAGTGAATCTTTGTTATAAAAAAAAGTTATTTTAATTTTGTTATCTCAATGTGAACTCGTGTGCTTTTTCAGTTGTGCCTTTGAAGTGACATTTCAGAGAAAACCCTACCTTTTATGGAGTGATGGGCCAGAATTTTCCAGCCATTCCTGCCAGTGGGACTTTTGGCTTGTGCCAGTGGAGGTTCCCAGTGGCAGAAGGTGCAAACCATGGGAAATCCCGTTGACAACGGCTGAACCAGGAGGTCCCACTGTCGGCTGATGATGGGCTGCCTCTGCTGTTGTGAATCGTGTGTGTGTGTGTGTGAAACTGTTGGGCAATTACTAATGTATCCATCAATCAGTGTCCCTCGATGCAATAACACAAGGTCACATCGTTTACATGTTTGTGTTGGTAGATGTCATTGGCAAAATCAAGAAAGGTATTTGATCCTCGTCTTGTAGCTGTTGGTTCTTCCGTATCACTGGAGGCAGATGATTCAAGTAAGCTTTGAGTATCCTAAGATTATTGTTTTTACTACTTCATGGTAGCTGAAAATTGTGTTCTGCTTTTGTTAACCTGTACAGTGAATATCCTCGAAACTAAAACATAAGAAGCTTGCCTAGATTTTAGTGACAAATGTTATCATTTGTCAAACTCTGTGCTTTCTTCAGTTATCCTGAAACATTTGAAAATGTGTGACCTGATGTGATATTTCAGTGACGTTCTTTTTATTTGTGACATTCTCCCCAAGCTTAATGAGTGTAACCATTGATCTGTCACTGAAAACATTTTACTTTGATAAGGAGCAGAACTCTGAAGGAACGTACTTATTGCAGGCTGGAAAATGTCAACCTATTTCAGCAGCTTAAGAATAGTTGAGGACAAAGTCCTCAAAGACAAATAGTAGAAAAAGCCTTTCAGCCCATCAAGCTGACTCTAACATTCTAGTTTTGCAATGGCCAGCATTTTAAACACTCCAACAGATTTGTATTTATTATACTACTTTATACAATGTTCAAACCATTTGAATCTCAGGTCTTGCCCCATGTCCCATGTTCTACTCTGAATTCCTGTGATGTTGCTCACTTGGCAACCTTTTCATGTAAAACGTCTGATTAAACTATCTTGGGCACAATTACAATGACACTCAAAATCGAGGAGCTCTATCAGGCAAGATCTTCACATCCATGTGATCCGTTGAAGCAGTAAAATACATTGTTTGTAAACATTGGTTCCTTTTTATTCTCCGTACCTGTATCACCTGAACAGCACAGTGGTTAGCTCTGCTGCCTCTCAGTGCCAGGGACCCAGGTTTGATTCCCACTTGGGTCACTGTCTTTGTGGAGCCTGCACATTCTCCCCATGTCTGCGTGGGTTTCCTCTGGGAGCTTCGGTTTCCTCCTACAGTCCACAAGATGTGCTGATTAGGTGCATTGGCCATGCTGAATTCTACCTCACTGTACCCGAACAGGCAACTCAGAGATTTTCACAATAACTTCATTGTAATTTTAATGTCAGCCGACTTGTGACACTAAGAAACAAACTAAATAAAACTAAACATTGGTTTTAAATTCCACTAGACAGTAGTGATAAAAGGTTGTTCCTCAGATTGGAGGAAGGCTTAATAGTTCTCCAGGGTCAGTGTTGGAATCCTTACTGTTCCTGATGTACATTAATAACCTAGACTGTGGTGTTCGGGACATGATTTCAAACTTGGCAGATGATACTAAGATTGGAAGCATCCTCAATTGTAATGAGGATCCTATTGAACTTCAAATGAATGTAGACATATTGGTGGATAGAACAGACAAGTGGCAGCTGAAGTTAAATGCAGCGAAGTGAGGAGATTTATTTTGACAGGAAGGTTACAGAGAGACAGTGTAAAATAGAGAGAAACTCTTCAGGAGGTGCAGGAACAGAGGGACATCAGTGTATTTGCACAGAAGTCATTGAAGTTGGCCAGTCAGGTTGAGAGAGCAGTTAATAAAACGTATCTTAGATTTTATTAATAGGATCATTGAGTACAAGAGTAAGGAGATCATGTTGAACTTGCACAAGGCACCAGTTCAGTCTCCTCTGGAGCACTGCATCCACTTCTGGGCACCATATTTGAAGATTTTTTTGGGGGGGTTGGACAGAGGGAGGATATATCCCCTTTTCTTTGTGCTCTGCCACTTTACTTTCAGCTCACGTCCAACCCTTGTTGCTCCCCGTGATACCTTGCTTTTATTCTGTGGCTTGTTGTCTACTTGCCTCCTGGGCTTTTTTTCTTATGTGTTATTATCCATGTTAGTTTTTTCTTGTGTGGGAGAAAAGAGAAGCGTGATGTTCTGCTTCTATCATGTTTTAGGTGGTTGGGGGAAGATGGTTGTTGAGGTGATGTATGTTAGGCTGAGGGAACAGCTAGGTTGGGTGTTTATGTGTTTCTGGGGGCTGGGGTGGATGTCTAAGTGGTGTGTGTGTGTGTTGGAGAGTTTTTTTTTGTTTTGGTGAGGGGTTTTTCTTAAATGGGGAGGTTTTGTTTCTTTTGCTGGATCAGGTTCTGTTTTTTCGGAGAGGGAAAAAGATAGAATAAATTTTTGTTTAGTGGGTCGGCTATTGAGGGGGTAATAGGTGGGCTATTGGGGGTGGGGGAGTGGGGGGCAGAGGTCAGGCAGAGGGATGAATGTCCAGAGGGTTTCCTGATAGTGGATAGATTGTTGGTTGAAGGTTGGTTTGTTGTTCTACCCTGTCTTGGGGCTTTTGACTTCTGTGTGTTTTTCTTAGGGTGCATGAGATGAGGGGGTTCCCAGAGCTGGCGGGATGGAGTGATTTTTTTTTTCTAAATTCCTTTTGTATGTGTTTTATGTTGTGGTGTGGATTCAGGTAGTGTATGTCAGATTGTTGTGGGGGCACTAGCTGGCAGAGCAAGTTGGTGTAGGGACATTGCTGTTTGTTTGGATGGTTTAGGGTTTGGTATGAGGGTAGGTCTTTTTCTGGTAGTGCAAAAATAGACAATTTATCTGTTTATGTCTTAGTTAATAAATTAGTGTCCCCAGTAGCCTTACATTAATAATGTAATGAAGTTACTGTGCAAGGGTACACCGAGGGGGAATTTAGTATGGCCAATTCATTGAACTGGCACATCTTTGGAGTGTGGGAGGAAACCGGAGTGCCTGGAGGAAACCCACACAGACACGGGGAGAGAACATGCAAACTCCACGCAGGTAGAGATTCTGTGAGACAACAGTACTAGCCATTGTGCTGCCCATAGACGAATGGCTTACTTGTCTGTCTCCTTACCATGCTGGTTTTTCTGCTGTCTATCGCGGTCCTTCCTTGTTTGTTATTCCTCAGTCCTCGGGGTTGATCTCCTCTGTCCATTCCTTTCTCCATACCTTCTCCTCTCTGTTGTGTCCTCTTTTTCTTGCTCTGTCCTTGGCTTTTGTTTGGGAAGGGCCTTTGGTGGGGCTGGATGGTGGGGGGAAAGGAGTTTGCTTTTTAGGGATGGTTGAATCCTCCTTTGATCTATTTGGGGTTGTTTGTCTGGCCTTCGTCTGTGTTTGTGTTCAGGGTACATGGCAATTAGTGACCTGTTCACTTGTGGTTGGTCCCTCATGACATGTGGCTTGTGTTTATTATGGTTTTCCAGTTGTATGTTTCCATGTTACCCCCGTGGTGCTTGCATGGGCGTGCTGTTGGTTTCTGTTCATATGTTCTGGGTGGTTGCCCTGTTAGGTCCTTATCTATCCCTGTTCTTGTATGGTTTGTGTGCTTCTGTGTCTTAGGTTTAGGCCATTAGGGAATAAGGTTTTCATTCTGTAGATCCACTCCTTCTCCACTTGTTTTCTTTCTGCTGTGGTCCAATGAATATTTGTGTCCAGTCCCATAATAGTTAGGGCTTCCATGCCACATTGCATGAAATGTCTGTTTATGACTTTATTTTCCTTCTCTGTCCTAATCTCACTGAGGTGGCTGGAGAGTCTTTCCCTTACTGTGTTGCCCGTTTATCCTATGTATATTATCTTGCATGTTTTACATTGGATGGCATACTACATTGCGTTGGTTGTATTTGATTTTCGACTTTAGTGCGACACTGGCGTTAGTGTGCTGGTTCCTTATTTCCTTTGGTGTTACAGGTGTTGCAATTTCTATTTGTACATTTCCCCTCCTTGGGTCATTTTATCTGGCTTCTGACTAATGTGTCCTTCAGATTTTTGTGTTGTCTCTAGGCTGTTTATAATGTTGAAATTTTCGAAGGTTCTGTTGTTCTTTAAGTTTGCAAAGTAGTGTTTTTCACTATTCTACTTCTCACCCTGTGGGCTGTGTGTGATGATTAGTGGTATGATGGATTTCCGTTCCCTTTTCTGCACTGCCTCTCGATGTGTTGAAGTCCTCCTTTTGTGCCTGGATGTGTGGCTATTATCCCCATCCAGATGTGAAGGCATTGGAAAGAGCACAGAGGAGCTTCACGAGAATGATTCCAGGGATAAACAACTGTAATTATGGGGATAGATTGGAGAGACTGGGGCTGTTTTCCTTGGAGAAGGGAAGACCATAGGAGACTGCATAGAGATATTAAAGATCATGAGCGGTATTGTCAGGGTAAACAATGAGGAACTATTCATACTTGAGAGCTTCAAAACTTGGTTAGCACTGCTGCCTACAGCACCAGGGACCGGGGTTCAATTCCGGCCTTGGGTGGAGTTTGTACGTTCTCCCTTTGCATGGGTTTTCTCTGGGTGTTCTGGTTTCTTCCCACACTTCAAAGGTGTGCAGGTGAGGTGGATTGGCCACGTAAATTACCCCTTAGTGTCAGGGGACTAGCAGGGTAAATATGTGGAGTTACAGGGTTTGGGTCTGGGTGGAATTGTTGTTGATGCATGCTCACCGGGCCAAATGACTGCCTTCTGCACTGTAGGGATTGTATAATTCTATGATTCTACCTTGACAGTACTTATTAAGAATAGGAGTGGAAGTGATGTGAGGAAAAAATGTTTTAGCTCAGCAGGTGATTAGAGCTTGGAATGAGCTTCCTGTGTGGTTGGTGGAGATAGATTCATTCGAGCATTTCGAAAGGGAATTCGATTGCTATCTGAAAAAGAAGAATGTGCAAGATTCCAGGGATAAGGCAGGGGGTGGAATTGGGTAGAATGCTCTTTCAGCATTCAGTAGACTTGTTGGGCTGAATGGCCTCCTCCTGCGCTGTAAAGATTCCGTCATTCAAAATCTGCATACTGCTGTTTGTGGTGTTGTGTGATCATTTATAAATGAATAGATTATTGATAGTCTTGTTGGGCATTTTTATTTTTAATGCTGGCAAAGTTGGTCTGTAATTCAACTTTAGTTATTTTATGTTTGATTTGCAGAACCCTTCCAATAATAATATTTATTGATTGGCGTGCAAGAACAGAGCAATGCAGCCTGAGATGGAGTTACAGAATTGTTTGCATAGAATCAGTAAATAGAACAGAACATAGATAAGTCGCCGGGACCAGATGGGATGTACCCCAGGATACTGTGGGAGGCGAGGGAAGAGATTGCAGAGCCCCTGGCGATGATCTTTGCGTCGTCAATGGAGACGGGAGAGGTTCCAGAGGATTGGAGGATTGCGGATGTAGTTCCTATTTTTAAGAAAGGGAACAGAGATAGCCCGGGAAATTACCGACCGGTGAGTCTGACCTCAGTGGTTGGTAAGCTGATGGAGAGGCTTCTGAGGGACAAGATTTACGAACATTTGGAGAGGTTTGACATGATCAGGAATAGTCAGCATGGATTTGTCAAGGGCAGGTCGTGCCTTACAAGCCTAGTTGAGTTCTTCGATAATGTGACTGAACACATTGACGAAGGAAGTGCCGTGGACGTAGTGTACATGGACTTCAGCAAGGCGTTTGATAAGGTCCCCCATGCAAGACTTCTTGAGAAGGTGAGAGGGCATGGGATCCAAGGGCCTTTGGCCTTGTGGATCCAGAACTGGCTTGCCTGCAGAAGGCAGAGAGTGGTTGTGGATGGGGCTTTTTCTGAATGGAGGTCAGTCACCAGCGGAGTGCCTCAAGGATCTGTTCTGGGACCCTTGTTGTTTGTCATTTTCATAAATGACCTGGATGAGGAAGTGGAGGGATGGGTAAGTAAGTTCGCTGATGACACGAAGGTCGGTGGTGTTGTGGATGATCTGGAAGGATGGCAAAAGTTGCAGCAGGACATAGATAGGATGCAGGACTGGGCGGAGAAGTGGCAGATGGACTTCAACGCGGATAAATGTGTTGTCGTCCATTTTGGCAGAACCAACGGGATGAACGAGTACACTATTAAGGGCAGAAGTCTGAGTAGTGTTGAGGAGCAGAAGGATCTTGGGGTCCGGGTCCACAGGACTCTTAAATCGGCCTCGCAGGTGGAGGAGGTGGTCAAGAAGGCGTATGGTGTACTGGCCTTCATTAATCGAGGGATTGAGTTTAGGAGTCGGGAGGTAATGCTGGAACTTTATAAGACCCTTGTCAGGCCTCATTTGGAGTATTGTGCGCAGTTCTGGTCGCCTCACTATAGGAAAGATGTAGAAGCTATTGAAAGGGTGCAGAGGAGATTTACAAGGATGTTGCCTGGACTGGGAGGCATGCCTTATGAAGTTAGGTTGAGGGAGCTGGGACTCTTTTCCCTGGAGAGACGAAGGTTGAGAGGCGACCTGATAGAAGTTTACAAAATGTTGAGAGGAATAGATAGGGTGGACTCTCAGAGGCTATTTCCCCGGTTTGAAATGGTCACTACGAGAGGACACAGATTTAAGGTGCGGGGAGGGAGGTTCAGAAGTGATGTTAGGGGTAAGTTTTTCACTCAGAGGGTGGTGAGTGAATGGAATCGGCTGCCGTCAGTGGTGGTGGAGGCGAACTCGCTGGGGTCTTTTAAAAGACTTCTGGATGAGTATATGGGGTTTAATGAGATTGAGGGTTATAGATAGGTCTGTAGGTTGGTAGGTGATGTGGTCGGCGCAACTTGTGGGCCGAAGGGCCTGTTTGTGCTGTAGTGTTCTATGTTCTATGTTCTATAACATACAGACAAAGTGTGGCCTCTACTTTCCTGTCTACCGCTACCCACCCCTTTGATTACCTTGTCAGTCAAGGCTCTGTCTAACTCAACCTTGATAACAGTCAGTGATCCAGCCTCCACTCCTCTCTGGGGAAGTGGGTTCCATGGATTAACAAATCACAGAGAAAGTTTCTCTGCATCTCAGTTTAAAAATCAGGAGTCTTCCATTTGAGACAGTGTCCTTTAGTCCTAACTCTCATAAGGAAAAAATGTTCTTTCAGCATCCAACCTGTCAAATTCCCTCGGGAATTGCTATGCTTCAGGAGACTTTTCAGCCTGTCATCGTACTCCCCGATGTTCCCCATAACTCTGCAACTGTTTTTCCCTTATTTACCCAATTTTCTTTTGAAAAAAACTCGATTCATTCTACTTCCAGCATCCTTTCAGGCACTGCATTCTGGGCCCTAACCACGCACTGTAATTTAGTTCTTCCCTAGTTTGCTTTGCCAGTTACCTTAAATCTATGCCTTCCGGTTCTGAGCCGTTCTTTGTTTGTTCTGTCGAGATCCCTCATGATTTTGAATACCTCTAACAAATCTCTCAACCTTCTGTAAGCCCAGCTTCCAATCTAACCACTAACTGAAATCCCTCATCCCTGGAACAATTTGCATGTTTTTTTTCTACACCCTGTCTAAAGCCTTCCTAAAATCTGATGCCCAGAATTGAGGCCAAACCAGTTATTTATAAAAGTCTTTTGTAACCTTGTTCTTTTATACTGAATGGTTCGGGATCTTTCTCAGTCTGCTATCTTCAATGATTTGTGTGCGCGTGCCACTAGGTCTCTGTTCGTGCATACCTTTAAGAATAGAACCCTCCAGTTTATATTATCGCTTCCCATTCTTTCAATCACAGTGTATCATTTCACACTTGTCTGCATTTAATTCTATCTATACATGTCTGTTTATTCCACCAGCCTGCCTGTCGTTTCGATGTGTATTAACTTATATTGCTGAATAGAAAAGAATGCTCTGAACATGTTCTCTTTATTCTTTCACATGCATAGTTCTGCTACAATGACTAATGTACAGTGTTTTCTGGGTGGGCCTGGGTAAGATGCTCTTTTGGAGAATTGATACAGAATTATGGGCCAAATAGCTTCCTTCTGTAGTGTAGGGCTTCTCCGGACAGCTCCAGTTCCATACATCATGATAAATTCAGTGATGCTCCACTACTATGTATTGCTTGCTGCATGCAGGGTAAATAACATGCCTCCACAATGCCGTATTGTACCTCAGACACATTGCAACTATTGTTCAGCTCGGGCACAGAACTCAGCTGCTGTCCCTCTGGAAGTGTCGGAACAACTTGTGATTGTTTGAGAGCTAATCTGTATTCTATGAATCCGAACGCTACAAGATTCGGATCTTGGGCTTCAACTCGTGACGATCTATATCAATGACTTGGATAAAGGGATCAAACGTTACGTATCCAAATTTGCCGATACAAAGTTCTGTTAGTAGCGAACCTGTGAGGAGAATGTCGAGTCTGCAAAAGAATATCGCAGATGTGGGTGAATGTGGAGAAATGTCAGGTTACTCCTATTTGTAAGACGAATAGGAAGATTGAATATTTTCTAAGGAGTATTCAGAGGATTTGGGTGTTCTGGCACATAAAACACAAAGTTAACATGAAGGCACAAGAAGAAATTAGGAAGGCAAGGGGGTTAGAATACAGGAGTAAACAAGTCTTGCTGCAGATACCATAGAGATGGTGAGAACACATCTGGAATAATATGTACTGCTTTAGTCTCTGTATCTAAGGAAGCGTATGCATGCCTTGGAGAAGGTACAGGAATGGTTCACTGGATTGATTCCTGGGGTGCAGCAACTGCCCTTGAGAGATTAAGTGAGTAAAATGGGCCTATAATCCCTAGAGTTTAGAAGAATGAAAAGCGATCATATTGACATGTACAAAACCCTGAGGGGTTGACAGGGTAGATGCTGAAACTTTTACCTTGGTGGGAGAGTCTTGAACGAGGAAATATAGGATGGAATTTTCTAGTTCTGGGAATCATAGTGGATGGCACAGGACCATGCAGAGGTCTGTTGATCTGGGGCAGGATTTTCTGGTCTTGGGGCAAATGTGGCCGGAAAATCTCACCCATAGTCTCAGGATAGGAGAGCGACCATTTTGACGAAGAAGAATTTTTTTTTTTCACTTGGAAGGTTGTGATTCTTTGGAATTGTCTCTCAATCAGTTAATGATCATATTAAATTGTGGTGTCGTCTCAAAGGGTCCGATGGCCTATATTCTTGCATTTCTATTTCTCTTGGGGCTTAAATTGGCCCCATGTGAGATGGGCTGTGACTATTGTCCTGTTAAAGTTATTTATTGAATGCTGAATCTTCTGTGAATTTTTAAGATGACCTTGTGAAAAAATTTCTAAACTAGTGATTTGATTAGAAGTTGCACCTCATAACTGGACTGGAATAACTCTGTTACATCTCACTGCCTTCCTGTCAAAATGAAAAGCTGCGAGTTTTCAATCTCGTTTTTATTTTGTCGATGTTCTGGAGACTACATAATCCGGGCCATTAATTTTAATTTAAGTTATTTAATTTCAACCTGAGGTCCACTCTGCAAGTTTGCTACACTTCTGTTTAAGACACAATATAAGCTGAATTTATGGATTCTAAACTTGCACCATGCAGCTACCTGATTTTATGCAGTTTTGCTAAATCTTGGAGGCTTTGCTTGTTGTCTATAAATATTTTGCATCCAGAATAGTTCAAATAATGCTTTCTTGAAATTGTCAGAAATATTCCTCCCTTTCAAGTATGGGCATATCATCTTATTCTTCAGGTTCTCTGGAATCTGAAGAAGAGTTCTGTGACGCACAGGAAGGAGCAGACTTGACAACTAAACTAGCGCTGGCAGCTGGCGATGCACAGTCACTCCAAGCCCAGAAAGAGATTGAGAGTCTGCATGAGGAGCTCACAACTCTACAGTTGAAGTTTGTAGTTAAAGAGGTATGTAACATTGAATGTATTCGGGAGGCGACTAGATATAGCACTTGAGGTGAATGGGATCAAAGGTTATGGGGAGAAAGCAGGATTAGGCTGAGAGTTGGACGATCACCCATGATTGTGATGGTTGGTGGAGCAGGCTGGAAGGGCCAAATGGCTGACTCCTGCTCCTATCTTCCATGTTTCTATGTAAACATTTTCAGTTTGTTAGCATTGAACTCATTCGTGTTTCCATAACTCTCTTTGTGTCCTCGGTAAAATTCTTCTTTCTTATAATTATTGTGCTTTTGTGAATGAAATTATGAATGACTAGATCAGATGGCACACTGCTGCCTCGACACCAGGGTTCAATTCCCAGCTTGGGTCACTGTCTGTGTGGAGTCTGCACGTTCTCCCCGTATCTGCGTGGGTTTCCTCCGGGGTGCTCCAGTTTCCTCCCGCAGTCTGGAAGATGCATTAGTTAGGTGCATTGTCCATGCTAAACTCTCCCTCCAATGTACCTGATCAGGTGCCGGAGTGTGGCAACTAGGGAATTTTCACAGTAACTTCATTGCAGTGTTGCAAGCCTACTTGTGACCACTTATAAATAAACTTTAAACTTTGTAGATTGCTTGACTACTGTTGGTTATGCTTTTAAATGTACATGTGGTTCAAGTATTTTGGACTGTTTATTAGGTACGGTTCTTTGCTTTAAGGCTTTAATTCTGCTTTCTCTGATGCTGTGCACCATTCCCAATTTTTAGGCTAAGAGAGAATCCATTTGGTATTTCTGCCAAAGTAACTGTGGGAAAGATGCCAGCTTTTAACCTTCAATAACCTTTCAATCTACAAGGCCAAGACAGAAGTTGGCATGCACAATTGAATGAATGGTGGTCATTTTTGTTGTGTGATTGAGAATTACATTTTTAAATTCAGATGAAGGGAAGCATCAGTGGTATTTGTTGTAGGTTAATCACAAGCATGAGGTACTTTTGCTTCTCACTGTTCCCTCCTCATTCCAGTAAACATTGGTATGCTTTTACCTCCATTGAGGTTTACTATGAAATGACAGATTCGGTTTTTTTTGATGTTCGCCAAATACAAGCTGGTTCTCATGTGTAGACATTTTAAACTCTGCTTCCTTGTTGTTGAGAAGGTGGATTTGAAGCGTGTACCTATTGTAAATCTTTGGTACATTGTATTAAGTTAAATAGTCCTTTGGTTTCTTACCTATAGGTAGTTGTTGAACTAACAAGGCAAGAAGACCAGGAGAAGCCGCTGCTTGTTTTCAGTGTGTCTCAGTTGGGTACTGAAGTGAACATCAGAACGTTTGATTTAGTGTCTACATCATATCTAAAGAAAATCACCTTGGATTATTGCGAAATCGCTGGTGAGTAACTTGCCTCTTAAAATTCTCCCAAACGATAAATTTGGATAATTTCCAGTGTTTGGAGGAAGGTCATAAATACACTCTATGAACAGACCATCAACCTTCCTAATATCAGCATTAAAAAAAACAAATTAAATAGCTTAGAGTTCCAATTTTAGCAAAATTTTCATCACTTCATTGCTGTAGAAAATCTGACTGAGAACGATGACCCCTTTAAACAAGGTGCTTACACCTTCCCAATAACTCATTTCAATTTGAATCCTAAAATTAAAAACTCTCTCTTTTAAAAAAACTGTAGTATCCTAAGTTAGCCTTATAATTTGAATATACAAACTTCAAATAACTTTTTATTCTACTGCACACACGATTATAATGTGAGGTGGTAGCATATGATGGTGGAATTAATTTGTCATGCTGCAGAGTGTTGGAATTTTGGTTTAATTTTTCACATCACTTGAGTTTCTTGCTTGGGATTGATTGCTTTGGGGGTGTCCGTGTGTATGGATGGGGGTGAGGAGGGGGAGGGCTGCTGTTTATAGTTCAGGGAGATTCAAAATGGGGTGAAGATATTGAGGGAAGAAAGAGTTGTTACACCGATCACCAAAACTTTGTGCATTATGTAGACTTGAATCTTGTCTCCTGCTATATCTGATTTCCTCTCATGTAAACAAAATGCAGAGTTTTACAGGGCAGAAGGAAACCAGCCAAACCTTGGTGCCATGCCGGTTTCATGAAGGAGATACGGAAATTTTTTTAATCGGGTGGATGTAGCTTTTACTAGGGGCGTAACTATAAGGTTCATGTGGGAGATATAGGAGGGATGTCCGAGTAGATTCTTGACTCGGAGAGTGGTTGGGGTGTGGAATACACTGCCTGCTGTGATAGTGGAGTCGGACACTTTAGGAACTTTCAAGTGGTTATTGGATAGGCACAAGGAGCATAACAGAATGATGGTGAGTGGGATAGCTTGATCTTGGGTTTGGACGTAGCTGGGCACAACATTGAGGGCCGAAGAGCCTGTACTGTGCTTACTGTTCTATGTTCTGTAAGCTCCCCAATTTAGTCTCACACTCCAGCTTTTTCCCATAACCTTGCAAATCAGTACTCTTGATTTGTCATATGACAGTTTGTGTAGAATCTGATTCCATGTCCCTTTCAGTGTTTCAGATCCTCGACTGAAAAATATTCTTCTGGTTTTTCCTTTAGTTCGTTTGCCAATTAACCTCATGTCACTGGTCTAAATGTACGATCTTTGAAAAATCTCATCATGTGACGCCCTCTATTGGGCCTTCAATTATTATTTTCATATTTTAAAGCCTGATGTATTTTATGAACATATTAACATATACTAAAATTGGATTTCATGGTTTAATGTTCTGCAGATGACCAAAATCAGAAGCTACATTTGATCAGTTGCGCAGATACACCAGGTTCAGATCTTCTCAAAGTGGAATACATTAAGGTATTATTTATTCTGAAGGTAAAATATAGATATCGTGGTTGCAGGTTTTTTCCCGCACGCGCAGTGTCAGCTGTAGCTCACTTGCTATCGCTCGTGCCTCTGAGTCACGTGGTTCTGGGTTTGAGTATCATTCTAAGGTTGAGTACAAAACTAAAGGCTGACACTCCGGTGCAGTACTGAGGGAGTGCTGCACTGTCAGATGTGCCGAATTCTGGATGGACTTCCTCCTCTTAAAAATATTACCTTGGGATTTTTCTGGCAGATGGAAGCATGATTTAATGAGTGGGGAGTTCTTCCTGATGTCCTGGCTATAACTGTTTGATCAGTCAACATCGGGGGAGGTGGCGGTGGGGGCACACCACGGTGGTACAGGATGGGCAGCACTGCTTCCTCAGTTTGGGTTCAATTCTGGCCTTGGGTGACTGTCGGTGTGGAGTTTGGACATTCTTCCCTGGTCTGCATGGGTTTCCTCCGGGTGCTTTTGACTTCCTCCTGTCGTCCAAAGGTATGCAGATTAGGTGCATGGACTATGTTAAATTGCTCCTTCGTGTCCCAAGATGTATAGGTTAGTTAACTTAGTCATGGTAAATGCACAAGGTTACAGGGATAGGGCAAAGTGGAGGTCTTGGGCTGTTCTTTCAGAGAGTCGATGCAGACTTGATGGGTTGAATGGTATCTTCCTGCACTATAAGGATTCTATTGTTCAATTACAAACAGATTATCTGGTCATTATCACATCGTCGTTTGTGGACGTGTCATCCCTCCTCCTACCCTCCCCTATCCCCCCCTAAATTTTCTCTTGGATTGCAAGAGTGACCACATCTACTTCATTGATTCTTCAGCAAGTATACTTATTGAAAAAAGTAAGAAGTCTCACAACACCAGGTTTAAGTCCAGCCAGTTTATTTGATAGTAAACCCACAAACGCTTTTGGAAATGGTGTTTCTCCGTCAGGTGTGCGGAAGGTTCTAATCAGAGATTATTGAAAAAAGCACAGTAAATGCAACTCTTTCTTAAGTTGATAATCAGCATTTGCTCTTCATTATGTCAGTGCTGAAGTAAAATTAACTTTAAAACTTATGTTTTGCAGGCTGACAAAAATGGACCACATTTTAAAATGAATTACAACAGCACTGAACAAATGCTCAAGGTAAGCACTTATTGTCCTACCTCAGAAATATGAAGACCAGCTGGAGAATGCTGGTTTGAAAAAAAATTCTTACAAAATGTGTTATTTATGTGTTGTCCAAAGATTGGCCATGCTAAAAATTGCCCCTTATTGTCCTGAGATGGGTCGGTTGGAGGGATTGATGGGTAAATATATAGGAATATGGGATAGGGCCTGGGTGGGATTGCAGTCAGTGCAGACTCGATGGGCCAAATGGCCTCTTTCTACACTGTAGGATTTCTACGATTCTATGAATTCAAAAGAAATCATCTAGACTAATGAGTTTTATTTGCAAGCAATGGATTTTTCTCAGATACGAAAAACTGACTCATCATACCTTGTTTAAAAAAAAAAGTAAAATGTCAACCCATTTTGCTTTTTGCTACATGGTATTTTAGTATTTCAGAATTGTTGAGAGACACTTGTCCTAGTTTCTTAATCCACAATGGAAATGTAATCAATTTGTTAATGTGAGATGTATTAGGAAATGATGTTCTTAAATCATCCATTACTGGTTAGTAGGTTAAGTTTAAATAGTAGCTGAATTCAATTAAATGGATTAATTTTGTTGAAAGGCCTGGCTTTTATTTGTGTTGCGTGTAACATACGAGCCTACGACAGTTAGCGGACTACACAAAGGAATGGCGTAAAAATCAGATTCATTGAATAATACAGCACAGATGGAAGTAATTTGAAAGATGAACTCACAGCCCTTACAAAGGGATGGAATTTGACCTACATATCTGTAGAATTAGCAGTGTAAGATTCCAATTACATTAAGAGCACCTTCTCTTGTGTTTATTTCAGGGGGAAAAAAGAGTTTGTGTAATTTTTTTGTGTTCTGACAGTGGCAGTGCTCTCCTAATTAAAGTCAAAGAATCCCTGCAGTGCAGAAGGAGGCCGTTCGGCCCATCGAGGCTGCACCGACAACAACCCCACCCAGGCCCTACCTTTGCAACCTCCCACATTTACCATGCCAATCCCTCTAACCTGTGCAACCTGGGACAGTAAGGAGCAATTTAGCATGGGCAATGCCCCTAACCTGCACATTTTTGTGGAGCGTGGGAGGAAACCCATGCAGACTCGGAGAACATTCAAACTCCACACAGACAGTGACCCAAGCAGGGAATCAAACCCAGGTCCCTGGAGCTGTGAGGCAGCAGTGCTAACCACTGTGCCGCCCTGTCTGTTTGCATTTCATTCCACATTCCACAGCCTAGACCAAGCAATGAGCCTGTTGCGCCTAAAAGTTGCAAATATCAACTTGTTGTGATTGGTTTAAAATGAAGAATTTTGCACCCAAGTTTTGTGTTGTTGAAGAAAAATGTGTTTGGAAACCTTTGCTGAATTTCAGAGGAGGAGCAGCCTTTCTCTGGTGTGGCATATCTCCTGCTGCCCCCTCATTCACATAGCTGAGTTCCCAACGATCAGATGCTATAAATCTAACTGCATGTGTTGAACCTTAAGTTATGAACTGGAAAGTGTACATTGTTCGGCATTAATCAGTACCAAAGTAATCTTTGCAGTACCATCAATATTTTATCATGTTGTGGTTGTGAGTCACATTTTTAATGTAATTTGTTTGCTGTGTGCAGCGTGTGAATAATTATTTTGATTTTTACGATTGGAACAATATTGTTGGACGTAATTCCAATTTGATTGGAGAAAACACATTTTACTTTACGAAGGGAGCGAGTGTGCCTTTCAGCTGTAATACTTAATGTCACCTCTTAATCATACTTGTGAAAATCATTGCAGCCCTTTTGTTTCATGGTCTCAAAGGCATTTATGTGCCTGCTTGTTGAACTGAGAAGCTTATTCCTTCACAGCTTCTTTGACTTCAGGCATCAAATTAGAACAGGAGAAAGCCACAAGCAACTCACTCGACCCTGCAATGTCCTTATTTATAGCTGGGGACTTGTGCCAAAGCTGAGATGGCTATCTGATGTACCACTTAAGCAACAATTCAACCTAGTCATTTTCCTAGAATCATATCTTTCAGTGACCATCCCAGACTTGCTCCAACACCATCCCTGGTGTATCCTGTCCTGCTGACAAGACAGACCCACCAGAAGTGTTGGCATAATGGTACACAGTGGAGCAAGAATAGCCCTAGCGGGCCTTAACATTGACTGCAGGTCCCATTAAGTGTCATGTTGCTGATGACCGCCTTTTTCTCATTCCATATTTTGTTTCTTCTGATTCACCTTCTGAACCATTATTTGTAATCTCTCTCCCATCCACTCTAATCACTCGTGTATCCCCTGTTGTTTTAGTTTTAAACCCAGCTTTTAAGTTAACCAGACTAATTTGATAAGTATTGAGTGTATGTTGAAAAGATTCTGATATAGTATGTGCTTGACTGATTTCATTTTATTAATGTTGAGCTATAACTTGCCTCCATTAAAGGTTCCGAACAAATTTCCTTCCTTTCCCGATAGTTCTAAATCCTGTCTCTGAATTATCAGTACTTTTCTGTCCTCATTTCTATTGCTTTCACTCAGTGCCTTTCCAAACCTGACATCTCTCTGTTTCGTTCCTTGATCTAAAAGTAACACTTTCTTTTCAGATTGCAAATTCATTTTCCTTTTAATTTTTGTTAGCTGTTTCACAGAATGGTCCTTGAGAGTGGCACTCTGGCTTTTCATGTTTTGGACAATGGCATGAATATATTTGTGGCATGAATGTGTCTGTAGTTTTACAAAAGTAATTATAAGAAGCAGAAATGTGCATATGAATGTCCCAAAATGTAAAATCTGATTGCAATGCATTGTTGTAATCTGGTGTAATTGGCAGTAAGTAGGATAGATGACATTTTTTACTTTGTTTATTGACAGGTCACATTTTCTTCACTTAACTTCCTTCTGCATACAAAAGCTTTACTTTCAACCATCAATTTCTTGACAACGGTTGTCCCGTCAGGCAACCTGGGCTCTGTTGATAAGGATCATGAAGTGAAAGCACAAAAGAAGGAACAGGATAAAGAGATTGCCACAAAAACAGGTACATGGCTTCAGCAGGGCTTCATGTTAGGATTATCTCTTCGCCAATTGGACTACTCACTGCAAGTATTAATAAATGTAGACGGAAATTTCAATTAGCCAAACTGCGTTCCAGGTTTCGTTCTCCTTTTTTCCTGTTGGATAATATTATTGCTGGCATTCTGGAGTATAATCCACTTTGATTTGTGAGAGCTAACTTGCCACTTTTTCCTTTACTCACAATCCATGCACGTCAATTTACCTCAAACGCATTACAAATAATAAGTGACTTTGGTTCACTATGTGTTTATTTTAATTCTGTTAATTTTCCCTTGTGCTTCTCTCCTGAGGATTATCTTTAATCTTCTCCCCTCATCTGGAACATTTGACAAGCTGAGGTATGGTTCAAGGGCACTGGTGCCTGTGTAGCGTCATTTAATTAGTAATCCTGGATAGTCAGAGGGCGCAAGTTGTTTTCCCTGTGGGATGCAGGAAGCATCGTCACATTGCCCTATTTGTATTTTCTAATTTAGAATCAGATGCATTTCAGAAGTATTTCATTGAATGTGAAATACTTTGACCATCTCGTGAATAAGAAGCACATGTAAATGCGAGCTAGTTCTTCCTTGTTACTTGACTTCATTACCATATTCTTTTTGTCACTGATTTGAATTGTTTGTCCTTCACACATTTAGTAGAATTAATACAACGTTGTCACTTGAGCCTCAGCAACACACGCACACGCACTTTTCGACAGGGTTTTGCAAGCTTCTGAAGAGACATTTCGGCATGCACGCTAGAAACAAACTTTTAAACAGTTTACAGTCAGTTTTTGATCCTTGCCTGGTCCTCGCTCATCATTAGGTGAACTCCTGTATGATGAATGTGCTCAGCTGGCTGACAGCTCCTCCTCCAGTTTTAATTTCTGATTTCCTGACCCACCACATTCCGCTGGGACTCCATGATAGGGTCATAGTGCATGGATTGATATTGGAGATCTTACTGAAACGTTCAAGATGCTGAAGGGGCTTGACAGGCTAGATATTCAGAGGTTGTTCCCTCCTGGCTGGGAAATTTAGAACACGGGCACAGTTTCGGGATAAAGGTCAACCGCTTAGGACCGAAACGAGGAGAAATTTCTTCACTTGGAGGATTGTCAGTCTTTGGAATTCTCTACCACCAGAAAATTGGGGATGTTCCAGTATTGAATACATAGGATTTTTGGTCTCCTGTGAAATTAAGGGGTAGGGAGCATGTGGGAAAGTGGAGTTCAAGCCTAAGTATCATAGTTACGCGACAGCGCAGAAGAAGGCCATTCAACCCATCAAGTCTGCAACGACAACAATCGCATTCCAGGCCCTACTCCCCACAACGCCACACATTTACCCCACTAATCCCTCCAACCTACACATTCGAGGACACTATGAGCAATTTGAAGTGGCCAGTCAACTGAACCCGCACATCTTTGGACTGTGGGAGGTAACTGGAGGAACCCCACCCAGACACGGGAAGATTGTGCAGTCACTGCATAGACAGTGACCCAAGCTGGGAATCGAACCTGGATGCCTGGAGCTGTGAGGCAGCAGTGCTGACCACTGTGCCACCATAAGGCTAACAATATTAATAGCTGAGCAGGTTCAACAGGCAGAATGGAGCCCCGTTCTCATTTCATAAGAACATAAGAAATAGGAGCAGGAGTAGGCCATCTAGCCCTTCGAGCCTGCCCTGCCATTCAATAAGATCATGGCTGATCTGTCGCTGCTCAGTTCCACTTTCCCGCCCTCTCCCCATAACCCTTAATCCCCTCTCTTATCAAAAACCCATCAACCCGCGTCTTAAAAATATTTAGCGAGGCAGCCTCCACCACTTCAACGGGCAGAGAATTCCAGAGATTCACCACCCTTTGAGTGAAGAAGTTCCTCCTCAACTCCGTTCTAAACTGCCCCCCTTTTATCTTGAGGCTGTGCCCCCTAGTCCTACTGTCTTTTTTGAGCGGGAAGAGTCTTTCCACCTCTATCCTATCCATCCCATTCATCATCTTATAAGTCTCAGTGAGATCTCCCCTCGTTCTTCTAAACTCTAACGAGTACAAGCCCAGTTTATTCAGCCTCTCCTCATAGCTCAACCCCCTCAACTCCAGTATCAACGTAGTAAACCACCTCTGCACTCCCTCCAAGGCCAAAATATCTTTGCTCAGGTGCGGCGCCCAAAACTGCACACAGTACTCCAGCTGCGGCCTCACCAATGCCCTATACAGCTGCAGTAAGACCTCCCTACTTTTATATTCAATCCCCCTCGCTATGAAGGCCAGCATCCCATTTGCCTTCCTGACCACCTGCTGCACCTGCAAGCTGGGTTTTTGCGACTCATGCACAAGGACCCCGAGGTCCCTCTGCACCGTCGCCTGCTGCAGTTTTTCGCCCCGTAAGTAATAGTCCTTCCTACCATTCTTCCTACCAAAGTGGACCACCTCACACTTGCCAACATTAAATTCCATTTGCCATTTCCTGGCCCATTCGCCCAGCCTATCTAGATCCTTCTGCAGACTCTCCACACCCTCCGCACAATTTGCCGTTCCCCCTATCTTGGTGTCATCAGCAAATTTCGACACCCTACACTCGGTTCCCTCCTCCAGATCATCTATATAAATGGTAAAAAGCTGAGGCCCCAGCACCGACCCCTGGGGCACTCCACTAGTCACCATCCGCCAATCCGAATAGCACCCGTTGACCCCCACTCTCTGCCTCCTATTTGACAACCAATCCTCTATCCACGCTAACACCCTACCCCCAACTCCATGTCTCTCCATTTCCTTCTTAAATTCTTTTAGGAGTGCACCAAATAACAGCCTCAGCTGAGTTGAGTCAATGTTGAGCATTGACTCACTTGTACAATCCAAGCAAACGTGCAATTTTAAAAATAAAGCTGTAGAAGAATTACTGTGAGGTGGACATCCTCCTGATCAGGGTTGATATTTTCACAGCCTTTCTGAGAGGTGGAAATGTCTCAGACGCAATTTTTTTTTCCTTCAAAAAGGAGAAATTTCTTAACTCCAAAAGGTGACAGATCTTTGGAATTGTTCACCACAGAGAGCCAAGGCAGAGATTGATAGACTTTTAAACACTCAGGAAATTAAGAGATTTAGGAATAGTGATGAAGGATGGGTGTAGTGCAGGGTAGAAGACCAGCCATCATCATACTTAATGAAAGAGCAGAGCTGAATCCTGTTTTTTTGCATATTTCAGCAGTATTGGCATTCAATTGAGTGAGTGTGTTGAACTGTGGAAGTTGTGAGAACTCGGATGGTAAAGCAATGTCAGAGTGTCTGAGCTGAAATGGAAGTATCGGCAAAAGAGGCAAACTAAGTTTCTGTGAAATATTCTCCCTGAAGGGAATCTGAATACTTTAAAATATATGAATAATGTTGACTTAACATTGCTCAATTATTATGCCAGTCTCAGGAACAAATTGCAAAATAGAGGTTTATAAAATGTTGAGAGGTATAGATAGGATGGATTCTCGGAGGCGGTTTCCCAGGGCTGAAATTGTCACTACGAGAGGACACAGGTTTAAGGTGCTGGGAAGCAAGTACAGAGGAGGTGTCAGGGGTAAGTTTTTCACTCAGAGGGTGGTGAGTGAGTGGAATCGGCTGCCGTCGGTGGTGGTGGAGGTGAACTCGCTGGGGTCTTTTAAAAGACTTCTGGATGAGTATATGGGATCCAATGGCATTGGAAGTTACAAGTAGTTCTATGGCTTGGTAGGTATAGATGTGACCGGCGCAACTTGTGGGCCGAAGGGCCTGTTTTGTGCTGTAGTGTTCTGTGTTCCATGTTCTATACACAAAGATTATGACGACTCTCCTCCCCTCCCTGTCCCACCCTCCACAGCCCACAGCAGCTCCCCACTTTGATTTTCAGTTCCTTCAAAAGTTAGTGTTTTTTTAGCAATGTTGAATTCTATATTTGCTGTTCCTTTCTGTACAGCTGTCTCAGTCCATCCCAGACCTATCATAATTAAAGTGATTAACACTGCTGCCTCGTAGCGCCCAGGGACCTGGGTTCGATTCCTGGCTTGGGTCACTGTGTGGAGCCTGCACATTCTCCCCGTGTCTGCATGGGTTTCCTTCGGGTGTTCCTGCCTTCAGTCTGAAAGACATGCTGGTTAGGTGCACTGGTCATTCTAAATTCTCCCTCCGTGTACCCAAACAGGCACAGGAGTGCTTTCACAGCTTCATTGCAGTGTTAATGTAACATTTGTGACACTAATAAACTTATTTCACTGCCTGCAGTGGGCTTCAAACAGAAAAGATTGTGGGTTAGGTTGATTGGCCATACTAAGAAGTTGCCTCTTAGTGTCCAGGGATGTGTAGGTTAGAGGGATTAGTGGGTATAATATGTAGAGATATGGGGGTAGGGCCTGACTGGGATTGTGTTCGGTGCAGACTCGATGGGCCGAAGGGCCTCTTTCTGCACTGTAGGGTTCTGTGATTCTATGAAAAGCAAAAGTTTGCCTCTTGATTTTCTATCTACTGGGCTACCTCTGTATCTCTGTGGAAAATAATGCAATGATCCCTTACACATCCTTTATTTCATGCTGTACCGAGCAGAATCTAAAGTCAAGGAATTACTTATTCCCAAACAGTACTTCAAGAAGAAATAATGTTTAATCTGAAATATTTGTTCCATTGTAGGATTTTAATGTAGCCTTTAAAAATCATCAGAATTTCTTTTTGACAGTTTTGAAAAGCTCCAGGGATACTGATGTCATCATGTTCCAGATGTTTGCTATGATGAATGCATTCAACGTGGTTGTATGTGATGAAACGTGCAACATTGCAGACATTAGAGTACAAGGTAAGACTTAGACCAAGTGAGAGTCAACACTCTATTCTATTGCTTCTTAATTGCTGTAATATTTCAGTTGCACGTTGGACTGCTTACCTCAACCACAGGATAATTGAATGGTTACAGCACATTCGAAGGCCATTCAGCCTACTGTGTCCATGCTGGCACTGTGAAGCAACAATTCCCCTCATGTCTTCCCCTGTTGTTTTAAGACAATGGAACCCAATGCTTTCATTCCAGAAACTAACTCTGAAGCCTTCTCTTCCCTGTTAATGCCACTTCCCTTCTCACATCTTCGCTTCATTGCTGTCCAGTTGCTCTCTGTCCTGTCATCCTCAGCTTTCTGGCCCTCCATCCGCTGGATTTTTCTCTCATTTATCAAACATGATTTTATGATTTTTGGAAGAGTTCAGAATTGGGTAGACAAAATGATTTTCCTGACCCTGATTGATCCCCTCTGAGTCAATTTCTAGTCCCTCTGTCATCATTGTGTCTAAAATCAGTAACTTGGTTGAATTTTGTGGATCAAACTTGGGAATATTTGGAGCTTAAGTGGTTCATAACCAGCTGTGCCGTTATAGGGTGACTCGGTGGCAGAATGGTTAACACTTCTGCCTCATAGCGCCAGGAACCCTGGTTCAATTCCAGCCTTGGACTATCTGTGTGGCACATTCTTGACGTGTCTGTGTGGGTTTCCTCCAGATGCTATAGTTTCCTCTACAGTTCAAAGACGTGCAGGTTAGGGGGAATTGGCCATGCTAAATTGCCCCTTCATGTCCTAAGATGTGTCGGTTTGGGGGTGGGCCTGGATAAGATATGGGCATAGTCTAGATGGGCCAAATGGCTCCTTCTGCACTGAAAGGGATTCTATGAAGTCCAGTTTCCTTCAAAAAGGAGAAATTTCTTAACTCCAAAGGGTTACAGATCTTTGGCATTGTTCACCACAAGAGCCAAGGCAGAGATTTGAACGAGAAGAGATTTGAAGAGACTTCTGAACACTCAAGAAATTAAGAGATTTAGGAGTAGTGAAGATGGGTGGGTGTAGTACAGGTAGAAGACCAGCCATCATCATACTTAATGAAAGAGCGGGGCTGAATCAAAAGAAATATTTCAGCAGACAGTGCTCAAAAACCCCTTACTGTAAGAATTTGCCACATTCACCCCTCCATCACTGGCACCTAGTGGCAGCAGTGTGTACGATGTACAAGATTGCACTGCTGCAACTCAGCAAGACTTCTTCAATAGTATTTCTAAACACGTAGAGGGACAAGGGCAGCAGACGCATGGGAATGCCCTCCAAGTGACACCATCCTAAAATATGTTGCTGTTCCTTCACTGTTGTTGAGCTGAAACCCTGGAACTCCTCATTTCCACATGCTCCACTGGTACAAGAAGGTGGCTCAAAACCACCTTCTCAAGGGCAGTTTGGGTTGGCCTGGCTTGGCCATGCCCACATCCCATGAATAAAAAAAAACTCTGATTTTCTATTTGACGTCTGTTCAAATAATGATATTTTAGAAAGAAAAATGATCAAGGCTGCAGCTTCGTCTGTTGTTTTTCCGCATGGCGGAATGTTGAGTCGTACATTGATGGAAAGCCCAACGCAGGAATGTGCAGGTGTCAGCACTGTTAGCTGGACAGCTTGCTAAATAATGGTTCCCCAATCAAATTAAGTATTGGTGAATGTTTGGTTAAATCAGCAAAATACTGCCAGTTTCTCCATGGGCAAACTTGTTTAAAGTGCGTGGGGAAAAGTTTAGAAGAGATGTGCGAGGCAAGCTTTTTTACACAGGGTGGTGAATGTCTGGAACGCGCTGCCCATGGAGGTGTGGGAGCAGGTATGATAGCAGCATTTAAGGGGCAACTAGCCAAATGCATGAATAAGAACATAAGAAATAGGAGCAGGAGTAGGCCATCTAGCCCTTCGAGCCTGCCCCGCCATTCAATAAGATCATGGCTGATCTGTCGTGGCTCAGTTCCACTTTCCCGCCCTCTCCCCATAATCCTTAATCCCCTCGCTTATCAAAAACCCATCAACCCGCGTCTTAAAAATATTTAGCGAGGCAGCCTCCACCACTTCAACAGGCAGAGAATTCCAGAGATTCACCACCCTTTGAGTGAAGAAGTTCCTCCTCAACTCCGTTCTAAACCGCCCCCCCCCTTTATCTTGAGGCTGTGCCCCCTAGTCCTACTGTCCTTTCTGAGCGGGAAGAGTCTCACCACCTCTATCCTATCCATCCCATTCATCATCTTATACGTCTCAATGAGATCTCCCCTCATTCTTCTAAACTCTAACGAGTACAAGCCTAGTTTATTCAGCCTCTCCTCATAGCTCAACTCCGGTATCAGCCTAGTAGGATGGACTTGGAAGGATACAGACTCCGTAAGTGCAAACATTTTAGTTTAGGCAGACATCATGATCGGTGCAGGCTTGGAGGACCACCTTTGTGTTTTCCGCGTAACAGGGAAGGCACTGGAAAAAGTAATGGAACGTGCTTTGTGATATTGCAAATACAGACATGAGATAAAGTGCTCGCTACTAAAGTTCTTTACTCAAAGCACATCCTATACTGTCCTAGGATGTGGTGTTACTGTGAGTTTTTTGAAATGTGTGTTGAAAGGTTTGGTCAACAAAATCCATGCACACCTCCCATTTATTAATCTAATTTCACCCAAATGAATGTTACGGTAGTAATTGAGATGGTTTATTTATTACAGGTTTGGATGCGTCTGCTTCAGTCCAGTCACAGCAGATGGAAGTCTCTGCCAGCCTTCGAGATATCGTTGTTACAGATGTTGATTCAAAGACTCTACATAAAAAGGTAATACGCTGTATGTGCTGATATCACATCTGGGTGAGCATCTGAATTCATGTGTAGGAGTACTGCACATTAGGAATCGGTAGGAATATCTCCAGCTGTGCACCATGAAACGAACTGAAAATTCTGTTTGTTAGAATGCAAAAAACATGTACTGTAGTGCAGTGTTCATTGCCTCACCCAACACAATAGAAGCAAAATAATCCTAGAGCAATGCCCTGGAGTCATCATAAAAATTTCAAACTTGCTTAAAATGGGTTGTTATTGACCGTACAGAGAGTGATCCGCTGGTTTCACCTTTCGTGTTGCATATGCAAAACTATTTAAGGCACAAGTTGCATATTTAAGTTTTGAGTTTGTCGTTTGATTATCTGTGGTATCTGCTTTTCATTTTGTGTGGCTGTATAATTGCAGTCAGGAAAGGGAAGTGCGTTTTAGCAGCAGAATTCTTTTAGGATCCAGCACAAAGTTTGATATCCACGCTAGTTATTTGTTGCCTGGATGTGAGTGCAGCCAGGAAGGCCGCACTTGTTGCCCTTCCTGAGAAAGTCCTGTCCATTTGTCTTCTGATCTTGTACTAATGTTGCTGCTGTGTTGTCATTACAGCACTTGCATCCGGCAAAGGTGATGTGTCTCCAAGTCAGGGTGATGTGTTACTTGTTCTTTCTGGTAAAGGTTGTGGGGCCTAGCTGGCTGTTGTGTTTCTGCAGTGTATTGCAGTGCATGTGGCACTGTGGTTAGCACTGCTGCCTCACAGCACCAGGGACCTGAGTTCAAGTGACTGTTTGTGTGGAGCTTGCATGTTTCTCTCTGTGTCTGTGTGGCTTTCTTCCAGGTGCTCTGGTTTCCTCCTGCAGTCTAAAGATTTGCAGGTTAAATGGATTGGCCATGCTAAATTGCCCCTAATTGTCAAGGGGATCAGTAGGGTAAATACTTAGTGTTACAGGGATTGGCCTGGGTGGGATTGCTGTTGGTGCAAGCTTGATGGGCCAAATGGTCTTCTACACTGTAGGGATTTAATGTATTGTGTAGGTAGACCATACTGTGGACACTGTGGCATAGTGCATAATGTCCCTACCTCTGGGCCAGAAGCTCTGGGTTCAAGTCCCACACCAGGACTTTATGAACGCAGCTTCCATGTGGCCAGGCAGGTTGATTATCAACCGGTAATTAGAACAAAGAAAAACACAGCACGGGAAACAGGCCCTTCGGCCCAACAAGTCCGTGCCGCCATTCCTTCCTGATGGCAGTTGGGAAGAGTGGAAGAATTTGCTGGTCAGTCATACTGCAGAAGGCAATGGTAAACCATCGCAAACGCAAGTACTCTACCAACCATATTCATGGACCAATCCAGTGAGGTCCATTGGCACCAGTGCTGTCTTTAGACATGAAACCTGGAGGAGGAGAACATACTGTAGCCACAGTGTACCAGTAATTGAAGTGCATAGTAAGATGTCTCTCAATATAAACTTGACAGACTTGTGAGGTGTATAAGATATTGAGAGGTATTGGTTGGGTGGATTCTCAGAGGTTTTTTCCCAGGGCTGAAATGGTTGCTACGAGAGAACACAGGTTTAAGGTGCTGGGGAGTAGTAGGTACAGAGGAGACGTCAGGGGTAAGTTTTTCACTGAGGGTGGTGGGTGAGTGGAACCGGTGGTGGTGGAGCAAATTCGATAGGGTCTTTTAAGAGATTTCTGGATGAGTACATGGGTCTTAATAGGATTGAGGGTTATAGGTAGCCTAGTAGGTAGTGATATGATTGGTGCAACTTGTGGGCAGAAGGCCCTGTTTGTGCTGTAGTTTTTCTATGTTCTAATACCAGGTTAAAGTCCAACAGGTTTATTTGGTAGCGCAAGCTTTTGGAGTGTCACTCCTTCAGGTGAGCGAGGGATGAAAGTGCAGTCATTGAATCTGTTTGCGTGGGCTCTGATCAAATAAATTCCACTGGTTAGCGTTGGGTTTCTTGAGAGCTGCAACCCATCCTGGTAAGTAATGTAGGTTCCTGAATTGAGCCTTGCATGTAGTTACCGAGGTACCAGTTACCAGACCTGTTCATAGAATCCCTACAGTGCAGAAGTAGGCCATTCGGTCCATCAGGTCTGCACCGACAGCCATCCCGACCAGACCTATCCCTGTGAGACCCCCTGACACTAAGGGGCAAATTACCATGGCCAATCCACCTAACCCTCACATCTTTGGACTGGGATGAACCCAGAGGAAACACACGCAGACGTGTGGATAATCCACACAGACAGTCGTCCGAAGCCAGAATCGAACCCAGGTCCCTGGCGCTGAGGCAGCTGTGCTAGCCACTATGCTTCCCTGTTTGATACAGTTAAGGTTCTGCTGAATGCTAGCTGTGAAGGAGATGGGGGCCTCTGTGACAGTGAAGGTCTGGGAAGGTGTTGGATTTTTCTTGGTGATGGCTCTAACCTCGCATTTATGCGGTATGAGTATTAGCTATAACACACCCCAAGCTTGGATTTGTCGGCATCCTGCTGTCGACATGACTTGAGCGACTTTATCATGTTCAGCACAATAGAATTGTCTGTAACCCGTTTCCCTCTTCATTAATCAAACATTAATGTAAAAGCACGGCCAGGATTCTGAAATTTTAGATAGTTCTCTTTCCGGCATTCAACAATTAGGAATTTTTTCCTAGTCAGTGTCAAACATGCATTCAAAAGGTGTTCCTTGAATGATTTTGATAATTTGTATTTTACTTTCTTGACTTTGGAGACACTGAGACATATTCCAAAGTAATAGAAAAATTGCTATGTGGAATTGTTTGCATCAGAATGAACAGCTGCCGGTGTACATTTGGAGTGAATATGCTGGGTCGAACCCTTGGTGGGCTGTTGATTTCCTCCTCCCCTCCCCGCCCACGGCTCTGGGCTGAACAGACTGTTCGCAATCTCAGCATCTTGTTTAACAAGGAGCTGATCCTCTGATGCTGTATGCTGTCTGTCACCACAACCGCCTGTTTCCATCTCTGCAGTGTTGTTCATCAGCATTTCTAATAAGAATGTAAGAAATAGGAGCAGGAGTAGGCCATCTAGCCCTTTTGAGCCTGGCCCACCATCCAATAAGATCATGGCTGATCTGAAGTGGATCAGTTCCATTTTCCTGCTTTCTTCCCATAACCCTTAATTCCCCTGTCTATCAGAAATCTATCTACCCGTGAGCGAGGCAGCCTCCACCAGTTCAACGGGCAGAGAATTCCAGAGATTCGCCACCCTTTGACTGAAGAAATTCCTCCTCAACTCTGTTCTAAACTGCCCCCCTTATTTTGAGGCTGTGCCCTCTAGTCCCGCTATCCTTTCTAAGCGGGAAGAATCTCTCTACCTCTACCCTGTCTAGCCCCTTCATTTCTGCCCCTGTCCGTCTGAAACCCTTATCAGTGCTTTTGCACAAGACTGTTTTCATTGCTGTCTTAGCCTCCCATCGTCCATCCTACATAAGACTGAGCTTATTGAAATCTAACTTAGCCTATCCTAACTGCAACAAGCCATGTTCTCCCATTATTCCTGAACTCTGACCTACATTAACTCTCGATCCATCGGTTTGAAAATTCTTATCCTTGTGTTCAAACTCTTTCATGACCTGAGCCACCTCCTACCTCTGTGTTCACTTTCATCCCTACAAAGGTTTTGAAACTCTATCGTGGCAGCTCTGGCCTTTTTATACATTCTCTTGTCACCTTCATCCCACCTCTGTCTCAGCTCTTCCTAAACCCCTCTGCTTCTCTTCCGCTCTTTCCTTTAAGATGCTCCTTGGAACAAGCACCTTTTATCAAATGCTTTGTCACCTGTCCTCGTGTTCTCCTTTTGGCTTTGTGTCTCTTTTGGCATTTATTGTATGATTATACTTCTGTGAAATAGCTTTTGACATTTTACTGTGTTTAAAAACACTACGTAAATGCAGGCGTCTGTAGTTGAGCTGAGTATTTATCTCATTCACTGGAGTAGAAGATTTTAAAAAATGAAACTGAAGGACTGAAATCAATAAAGCAGTCATACCAATCCTCGCAAATTTAGTCTGAGAAGCACAATTACTTAGTAATATTAAGCCTCATTTGTGATCCGTTGAGAGACAAGAAATGCTGAGATTTTCACAGGTATTCAAAAATATGTTATGTAGGCTGCTGCGTGTTATAGGGCAGCACAGTGGTTAGCGCTGCTGCCTCACAGCGCCAGGATTCAATTCCAGCCTCAGGTTAGTGTCTCTTTGGAGTTTGCACATTCTCCCCATGTCTGTGTGGGCTTCCTCTGGGTGCTCTGGTTTCCTCCCATAGCCCAAAGATGTGTGAATTGGGTTGAATGGCTATGTTGAATTGACCCTAGTGTCAGGGGATTAAAAGGGTTAATACATGGGGCTATGGGAATAGGGCCTGGGTGGGATTGTGGACTTGATGGGCCTTCTGTATTGTAGGGACTCTAAATTGCTCTGAGTGTCAGGGGATTGCACAGTAAGAAGTCTCACAATAACAGGATGAACAGACTTTTTAAAAAGTTAAAGAGATTTCTTTCTGTGCTTACCCAGTCCAACGCTGGCATCTCATGTCAGGAGATTAGCAAGGTAAATACATGGGGTTATGGGGATAGGGCCTGGGTGGGATTGCGGTCGCTGCAGACTTGATGGGTCAACTGGCTTCCTTCTGTACTGTAGGGGTTCTATGATTCTACATTCTGGAAAGCCAAATGAAGGGTGATACTGGAGACATCTTTACTGTCTTCAATTTATTTGCAGAGTTAAACATTAGAAGCATCCACCCCCTAATCAGCCAGACTATCTCTCTGTCTCAGTGAATATTGTCCAAGGTCTGGAAAATACGTTAAAGGTGCTACCAATTGTTAAGTCTTGATCAATGTGGCTAGCTGTCGTGCATTCTGTGTACCTTTTTACACAGGATTGGAATTGAAATGAAAGTAAACTGGTAGCTATGCATGTTTTTGTGACATTAGCCCAGTGAGTTGCTGACTGTACATACTAATTGTATGAGCAATTGCAATATTACTCTTATTGAGCAGCTAATAATTTCTTCCTAAGTTTTGCCTAAAATAGAACAGCAACATATTATTTGCACATTGAGTAAAATCATATATTATTGAACTGATATCACAGAATACTACAACGCAGAAGATGCCGTTTGGCCCATCGGTCTGCACTGACGCATGAAAGGACCTGACCTGCCGACCTTAGCCCATAGCCTATAGAATCACTGATACTACTTTGTTGTAGATTGATTTATAATATATTTCCAATAAAGTTAATTTAATTTTCATAATTTAAAATGGTAAAATACTCTGAATTTCCATCAGAATGTTTATCTAAACAAAAAGAAAATTATTATTTTCATGTCCAGCTGATTAATGATGGGGAATAATGATGAATTATTTCTGTCTGCTTAGATGGGTTTTGCTGCTGTGATACTTTATATTGATGGGAATGGAGCACAATTGACAGCATTTTCATTGATATGACCCATAGTGTGGAGATCTAATTGCACTGTAGACCTAGTTTATCCTGTTCCATTTATAGCTAAACCTGCTTCACGTTTGTCCGTTTGGAGTTCGTAATGGCATCTGTTACATGTGTAGGTATTGCAAAATCTATGACTGTACCCCAGCAATAGACTCATACATCTATGGGGTGATTTGCTAGGGCTGAATTATAAAGCCTGAGATAGGTAGGAACAAACTGCTTCCAGGGATCCAGAGTGCGAGAACGTAGATACAAAACTGGATTTAGGAATAGTAGGACCATTTGTATTTTGCATCCTGAACAGCACTGTAGGTGTACCTAACCGCATGGACTCCAGTTGGTCAAGAAGCTGGCTCACTGCCACTTCTCAAGGGCATATATAGGTGCACAACAAATGCTGGTCTGGCCAATGGTGTGAAAAAATAAAATAAATTGCTGGAAAAAGAGACAGGCTGTTGAAACCTTTCATCTTGCAATCATCTGCAGGAATGCCCATTCTAAAGGGAACGACAATTTACACTGCATGGAAAGAGATATAAATTGTTGTTAATTGGTATTCTTGTAAATCTCTTCTGATGAGTGCAAGATGAAAAGCTTCAACAGCATGTCTCCGTTCAGCAATGTTCAGTTCTTTGCTACCAAACGACTATTAATAAAATAAATGGAAAGTTGTGGCGGGGGGGGGGGGGGGGGAGGGGGGGGTGCGCGCAAGGCTGTTGAATGAATTACCAGGGTCATACTTGAAGCAGCAGCCAGGTCAATATTTAAATTAGGTCAGGTGGCTAAGGAAAAGGGGATAACTGGACCAGTGAGTTGAGCCTTGGAACTTGGACTCATGCTCTTGTGACTGTTTGAAATAAGTAGCCTGTTTCCATGTTGTTAAATCTTATGTGATTATTGTGAGGTTAGTCAGGCCATTGGCTCTGTGACCCTTCCTGCAGTGCAACAGTGGTGATTGTTTTTGCCAACCCGGGCATTGGGTTGACAATTTGATGTTTCAACTGTTTCATATTTGATGAGACCATTTTGAATTAATTTTTGTACTTTCTTTTCTAGGCTGTCTCCATTGTTGGAAATGAAGTGTTCAGCTTTAATATAATCTTGTATCCAAATGCTATTGATGGTGAGAACTATGCTGATATGTCAAAGGTGGATGGCAAAGTCACGTTACGAGTTGGCTGTATTCAGATTATATACCTGCATAAATTTGTTATGTCATTACTGGTAAGTTCAATGTGTAATGCCAATTTAAATATATTAACCAATTCAAATTTAAAAACTGTTATATTAAATGTAACTTTAAATATTTTAAAATTTTTTTAAGCATAAAGTGCACTCAAGATGATAACCCCTTCTACCCTAATGCCCCCTTCCTCAACCAGATTTAGTTTAATTTTTGTCTTGGTAAAGTTTTTGGTGTGTAAAGTTTTTGGGTTCTGTAAGCAAGCGTGCAAAATCCAGCAACTACTTGCCAGATAAATCCATTTTGTTTAAATGGATTTTCTGAAGCAACGACTGTTGGTGGCAAGACTGGAAAGATAGTCTTGTTATTTGGAATAGTACATAGCGATTTTTATTTGCATTGAACTCAATCAGTAGAGGGGGATGAGCTTTACAGTTTCATCCAAACGATGACATACAGGCAATATAGTGCAACAGACAATACAACACTCCCTCAGTCAGTGTAACAGATAATACAACATTCCCTCAATGTCAGTGTAACAGACAATACAACACTCCCTCAGTGTCAATATAACAGACAATACAACACTTCCTCAGCGAGTGCCATTCATTCATTTGTGCTCTGGTTGGTTGTAGACCCTTGATTTATTGTCTGATGATGCTTTACCCTGAGCGGTTTTCATAGGCTGTTGTTTTGTCAGTGGTGGTTTGTGATTGCATCCCGCTGTCTAGGGCAGGACGAGAAAGCCGGTCTCAACTCTACCTCATCCAGAATAGGAATCGAACCTGTGCTGTCGGCAATATTCTGAACCAATTGCTAGTCACCTAAGCCAACCAGCCCCCTATACCAAGCCATATAGCATACCAAATAACCAGTACCATACAGCTACTTTTGCAGAGATTAAGACAAGCTTCAAGGGCTAAATGAACTATTCCTATTCTTAATTCTTATCGTCAATTATTATTTCATTTACATTTCAAATATCTTTTCTCTCCACAAGATGCACACAACACAGCAGCAAGCATCAGTACAGTCTGTTAATGCTATTCCGTGACTGGAGACAGGAATCATATAATCCCTACAGAGCAGAAGAGGCCATTTGGCCCATCGAGTCTGCACTGATTCCCCGATGGAGTGTTTTACTCAGGTCCTTTTCTCTGCCCTATCCCCATAATCCCATACATTTCCTATGGCTAATCCCGCTAACAGCTTTGCATCTACATTCTGTCAGTCTGAGTTTGTGGAAACAGTTTGTTCCTACTTATCTCAGGCTTTATAATTCAGCCCTAGCAACTCTAATGCGTCTGTGGACACTAAGGAGCAAATTAGCATGGCCGATCCACACAACTTGCACATTTTTGGAACATGGGAGGAAACCAGAGCACCCGGAGAAAACCCACGCAGACATGGAGAGAACGTACAGACTTCACACAGACAGTCACCCAAGGTCGGAATTGAGCCTGGGTCATGGAGCTGCGCTGCCCCAGAGCATTACAAACATCAGGCTAACAGAGAACAGAAAATAATTATTGACATCAGTGGAAAAATAGAAAAAAGGGATTCTGGATAAATAGATATCAAAGATGTCATATAAATAAATCCATTTTTATTCTTTGCATCTGTGAGAAGGTGTGCTGGATTGTTTAAGGTTTTGCAAGTGTGCCACAGGGAGCGTGTTATGACGTATTAGCTCAAATAAGTTTGAATTTAATCAAAAGTTGGTAATCAGTTTGTGTTAAATCACAGACTAGATTTACTGTTGTGGAAACTTTTTATTAATTGCAAAGCTACGTTGTGTCTGCACAAGTTAAAGGGTGCGCTGTTTGTCTGTGGACAGAAGCTTAGATCATATAATGCCTGATGTATAATTAAGGTGTTAAAGTGTTGGTGTGTGTTCCTTTTAAAGCCATAAACAATTAATGTGAATGTAGGTTAACAACAGTAAGTAGGCCAGGCTGGATCTTCACAGTTTTAACGTCACACTCTAATTGTTAGAGCAAAGGTGGATTAGTTTAATTGGTTAGATCACGGAATCGTGCAGACTGGAAAGTACACCATGTTTTCAGGTGAGAATCTGCACGCACACCAGTAAAGTGTGACACAAAATTTGACTGAGATCCTTTTGATGTTTGAGTAAGCAATCCACTCTTCCACTTGTGATTCACTAGTGCTAGCTTGTCACTTTCTGCCTGTTCATTTTCATTCTGATTCATCTACTGCAGTGGTCATGTGGTTAGCATTGGGAAGTTTACACTGGCAAATTACTACTTTTAAGTAGAGAATGACAATTTATATGGCACAGAGACAGGCCATTCGGCTTAAACAGTGCATGCTGATGTTTATTCTCGACTCGAACCTTCCCCCCCCCCCCCGCCACTCCTCCCCATCTTGCCTCAAGTAAATGTACCATTGTCACAATCTGTTCCCTGAATAGATGCTGGCGCTGAAATGCATTTGCGTTATTCATTTCAACCACTCCCTGTGGTAGTGAATTCCACATTCTCTCCACTCTCTGGGTAATTTGTTTTCAATTTTAAGTTTACTTATTTATTAGTGTCATGAGTAGCCTGACATTAACACTGCAATGAAGTTATTATGAAAATCCCCTAGTTGCCATACTCCGGCACCTGTTTGGGTACAATGAGGGAGAATTAGCATGGCCAAGGCACCTAACAAGCATGTCTTTAGGATTGTGGGAGGAAACCGGAGCACCTGGAGGGAAACGCACACAGACACGGGGAGTACATGCAGACTCTGCACAGACAGTGACCCATTCTGGGACTCTGGCACTGTGAGGCAGCAGTGCCACACCCAGCAGGAATTCACAAAACTCCAATGCGCTTCCTTCAATTTACTTGAGCATTTTTTCAAATATATTTAACTGGAAATGATCAAATCTGAATGCAAACTGTTGCTACTGTTTTTACTGCAGAACTTCTTTGACAAGTTCCAAGCAGCAAAGGAGGCGTTAAGTGCAGCCACAGCACAAGCAGCAGAGAAAGCAGCCTCCAGCGTGAAGGATTTTGCTCAGAAGAGTTTCCGGCTGGCAATGGACATTAATTTGAAAGCTCCAGTCATCGTCATCCCCGAGTCCTCCAGCTCGATGAACGCTGTGGTGGCAGATTTGGGTTTGATCACTGTTCAGAACAGATTCACTCTGATCCCAGGCGAGGGCTTCTCGGTGCCACCTGTGATGGACATCATGGACGTTCGCCTAACGCAGCTGAAACTTTCGAGGTAGCGGTAAAATTCTTCATCTTGAGGTCCAGTGAGTTTACTGTATCTGATTGCCTTTGCCTCAGGTTCTTCCCAGAGTTAATTGCTCTGGGGAGCTGTTTAACAAACGTTTGCAGTACCATCTGATGATTGAATAGGCTCAATATTCTGTGTTAAGCGTTTCACATGTATCTGTCTAGCTCTACATAAATTAACAGTAAATGAATCTTCGAAGAATTTAGAGAGGCAGAGAGATTCAGGGAAGAAAATTTCAAAGCTCGTGGCCTTGGTAGCTTTAGGAAAGGACACAGATGGTGGAGCTGTTAAAATCAGGGATGCTCAGGTGGCCAGAATTGGAGGATGGCCAGGTTCTCAGAGGGAGGACTGAATGGGGTCAGGAATCAGGAAGATTGAGACCATGAGGGGTGAGAATCTTAACGTCAATGTATTGCTACATTGGGTCAGTGAACACATAGGTGATGGGCAAACATGACTTAGTTCAACTTTAGATGAAGGTAGCAGACCCTTGGATGAACTTAAGTTTATTGTAAGTGGAAGATGGGAGGCCAGCAAAGTGTATGCAGAATAGTCTAGTTTAGTAACAAAAGCAGAAATTGTAGAATCCCTACAGTGCAGAAAGAGGCCATTTTGGCCCATTGAGCCAGCGCTGATTATAATTCCACTCAGGCTCTAACCCAGTAACCCCACTTATTTAACCTGCTAGTCCCTTGATATTAAAGGTCAGTTTAGCATGGCCAATCAAACTAGCCTGCACATCTTTGGAGTGTGGGAGGAAACCAGAGCACCCGATGGAAATCCACGCAGGCATGGGGAGAACGTGCATACTCCACACAGACAGTGACCTGAGGTCCCTGGCACTGAGAGACAAAAGTACAACTTTAGTCACAATGGTTAGCACGTGTTTGATTCCTGGCTTGGGTCACTGTCGATGAGCAGTGTGCACGTTGTCCCCGTGTCTGCATGGGTTTCCTCTGTATGCTCTGGTTTCCTCCCACAGTCCGAGAGCATTGGCCCATTCTAAATTCTCAATCAGTGTACCTGAACAGGCACCGGAGTGTGGGGACTAGGGGATTTTCACAGTAACTTCATTGCAGTGTTAATGTAAGCCTACTTGTGACACTAATAAATAATCTTTAAAAAAAACTGTGTCACCATGTTGTCCAGTAAAAGAGATGCTTTTGTATTTGTTGGCAAAAAGCAAGTAGTAAAAATTAGTAGTAAACACTTGGTCACAAAAAGCAGGCTCAGTGAGAGAGGCTGAATGGCTTTCATTTCTTTGAGGAGTTCAGCAACATATTGACTAAGTCAGGGGTGGAGATAGTGAAGTGGAGCTGTCTTGAATGTGTGCATTGCCAGGATGGTGTTTGACTCTAAATGCTTCCTTCCCCATGATTGACCCGCCTGTCATTCACTGCCTGGCTTCACACATGAAGAATGGGGATTGGACTGTTTGGAGGAT
Source organism: Carcharhinus amblyrhynchos (assembly GCF_965287045.1). NCBI lineage: Eukaryota > Metazoa > Chordata > Chondrichthyes > Carcharhiniformes > Carcharhinidae > Carcharhinus > Carcharhinus amblyrhynchos. The sequence continues at coordinate 4,865,126 of NC_137355.1, forward strand.
AACATTGGATCTGCATTGGAGCAGAGACAAATGCCTTCTGGTGGAATGGATGAAATGATCAATCTCCATCCTGCCCCCACATCCCAAAAATAGGTGAAGAATTGTAAATGATAAATTTGAAATTATAGCTTACAGTCAGTTTAAAGCAATATCTTATTGGTCTGGAAGGAAATGGATTATTACTTCAACATAATTACACTTCAGTTGGTTATGTACTGATTCACCTGCATTTTTCCACTAGGACTATCCTGCAGACCAGTTCACCTCAGCTTGACATTCAAATGCTGCAGCCCATTGATTTACAACTCTCTGTGCAAAGAAATTTGGCAGCAGACTGGTATCTCAAAATACCGAGTGTTGAAATCAAAGGACATTTAAAGACTATGAATGTGGGTAACAACTTGTTTTATGGTTGCTTTATTTTGTTGTCATGTGCATCTTCTGACCTGGGAAGCTCTATGCCAAGCTGTACCTGTTATAGTCAGCATGCTGTCTTTAATATTTGCAGTGTAACCCTATAGAAATACGTGCAGCCTGATTTCCTTTGCTTTATCTATGAGCTCTCCTTGTAGGGTTTAGACGTGGGAAGTTTTTAATCACGTCCACGCTTTCCAATTGGGATCCATGTGGTAATAGGAATGCTGGTTGATACTTCCTTCATCTTAGTCCCTTGGAGAGGGTGACTTAAGTTAGTGAAAATCCGCAGTAGAGTTCTAACAGTTGGTCAAATAGCATATTTTTCTCCAATAAATTCAGCACTGCCCAATCCACATTCTGTGCATCATTCTCGTGTGCAGTATTCTAGCAAAATGGAAATTGTTAACCCTCATAGAATCATAGGATCCCTGCAGTATGGAGAGAGGCCATTTGGCCCATTTGAGTCTGCACCAACCATGATCCCACTCAGGAACTACCCCCACATCCTTATATATTTACTCACTAATCCCTTTAACCTACACGTCTCAGGATACTAAGGGGCAATTTTTAGCATGGCCAATCAACCTAACCGGCACATCTTTGAACTGTGGGAGGAAACCCGCGCAGACACGAGGAGAATGTGCAAACTCCACACTAACAGTGACCTGAGCCGGGAATCAAACCCAGGTCCCTGGAGCTGTGAAGCAGCAGTGCTAACCACTCTGCGACCGTGCTGCCCCATGGCATTGTAATTCATAATCCCACATACATTGGTAGAAGGTACAGGCCTGAAAGTGGAAAGCACCTCGTCTGCATAGACAATGAGTTAGGAGAAAATCGGCCCCGTTAATTTTTACACCATCAAAGCGCTGATCGTCAGGTCACCTGTCACACACGTATGACCAAATGTGTTATGATGTGGGTATGCTGGCGTTGGACTGGCGTAAACACAGTAAAAAGTACAAATGTGTTATTGCAGACTTAAGGTTACTAATGTTGTGGCATCATGCTAATTTGTTGTTTGATGATTACGTCAGTACAAATTGCTGCTTCAATTATTTTCATTGAGCTGCATTGGACCGAGAAGTCACTGCAATGACTGATGTTTGGCTGTTGATCAAATGTGTCCATCTGTCATTCAAAGATATGACTGTTTTAGCCTGTATATGTTCCTGGTTTTGATAAGCTTGTAATCTAGTGGTGGACGATATCTTTTAATGTACGTTTCTTTCCAGTAACACGTTTCAGGGCTTAGTTCATACTTAGGAAGTACAACATAAAAGATGAAAATACTGGCAAAATAACTGGCATAGACAGCCAAGAGGAGCAAAATCTTTTCTCTCTTTGTAATAAGTCAATGCCAGTTGAGTACAAACTGTCCATTTCCACCAGCTGAGTCAGGTGCCAGGGATCTATCAGTTCCAGGCTTCATATCTGCTCCTGTCATACTGGGCATGCTTGTTCATTTGGTTATTATTTGCTGCTCCCGCTTGGTCATTAGGAAAGTAGAGTGTTATGCTAGCATGGGATTTTTATGTAGGAAGCAAAGGTAGCACTATGATATCATTTGGGGATTGTGCATCAGAATGTTTGCACACACAGCAGTATTATTCTCCTGACACCCGGACATTGAGCATTGGGTGGAGTTCATTGAACCACACAGTATCAAGGGAGGCTGCTCAGTCCTTTGCGCTTGAGCTGGCTCTTTGAAAGTTCCGCATCTCAGTTTCTCCTCAGACCCTGTACATTTATCATTTGCAGTTTTGAGTTGTCTTTTGGAAGTTCCTCTACTGCTTCACATAGTGTGGTTGAATTCTTAACACCCCCCCCGCTGCAGGGTTGGGGGGAGTGCTTATTTTTCCTCTAGTTTTTTACCAGTGTTTTTAAATCTATGGCCACCTCTTTCGTTAGATGGGTGAAGGAACAACCAGTTCCGAAAGCTAGTGGTGTTTGCTACAAATAAACCTGTTGGACCTTAACCTGGTGGAGTGAGACTTCTTACTGTGTTTACCCCAGTCCACCGCCGGTATCTCCATATTCTGCCCATCCAGCAAGAGGAAGTAGTTTCTCTTCATGTTTTCTTTTAAAACATGTCATAAGATTGAACACCTCTGTTGGGTCCCTCCTTGGCCTTCTCTGTTCTCAAAACAAACATCATTTTATTGAAGACACTTATCCCTTACATTATCCTGTAAATCTTTTCTATACTCTCTGCACCAAAGCTTTAACATCTCAGAAGTGTAGAGAGTACTCCAGCTGAGGCCTCACCACTGATTTGTAAAGGTTTAGCATGACTAGAGAGGAAAATGTGGTGGAGAGTTTTGTTTGTTGCCAACAGGACCCAACTGATATTACTTTGATTGAAAAATCAGGCAGGTTCTGAAAGGGATGTCCAATCCCCCCTGCTAGTTTCACATCAGAAGCAATGTTTAGCTTTGGAATTCTGTACCTCAACAATTAGTGGAGGCTCGATCATTGAATATATTCAAGGCTGAGGAAGACTGATCCAAGAGGGAGTTGGGAGGTTTTTTCATTCAACTGTGGGACATGGGCATTGCTGGCTGGTCACCATTTATTGCCTGGCCCTCGTTGTCCAAGGGCAGTTGAGAGTCAACCACGTTGCTATGGCTTTAGAGTAAGGATGGCAGATTTCTTTCCCCAAAAGACATTAGTGAACCAGATGGGTTTTTCTGACAATCGACAATGGTTTCATTCTGTTAAAAAGAAATGTCCAACTCCTTTGCAGCAGACAAGAAAGTGGGATTAAGGTCACAGTCAGATCAGGTGCGATTTTATTGAATGAGTAGAGCAGGCTCAAGGGGCCAAAATGGCCTCCGACTGTTCCTGTTTCTTAGGTTTTAATTTCAGTAATGAAAATTTACCTCGGCTGCCAGAAGAGGCATAATTGTCGTTACTTGTAGTTAGGACTTCCACAGTGAACGGTAAGACCTCAGGGAGTATCGTGGAACAGAGGACATTGGAGTTCAGGTGTACGTGGAGTCACAGGTAGATATGGCAGTGAAGGTAGCTTTTGGCGTGCTGGCCTTCATCAGACAGGGCATTGAGTGTAGAAGTTGGGAAGTTATGTTGTAGTTGTACAAGATGTTGGTGAGGTGCACCTGGAGTATTGTGTTCAGTTTTGGTCACCTTGCTATAGGAAAGATGTTATTAAACTGGAGAGTGCAGAAGAAGCTTACAAGAATGTTGCCAGGGCTGAAAGGACTGAGTTATAGGGAGAGGTTGGACATGATGGGACTTTTTTCTTTGGAGTGTAGGAAACTGAGGGGTGACCTTTATTTTTTGATTTGATTTATTATTGTTACGTGGATTAACATACAGTGAAAAGTATTGTTTTTTGCGTACTATGCAGACAAAACATACAGTTCTTAGAGAAGGTAACAAGAGAGTGCAGAATGTAGTATTACAGTCATAGCGAGGGTGCAGGGAAAGATCAACTTAATGTGAGGTAGGTCCACTCAAAAGTCTGATGGCAGCAGGGAAGAAGCTATTCTTCAGCCAGTTGGTATGTGACCTCAGACTTTTGTATCTTTTTCCTGATGGAAGAAGGTGGTGGGGTCCTTTAATTATGCTGGCTGCTTTGCCAGGGCAGCGGGAAATGTAGACAGTCAATGGATGGGAGGCTGGTTTGTGTGATCTTTTGTAATTCCTTGTGGTCTTGGGTAGAGCAGGAGCCATACCATGCTGTGATACAACCAGAAAGAATGCTTTCTATGGTGCATTTGTAAAACTTGGTGAGAGTCGTAGCTGACATGTCAAATTTCATTATCTTCCAAGAAAGTTGGTGGGCCTTAAGTTTGGGGGACCAGGACAGGTTGTTACTGATCTGGACACCTAAAAACTTGAAATTCTCCACCCTTTCCATTTTGACCTCGTTGATGTATACGGGGCGTGTTCTCCTTTACGCTTCCTGAAGTTGATGACAATCTCCTTCATTTTATAGAGCTTTATAGAGGTGTATAAAATCATGAGAGGCATGGATAGGGTGAATGCACTCAGCCTTTTTCCTAGGGTTGGGGAATCGGGAACTGGAGGGCATAGGTTTAAGTTAAGAGGGGAAAGAATTAGTGGGAACCTGAGGAGCAACATCTCTTTACACAGAGCGTGGTATTTATGTAGAATGAGGTGCCAGAGGAAGTGGTTGAGGCAGGACATTTGAAAGACATTGGACAGATAAATGGATAGGAAGGATTTAGAGGAATGTGGGCCAAATGCAGGCAAATGGCGTTCGCGTAGATGGGCTTTTTGCTTGTATGGATATATTTGGGCCAAAAGGTTGTCTCCGTACCATAGGTTCTTTGATTTCAGAGCGGAATGTTTCCTTTCTGTTGAAGTTCTGTTTTACTTTTTTCCTCTTATTTTCCTCTTTCAGATTGTTCTCAGTGAAGAAGATCTGACTGTCCTGATTAAGATCTTTCAGCAAAACCTTGGTGAAGGCAGCCAGGAGCCAAGTGGAGCAAAAGCACTTAAGGATGACGAAAAAAGTAATGGCAAAAAATATCATTCCTACACCTTGTGTTGAAATCATAAAGCATTGCCCTTTTGAATAAGAAAGTGACCTGCAAAAAGTTGAATTGGCCACATCCACTTTTCATTTAATTTCAATTGTCTCCCGAAGAGCAGTTGTCCTTTTTTTTTGATTCTTTCCTGATGAGACAGTACTTTTTTCCTCGCTCTCTGCTACCACAATTATGTGCAAAAGCTGATAACATTTGGCCTAACTTTAAACATCCGATTAAGGAATGACGTTACTGAAGGAGATCCAACTTAATTGCCCAGTGATTACGCAGAACTGGTTTAGTTGCGTCTGCGTTGAAAACCCTGCAATTTAGTGAGCTGTTTAATTGAGCATTTTCTTTAACTATATACCCGTGCCTTTAATTTGAGGATGAGTCAGGCTGATTTCCACCCTTAATTTCACTGATGCTGTTCATCCTCTGCGACCTTTTCCTTTACAACACAATCAAAAGCTCTGTTGATGAGAGGCAGAGTAGCAAACACTTGACCAGAAACAAAGTCAGTATAAAATTATCAAGAGATATGAGCTGCAGTCTTAACATTCTTGTGGACCAAAAAATAGTTTTTATTGAGTCTATTATTTTTAAAGAGCTTATTTGTTTGAATTGTATGTCTCAACCTTATAGAATCATAAAATCCTACAGAACATAGAACATTACAACGCAGAACAGGCCCTTCGGCCCACGATGTTGTGCCGACCAGTTAAAAAGCAATGACCCTCTAACCTAAACCAAACCCTTTCCATCCATAAACCTATCCACGGATCTCTTAAACGCCCCCAAACTAGGCGCATTTACAACTGCAGCAGGCAGGGCATTCCAATCCCTCACCACCCTCTGGGTAAAGAACCTACCCCTGACATCCGTCCTATAACTACCACCCCTTAATTTAAAGCTATGCCCCCTCGTGCTAGCTTTCTCCATCCGAGGAAAAAGGCTATCACTGTCCACCCTATCTAAACCTCTAATCATCTTATATGTTTCAATAAGGTCCCCTCTTAGCCGCCTTCTTTCTAACGAAAACAACCCCAAATCCCTCAGTCTCTCCTCATAGGACCTCCCCTCCATACCAGGCAACATCCTGGTAAACCTCCTCTGCACCCTCTCCAAAGCCTCCACATCCTTCCTATAATGTGGGGACCAGAACTGCACACAATACTCCAAGTGCGGCCGCACCAGAGTCTTGTACAGTTGCAACATGACGCTGCGGCTCCTAAATTCAATCCCCCTACCAATAAACGCCAAGACACCGTACGCCTTCCTAACAACCCTATCTACTTGATTCCCAACTTTCAGGGATCTATGTACACATACACCTAGATCCCCCTGTTCATCCACACTATTCAGAGTCCTACCGTTAGCCCTATACTCTACACATCCGTTATTCCTGCCAAAGTGAATTACCTCACGCTTTTCTGCATTAAACTCCATCCGCCACCTCTCGGCCCAGCTCTGTAACTTGTCCAAGTCCCCCTGTAAACTAAGACACCCTTCCTCACTATCTACCACACCTCTGACTTTGGTGTCATCAGCAAATTTACTAATCCACCCAACTATACCCTCATCCAGATCATTTATAAAAATTACAAACAGCAGTGGCCCCAAAACAGATCCCTGAGGCACACCACTCGTAACTGAACTCCATGACGAATACTTACCATCAACCACCACCCCCTGTCTCCTATCCGCCAGCCAATTCCTGATCCAATTACCTAAATCACCCTCAATCCCATACATCTGCATTTTCTGCAGAAGCCTTCCATGGTGAAGAAGGAGGCCATTCGGTCCATCGAGTCTGCATGAACCACAATCCCACCCAAGCCCTATCACCATAACCCCCATGCATCTACCCTAGCTAGCTCCCTGAATTTAAGAGGCAATTTAAGATGGCAAGTCCACCTAACCCGCACATCCTTAAAGTGTGGGAAGAAATCGGAGCACCCGGAGGAAACCCATACGCACAGGGGGAGAACATGCAAACTCCACACACAGACCCTAATTGGGAATCAAACCCAGGTTCCTGGCACTGTGAGGCAGCAGTGCTAACCACTGTGCTGCCGCTTTTCCTTTAATATTGAAGTTTTAAAATGCCCATTTCCCCAACTTGGGTGGCACAGTGGTTAGCCCTGCTGCCTCTCAGCACCATGGACCCAGGTTTGATTCCCAGCTTGAGTGACCGTCTGTGTGGAGTTTGCACATTCTGCCGTGGGTTTCCTTTGGATGTTCTGGTTTCTTCCCGTAGTCCAAAGATGTGCAGGTTAGGTGGGTTGGCCATGCTAAATTGTCCCATAGTGTCAGCGGTACTAGTTAGGATAAATGCGTGAGGTTACGGGGATAGGGCCTGGGTGGGATTGTGGTTGCTGTAGACATGATGGGGCGAATGGCCGCCTTCTGCGCTGTTGGATTCTATGATCCTGTGAACTGAGGTTCAAAATTAGTTAAATGGTGCCCAGTAAAAACTAGTTAAAATCACTGTAGAAGATTTTTAAATAAATCAAATGCTTCAGGTATAAATACTGTTGATCAATCAGCCTTGCTTTCCAAATCAGGGTGATACTTGGTGTATTAATTTGGTAAGATGTCATTCTTCAGCATTGCTGTGAAAAGTCGGTTACTAACAGTCTGTGTATCGATGACTAAACAGAGAAACTCAAAGGTCCCAAGGAGGCTGCCAAGTCTGAAAAAACTATGGCAAGTGAGAGCTCAGCAGCAGATCACCTTCTCGAAATAATGAAGGGAGTGCCAAATGAAAGTGTCAATGTTCAGCTGAACTTTGAAATTAAAGAGGTGAGCTGCATTATTACGTTGCAACTTCCAATAACCTTTAATGGATCACACAATGGAAGCTTCATAGAAGCTTGTTTATTAATGTAGCCCAGCGCTGCAACTCCTACCTGAACACTAAGCTACGCAGTGTACAAAATGAAAAATGCAATTGTACTATCTGGAACAGTTGGAGTGGGGAAGCAGCGTATTAAAATTTAAAAATTCCAACTGGTGTTTGATGCCAGATGAGTGGGTAACTTTATACCCATTGTTTTTCTATTATTTTGAACCTGTATTGGTTTGGGGAAACGAACATTTTAAAGCTTTAATAGTGGCATATTAAAGGGAAAGTGATGGCACAGTGCTCAACGCTGCTGCTTCACGATGCCAGGAACTCGGATTCAATTCTGGCTTCAGGTCACTGTTTGCGTGGAGTTTGCATGTTCCCCCTGTGCCTGTGTGGGTTTCCTCCAGGTGCTCCAGTTTCCTCCCACAGTCCAAAGATGTGCAAGTTATGTTGATTGGCCATGCTAAATTGACCCTAGTGTCGGGAGGATTGGCAGGGTGAATATGTGAGATTATGGCAATAGGACCTCGGTGGGATTGGGGTTGGTGCAGACTCGATGGGCTGATGGCCTCCTGCATTGTAGCGGTTTTATTATATTCTATGATTAACTTCACAGCCTTTGCATGGTGAGAAGTCTTGTGTAGTCATGGGGTGGTTGACTGAAACTACAATCTGAATTCAGGAATACAGTACAACTTAGTTAAAGCTATTAGATAACAGAGTATTGGGGAGAAGGTGCAGGGGTGTGCGTGCAGGTGATGGAGGTGTTGGGGAGAGGAGCTATACATGTGCGAGGACCAAGCCTTGTGGTGAATTTAAACTGTGACAGAAGGAGTGGATGATAGATGGGATGAGCTACTGTGTGCTGGAAGAGTGGGAGCCTGTTGACTGCTTGTTGTTTACCTTGGCGCACTTTCAGTCAAGCTGTGGGATCAGAGTTGACATAGTTTAAGTTTATTGATTAGTGTCACAAGTCAGCTTACATTAACACTATAATGAAATGACTCTGAAAATCTCCTACATTGAGGTATATTGAGGGAAAATTCAGCATGGCCAATGTATCTGACCAGCACATCTTTCGGACTGTGGGAGGAAACCGGAGCACCTGGAGGAAACCCATGCAGATACAGGGGGAAGGTGCAGACTCCGCACAGACAGTGACCCGAGGCCAGGAATCGAACCTGGGCCCCTGGTGCTGTGAGGTAGCAGTGTTAACCCTGTGCCACCATCTGTTGGATGTAATATTAAACCGAAGCCCTGGCTGCCTTTGTGGGAGATATAAAAATTCCCATGGCATTATTTTGGAGAGGATCAGGTGAATTTTTTTGTTTTCTTCACCAACCCAATATCCGTCAATCAACTAAACAGATTTGCCTCCTTTCTGTTTGAGAGACCTTGCTCTGCTCAAATTGGCTGCTGTTTCCTTTCATGATTAAATGAGTGGGCAAAAATCTGGCAAATGGAGTATAATGTGAAGCTGCCCATTTTGGCAAGAAGAATAGAAAAGAAGTTTCTTATCTAAATGGTGAGAGATTACAGAACTCAGAGACAGAAGGATCTGGATGTCCTAGTGCATAAATCACAAAAGGAAATATTGGGGTGGCACAGTGGTTCGCGTTGCTGTCTCATAGCGCCAGGGACCCAGGTTCAATTTGGGCCTTGGTTGACTATTTCTGTGGAGTTTGTATGTCTTCTGTGTCTACGTGAGTTTCCTTCAAGTGCTCCAGTTTCCTCCCACAGTCCAAAGATGCACATGTTAGGTGGATTAGCTGTGTTAAGTTACCCATTTAGTGTCCCAAGATGTGTAGGTTATGGGAATTAACGGGGTAAGTACATGGCGTTATGCGGATAGGGCCTGGATAAGATGAGCTGTTAGATAGTCGCTGCAGGCTGAATGGCCGCCTTCTACACTGTAGAAATTCTATAATATGATTTTAGGTATCACATCTGGAGTAGTGTACAGTATTGTTCTCTTTATTTGAGGAAGAATGTAAATACATTAGAAGCAGTTCAGAGAAAGTTTGCGAGACTAATCCCAGGAATGGGTAGGTTGTCTTGTGAGGAAAAGTTGGAGAGTTTCGATTTGCACCCACTAGAGCTTAGAAGAGTAAAAGGCTACTTGATTGAAACCTTAAGTTCTTGCGTGGTATTGACTGACAGGTTGGATGTGGAGAAGAAGTTTCATCTTGTTGGAGAATTTAGAGCGAGGGTTCACTGTTTAAAAATAAGAGGTTGCTTATGCCTGCATAAGGGCAGTGAGTATCTGGAACTCTTCTTCAAAAGTCAGTGGAAGCAGAATATTTTATTTTAAAGGCAGAGCTAGATAGATTCTTGATTAACAAGGTGGTGAAAGGTTATCTATCAGGGATAGGCCAGAATGTGGAGTTGAGGTTACAATCAGATCAGCCATGATCTTATTGAATGGGGGAAGCAGGTTCAAGGGGCCAGTTGCTCCTGCTCCTAACTCCTATGTTCGTATGACAAACCTGAACACATTTCTAAATTAGTTTGTATCCATGAAATGCTTTGTGAGGTTATAAAATGCGTTTTAGAAATACTATTTTTGTTTTAGCTTAAGGTAAATGCAGTCACCAGTTTTGCACATAACACAATTCTGTAAAGAGCAGTGACATGATTCACCTGTTGGTTGAGTGGCTATTGACCATGGGTCAGGAGAATTGGTTCCTCTTCTTTGGAATAGTGCCGGGATTTACTTCCTACAACAAACAAAGACAGACTGATCCAATGTTGCAGTGTACCACTGCTGCACTGAAGTATTGGCCTTGATAATGTGATGGATCAGATTATGGTGATCAGATTATGGTGATTAAAAACTGCCCAAAATCTTTTTCTCACAAAAAAAAATTGGCATCTAGTATTATGTGGCTCATTTTAGGATCTGCCTGGTCTATGGCATTGCATAGACCAGTTGGCAACATCAGAGACTCACTACAGTCAATCTGTATTAGACAAATACGCTGAAGAATCTTTGTTTTAATTGTTGTGGATTTATACATGTCATTGTCATTGGTAGAACTGTAGTTTAGTGGTGTAACACTGCCATCATCTGGTTTACCCTGATCCTCATTGATCAGACCAGCATTTTCATTGACTGCTCACATCCATAGCTTCATCCTATAATATAAAGGGTAGGATAAAACCAGAGAAACAGTGAAGATAATCTTCCATTGTCTGATTTCAAGAAGAAATTAGATATAGCTCTTGGAGCTAAAGGGATATGGGAGGAAAGGGGACTGGGATATTGAATTCGATGATCAGCCATAATCAGAATGAATGGTGGAGCAGGCTCGAAGGGCCAAATGGCCTACTCCTGCCTCTAGTTTCTGAGTTTGTATTTTTCTGAAGCAAGTATTGATTGGATACTACTTTTTAATCACTTAAAATCTTATAAAGTCACAATGCTGTTAAACTTGCTGTTAATACTAGTAAATCCGTTCTGTTGTCATTTCAGGTTGTGATAGAGTTAACAAAACAAATCAACAAGCAGCAGAGCTCGTTTCTCATCTTTCACGTGGTGCAATTGGGAACAGAGACCAAAGTAAGGAAGTACGATTTGAGTGCGACAGCCTACTTGAAGAAAATTGCTTTGAACTGCTGTGAATTTACAGGTGGGCAATAAGATTTAAGATTCTTTTAAAAAAAAAAGATAAGTTTGTCCCTGGGATGAGGGGGTTCTTGGATAATGAGAAGCTCAATAAATTGGACTTGTATTTGGTGGAATTTGGAAGAATAAGACATGACCTCCTTGCAACCCACAGAATTGTGAAGGGTCTTGATGGTGAACACTCAGCGTTTGTTTCCCCTATCGGGGAATGTAAAACATGAAACACAGTCTCGGGGTAAGGGACCAATCATATAGGACTGACATGAGGAGAAATTACTTCATTCAAAGGGTTCTGCATCTTTGAAATTCTCTACCCCAGAGGGAAGTGGATACTCTGTTGTTGAATACATTTAAGGCTGGAATTAGCAGATTTTTAGTCTTGGGGAATTGAGGGAAATGGGGAGTGCGTGGTTTATGGGTGGCACGGTAACACAGTGGTCAGCACTGCTGCTTCACAGCTCTAGGGACCTAGGTTCGATTCCCAGCTTGGGTCATTGTCTGTGTGGAGTTTGCGCGTTCTCCCTGTGTGGCGCATCGGAACTATCAACCCGAGCTCAACTCATCGATTGACAATTCCGATGCACCACAGCGCAAAACCACACTGACCACCTCAGAGGACAAACATGGGACATGGCGGACAGAGTACTTTTCGTCGTCCAGTACTTTCCCGGAGTGGAGAAGCTACGACATCATCTCTGGAGTCTTCGACATGTCGTTGATGAAGACGAACATTTTGACGTATTTCTTGCCTTCAAATAACCACACAACCTCAAATAAACCATTGCTCGCAGCAAACGACCCAGCCTTCAGGAGAACAGTGACCATGACACCACACAACCCTGCTGTGGCAACATCTGCAAGACATGACGGGTCATCGACACAGGTGCCATCATTTCGTGTGAGAGCACCATCCACCAGGTACGTGGTACAAACACTTGCAAACACGCTGTGGAAAAGATGTCCGAGGCATGGTACACTAGGGAGGCCGTGCAGACGCTACGACAACGGATAAATGAACACTACTTGACAATCACCAGTTCTCTTCCTCTTGGGGAACACTTCAGCGGTCACGAGCATTTGGCCTCTGATCTTTGGGTAGGCGTTCTCCAAGGCGGCCTACACGACATATAACGCTGAGTCGCTGAGCAGAGACGCATGAAGACGGCCTCAACCGGGATCTTGGGTTCATGTCACACTATCTGTAACTCCCACAATTTGTCTGGGCTTGCAAAATCTCACTAACTGTCCTGGCTGGAGACAATACACATCTCTTTAACCTGTGCTTAACCCTCTCTCCACTCACTTGTCTGTACCTTTAACACTTGATTATCTGTAAAGACTCGTATTCCAACCATTATTTTGTAAATTGAGTTTGTGTCTTTATATGCCATGTTTGTGAACAGAACTCCCACTCACCTGATGAAGGGCAACACTCCTAAAGCTGGTGGCATGTTATAATGCCAGTGGAGTGCTTTGTTGTGCATTGCAGAATGCAGTGCTGCATGCGCTGTGAGCAGTGCATTGTAAAGACTGGGTCTTGGGTAGAATCTTTACAGCACTGAAATAGATCATGTCCAAAAATGTATAGGTTAGGTGAATTGGCCATGGTAAATTACCCCTTAGTGTCCAAAGATGAGAAGGTTAGGGGAATTGTGGGGTAAATGTGTGGGGTTACAGGGATAGATTGGGGTGACCTTGGGTAAGATGCTGTCTCGGAGAGCAGATTCGATTGGCTGAATGACCTCCTTCTGCACTAACGGGATTCTATGGTTTACCTCAATAAGCCAATGTTTTACTTCCTCCTGCCCTCATGTCCTTATCTAGCTTCCCCTAGCATGCTTCCATTGCATTCACCTCAACTACTGGAGCTGGAGTATTTCTGAGTATCTTAATCGACACTCATATTTTCAGCCTTTCTTACATGGCAGTTTTTATAAACCATTGTTTATGGTGCATGCACCATCACTACATGCACCTTGCCCTGTATGTATGCATAATTTACATCCTTATCGAACCTTGTCTGTACAATGTGATTTGATTATAAATATTTAATTGATAATTTGAGCTATACTTAGAGATATGTGCTACCAGAAAATTGTGGAAAAAGAGGCCTGATTGAATTATCTGGCAAGCATTTTAGGTGTAACTCTTCACAATGTATTTTTATGGAAATTAGCTGTGCGTGCATGCAGCAATTTTTTCTCCAAATGACTGTTACTGAAGCCATAAAGTATAAACAGTGTTCCATCAGTAATTGTTAAGACTACCCTGGAGTTTAGAGGTATTATGCATGTATTAATTAAACCCAATTTATAGCTTAAACTAAATTTCCAGCAGTGAGACTGCATTTAACCCTGATGTCGATGTGACTTGCTTTTACACGAGCGACAAAATGTCTTCCTTACAACCCCAGCTCACTCATGCCCCATCCAACTTGCATGGAAAAATTACTTGTTGCCTTTGAACAGAAATATGCTCTTGTTCACAAAGTAATCTCTGATCGTAAAGCCTGGGTGAAAATTAACACGTTTATTTTGTAGCAGACAGAAATTTCACATTTCTTGAATCAGTAGAATATGAGCCATTCCAGATAGTTTTGAAGACAGAATAAATGATGAAATAGAAATATACTATTTGCAACTATGCTTTTAAGTACTTATAAAGTTAAAGTGTATTTATTAGTCACAAGTAAGGCTTATGTTAACACTGTAATGAAGCTATTCCCCTTAGTCACCACACTCTGATGCCTGTTCGGGCCAATGCACCTAACCAGCACGTCTTTCAGACTGTGGCAGGAAACTGGAGCACCCGGAGGAAACCCACACAGATATGGGGAGAACGTGCAGACTCCACACATACAGTGACCCAAGGTTGGAATTGAACTTGGGTCCCTGGTGCTGTGAGGCAGCAGTGTTTACCACTGTACCACCCGATATAAAGTTCAACATAGAAGCTGAGCCTGGTTCGTTAATAGACAAATAGACAATAATAGACAAAATAATTGGATTTCTTTTTCAGAGCACTTGGAAATAGTAATCCTCAAACAAAGAATAACCCACAGTTTTAGTATAAGGGTAAGGTTAGCACAAAGCTGCTGCTGTTTTTCTAGACAAAACTGATCTGCCACGTGAAATGGGTGTGTTACTCAAAGTTATATAAAGAAACCCAGCCTGCAAAAGCAACAGCATGATCATGTTGTTTCTTATTAAGCGTATCATGCACGCTTTGAAGTAATTCACCTGTTCCAAAAACACCCTGAACTCTGTTCACTCTGGGTTGGAACAAAAGCAGATATCTTAACTATACTACAATAACTGTTTATTGTGGCATATATACCTGCAATGCACTGCAAGGCTTTCATATTGTTATTGCTATAACAATTTCTTACATCTCACTCTTGGGCTGCTCCTTTGGTTTTTAAATGAATGTGTAACTTCTATTTTGTATCATGTTTAAAACTGACTTGGTTTAAGGGTCATGATGTGGAGATGCTGGTGTTGGACTGTAATAAGTATGGTAAGAAGTCTCACAACACCAGGTTAAAGTTCAAAGATTTATTTGGTAGCAAATGCCATTAGCTTTCAGAGCACTGCTCCTTCGTCAGGTGAGTGGGAGTTCTGATCACAAACAGGGCATATAAGGACACAAACTCAATTTACATGAATAATGATAGAATGCGAGTCTTTACAGCTAATCAAGTCTTAAAGGTACAGACAGTGTAAGTGGGGAGAACTTTTAGCACAAGTTAAAGAGATGTGTATTGTCTCTGGACAGGACAGTTAGTGAGATTTTGCAAGTCCAGGCAAGTCATGAGGGTTACAGATAGTGTGACATGAACCCAAGATCCCGGTTGAGGCCGTCTTCGTGTGTGGAACTTGGCTATCGGTCTCTGCTCAGCGACTTTATGCCGTCGTGTGCCGTGAAGGCCGCCTTGGAGAACGCTTACCCAAAGACCAGAAGCCGAATGCCCGTGATCGCAGATGTTTTCCCCCAACAGGAAGAGAACAGTCTTGCCTGGTGATTGTCGAATGGTGTTCATTTAATCGTTGTCATAGTGTCTACGTGGCCTCCCCAATGTACCATGCCTCGGAACATCCTTTAACTATACTGCAGGAAAGGTTGTCCTGAGGCATAGTGCATTGGAGAGACCATGCAAACGCTATGACTATGGATGAATGAACAGCGCTCCACAATCACCAGGCAAGACTGTCCTCTTCCTGTTGGAGAACACTTTGGTGGTCACGGGCATTCGGCCTCTGATCTTCGGGTAAGCATTCTCCACGATGGCCTTCATGACACAAGACAGCGCAGAGTTGCTTGCCAGAGACTGATAGCCAAGTTCCGCACACATGACGACGGTCTCAAGTGGGATCTTGGGTTCATGTCACGCTATCTGTAACCCCCGTGACCTGCCTGGATATGCAAAATCTCACCAACTGTCCTGTATGGAGACGATACACATCTCTTTAGCTTGTGCTTAAAGCCCTCTCCACTCACATTGTCTGTACCTTTGACTTGATTAGCTGTAGAGACTCGCATTTCAATCATTATTCATGTAAATTGAGTTTGTGTCTTTATATGCCTTGTTTGTGAACAGAATTCCCACTCACCTGACGAAGGAGCAGCTAATAGCGTTTGCTACCAAATTAACCTGGTGTTGTGAGACTTCTTACTTGGTCTAAGGGTGACAATGGATAGAAAATAAATGAATTTGGACATATCTGAAGTCCACAGATGTGCAGGCTTAGGTGGATTGACTTTGCTAAGTTGGCCCTTGGTGCCCTCAATTATGTAGGTAAGGTGGATTCGGGGTTACAGGGATCGGCCGGGCTGTGGGCTTGGCTAAGATGCTGCTTTGATGCAGACTTGATGGGCCGAATGACCACCTTGTGCACTGGGTTTCTATGAAAATAGAACATCAAACTAGCACCAAAAAACTGTTAATACTATTTCACGTTATTTTCGAGAACAGATTTGGACTAGTTTCAAAAATGAGCGCTATTTACAAAAATTTCATTGTCTTCTCAACCCAATCCTCACTGTTATCGTGTTCTGTTTTTTTGAATGTGTATTTATAGTTAAAGTGCAACCTATTGAAATCTAGGTTGATGGAAAGCTCACTACCTCTTATTTTGTTGCAGATTCAAACAGCAAACCGATTAACTTGATCAGTTCTTCGGACAAGCCTGGAGCTGATCTTCTGAAAGTGCAGTATATTAAGGTAGAGTTTTAAGCACTGTAACTCTTGAGAAAAATGGCATTTAAGCGCAAACTGCTCGGTTAACTCCTACCTATCCCAATAAACTAAGACTATCAACTCCCGTTTGTACCAATCAAGCAGATACGAATATGCCTGCATTTGCCAGGTGGCTTGTTTGACATTTCCCATTGCCATGCTATATTAAGTTGTGGCTAATACAGGTTTTCCTCCTCACCTGTCTCTCATTGCAAAAACTCCAGCCTTTAACAGATGAGGATTAATTTAGGCGGACATTAGATAGCGTGTCAGTTATTATAAACTAATTTTTCAGTGCAGATTTGTTTTCCTGAGGTTTTTTTTTGTTTTGAGAATTTCAGGGTTTTTTTTGCAGGTGCCAACACCTGTTCATGAATTTGTAAGTTAGCTTTTTGAGACTTTCCTTTCCAGGGCAAGGATAGAAGAAACATTCAAATCACTGTTTTGATCCTATAATTTACGTAAGATGGGCAGCTGGCCAGCAAGGAGGAGATTCTGTCTGATGTTATATATTGGAAAGCTTAGCAGAACATTTGCTGTAGGTGTTGGGGCAGCACAATGGTGCAGTGAGTTATCACTGCTGCCTCTCAGTGCCAGGGACCTGAATTTGATTCCTAGCTTGGGTCACTGCTTGTGTGGAGTTTGTACGTTCTCACTATGTCTGCGGGGGTTTCCTCCGAGTGCTCTAGTTTCCTCCCACAGTCCAGAGATGTGTGGGTTAGGTTGATTGGCCATGCTAAGAAATTGCCCCTTAATGCTTCAGGATGAGTAGTTCAGAAAGATTAACAGGATAAATTTGTTGGGTTATGGGAATAGGGCCTGAGTGGGATTGTTGGTGCAGACTCAATGGGCCGAACGGCCGCCTCCTGCACTGTAGGAATTCTAGGTCACAATCGGTTATTGAAGGTTTGCTCGCATGAAGCAGGAGTTCATAATTTTTGATTGACTTTGGCATCCTGTCATGGGAGAAATATCACCTGTTATTGTATCTACTCTGGAGACCAGGCAAGCTTGATATGATTTAAAAAATCTTTTAGAACATGTCAGATATTGAAGCATGGGTGCTGTTAACATGATGGATATGAAAAGTTGTAGGTTAACTGAAGATGTGCAGATTACGTTGATTGGCCATAGTAAATTGCTCCTTTTGTGTCAGGAGGACTACCAGGGTATGTCGGTGGGGATATGTGGATAGGGCCTGGGTGGGATTGTGATCTATACAGACTCGATGGGCTGGATGGTCTCCTGCACTGTAGGGATCCTGTGAACTGTGGTAAATTGCCTTTGGAGGAGGAGCATATGATGTATAGATGCTGTAATTTAAGTAAATCCTTTTAGTTTGGACCACATCCCTCAAGTGATCAGGTTGGGCACCCAGCTGGTGCTGATCTTTGTAACCAAATTACTCTGGTGCATCCTAATCAAAATGGGTTAATCCAGCAGATCATAGAATGCTCACAGCGCTGAAGGAGCCTATTCAGCCTATCTAGAATCCTAGAAAGAATCCTAGAAACCCGACAGTGCAGAAAGAGGCCATTCGGCCCATCGAGTCTGCACCAACAACAATCCCACCCAGGCCCTACCCCCATATGCCTACATCTGGTCTGTGGTGTCTCACTGCAGCAGCAGTTCTGACTTACTACCCCTCCCCTTTCCTTTCCCCATATCCTGAACATTTAACCTTTTCGGATAATGATGTGATTCCCTTTTGAATCCTGCAATTGAATCTACCTCCATCACTTTCTCAGGTAGTGCATTCCATATCCTAACCATTCACTGCTTAACAAAATCTTTCCTCATGTCACGATTGCTTCTTTTGCCAGTTTCCTTAAATCTGTGCCCTCTGGTTCTTGATCCTTCCCAACAATGCGAGCGGTTTCTCCCTCTCTACTTTGTCCAGACCTCAGATAGTTTTGAGTTTTTTGATCACATTTCTCAACCTTATCCCTGGGAAAAGCAGATCCAGCTTCTTCAATCTGTCTGTAGAACTGCAATCCCTCAATCGTGGCAGCACTCTGATGAATCTTTCCTGCACTCTCTACTGCTTTCATGCCCATCCTTGAATTGGACACAGTACTCCAGTTGAGACAGAACCATTGTTCTGTATGAGTTTAATATAACTTCCTTGCTTTTGTACTCTGTGGCCCCATATCTAAAGACCAGGATGCTGTATGTTTTATTGAATGTGCTCTCAACCTGTCCTGGCACCTCCAGTGATTTGTGGACAAATGCTATCGATGTAATCATCTTAAGGACCTGACCTGATTAATATGAGCTCTTAGATTCTGAAAGCAATAAAAATACACAATATTTACACTCTCGCATGTTACCCAACCGGTCAAAGAATCAGCCAGCAGCTGTGGACATTTTGAAAAAACAAGCTCAATCATACAATCCCTAAAATGCAGCAGGAGACTGTTGGGCCTATCGAGTCTGCACTGGCATTAATCCCAGCCAGGCCTTATCTCCATAACCCCAAGTAATTTAACTTGGCCGATTGACCTAACCCGCACATCTTTGACTGTGAGAGGGAACCCACGCAGACACGGAAAATGCACAAACTACACAGTCAGTTGCCCAATGCAGGAATTGAACCCGGGCCTCTGGTGTTGTGAGGCAGCAGTGCCAGCCACTGTGCCACTCTGGTTCTCCCTGTCACTACTTAAGAAAAAAGCTGATAAGTTGTAATATTTGCAGGGAAATGAGGAAGGAGCAGGAGAGCGGGGCAAACTGGCAATGTGTTTCAAAGAGCCGACAGTATTTTTTCATTTAATTTAACTCTGTGTGTGTATAACTTCCGTAACCTTTTGTTCACAGGCGGATCGAAATGGACCAGATTTTAAAACTGCTCATGACAGCACTGAACAGAAGCTGAAGGTGAGTAATGTACAATACAATATGTTCAAAATATATTAAATGCATAATTATTCATTACTCTTTCTGTCAGCTACACTTGACCCAAGTTTTTCATACATCTACTTTTCCATCTTAGTTTTGTACATTAGACTTTGTGCCATAAACCCAGAAGGCCACTGCATTTTTTTTGTACTGGTGGTGCTCCTTTTATGTCTTGTGAATCCTAACCCTAAAATGCATCTATTCTTGCTGTCATCAGACTTTTGAATGGGCCTACCTCGCATTAAATTGATCTTTCTCTACACCGTAGCTATGACTGTAACACTACATCCTGCACTCTGTCCTTTCCTTCTGTATGAACTGTGTGCTTTGTCTGCGTGGTGCGCAAGAAGCAATACTTCTCACTCAGTGTATGTTAAAACATGTGACAATAATAAATTCTAAATCACTAAGCTTCCCCTGTTCAAATGATCATTTTTTAAAAATCCAAACACGCGGATATTAAATTCCACCTGCTGCCTTTTTGCCCATCTCAACATCTTGTTCCTTGCCACTTCCATTGGAATTATGAATTCTGGCATCCATTTTGGCATCAGCTGCTACTCTGAGAGCACTCCCCCCAATCCTGAATCCATGCAGTGAACAGAATCGATCCAAAACTGAAATCTGTTGAACACCTTTTCCTGCTTCCAACTATTCCTGAGAAAATGTCCTTGACTGCTTCTCAACTATTCCTGAGAAGAAGTCCTTGACTTCCTTCTATCTAGCATTTTTAAATTCCGTTTGCTATCCTTCCCCCAAATGTCACATTATCTGTAACCCCCGTGACTTGCCTGGGCTTGCAAAATCTCACTAACTGTCCTGTCTGGAGACAATTCACATCTCTTTAATCTGTGCTTAACCCTTTTTCCATTCACATTGTCTGTACCTGTTAAGACTCGCATTCCAACCATTGTCTTGTAATTGAGCTCGAGTCTATATATGCATCGTTTGTGAAATAAATCCTGCTCTCACCTGATGAAGGAGCGGCGCTCCAAAAGCTCATGCTACCAAATAAATCTTTTGGACTTCACCTGGGTGTTGCGAGACTACTTACTATGCTTTTCCCCAGTGCAACACTCTGCAATCTTTAGATTTGAGCTTTGAAGTGTAGGCGGGTACTCTGTAAATTTGGATGTCTCAATTTCATTTCTATTTTTTGGAAGCCTTCTCATGAATGTGTTTAGAGGATTGCACAACCTTTTCCTTTTTTTTAACTGGAGGATTATGTGATAGTACTTACAATTGTATTTGATATGTTTAACTTAAGTGTGACATTTTTCCAGCCTGTAACTGGAAAGCAGGTATATTTTTAATCTGTTACTGTCATATATCATTGTATATGTAAAATATACATTC
This sequence comes from Carcharhinus amblyrhynchos, assembly GCF_965287045.1. NCBI lineage: Eukaryota > Metazoa > Chordata > Chondrichthyes > Carcharhiniformes > Carcharhinidae > Carcharhinus > Carcharhinus amblyrhynchos. The sequence goes on from NC_137355.1 coordinate 4,886,026, forward strand.
CCCAGGTTCCCAACTCTGTGGCTAATGTTCTCTATATAATGACTATTTAATGTCAATTTGGATTCATCATATATACTACCTTGAGTTTATTCTTAACCACTTGCAGTTTAGTGTTTCTTCTTTTCACATCATACTGTCATGTAAAGTTTATTTAATAGTCACAAGTAACACTATAATGAAATTAGTGTGAAATTCCCCTAGTCACCACACTCCGGCACCTGTTCGGGTCAATGCACCTACGTCTTTTAGACCGTGGGAGGAAACTGGAGCATCCGGAGGAAACTCTCACAGACACAGGAGAACGTGCAAACTCTACACAGGCAGAGACCCGAGCTGGGAATCAAACCCGGGTCCCTGGTGCTGTGAGGCAGCAGTGCTAACCACTGTGCCAATGTGCTGCCTCATATTTATGCTGCAGTGAATTTGTGCTTCGGTCCATCAAGCCTGCATCGACACCAATTCCATCCAGGGATTGTACAAAATAATGAAATGCCTTATTTTGATGTCAGGTTGCCTTCTCTTCCCTTGACCTGATCATGCATTCTCAAGCCTTGCTTTCGACCATGAACTTCATAACAGCTGTGTTTCCATCAAGTACCATCGATAAGGATCGTGAAGCAAAGCCAACCACAGACCAGGAAAAGGAGACTTTGACTAAAGCAGGTAGGTTAATAAGGGGAAGCTGAATAGTGCCTTGAATTAAATGTGCAGGTGTGTTTTTGATAAACTTTTCAGTTTCCATCATGCATTTCTTTCTGTTGCTTCATATTTGCAAAAATAATCCCTAAATTATTCATAAAAAGATTTGAGCCGTTTGCATTATGTAGTGAAATGTAAATGTGCCTTTTATGCTTGTTACTTTCTGCTGTCAACAGTAGTAGTTTTCCCCAAAGTGGCTTGTAAACAGATTTGCTGTTAAGCTCAGTTCTTTAGCTACTTAATTTTTTTCCTGTATATTTGGAGGCCCAGATTGAATTATCTTTCGGATAAGGTTTTGATGAGGCCATTTTATAAAGTGGTATCACATCATCTGCAATGTGATTCAGCTTTGAAACATACATTTTTGGCCTATATCGTGCATAAGGTAAGGATTGTGGAGCCATTTTTCCATTCCATCAGCAGGGAATGGTGCAGATAATTATAGATCTGCTTCCAGATGAAATTATGATTTGAGCTGCACAATATAAACACGACCTCAGCAGTGTTGGGTCCTCTTTCTTACACCTGAAAGGAATTGGGTTAGAGGGAACGTTCCTATTTGTCTTTCACTCTTTGGTTAATTGTGCATCACTAGGCGAGTAACATGCTTCCAACATGGCCATTTCTTTTCCAAACTAGTGTGCTATCTGAATCATAGAGTAGAATCATAGAATCCGTACAGTGCAGTGCGAGGCCATTCGGCCCATCAAGCCTGCATCGAAACCAGTTCCACCCAGGCCCTACCCCATAATCACGCGTATTTACCTTGTTAGTTACCCAAGGCACTCGGGGCAATTTAACGTGGTCAATCCACCTAACCCACACATCTGTGGACTGTGGGAGGAAAATGGGGCACCCGAAGGAAACCCATGCAGACATGGGGAGAATGTGCAAACTCCACACAGATAGTGACCTGAGCTGGGAATTCAACCCAGGTCCCTGGCGCTGAGAGGCAGCAGTGCTTACCACTCTTGTGACCGTGCTGTCCCTGCTCATTGCTTCCCCGTAACGATGTGGCTGAAATTGCAATTTCTATGGGTTGAATATCATGTTTGTGAACCCAAACTTTGTGCCTTTGCTCCATATTTTGCACTGCTTACCTCTCCCACCTCACTAAGTTTAAAGTAAAAATGAAGTTTGTTTATTAATCACAAGTAAGGCCTACATTAACACTGCAATGAAGTTACTGTGAAAATCCCCGAGTCGCCAGACTCTGGCACCTGTTTGGGTCAATGCACATCTTTCAATCTGTGGGAAGAAACCCGAGCACCCAGAGGAAACCCATTCCGACACGGAGAATTCTAAACTCCCACACAGAGAGTGACTCAAACCTGGGTCCCTGGCATTGTGAGTCAACAGTGCTAACCACTGTGCTGCCCCAGTTTACTGCATTTTCCTAGGTTATGGTAAAATGACATATATTTGTAGGCCACTTAAAAACTTGTAAAATTTGTATCACTTGTTTTAAGATTCTCTTAAAAATCAAATGCTCCTCAAACCTTTGGTCATCTGTCCTAATTTCTCTATTGTTCTGTGTCAAACCTTGTCTGATAATGCTTCTTGAAGCATCTTGAAATGTTTCACTATTTTGAAGGCATTATATAAATGTAAGTTGTTTTTGGAAAATGTCAGTATTGCCAGATTCAGCATTTAGCAAGTTTATACATTGTAATTTGAAACAGTTCTTTCTGATCAGTTTCTACAGACACAACAGTTGATGTATTTGACCTGAAGTTTTCTGTTGAGCTGGGGGCACTGAACGTATTTGTCTGTGATGAAGATTTCAGCATTGCTGATATCAAAGTCCAAGGTAAACGATACTATATTGAACTCTGGAGTCAAAAGCATACCTATGTGTGCTCTGGAGTCAAAAGCATACCAAAGGGAACTTGTAGCATTTTATGTTGCATACACTAGTTATATTTGCAGGAACTGTCATCGTTGGTGCAGGCTTGGAGGGTCTATTCCTCTGCTGTAATTTTCTTTTCTTGTCTCCGTCAAACAACATCCAACCTAACTTGTGAGGATGTTACAGAGGGGGACTTTGACGCAGGAACGTGGCGAGGGGTTTCGGGGCAGGAACATGGCGAGGGGTTTCGGGGCAGGAACGTGGCGAGGGGTTTCGGGGCAGGAACGTGATGAGGGGCTTTGGGTCAGCAGTTTGGTGAAGGGTTTCTGCTGAGGATTGAGCTCTAGATAAACACACTTTCAAGTTACTTCAAAATTCAGTGTTTAAAGCCAAATCATTCCCTTGTCCTTGTTACTATCATTTCTCCTCCCCTTTCAATACCATGTCTAAAGAGGGTGTTGGTCACCATTGGACTTCCATTTAATTGTCCATGATTATGCTAGGCATAATGCTGCACTGGTTCTGCCTTGGTACTAATTCTGCAGTACCATATGTAGGTAGAATAAATACCATCTCATGTAATTCATGCTGCCAATAATGGGCTCTGCACAAACAAACATTCATATCCTCCACTACCGATGAATAGTAGCAGCAATGTGTACTATATTCAAGACGCACTGCAGCATCTCACCAAGGCCTCTTAGGCAACACCTTCCAGACCCTTGACTGCCACCATCAAAGAGGACACGAGCAGCAAACCATGTCAAGGTTTCCCTCCGTCACTCACCATCCTGACTTGGGACTATATCGCCATTCCTTCACTGTCGCTTGCTCAAAATCCTGGAACTCCCTCCCTGACAGCACTATGGATGACCCTTTGACTGCAGCGTTCATGAAGGTGACTCATCACCACCACCTCAAGGGTGATAAATGCTGGTCTAGCCAACATGGCCCACATCGTGTAAATGAACAAGAAAAAGTGACGATGTGAATTAATCTGATGTAATGTTGACAGACACTGGGTGCCAAAATGTGAGATCTAAATTCAAATAAATGGTACAGGATTAACACAGTGAATTTGTGTCTCTTGTTATTTTAAAGCCTTAGATTATGGGTTACTGACCATTATACTTACAGCCTTTTCATATTTTAACAGTTGTTTTTAATTCTACCTCGCATTGCTGTTGACTTAATGTTATTAAATCACTAATATGTGAAGTATTAACAGTTGTGGCATCGGGTTTGATGGGATAAGTAGCTATTTCTATGATAAAACAATCTGTGGCTTGATAAATTTGTGATTATATGTGATCTTTCAACATTCCAGGTATGGACGCATCTGTATCCGTGCAGTCAAAGCAGACAGAAGTTTTTGCCAGACTCAAAGATATCATTGTTACAGATATTGGCTTAAGGACTGTACATAAAAAGGTAAATTGTTTGATATAGGTGTTGGTTATTTTGAGCAGCACATTATTCCATGGGGGCTCCAAGTTGACCTTGTACACAATGCAGTCATTTTTTATTTTTGCAGAGAGATGTACTGTCCAAGTTTCACATTGTTCCTTTATCCATTCTGAATTGTCATGATTCAAGCTTTCCCTGTTACAGTTTAATTGGTGATTACGATTTCGTTAATAGGCTACACCTAGGTGTGTCAAAACCAATCGATGTAGTGTAAATTGTGGTTTCTTCACAACTTATTTAGTGAAGTGCTTAAACAAGCACTTCACTTGTTACCTTGTGACCTTGTTAGTGTATTAATGAATAACTGGGGAAAAAGCTACAAAACTCTGAGGACATGTACCAAATTAACTAACTAGTTTCTTCCCTGCTGCCATCAGATTTTTGAATGGATCTACCTTGCATTCAGTTATCTTTCTCACACCTTAGCTATGGCTAACACTACATTCTGCACTCTTTCCTTCTCTATGCTTGGTCTGTATAGTGTGCAAGAAACAATAGTTTTCACTGTATACTAATGCATGTGCCACTAATAAATCAAATATGGTTCTCTGTTTCCTCGCTCTAACCTTTCCTGACTTGTCAGATTATTTTGGCTACCTTCCAATCCATGAACACTAGCCTAGAATTGAGAGAATTTTGGAACTATCAAAACCAATGCATCCATTAACTCAGCTGCAATCTCTCACAACCCTAGGACCTCGGCCATTAGCTGCAGTGGATTTGTTGATTTCAAATCCCATTAAGTTCTCAAGAATTGTTTCCTTGCCAGCAATAATATCCCTAAATTCTTCACTTTCACTAGATCCTTAGTTCACTAGCTCTGAAATGTTTTTGTGTATTTTGTGAAGAGTATTTGTTTTAATGTCTCTGCAGTTCATTTTTTTCCCCTTCTGTTTTTTCCTGTTTCTGCTTGTAAATGAGACAATATTTACTTTTTGCATACCTATAAAACCTTTTACAATAAAAACAGAAAATATTGGAAAATGCACGAGGTGTGGAAACAGAGTTAACATGTTGATTCCAACATGACAGGGTGAGCACTGCTGCCTCACAGCGCCAGGGACCCGACTTCAATTCCAGCCTTGGGCTACTGTCCATGTGGAGTTTGTACATTCTCCTCGTGTCTGCGTGTGTTTCTTTTAGATGCTCCAGTTTCCTCCTGCACTCAAGATGTGTGGGTTAGGTGGATTGGCTGTGCAAAATTGACCCTATTATCACTGGGATTAGCAGAGTAAATAGGGCCTGGATGGAATTGTGGTTGGTGCAGACTCAATGGGCCGAATGGCCTCCTTCGGCACTGTAGGAATTCTATAACTCTTCTAAAGCTTTTACTGTCCGTTTTTGTCTTTTGCTAGTTTACTCTCATTTTTTCTCTTTGTCAATGTCTTGACAATTTTTTTCAGCATTCTAAAAACCCTTTCGATCTTTAAGCTTATTACTTTTAGCTTTCCTTTAATCTAATTCCAACTTTAAATAGTTAGGCTTGTTTGAACCACTTTGCCCATGTGATTTGTTATCCTTTAAGAGAATGCACATTTATTGCAAATTCTGAATTAAATCTTTGATGTTTGCCATTGCATATGCACCATCATATCTTTTAATCTGGTTTTCTAATCTACCTTCACCAAGCTGAGCCAATGGACCTGTTTCTACATATAAACCTCTATGACTCTATGGCACCATTTCACCCCACATACCTACGCAGCTTGCTCTGTTCAGGTGTAATACATTAGATTTGGATATAATCCTACAAACATTGACCATATATTGATTGCTGTTCTCTAGATGCTCCTTTGTTATGAGGTTGTTAATTAACCTTTTGTCATTGCACAATACCAGATCTAAATTAGTCTACTATCTAGTTGGTTTCTTGATGTACTGATTGTTGGAACCAAACTTTTTGAAATGTAGGACTACAATACGAATTCACAGATGGAAAAATTGAGCAAATACTATTCTTGTGTTTTTAGGTTGTGTCCATCATTGGTGATGAAGTCTTCAGCTTCAAGATGGCTTTGTGTAGCAATGCTACAGAGGGAGCGGATTACCTAGATATGTCAAAAGTGGATGGGGAAGTGACTTTGCAAGTGGGGTGCATTCAGTTGGTATATCTCCACAAATTCTATATGTCATTGTTGGTAAGTATAGTGCTTGCGAATTCTACAGAATAAGCGTACCTGTTGCACTAAATCCATGTTTGAAGTTTTAAGTATCATCAGTTCCTTTTTAAAGTCATTTTGTGCTGTATTTAATGGGTCATGTGACACAATCAGCACCATTTTGGAGTGACCTCTCTCTTTCTAACCCTCCACCTCGCTGCTGACCCTTGACCCCTGACTCATTGCTGGGCCTCCCGCTCACAATCTTTGCTGCTCCTTGACCCTCTCCCTCATTTGCTGATCCTGAGATTCATAGTCTGTGCTGCTCCCTGGTCCTCCCTCTTGCTGTGGACCCTCTGGTTTGCAGGTCACCTCTTGCAGTTTAGTGTTGCTTGTCTTGACTGTCGCTGTTCATCCCCAGAATTCTCACTTGAATAAGGCTTCAGGAGAAGAAAGTGGCTGGTGGGAGAGCTGCCATGCGGAAGGATCAGCAGATAAAGGGCCTATAATTGTAACGTCCTAATTATGTTAGGGATTGTGGATTTTAAATAAAATGAAAATGTGTGGTTTGCACTTGTAGATTCAAAATAACAACACAGATTTATTATTTTTTTATGGGACATGGGCATCGCTGGTTGGGCCAGCATTTATTGCCCATCCCTAGTTGCCCAAGGGCAGTTGAGAGTCAGCCACATTGCTGTGGCTCTGGAATCACATGTAGGCCAGACTGTGTAAGGACAGTAGATTTCCCTAAAGGACATTAGTGAAGCAGATGGGGTTTTCTGACAATCGACAATAGTTTCATAGTCATCAGTAGATTCTTAATTCCAGATGTCTTTCATTGATTCCAGGGATAGCGGGACTGATGTATGAGGAGAGATTGACTAGGTTTTTGCTGGAGTTCAGATGAATGAGGGTGGATCTCTCAGAGACTTATAAAACTCTAACCGGATTAGACAGGGGAGATGCAAGAAGGATGTTCCCAATGGTGGGAAGTCCAGAAGCAGGGGTCACAGTCTGAGGATATATGGTAGACCATTTAGGATGGAGGTGAGGAGACATTTCTTCACCCAAGGAGTGGTGAACCTGTGGAATTCAGTACCACAGAAAGTAGTTGATGCCAAAACGTTGAGTGTGTTCAAGAGGCGGCTGGATATAGCACTTGGAGCGAATGGGATCAGAAGTTATGGGGAGAAAGCAGGTTATTGAGTTGGACGATCATTCATGATCATGATGAAAGGCGGACCAGGCTTGAAGGGCCGAATGGCCGCCTCCTGCTCCTATCTTCGATGTTTCTATGAACTCAAATTCTACCATCTGCCATTGCTGGATTCAAATCCGGGTCCTCAGAACAAGCTGAGTTCTAGTCTAGCGATAAGACCACGAGGCCACTCATTGCCTCCCCCTACTATAGAGCAGAAAATAAAATGAAGCAGGAACCTGTGAAACACCCCAGTGGCCTGGCCTTCATAGCGAGGGGGATTGAATATAAAAGTAGGGAGGTCTTGCTGCAGCTGTATAGGGCATTGGTGAGGCCGCAGCTGGAGTACTGTGTGCAGTTTTGGGCGCCGCACCTGCGCAAGGATATTTTGGCCCTGGAGGGAGTGCAGAGGAGGTTTACTAGGCTGATACCGGAGTTGAGGGGGTTGAGCTATGAGGAGAGGCTGAATAAACTAGGCTTGTACTCGCTAGAGTTTAGAAGAATGAGGGGAGATCTCATTGAGACGTATAAGATGATGAATGGGATGGATAGGATAGAGGTGGAGAGACTCTTCCCGCTCAAAAAAGACAGTAGGACTAGGGGGCACAGCCTCAAGATAAAGGGGAGGCGGTTTAGAACGGAGTTGAGGAGGAACTTCTTCACTCAAAGGGTGGTGAATCTCTGGAATTCTCTGCCCGTTGAAGTGGTGGAGGCTGCCTCGCTAAATATTTTTAAGAAGCGGGTTGATGGGTTTTTGATAAGAGAGGGGATTAAGGGTTATGGGGAGAGGGCGGGAAAGTGGAACTGAGCCACAACAGATCAGCCATGATCTTATTGAATGGCGGGGCAGGCTCGAAGGGCTAGATGGCCTACTCCTGCTCCTATTTCTTATGTTCTTATGTTCTTATCACCATCAAATCATGTGACCATCTCTTAAAGCAATCATACAATCACTTAAATATAAAACATCTCTCCCTCTTCTGTGAACATGACAACAAGTTACTCTGATTTTATGCATAGGATCATGAATACTCCAGATTTCATCCAATTTTTCAGTGGTCTTTTCAGATGTGGTAGATCTCATGATAAATTCTTGCCATTTTGAGTGTGCGTCAATTGTGACTAAGAACATGTAACACTCAAATGGACCAGAAAAGTCTACATGCACTCATTGCCAAGGCATTTCAGGACACTCCCAAATGTATAAAGGAGACAACGGTGGTGTATTTCTTATTCATGCACAGGATTGACATTCTCCCACTTCAATCTGAGCATCCGGAGTTGACCATCAAAAATAACCAAGTGCTAATTCCTTCATCCAGATCATTCCAGGATATTCTTCGAGTAGTTATTCAAGAACTCTTCCACACAGACTAAGAGGAATGATCTATTGGATAAAGTTTAAAGTTTGTTTATTAGTGTCTCAAGTAGGCTGACATGAGCACTGCAATGAAGTTACTGTAAAAATCCCCTAGTCACTACACTCCGGCGCCTGTTCAGGTACACAGGGAGAATTTAGCAGGGCCAATGCACCCACCCATCATGTCTTTTAGATTGTGGGAGGAAACAGGAGCACCCGGAGCGATCCTGTGCAGATGGGGAGAATATGCAGACTCCACATAGACAGCATGGAGTCTGTGCGTCGTTTGCTGGGTCACTGTCTTTGTGGAGTTTGATGCAGCAACGCTGGGATGTTAACATTTTTATTCTCATTTTGTTAATCTTTCCATGGCATCATCTCTGCCTATCTCAGGAACCTCCTTTATCTGTGAATGCTTCTGAGAACTCCAACTCCACCTTCTGTGCATCCCTCACATCTTTCAGGCATGATTTGTTTGAACAAGGTGAACAGATAGCAGCACTCTATACTAGACTTGTGGCACAGTAAAGTGTTGATTGAATAAGCTGTTGTGACAGTAATCCCATAATCACCTACTTAGATTTTTATCTGCTTATCTATAAGGAGAATTTTTTTGTGGCTTTTAAAGAAAACTAATTTTTTTTAAATGTCCAATAGAACTTCTTTGACAAGTTCCAAGCGGCAAAGGAGGCGTTAAGTGCAGCCACAGCACAAGCAGCAGAGAAAGCAGCCTCCAGCGTGAAGGATTTTGCTCAGAAGAGTTTCCGGTTAGCAATGGACATTAATTTGAAAGCTCCAGTCATCGTCATCCCCGAGTCCTCCAGCTCGATGAACGCTGTGGTAGCAGATTTGGGTTTGATCACTGTTCAGAACAGATTCACTGTGATCTCTGCTGAAGAGTGCACACTGCCACCTGTGGTGGACATCATGGAGGTTCAACTAACGCAGCTGAAACTCTCTCGGTATGATACATTTGGAATAATTGATTCTGTAGATGTAATCTAACCTGCATGGGAAGTGATCACCTTTCTCCTCTGACCCTGATGTTTGACAGATTCAGAATGTTCTTTCTTACTAATCCTATATCGGTGCATTAGGTAGAAATGCCGGAGGGTGATTAATCTATTTGGAGTTCTATGCAATTTGGGGCAGAAAGTTAACTTTGCTTTTCTAAAAATTGTTTAAATAATCTAGCATACCAATTCTATGAATGAACGATATTCACAACTTCCATTACGGAGTTGTGCAATAAGATTGGTTTCGCAAAGGCAAAGAATAATTAGCAGTGTGGAGAGGGAAAGAGATGATCATGTTTGGCAATTGACAATTTAGTGATTTCATCATAGAAATCATAGAATCCTTACAGTGCTGAACGTGGCCATTTGGCCCATTGAACCTGCACTGACAATAATCCCAGCCAGGACCCTTAACCCCTTGTATTTACCCCCTGACAATAAGGGAGAATTTAGCATGGCCACTTCCCCCAACATGTACATCTCTGGACTGTTGGAGGAAACCAGAGGAAACCCACGCAGACGTTGCGAAAATGTGCAAGCTCCACACGCTGACCTAAGGTTGGAACTGAACCCAGGACCCTGGCACTGTGAGGCAGCAGTGCTGGCCTCTGAACTGCCCATGGGAACATGTAAGCCACATTGTGCGTGTCTACTCATTTAAAATTGAGTATTAAACTAGTGCTGATTCCATGGGAAAATAACATTGATTCATAGATTTACTGAATTTGGGCAGTATTTGCCAGACGTTAATATATTTGGACCTATGGTTGCATATTTGTGCAGTGCACAAATGTTTGCTTAACAAATTGCGTCAAACCTTCAGTTAAAAAAAAAATTGATAACATCGCTGCCTCTGGTAGGATCTGATAGCTCGCAATATTTTAATTAATCCAAATGTTCTGAACAGCACCCAAGGTGAGTTGAAAATCCATGGCCAGAGTTCCCTGGCTGTTCACACAGGTGGGATTCTCCGTTCCCGCTGACGGTGCATCCCTGCCTGGGGGTTCCCCCCCCCCCCCAATATGGGGTGACGTCAGTGAGAATTCCCGTTGACGGTGGCAGGACCAGAGAATCCCACTGCTAGCAAGCAATGTGCCACTTCCTGGTGACTGGGAGAATGGAGAAAATCGTCCCATATCTCTAAGTTATTGTCCCTCTGCCACATTCCAGTGATCACTGTTGATGCGTCTATGAAGTAAATATTTTCAAGCCTTCTGCTTTTGTTGGATTATGCAGGAGTTTGGGGAGTTTAGTTCCCTGTTGCCTGCTCCATGGCAGTGACTCGGCCAATCAGTGTTGGCTTGCCAACCAATAAGCACTCGTTTCTCTTGTGGTATAAATTGTTCTGATGACGAAATTTGACCTTGTGTTTGTTTCTGATGAGTGCAAGATAGAAAACTGCAGTAACCTGTCTATTTTCAGCAATAATGAGGAGGAATTTGCGTGTGTCTACTTGACATCTGCTCTCCAGCATTAACATAAAGTAGAGATTCTATGTGTGTGTGCTTTTGCTAATTGCGAATCAACGATTTTGCATTCTCTCCCTCTGTTGGAGAGCTTTTGTAAGCTATTCTGTACTGGTGTCTAGGATTCTGCATTTTCTTCTTTCAGAACGATCCTGCCGATAGATTCAGCACAGCCTGAATTTCAGATTTTACAACCAGTCAACATGCTGCTGACAATAAAACGGAACCTAGCTGTAGCATGGTATCACCAAATCCCTGGCATTGAGATAAATGGAGATCTAAAGGCAATGAATGTAAGTTTATTTTTCTGAGGGTACAATCAGATAATGAAAGTGATTATATGCGCACGGTTATATACACATCATTGAATCCCTGCTTTATGTTCACAATCCTCTCTGACTTTCCCCTCTCTGACACGATGTGACCAATCCTTAGCAAAGACCTCAGTTTCATCCTCTTGTTTCCCACCTCAGGGAATTTTGAGCCTCTCACTGATGCTGAACTCTGTTTTCCTCACATCCATTCCTTTGACCGGAGTCTTATCCTGCAGTCTCTTACCCTTTCTAGATCTTTTCAGTGAAAGCTGCCAATGTGGCGTCAGCATCTTTTTCTCTGCTCCCTTCAATTATTCTAACTATCTCCCCCTAATTTTGGAGCACTTAATTACTTTAGATCCAGCATTGTCATCAAATCTGCTGTTCTTGTTTGACCTACAGACCGCTATCTATTAGAGGTGGAACATCAACCTTTAGACACCACCTCTTCCAAAACTAATGTCTCTACCACTGAACATCAAGCCATTGTTTCCAAGACTGTCCCTGACCTCATCTCCTGTGAAGAACTTGCCTCACACCTCACCCCAAACTTCTGTTTCCTTTTCAAGATCCTTAAACAGGAGTGTCCTGGTACACTCATTTTTATTTGTAACTCAACTTTGTTTTTTTCTCCTGTCCAGTCTCTTCACAACTACACATGTGACATCCTCTGCCAAATAATGGGCCGACACAGAAGTTAGTACTCCTCGCTCACAGCACTAGGGACCAGGTCTGTTCTTGGCTTGGGTCACTGTCTGTATGGAGTTGGCACGTTCGCCTTGTGTCTGCATGGGTTTTCCACCAGACGCTCTAGTTTCCTCCCACAGTCTGAAAGACGTGCTGGTTAGATGCATTGGCCGTGCTAAATGCTCCCTCGTGTACCCAAACAAGTGCCAGAGTGTGGTGACCAAGGGGATTTTCACAGTAAGTTCATTGCAGCGTTAATGTAAGCCTACTTGTGCCACTAATAAATAAAGTTCTCTGAGCATTGAGAGTCTCTGGAACTCTGTTCTTCAAGAGACAGTAGAAGCAGAGTCTGAATTTTAAGGAAGAGCTCGGTAGATTGTTGATTAACTCGGGTGAAAGAGCACTGGCTCGAATGCGGACTGGAGATCAGCTGTGATGTTGCTGAATGGCAGAGCAGGCTTGAGGGCTGAGTGGCCAACTCTACCTAATTTGAATGTTTGTTGTAAAATAAAACTTTTCAGTTTGCCTTCAAATCTCTCCATAATCTTGCCTGCCTTGTATTACTGTGGAACCACCTCCTATTTTGCAGCCTCTGCTGTGCACTCCAATCTTTTTGTATTTTGTGTTTCTCAGCTCCCTTTTATATCTAATCCATTCTTTACCTTCGGAATGAAACTTGTGCTATATTGATAAATATTTATTCATAGAATCATAGAACCCCTTCAGTGCAGAAGGAGGCCATTCAGCCCATTGAATCTGCACTGACTCGCCAGTAGAGCATCTTAACTAGGCCAACCCTGCCCCTGTATCCCTGTGCTGCCCCATCCCCATAACCCTGTGTATTTACCATGCCAATCCAACTAAGCAGCACATCTTTGGACTGTGGGAGGAAATTGTAACACCCGGAAGAAACTCGCGCAGATACGGGGAGAATATGCAGGCTTCAGTTAGACAGTGACCCAAGCCAGGAATTGAACTCAAGTGCCTGGCACTGTGGGGCAATAGTGCTAACCACTGTGCCACCATGCTGTCCTGTTTTTAACATCAGACATCAGATTTGGCTCTGACAAACTCATGAAAAGCAAGATATTGATGGTTGGTTTTCTTTGTCTTTTTCTTTGTTTGCAGGTTACAGTTAGTCAGGATGATTTGACAACCCTTCTGAAAATTCTGTTGGAAAATTTTGGTGAGGCCACAGGTGACCAGGGTGTTGCAGCAGTGTGTAAAGACTCCAACAAAGTTGCTGTCTCCGCAGCCAGCCTGTGTGAAGGTACTTTGTTATGAAAAAGCTGACACTCTCGAGAGCTGATTAAATAGTTGTGGTTTTTACTTTTGTTTTATTCATTTACAAATGTGTCTGCCTTGGTATTTGTTGTCCATCCCTCCTGAGGAAGCCACCTTCTTGTAACCATTGCAGTCTGTGATTTTGCTCTCAGTTTTTGTAGCCATGTGATGCCCGGCCATTTCATCGGGAGCGGGTGAACCAGATTTCTGTGGGTCTGGATTGAAATACAAGTCTAGGCTGGTTAAGAGAGGCAGATTTCCTTCTCTAAAGGGCATTATTGAACCAGAAGGAGTTTCACAACAATCAGTTGTTTCACGGTCCCCACTACTGACTCTTGATTTTCATTTCAGCTTTACTTAGTTAACCGAATTTAAATTTTCCTAGCTGCGGGCTGGAATTTGAACTCCTGTCTCTGGATTATTTGTCAGGTCTGGATTACAGCACCAGTAACTTAACCACTAAACTACTGTATTTTACCAATTCACGTACATTCTAAGAGCAACACACACAATGTGGTGCATCACGTTATATCATTTAATATTTGTTATATACGTGGCACAGTGGTTAGCACTGTTGCCTCACAGCACTAGGGATCCGGGTTTGATTCCCAACTTGGGTCACTGTCTGTGTGGAGTTTGCACCTTCTCCCTGTGTCTGCGTGGGTTTCCTCCCACAGTCCAAAGGTGTGCGGATTAGTGGATTGGCCATGATAAGTTGCCCCTTAGTGTAAGGGGGACTAGCTAGGGTAAATGCATGGGGGTACGGGAATAGGGCCTGGGTGGCATTGTGGTCGGTGCAGACTCAGTGGGCCGAATGGCCGCCTCCTGCACTGTCGGGATTCTATGTAGCTGTCCAGCCCAGTAACACCTGATATTGGTTGATCACCATGCAAGCCCTGATTGGCAGCCAGGTGTTTCTGCTCAGGGAAAGAAGGAAAGAATATTAATCATTTTCTTCCTGAGAACTCCCAAAAATACCAGCTTGGAGCTTTGATGCTCTGATTGATCAGACTTTGTCTCTCAAGATGCAATTGGAATGTGGACCCAAGGAAACTAAAGATAGAAAAGGAAGACCAAAATACATTACGTCCAAACATATTTTTTTTTGCCAGTTATTTCTTCTCGAAGACTATGCCTCTCAGGGTATAAGTCTGCAGGTATAGCAGCTCATCAGTACCTATGTGAGTCCAGAGGTTTTGACAACACTCTTGTCCTTTGGTATCTGGTTCTGCCCTTACCTCCTGTGTAAATTATCTATCTTCATCAGTGTTAGGATCTGGAGTTCTGACTGTAACATTTCCTTCCCTGATCAATACGTTTTGGGTTAATCATACGTAACTATGATATTTATGTAAGATCATCAGGGAGAAGATCATCAGAGATGAGTCCAAAGAGTATTACATTTTTATCACCGAAGGGAATCATGTCAAACCAACAAATATAGTAGTATTGCTGTGATCCACTCAAGCAAGTTCTTGGATTGCTTATCTTCTCAAACATTTCAGAGCTGTTTATATAATATTGCAATACACTGACTGTAGGGAAAGCAGCCACCCCGGGTGGATGGAGCGGCCGCCTGGGTGGGTCGAATGTTAGAATTATAATAGCAGGGTCCCAGAAAAGCCATCAGATGGATGACAACTCGATTTCTAATTGATATTTGTTGTGGGAATATTAGGCCATTCTTCAAGGAGCACTGCAAGATCCTTACTTCACCTCAGAAGAGGCCAATAGGACCTCTGTTCAGTTTCTTAAGGTAGAGAAAATGCCTTTGACAATGGCACACTCCTCAATACTGCACTAAAGAATCAGTTTTGATCCTGACTTTACATCAGGAGTTTTGAACCCATTACCTTCTAAGCTGCTGGCAAGAATGCTGAGGATTGATTCAAACCAACATAAAATTAGGCTGAAGTAAGGAGGGCAATTTCCACTGGTTGGATGAAATACTTCCTTCTGTGACATTAGAGATCGGTGAGATTTGTTACTCGTTTTGATGCCCATTTGTTGTAACTTATAATGAGGGCATTATTCAATAAGCTGTTACTGGCTGAATTCTGTGTTTAATTTATAGGTTGTCCACAACTGAAAGCAAGTGATTCTACCCAGATAGAATCTGAAGATAAATCTGAACCGTATGAGACCCTGAAGTTCGATTTCAAATTTGAATCACTTTCACTTGTGCTGTACACTGAGGATCTGAAACAGGTGTGTCAGATTTGCTTCATCAGTCGAGTATCTTTCTTTTAAATCTTTCAATGTTTGTAGAAGCAAGAACCTTTCCTGGAAGAAAAGTTTATTTTTCCACAAGAAGTGAACAAAGATCTGGTTTCCAGTGGGGTACCATAAGCATAGACACAGGTCAAGGGAGGTGTAGGAAAAATACATTGTTAAGATGGCGGCGCGGGCTCGTTGGGTCGTAGGGCCTGTTTCCCGTGCTGTTTTGTTCTTTGTAAGATCAGAAATGATATGAAGATGCCGGCGTTGGACTGGGGTGGGCACAGCAAGAAGTCTCTCAACACCAGGTTGAAGTCCCAGCAGATTTATTTGGAATCATGAGCTTTTGGAGCACTGCTCCTTCATCAGGTGAATGGAGAGTTGAATTGACAAACACGGCATACACAGACAGAGACACAATTGCAGGTTAATGGTTGGAATGTGAGTATTTCCAGGTACACACAGTGCAGGTGGAGAGAAGCATAATGGATTGGGCTTGCAAAATCTTACTAATTGTCCTGGCTTCACCCAATTCACACCACTTTAACCTGTGATTATCTTTCTTCAGCTGCATTATCTGTACTTGTGAAGACTTGATTACCTGTAAAGACTCACATTCCAACCATTATCTTGCAGTCGAGTCTGTGTCTGTATATGCACCATGTTTGTGAAAGCTGCCTCTCCGCTCACCTGATGAAGGAGCAGCACTCCGAAAGCTCATGATTCCAAGTAAAACTGTTGGCCTTTAATCTGGCATTGAGACTTCTCACAAAGATCAGAAAGGCGGGTTATACAATTATCTTCTGTTTTCCCTAAAGGAACACATTTAGCTGAAGCTGCAGTCCAGATAATCAGCTCATTCTCACTTATACTCCTGCTGGTCTGGATGAGGTTATTAAGATTCCACTCTTTTCCACCACTCTTTACCACCAAAAGCAGCTTTTATAAGCAGTTCCATGTCCCTAGAAATTAAAATTTACAATCTATTTGGCAAAGGAGTAATAATTTTAATTTTTTATGTGTCAGAAGACTGCTGCAAGTTCTTTTATCCATTCCAAAATGTGATAGCTATCACACTGTGATTTGCCAGTGTCTTAAGAACGTAAGAAATCAGAGCAGGAGTAGGCCATCTAGCCCTTCGAGCCTGCCCTACCATTCAATAAGATCACGGCTGATCTGAAGTGGCTCAGTTCCACTTTCCCGCTTTCTCCTCATAACCCTTAATTCCCTTGCCTACCAAAAACCTATCTACCCGTGTCTTAAATGTATTTAGTGAGGTAGCCAAATATATTTAAGACACGGGTAGATAGGTTTTTGGTAGGCAAGGGAATTAAGGGTTATTGGGAGAAAGCGGGAAAGTGGAACTGAGCCACTTCAGATCAGCCATGATCTTATTGAATGGTGGGGCAGGCTTGATTTCTAACATTCTCAATCTTGTCTTCAAGTCTCTCCATGTCCTCTCCCCTCTGTTTTCGTATCTTCCTTAAGAAGTCTCACGACACCAGGTCATCCATATCTTCCTCCGGCCCTAAAATGCTCTAATCTCTTTGCTCAAATTCTAACCCCCTGTGCAACTGTAATTTTATTGATAACCGTGCCTTCTGTGTGGGTGGTAAGCTGCATTAATTCTCTTCTGAGCTCCTCTAAGACACTTCTTAAAACTCAGCTCACCTGATAGGTATCACCCTTTTTGGCTAAAAATATTTGATATCTGTTGGTGAGATACTTGAGGTGACGTTTAGACAAGTTGAAGTTTAGACAATACAAGATTCATGAGACAGGTATGTAACTTTATTTAAACCAGCGACCGCCAGGAGTTCATCAAAGAGTTGAGTAGCTCTGACATAGAGCAGCAAAACTTCGCCGATGTTTTTGTTAGATTCAATCAAAAAGAGATCAATTATAGTTTTTTCTTATCACTCATTCCTCTTTTCAGTGACTTTAAATCAGTCATTTTCAGCGTACATAAATCACCAATAATACATGTCAAATACTTTAGCCAATCGAATTCCATCCCTCAACTATTAATCCACGAAATCTGGAAGCTGACTTCTGTCTTGGCTGACCCCATTCCCCAGTTGCCTAATAGCCTAAGGCGCTTAGCCTAGAGTTCAAATAAATGTTCTCACAGGATCCCTTAAAGGTCACTGTCTAACCAGACTAACTTGTGACACCATTGGGTACCAGTCTCATCTTGACCCGACAGGGAGTAAACCCAATTCATGAAATGTGATTAAATGTTCTGTGTCCCTTCCATCTGAAACCTTACTGATAAATCTTGCATATTTCCAAGGTTCAAATATTCTCTCGAAATGTGGCTTTGCCCTGATGACTTTTGCCATGATGCCTTGCAGTAAAATGCTTTTTGACTAAAGTGAACAATATTCCTTAAAATCAGTTGTAATATATTCAATATCAACACGTGCCTTCAATCATAATTACTTGTTTGAATCAATTACTGCATCTCGTGTGTAAATTGCTTCTCGTTAGCACAAACTTATTTTAGAAGTCATTTAACTGAATATTGCTAGTTCTGTCAGTGCCTTAATGTGTACTAGTTTAAAAATCTTACCACTCCATTAGGGGTTGCACTTACTGTATCACTCCTGTGGAGTGCCTTGGGCACTTTTACTATGTTAAATGTCCTATATGAATGTGTTGGTCATCATTTAGACATCCAATAGCTAGAGTTATTTACAGGTTAACGGAATTGCTCAAAACAGAAAACACATAGAACTACAAACACAATGTTTTGCTTCCGTAAGACTTGAACTGTTCCGCAATCTTAGTTCAATGGGTAGTGACTTCCATGAAGCCACCTTGTTGTGAAAATGAAGAGTCAAAGCAGAGGACCAATGATAAATATGACCAGTACCTCCTGAAAGTTTTGAGCCTCCAGAGTCAAACATCAGCAAAATAAGAACATAAGAACATGCCATCCAGCCCTTCGAGCCTGCCCTGCCATTCAATAAGATCATGGCTGATCTGTCGTGGCTCAGTTCCACTTTCCCGCCCTCTCCCCATAACCCTTAATCCCCTCGCTTATCAAAAACCCATCAACCCGCGTCTTAAAAATATTTAGCGAGGCAGCCTCCACCACTTCAACGGGCAGAGAATTCCAGAGATTCACCACCCTTTGCGTGAAGAAGTTCCTCCTCAACTCCGTTCTAAACCGCCCCCCCCTTTATCCAGAGGCTGTTCCCCCTAGTCCTTTTGTCCTTTCTGAGCGGGAAGAGCCTCTCCACGTCTATCCTATCCATCCCATTCATCATCTTATACGTCTCAATGAGATCTCCCCTCATTCTTCTAAACTCTAACGAGTACAAGCCTAGTTTATTCAGCCTCTCCTCATAGCTCAACCCGCTCAACTCTGGTATCAGCCTAGTAAACCTCCTCTGCACTCCCTCCAAGGCCAAAATATCCTTGCGTAAGTACAGCGCCCAAAACTGCACACAGTACTCCAGCTGCGGCCTCGCCAATGCCCTATACAGCTGCAGCAAGATCTCCCTACTTTTATATTCAATCCCCCTCGCTATGAAGGCCAGCATCCCATTTGCCTTCCTGACCACCTGCTGCACCTGCAAGCTGGGTTTTTGCGACTCATGCACAAGGACCCCGAGGTCCCTCTGCACCGTCGCCTGCTGCAGTTTTTCGCCATGTAAGTAATAATCCTTCCTACCATTATTCCTACCAAAGTGGACCACCTCGCACTTGCCAACATTAAATTCCATTTGCCATTTCCTGGCCCATTCGCCCAGCCTATCTAGATCCTTCTGCAGACTCTTCACACCCTCCACACAATTTGCCGTTCCACCAATCTTGGTGTCATCAGCAAATTTCGACACCATACGCTCGGTTCCCTCCTCCAGATCATCTATATAAATGGTAAATAGCTGAGGCCCCAGCACCGACCCCTGGGGCACTCCACTCGTCACCAACCGCCAATCCGAATAGCACCCATTAACCCCCACTCTCTGCCTCCTATTTGACAACCAATCCTCTATCCACGCTAACTAAGATACTAGTCATGTCCAGTAAACTTATACAGCTCAGAAAAGGCCCTCCGGCCCATTGAGTCTGAACCACCGATAACTATCATCAAAGGCACGACTAATTCCATTTTTCTACACTTGTTTCCATACCCTTGAATGTTATGATATTTCAAATCGGCGCAGTAGCACAGTGGTTAGCATTGCTTCTTCACAGCTCCAGGGACCTGGGTTTGATTTCTGGCCCAGGTCAGTGTCTGTTTGGAGTTTGTACATCCTCCTAGTGTCTGCGTGAGTCTCCTCCCACAGTCCAAAGATGAGCGGGTTAGGTTGATTGGCCATGCTGAAATTGCCCCTTAGTGTCCTGAGATGCTTAGGTTAGAGAGATTAGCGGGCAAAATATGTAGGGGTATGGGGGTAGGGCCTGGGTGGGATTGTGGTTGGTGCAGACTTGATGGGCCGAAGGGCCTGTTTCTGTACTATGATTCTATGGTTCAAATGCTCATTCAAATATTTTGTAAAAGTTATGAAGCTCCCAGCTTCTACTACCTTCCCAGGCAGTACATTCCAGATTCCCACCACCTTTTGTTTTTTCTTCTCAAATCCCGTCTGAATATCCTGCCCCTTGCCCTAAAACTATGTTGCCTTGTGATTTACCTCTCAACCAAGAGGAACTGCTGTTCCCTACTCACCCTGTGCATACCCCTCATAATCTTATACACTTCAATCATGTCCCTCCTCAGCCTTCTCTGCTCTCAAGAAAACAATTTGGGACCTTTGCTCTTTGTGATATATATAAATGATTGGATGAAAACATAAGTTTTAGTAAGTTTGCAGTCAACACAAAGATAGATGGATCGTGTAGAAGGTTGTCAAAAGATACAGCAGGGTATAGCTCAGTTGCAGTTATTGTTGGAGAAACAGCAGGTGGAGTTTAATGCAGACAAGTGGGAGGTGCTGCACTTTGGACGATCAAATGTTATGGCTAAGTACACAGTTCATGTCTGGACTCTGAACAGCATTGATGTACAGAGGATCTTGGGGTTCAAATTCATAGCTCCCTGAAAGCAGCACACAAGAGATAGGGCGCTAAAGAAGGCGTGTGGCCTGCTTGCTTGCTTTTATTGGTCGGGGCATTGAGTTACAAGAGTTAGGATGTCATGCTGCAGTTTTATCAAACTTTGGTTAACAAAGAACAAAACAGCCCGGGAAACAGGCCCTTCAGCCCAAAGAGCCCGTGCCGCCATTTTAACATTACGAGTCCCCCCTCCACCCATGACCCTTATCTATGCTTATGGCATTCCATATTGAGGGAAAACTAATTTAGGGACAATTTATTACACCAATCAGCCTAATAGCGCATCTTTGGGGTGTGGGAGGAAACCGGAGGAAACCCACGCAAGCACGGGGAGAATGCGCAAACTCCTGCAGACACTGGCCCAAATCCATGTGTCTGCACAGCAAACAGTGATAGTGGTTAGGCCGCACTTAAGAGTATTGTATTCAGTTCTGGTCATTATGCTATAGGAAGGATGTGGAGACTTTGGAGAGGGCGCAGAAGATGTTTACCAGGATGCTGCCTGGATTGGGGGATATGAGCTGGATAGACGATGGTTCATTTCTTTGGAATGGCAAATGCTGAGGGAAGACCTGCGAGAAATCCATAAAATTATGAGGCATAGATAGGGCTGACAATCTTTTTCCTATAGTTGAAATGTCTAATACGAGGGGGAAATTTAAAGGAGATGAGAGGGGCAGGTTTTTTTGCACGGAGAATGGTAGGTGTCTGGAACGTGCTGCCGGGGTGGTGGTGGAGTCAGATACAATAGGGGTGTTTAAGGGGCTTTTAGAGAAGCGCATGAATATGCAAGGAATAGAGGGACATG
Source organism: Carcharhinus amblyrhynchos (assembly GCF_965287045.1). Classification (NCBI taxonomy): domain Eukaryota; kingdom Metazoa; phylum Chordata; class Chondrichthyes; order Carcharhiniformes; family Carcharhinidae; genus Carcharhinus; species Carcharhinus amblyrhynchos. Next base: position 4,907,560 of record NC_137355.1, read on the forward strand.
GACCAAGGGCAGGCAGAAGGGATTAGTTTAATTTTGTCTGGTTTGGCACATTCAACTTAATCATTCTACTTTATGTGTACACTCTGCAGAGGGTTCCATTTTCTGCCATTGTATATCATTGGTGCAGATGGATATGCAACGCAGTGATGCACTAACCTTTTGCACTTCGACTGATATTTGAGCTTTTTGGTGTACATGCTTGAAATCCACAGCTTCCTAGCTGGAAAGCTGTTTTATTGAGAAGGCCAGTCCGCAATCGCTTGTAAAATGATTCTCTTTATTTTGCCCACTGAAGACCACTGACCGTCAGCAGCGCCTGGAAAGTGCCCGTCTCGGCGAGTTCAGGCTGCACCTCACCACAGCCTCAGGGATCATGTTCACAAACGGGTCGTTGAATTTTGACGTTAATCTCACCACATGTACACTGGATGATCTAAGAGAGGGGATTGAAAAAGTTACACACAGGTGAGAATGAATTAATGATCTCTTTAAATCCTCCGATTGTACTAATCGCAGCAATCATTACCAATGCCATGCTTTTTGCCATATAATTTTTTTTTTTAAATAATGGGGCGGCATTAAGTACTTTTTTAACTAATGGGGTGATGGGAGGCGCAGTGGTTAGCAGTGCTGCCTCCCACTGCCAGGGACCTGGGTTCAATTCCACTCTTGGGTGATTGTGTGGAGTTAACACCTTCTTCCTATGTGGGTTTCTACTGGGTGCTCAGGTTCACTTCCACGGTCCAAAGATGTGCAGGTCAGGTGGATTGGCCATGCTAAATTGCCCCTTAATATGACGGCATGGTGGCACAGTGGTTAGCACTGCTGCTTCACAGTCTGGAAGTCTTAAAGCGCATCAAGGTAGATAAATCCCCGAGACCTGATGAAGTATATCCCAGGAAGGCTGTGGAGGAAATTGTGGGTTCCCTAGCCGAGGCATTTGAATCATCGATAGTCACGGGTGAGTTGCCTGAAGATTGGAGGGTGGCAAATGTTGTGCCTTTGTTTAATAAGGATTGCAGGGAAAAGCCTAGAAACTACAGGCCAGTGAGCCTCTCATCTGGTGGGTAAATTATTAGAAGGTATTTTGAGAGACAGGATCTACAGGCATTTAGAGATGCAAGGACTGAATAGGGACAGTCAGCATGGCTTTGAGTGGAAAATCATGTCTCACAAATTTAATTGAGTTTTTTGAAAGGGTAACCAAGAAGGTAGATGAGGGCAGTGTAGTTGATGTTGTCTACGTAGACTTCAGCAAGGCCTTTGACAAGGTACTGCATGGTAGGTTGTTGCATAAAGTTAAATCTCACGGGATCCAGGGTGAGGTATCTAAATGGATACAAAATTGGCTTCTTGACGGAAGCCAGAGGGTGGTTTTTCGAACTGGAGGCCTGTGACCAGTGGTGTGCCTCAGGGATCAGTGCTGGGCCCACTGTTATTTGTCATTTATATTAATGATTTGGATGAGAATATAGGGGACATAGTAAGTTTGCAGATGACGGGATTGGACAGTGAAGAAGGTTATCTCCAATTGCAGCGGGATCTTGATGAATTGGGCCAGTGGTCTGACGAATGGCAAATGGAGTTTAATTTAGACAAATGCAGGTGATGCATTTTGGTAGATTGAACCAGGGCAGGACTTACTCAGTTGATGGTAGAGCACTGGGGAGAGTTACAGAACAAAGAGATATTTGGGGGAGGGGGGGTACACGTTCATAGCTCCTTGAAAGTGGAGCACAGGTGGACAGAGTGGTGAAGAATACATTCGGTATGCTTGGTTTCATTGGTTAGAACATTGAATACAGGAGTTGGGATGTGTTGAAGTTGTACAAGACATTGGTAAGGCCACACTTGGAATACTGTGTGCAATTCTGGTCACCCTATTATAGAAAGGATATTATTAAACTAGAAAGAGTACAGAAAAGATTTACTAGGATGCTACCAGGATTTGATGGATTGAGTTATAAGGTAGAATGGGACTTTTTTCTCTAGAGACCTTATAGAGGTCTATAAAATAATGAAGGGCATAGATCAGCTAGACAGTCAATATCTTTTCCCAAAGGTAGGGGAGACTAAAATTCGAGGGCATAGGCTTAAGGTGAGAGGGGAGAGATACAAAAGTGTCCAGGGGACAGTTTTTTCACACAGGGTAGAGAGTGCCTGGAACAAGCTGCCAGAGGTAGTAGTAGGGGCAGGTACAATTTTATCTTTTAAAAAGCATTTAGATAGTTACATAGGTACGAAGGGTATAGAGGGATATGGCCTAAATGCAGGCAATTGGGATTAGCTTAAGGGCAGCATGGACAAGTTGGGCTGAAGGGCTGTTTCCATGCTGTAAACCTCTAGGGTGGGGGAGAGGGCCTGGGTAAGTTACTCTTAGAAAGTCGGTGCCGATCCGATGAGCCAAATGTCCTCTTCTGCACTGTGAGGATTCTATGAATGACCTCTGGTCAGTCTGAAACACTTCAATTTCACTTGTTCTGTGAACAGTCACCTTGCAATGGATGCTATGTTAATATAGGAATATATCCAGGAATTGGATAACTGGAATAACTTTATTCCTGTAACTAGTGTAAATGTTAAAAAAAGAAAATTTCGATGAAATTGACAGATTTGCTTGTGTTCACTTGCTGCTATTTTTCCCCTTCACTCATGACTTCTCTGCCTCTGGAAATTGCTCCTTATTCTGCATCTACTTTTCTCTGCCTACAAATTTTCTCACTGCTTTCCCCTATTGAGCAACTTTTTATAGATCTCTTTCTTTCCTCCTCTTCACTCTGTCTCATTTTTAAATTGCCCCGCATTAGAGTTTAATTCACAAATTACTCCGCTGCCATGTATAAATGACCAGAATGCCTCCTTTCTTCACAGAATGATTGAGAAAAAGCAAGGCGCTCAGGAGAGCGTCATGATCGAGTTGAAATACAACCAGACAGAGACTGAGACGTCGATCATTACTGTCCTGGAACATTTGTACCTTTGTGCTAGTGTGGAGTTCCTGTTGAATGTGGCAGATTTCTTCATCAAAGCTATGCCCGAACAGTCAGGAGACAAATCTACCCCATTATATCTGAAGCAAACCGGAAAGTCCCCTCACAACAGTGGTTGGTATAATTTGTCTGCACATCTCAAATACAAATATTTTATTTTACCATGCTTTACTTAAAGTTTATTTCTAATAGTAAAGTAGAATAAAATAAAATAATTCGACCAGCCATGATCAAGGTGAATGGCAGAGCAGGCTCAATGAGCTGAATGGCCTGCTCCTGGTTTATGTTTCTATATAGGTCAGTTTAGCTCTACTGAGCTGTAAAGTTTACTGACACTCTAGGAGTAAAAGTACACATTACTTAATTCTCCTTTTCAGTGAAAAATAATATTTTAGAATCAAATGACATTCAATATTGAAAAGTATTTTTGGGTAACATGAGCGGAGGGAGAGAAGCTAGAGGATTCTGCATTATTTTTACTGATGTTCATGGATAGTGTGACGATGTTTATTGTGAATGGTATCATTTGGACACCAGTGTATTTACGAGGATTGTGCATGAAGGCTGTGATACAAAATAGCTGCTACTGCGCACTGCTGCTGTTGAAGTGGAAATTTTCCTGTTTCTTGACTGTGGTAGAGACTCAACAAAGTTTGTTCCAACAAAATAACTTGTCTTTATTTACAAAACACTGCATGCAGTCTTGGCAAAAACTTGAGCTCACAGAACCGTCGTTACAACTTGCTAATTCTGCTCTGAAGCCTGCCCTTACATAAAGAATCAGTTCAGTATTTATGCATGATCATTATCAATTTGTGTGACCAGAGCTTATTCAAAAATTCGATCAATAATAGCGTCATGAGCAATTTCATAAATAATGGTACAACTTGCTGACCTCCTAAAACTCTTTGTCTCATCAGTTATACCTTTAACTTGTCCTTTGATAGAACAGAAGAAGGTCAGTGACTCCTTCATCCCTGACCTTATCTTGTCTTACTCATACATCACCAGGACATGCGGAATCAGCCTTATCAGGTCTTGACCTTCTCGGTCTTATTCATGTCTTAGGTTATGCGGAGTCAGTTTTCCTTATTTTGTACCAAATACTGGACCAATTTTCCCATCATGCCACTATTTCATTTGTACAACTTCACACTGCTACTCTGGCTGATTCACTCCAGTTGGGGAATCGCAGTGGCACCAGGTTGTTGCATAGTTTCTGGGATTTGGCTAAATAATGACATGAAAGAGAAGGGAATAGAGTGTTATGCTGATAAAGTAAAATTTAAAAGTTAAAGTTTACTTAAGTCACAAGGAAGGTTTACATGAATACTGCGATGAAGTTACTGTGAAATTCCCCTGGTGGCTACAGTCTGGCGCCTGCTCAGATCAGTGCACCTAACCAGCGCGTCTTTCAGAATGTGGGGGGAAACCGGAGCAGACACGGGGAGAACATGCAAACTCCACACAGATGGTGACTCAAGCTGAGAATTGAACTCGGGTGTCTGACGCTGTGAAGCAAGTGTGCTAACCACTGTGCTACCGTACTGCCCTTCAGTGATAATTCAGTGATAAAAGGTTGGGAGAAGATTTGTTTGGAACAGAAATGCTTGCATGAATCGATTGGGCTGAATGGCCTGTACCTGGGCTGTACATTCTCTGTAATTGTTAGTAATCATTATGCAATTGCCCCAAACTTCAATTCCGGCCTTGGATCATTGCCTGTGGAGGTTGTACATTGTCCACGTGTCTGCGTGGGTTTCCTCCAGGTGCTCTGGCTTCCTCCCACAGTCCTGGTTAGGTTGATTGGCCATGGTAAATGGACCCTACTGTCGGGGATTAGCAGGGTAAATATGTAAGGTTATGGGAATAGGGCCTTGGTGGGATTGTGATCGGTGCAGACTTGATGGGCCGAATGGCCCCCTTCTGTACTGTCACGATTCTGTGAAACTTGAGGTGGATGATTGTGCTGTTGCATGTCAATATGGTGATAACCTTAGATAAAAGTTTGAATTTTTGCTTTGGGATTGGGGAATGGGCGCCAAGACTGTTTCCTGAACATACCCCCTCATTCGGTGGGGGGAGGGAAGAAACGGTCATTTGGTGCCCCAAATTAAGGACAAGGGCCAGTTGGAGGCCTTCCAGCCTTAGAGGAGCAACTGATTGCAGTGATTGGCGAGGGAGAGCTTTAATATGCAAGTGGCCCTCAACAACCTTTTCAAAAGTTTATTTGAAAAATAGGAAAAGCAACCAAGTCATATTGTGGGGTTGATGGGTGTGGTTCTGAAGCGCAGCCTTTGCCTGCAATCAGACACAAACAGCCAGGGGCCTGCCTGCCCACTGGGAGTGCTGGCGTTCCAGCCTTTGGGTGCCGGCCTCCAGATAATTGAACTGCCTCCTTTTGGATCAAGAAACTGGAGCCAGAATGGAAAATTCCAGTCAGTCTTTATTGCTTACTGTTAATGAGGCTAATTGCTGCCTCCTGAGACAGGCAGCACTTGACAAAAATGGCTGATGCTGGGAACAGGCTTGGAAACTGGCAGGTGCCTGTATTTGAAGGCTCTGTTCACCTCCATTCCTGACCTCAATGTAGCCTGAAAATCCAGCCCAAAGTACATTTCCTACCACTACAGTTGCTTATATCAAACGTCTGACTACTGTTGTATTTAAATGTTCTACTCAAAATGACATTAATATCCTGGTGTTCAGTAAATGGGTGGTATGTTAGTAGTTAGCACTGCTGCCTCACACCATGGGACCAGGTTCAATTCTAGCCTTGGGTGACTAACTGTGTGGTGTTATCAAGTTCTTCCCATGTGGGTTTCCTCTAAATGCTCCAGTTTTCTTCCACTGTCCAAATATGTGCATTGGCCGTGCTAAATTGCTCCTTTTGTGTCTGTCCAAAGATGTGCAGGCTAAATATGTGGGGTTATAGGGCCTGGCTAAGATACTCTGTCTGTAAATTGGTGCATACTGGATGGGCTAAATGGCCTCTTTCTGCACTGTAGGGATTCTATGAAATGTTCTCCAAAGACAGGCATTTTATTTGTTGCTCTGTGTCTGTGGGATGTACGGGACAAAGAATTAATAATTTAAAAAGAAATATTGCTGTGTTAGTATACTTTACGCAATTTTATTAAAGCCCAAAACTTTACCAGGAAACGGTGCAGATCTTCATCAATGTAGTCACATTGAAGTGTTGCATAAGTGTTCTCTCTAAGCTGTTCCCCTCAGCAACCTGAGCATTCCAGTGTGGGCCATACACAAATTGAGCTGCTTAGCAGCTGTACAAAAAAACTGAAAGGATCTTAAGATAAATCGCCTGTGGAAAAAAAAAATTAGTTGGAATGTTTCTGTGGAATATGTTTTGCATTTCGTAAGTTCCAAATAAAGTTCCAGATCAGCTGGCATGGATCTGTGTGTCAGTGTAGTGACTTATTAGATTGCGTAGAAGGTAGTTTCCTCTGGAGCTTTACCTTTAACTCGCTCACAGGACGTGGGCATCACCAGCAAGCCACGGCTTATTGTGTTTCTGCAAATTGTAGTGACCCACTGCCATTTTGAATGTAAGAGAGTGGTTTGTTCAGCTACTTTGGAGAGCAGTTGGAGTCACACAGTAGTGTAACTCAGTAAGGAATGCAAATTTCCATCCCCATCGGACCTATATAGCAGTTATAATCACCATTACTGATGCCATTCTAAACTTGCACAGAATTTGGGAAGATGGTGGCAGAGTGCTAATGTTACGAGACTAATAATCCAGAGATCCAGGGACAGGGATTCAAATTCCACCATGGATAATAATAATAAAATTTGGAATTGAAAGCTAGTCTTGGTAACAAAGACTGTGAAACCATCATCAATCATCACAAAACCCATGTAGTTCACTGATATTGTTTTGGGAAGAGAATCTGCCATCCTTACCAGGTCTGACCCAGAGAGCTACAGTAATTTGGTTTTTACATGTGCTTCGAAATAACCAAGCCAGCTTCTCAGTTCAAGAGCAGTTAAGGATGGGCACTAAATGCTGGCCAATAAACACCAACAACACCCACATCCCATGAGGAAATAAAGAATAGTAAAATGAATTTGGCTGTGGTGGGATTTGGATTTGTTGCATTTACCCAGATTTATGCCACTGCGCCCTCTCTCTGATATCTTTTTCTTGGGTATGTTCGTTCTTGATGTTGTAACTCAGAATGATCCAGGTTGTAAAACGTCAGTCTGTTCTCTCATGTTCAGCTTCTTTGTAATAACATTATCACCCCAGTCCCATTACCTAGAAATACTATAAGCTGGAAAATGTACAAGTACTAAACAAGCTTTTTTGACTTGTTTTTATTTTTACATAACAGATTTATGATAGATTCATTGCTTCTCGTATATTAATTCAGAATTTGACAGTATGGATTCCTATAGAAATGGAATTAAATCTCTTTACAGAATCACTGAGTCATCTCGTGCAGAAGAGGCCCTTCGGCCCATCGAACCTACACCACTACGCGAGAAACATCTAAATTACCTACCTAGTCTCATTTATTAACACTTAACCATCAGCCTAGAAATCATAGAAACCCTAAGTACAGGAGGAGGCTATTCAGCCCATCGAGTCTGCACTGACTACAACCCATCCAGGCCTTATTTCCATACCCCTACATATTTTATCCACTAATCCCTCTAACTTATGCATCTCAGGACACTAAGGGCAATTTTAGCACAGCTAATCAACCTAACCCGCATAGCTTTGGTCTGTGGGAGGAAACCAGAGCGCGCGGAGGAAACATGCAAACACAAGAGTGTGCGAACTCCACACACACTGACCCAAGCTGGGAATCGAACCCAGGACCCTGGAGCTGTGCAGCAGCAGTGCTAACCACTGTGCTACCGTGCTGCCCATGTAGCCTTGAATGTTATGTTGTGTCAAGTGCTCGTCCAGGTACTTTTTAAAGGATATGAGGCAATCTGGGGTGGTTAGCACTGCTGCCTCATAGCGCCAGGGACCCGGGTTCAATTCCAGCCTTGGGTCACTGTCTGTGTGAAGTGTGCATGTTCTCTTCATGTCTGCGTGGGTTTACTCCGGGTGCTCCCATTTCCTCCGCAGTCCAAAGAACACAGATTACATTGGCCATGCTAAACTGCCCCTTCGTGTCAGGGGATTAGATGGGTAAATATACTGGAATACAACCTTGGTGGGATTGTTGTCAGTGCAGGCTCAATGGACCAAATGGCCTCCTCCTGCACTATAGGGATTCTAACCCACATCCATCACCCTCCCAGCCGGCACATTCCAAACTCTGTGGGTAAAGAGGTTTATCCTCTCGTCCCCACTAAACCTCCTGCCTGTCATTTTGAACTTGCATTCTTTTGTGAGCGACCCTTCAGCTGAGGCTCGCCATCCTGTTTTTACAAAATCAGAATCTGGTCCACAGACTGTGCGGATGCTTTACAGAAAAGTTTATCCATCATTTTCTGTTTATATTTCAGACTAAAGTGTAATATGGGACTGAACTATGGAAACTTTATGCATTGCCCAAATGTATATATTTGGCCTCTTGTTATTTACATTATATTTTGGTATTATTTTATTCCAGTTGTAAAGGCTCCAAGACGAATGATGAATGTGAAAATGCTGGTGATGAATCCTGAAGTTGTATTTGTGGCAAATCTCTCAAAAGCTGATGCCCCGGCACTGGTCGCTTCCTTCCATTGTGATATCTCATTAATCAGTGAAAAGCATTCTCGAAAGATGATTGCTCTTGTCAGTGACCTAAAGGTTCTAGCATGTCCTTTCCTACGAGAGAAGAGGGGGACAAGTATTACCACGGTGAGTGCAACATCTTTGTCACATCAAATGGGGAGGCCGTAGCGCAGTGGCATTATCACTGAACTTATAATCCAGAGACTCAGAGCAACGTCTGACAACCCCAGTTCAAATCCCGCCACCGCGATGGGTGAAATTTGAATTCGGTAAAAATCTGGAGTTAAAAGTCTAGATGACCGTAAAACCATTGTCATAAAAACCCAACTGGTTCACTAATATCCTTACTGGATGAAGAAATCTACCATCCTTACCTGATCTGGCCTATGTGTGACGACAGATCAATGTGGTTGATTCTTAAATGCCCTCTGAAATGGAACGGGTGGGCAATAAATGCTGACCCAGCCAGTGACGTTCATGTCCCTTAAAATGTTTTCATACTGATGAGACTGTCATGCCAGGAGCACTCCGATGCTGATCATTATCAGCTTGTTCTGGTGAAATTACAAGGGAATGCTTATTAACTCAGCCTTTCTGTATCTCTGACTAAAATCCGTGAACAGGGGGAGAAAATCACTTGTCCTGCTGAGGTTCTAGGTCTGAAAAATGCAGAAAGAATTTAACCGTGCAAAAAATGGTTATCAGAAAAAGAACACAACAGGCCCGGAAACTCATTTGTAAGCTGGTCTGTGTCTCCTCATAGGTTTCTTTAATATTACTCTTAATGTTGCTGACTGTCTTTGATCTATACTGAGCTGCACCGTAGGGATTGTATATGATTTTATATTCTAGCCCTTCTCGAAAACTACTCTTGAAGTAGCAACGTGAGGCAGTACCTTCATTGTTAACTATATATATTGTTAACTATATAAATGCATTTATATATTTGCAGATATTGCAGCCTTGTTCCATGTTCCTGGACTTCTTGGAACCCTCAAACAGGCCACAAAATATCACTCTGAAGGTGGAAGCAATAATCGTAAAGGTATGACAATGTCCTGGACGTTACCTTGTATATTTCCATTTTCACAGGTGTGAATCATGGGCACAGGCCTGTCTTCAATATCCTCCCCATGGTGTTGGTGCTTCAGATGTATTCTTTCTGATTCCTTAATGAAATAGTTGTAGCTTAGCATATGACTGTCACATGTATATATGACTGGGCGTTCTGTTGAATGTATATTATTGAGCTCTCTAATGCTTGTCTGTGACTGGGCTTTTTAATATTTAAGTAAAGAATATTTGGAGCAATTGAAGAATGATGTATGAGGAGAGATTGAGTCGGTTCGGATTATATTTCCTGGGGTTTAGAAGGATGAGGGGGCATCACAGAAACCTATAAAATTCCAAGAGGACTCGGCAGGGGAAGGTGTAGGAAAGATATTCCTGATGGTGGGGTCCCAGTCTAAGGATACAGGTAAACCATTTAGGACTGAGACGAGAAATTTCTTCACCCAGAGAGTGGTCAGATGTGGAATTTGCTACCACAGAAAGCAATTAAGACCAAAGCATTGTTTGTCCTCGAGAAGGAGTTCTATACGGGGTGGGTGGGTGAGGAGAGGAACTGGGGGGGGGCAGTTGGTGATGGTGGTCGTGGTGAGGATCAGGCTATTGAGTTGGATGATCAGCCATGATCATAATGAATAGTGAAGCAGGCTCAGAGGGCTGAATGGCCTACTCCTACTTTCTGTATTTATATGAATGATAAAGCTATTTTACTGCTTAGTGTAATGCTTTTTTAGATTGAATGCTTTTCTTTGCTTAAAGGTTTCTCCAATTATTCTCAATACTGTGATGACAATCATGTCAGCGATGACTCCCAAAGTGCAGGAGGTAGAAGCACAGCCAACAGTTGACTTGGCGACTGACCTCTGGGCCGTGAAGGATGCCTTCAATTCGAATTATTGGTTCCTGGGAGTTGACATGGCCAGCGAAGTAACAGAGAATTTCACCGAAGAAGAGCGTGAGAGGACTGGGGAAGCCTTCAAAATAGACGTTTCATTAATTCAAGTAACTCTGGAATGTGGACAAGGCCACTGCACGGTTCCTTTACTTCTGACCGAGTCAACGTTTTCTGGAAGAGTGGAAAATTGGACATCGTTTGTCAGTATTCATTCAGACATGACGCTTGAGGTATTTTCTGCCATTGTGCTTTTTGATAAGCTTACATAATGCAATGATAACTGAAGCAAACATGGTTGTTTATATTGTTATTTTTACGTGATACTCGTGTTAACATTACAATATACACATCGATTAAAATTAGAATAAAGGAAACAGGTGTATTTAAGTAGTGCCATTCACAACCTCAGGACATTCCAAAGTACATCAGAAACAATGTATACTTATTGTTTTGGAAACACAGCAGCCAATTCACCCATGTTAAGGTCCTATATGTAACATTGTTAACAGCAATGTTTCTCCAAAGATGAACATTGCTAAGATCACTGGGTGAACTTCTCTACTCCTTGTGCAGCAGTAAGAGAACAATCAGGCCCTTTTTGATGTGTAATATTGAAAGGCAGCATCTCTGACAGTATTGTGGCTGCCCTGTAACATTGCACGTAGCTATAAAATATTACATGTAAAAATACATCTGGACCTTTTCCTTATGACACCTCTGCATTGCCCAATTAAACACTAACAAGACCAAAGCAGCGGTAAGTTCTCTGCAGAATTTTCATACACTCGCTCCTGGTTTTATCTGCTGTCTGGTTGCTCCTTCAGATTCAGCATAACATTAAATAATCTGTCCTTTTTAACATTGACTTATTTTTCAAAGTTCACATCCAGTCTAAAATCAAGGCTTCTGTTTCTCTTGCAGAATGTTGACCAATTCTTCCTCTTATCTTACTGACATATCACATCTTTATCTCTCGGCTCAATTTCTTTCATTTCTCCTTGTTGACTTTGCCACTTGTTACCTCCCGTTTCTCCAGAACTCAGCTGCTCCCACCCTGTGCCAGACTTTTTCTTGTCTACCACAGGTTCCCATTTTCCAATGCGTTGATTTTAAAATAGCTTCTCAGTTAATAAAAATCCTCATGGCTACACCTATCTCTATAATCTTCTTCCATCCTGTATTCCACCTCGCGCTGTGGATTGAGACTGGTGGATGTTCCCTCTCCTCTTGCTTAATTCCACTACCAGTGACGTTTCTTACCTTGCAACATCATAATTTCACTTAAGGGGCTTACTCGGCTGTAAAGCACTTGAGGCATCCTGCGGTTGTAATGGCAATTCATTCAAACTGTTGTTTTCCACACCTAGTTCAGTGAGTATTTCTGGAGAGCTGAGCTACGTGTCTCGTGAGTAATTGAGTTTCATAATTTTCTACTGCTTTGTTTTAGGTCCTTTATTACAATGAACTGAGTGCAGTCTGGGAACCTCTCTTGGAGAAAGTTGCTGGAGGGCTGAAAAGGTGGAGTCTGACATTTCAGGTAAAGAGATCTTGTGCAAGTTGCATCTGTGCACTTTACCAGAGGCAGGGATAGCTCCTGAACTTCAGCACAAACATGATGATGAGCTTTATGTGGTATAAATTCTCAGTTGTGCTAAGTTAGTGTGACTTCAGTAGAATGATGATTGCAGCAGTGACATCAGAATTAAGTGGTCTCACCAATAAATAACTATATAACTGCTTTATTTTTATGTTCAATTCCTCTTGTAATAATGAAGGATAATGTACCATTAGCCTTCTTAATTACTTGCTTTACGTGCGTGCTATCCTTTTGTGACTTATGCACTAGAACTCTCTGCACCTCAGAATTTTGTAGTCATTCTCTATTTAAGAAATGCTCTTCTATTTTATTTTTCCCGCCAAAATGAACAACTTCGTATTTTCCCACCTTGTACTTGATTTGCCAGATTTTTGCTCGCTCACTCACTCAACCTATTTATATCTAATTGCAACCTTCTTATGCCCTCTTCACAGTATACTTACCTGCCCATCACAACATACTTTCCTACCTATCTCTGTCATCTGCAAATTTAGTCAACATGACTTCACTTCCCTCATCTAAGTTATTTGATGTTCCAACTCGGACCTTTCTTGAGAAGTGCCACTCAACTTTGTGCCGTTGTATGCTTTTTCTTTGTTGCTTTTCTTAGTTTCTTTAGTTAACCACAGACGATGGGTCCTACTTTTAGAACTTTTCTTGATAGTAGGACTCTACTTATTCTGAGTGGTCGGAAATGTCCCTTTAAACCCCATCACTGTTTTTCTATTGATCTGTTCCCTAGTCTGATAATGCCAGCTCACTTCATCTAGTTCTGCTTTCGTGCCCACATAGTTGCCCTTATTTACATTCAAAATGCTGGTCTCTTCCCTCCCAAAATGTATGTAAAATTCAATCATGATGTGGTCGTTGCTACTTAGGGGTAACTTTACTCTCCGATCATGAATTAACCCTGTCACGTTACATAATATCAAGCCTTAAATAACCTGCTCCATAGTTGTTTCCAGGACGTGCTGCTCTAAGAAACTTTCAAGAGCATCCCATGAACTCTCGTCCAGGCTACTGCTGCTAATCTGATTTTTCCAGTTTGTATGTAGATTAAAATCACCCATGATTAATGCTGTCCCTTTATCACAAACACTCTATTTATTCTTTGTGTTTTTTGCCCTATGTTGTGGTTACTGTAAGGGGGCATGTAGAACACTCCCTCTAGTCAATTCTTTCACCTTTTCGTATCTCCACCCAAACAGTGGAAATACCAAAAAGCCAAGCTTCCTTATCTCCATCCAAATGGATTCTACAATTCCTGGGCTAAGGTCATCTCCAGCTATTGTACCAACATTATATTTGATTAACAATGCTACCCCTCCACTTTTACCAAGTTTCCTATTCTTGAATGTCAATATTCAGCATTCAATACTTGTCCTCCTGTGGCCATATCTCTTTAATGGCTAACAGATCATGTTTATTTTCTTCAGTGTGCACTGTCAATTAATTTACTTTGTTATGAATGCAATGCGCATTCCACTACAGAGCCCTTAGTTTTGTCTTTTTGTTAACTTTGTAACATCTAACCTTGGCTGATGGTGCATTTTTGGATTATTTTCTCTCTTTCCTTTCCTGCCATACTGTGATCCTCATTTCTCAGATTATTGTTTTGCTGTTTTGCCATTACCCTACCCTTGATTTTCTTCACCTACGTGAGCTCCTCGTTTCCAAGCTTCTCCTTTTGTAAAGAATATAGAATCCCTACGGCACAGGAGGAGGCGATTTAGCCCACTGACTCCGCACCGAACACAAACCCACCCAGACCTTGCCCTTAACACCAAGCATTTTACCCTGCCTATCCCCCGACACTAAGGGGCAATTTAACATGGCCAGTCCACTAACCCACACATCTTTGGACTGTGGGAGGAAACCAGAGCACCCAAAGCAAACACATGTAGACACAGGGAAGAATGTGAAAACTCCACACAGGCCGTCACCCAAGACCGGAATTAAACCCGGGCCTCTGGCACTGTGAGGTAGCAGTGCTAGCCACTATGTCACTGTACTGCCCCTAATCTCATCCTCCCCATTCTAAAAGGGATACCTCTTATTCTTAAACTGAACCCCCTCATTCTAGATTCTCCCACAAGTTGAAAGCTGGAATCTACCTGATTAAATTCCCACAGAATTATTGATACATACTATATATATATATATATATATACACATATGTATTTTATATATATGTTGAAAGCTTGTGCAAGTTTTAGTGTCACAAGTGGGCTTTTATTAACACTGCAATGAAGTTACTGTGAAAATCTCCTAGTTGCCGCACTCTGGCGCCTGTTTGGTGACACTGAGGGAGAATTTAGTATGGCCAATGCACCCTAACTTGCACATCTTTTGCACTATGGGAGGAAACCATTATAAATTAATTATGAAACCAGAGCATTCGGAGGAAACCCATGCATACATGGGGAGAACGTGCAGACTCCACACAGACAGTGACACAAGCTGGGAATCAAACCTGGTTCTCTGGCACTGTAAGGCAGCAGTGCTAACCACTGTGCCACAGTGCTGCCCAAAGCGACAAGAGCAATTCATAAGCTGTTGCAAACTGGAAATTATGCTGTAAACATATGCTCCTGAAATGTCCTATTCTGGCACTTTTGTTTCCCTATTTTGTTTTGCTTCTTACATAGACCTTTTGCAATATTTTGCTCTGTGATAAACCGGAAAATTTGCATTACAACTTGAGTCGGACAGCAAGTATGGACATAATTTCTTATTAACATGCTGTTTTTTTTTAACAGTTGCGTGTCAGGTCTAAATGTAAAACCTCCCTTATTCCTGCAACATGCTGGTGATGTTCACTCCTCATATTTAAGCTTTGTTTTACGCTGTAGTTTTGCACCGGCATTTTATGTTATTGAAATCGCTGCTCGATTCGATGACTTTATTCCCCCCTCTGCTTCCATGCTGACACAATGAGTGACAGCTTTCATGCCCCTCTGATTTCAAACATTTACATTATCTGATGATCACGTTTGATCTGGCTGCTTCAGGTTTTCAAATCCGCCAGATTAATTTGTAGGTTTGTCAGAGCTGAGAGCTGAGCTTTGTGGAGTGTAATAGAAGAAACGGGGGGCTGAATGTTTCTGGTGAATATTCTTTTCAAAATGCTGTGCCATATTGGATTACGTGTATTTGTGTTTTAATGCGTTTAGATGAAAACCAACATGGGCCTGGACAAAGCTCTCATCCCAGGGGATGATTTACTTCAAATTCCTGACCCGCAGACTGCCATTACCATCTCTTCAAAGGACATATTGAATATCACTGTATCCAAGTGCAGTTTGAACGTTCTCAATGTCTTAGCTAAGGTAACAACGCAAACGTATATTAAGATCCACGTCAAAAACTCCAAGGTGTTTTGTGAAGTTAACCTAGATCCTAAGTTTTTTACATTTGAATTTGGCACTGGTGAGCATAAGATGTTTCACTCCAGGTATGATTCAAATGACCCACTAGGAAGTTTTTATCAAACAAAGTTTATTTAATAACACAGTTAAACTATAATTAAAATAGCATAACTTTTACCAATTACAAGATTCAGTGCACAATACAGTATTAACCATAACAACTAGCTATCTATGTTGTTCCAGGTCAAGTATCATCTCATAGTCATACGTCCTTTTCTAGACTTGCACAAAAAGCAAGTAAGCTCACGTGATGCTGGCCTTTCAGCTTTTTAACACCTGCCATGAATTGGTCCTTTGAATGCTGGATTAAATCTGAGGCTTTCCAGTACTGGAACTTTCAGCGTGCTTCTAAAAAGATAGAGACGGAGACAGTGATTCTGTCTCAAGTCCAAGCAGCATCTGAGAAAAATGAAGCATTAGACTTTTCTGTGGAAAAGAACTGACCCCAGGCATCCCCTGACCCGTCGATTACCCCCAAATCAAGCTCCACTCAACAATCCCCAAAGGATCATAAAACTCCAGGACGCTGCATTAATCTAGATTAAAAATAAACATGATATCCATTGTGTTGCTTCAGCCACAATTTGAGGACACCAGTTACAGACAGCATAGCACTGATAAAATCTTGCAAAGGAACATGATTCAAACATTTCTTAAAGGCACAGTAGCATCACACATATACAAAATAGGAGCAGAAATATATAAGAATACTGATACTTCTAAAATCTTGTTTTTAGTAAGAGATTTTTCAAAACTTAGTTTCTCAGTGAATTATCCAGTTTCAAAGTAAGTTCCCAATTGGGGAATGTTAAGATGATCACTGATGCAGGAGTCGGAAAGGGAAGGTGGAGAATGGATGATTGAGTTGGAAAGAGAGAACACTTTGCCAGAACCTATTTTGAAATTCTGGGGAGGGGAGAGGTAAATTGACAAAAACAATTTCGGAAATACAAGTCTGTCTCTTTTCAATGTAGCAAATATTTGTCTGAAATGTGTGACTTTACTGCAGGCATATTCAGCAGGGACTGCTTCAACATTCGATTATTCGCTGAGGGACCAAGTTCCGTACACCCTGAAAAATGAACTGGGCATCCCTTTGGCTGTGCACCACTCTACAAATCTGTGTGCCATCGGTTTACCCCCTCAGCAGAAACTTCATCAGCTAGAAGCAGGACAGACACTGGAACTGGATTATGTGGCTGTACAACCCAGAAATCGGGGGAAACTTTCTGTGTTGGAAAGACAAGAAAGTAACCTTTTTACTTTAACAATAAGTAAGTTGAGTGATGAGAGCGAATTCTTACTTGCCTACATCACCTGCAAATTCCTGTCTAAGCCACACACACCATCCTGACTTGGAAATATATCACCATTCCTTCACTGTCGCAGGGCCCAAACCCTGGAACTCCCTCCCTAACAGCACTGTGGGTGAGCTGCACCACATGGACTGCAGCGTGTTCAAATCGGCGATGCACCACCACCTTCTTGAGGGGTAATTAGGGATGGGCAATAAAGTTGGCCTAACCAGTATGCCCACATCCCTTGAACAAAGTAAATAAAATGGCAGAGCAGAAATATTTTCCTACTTGGATTATGAAGAAAATGCTCAAATGAATGTGTCTGTAAACTGCCAGGAATTATGCACCTCATTTTCCCTTTAATGTCTGTTTCTCTGTGATACCCTATTCTAAACCTAATGTAGTTGACAATGAAGCTGATGTTTTTGTCACTGCTTTTAGTAGCAAGAATCTAAGATTTGAACTGGCTTCTAATTCCCATTTCTTTGGTACGTTCAAACATTGAATCCCTGTAGTGCAGAAAGAGGCCATTTGGCCCATTGAGTCTGCACCGACAACAATCCCACCCAGGCCCTATCCCTGTAATGCCACGTATTTACCCTGCTAACGTTCCTGGCACTAAGGGGCAAGTTAGAATGGCCAGTCAACTTAACCTGCACATCTTTGGTGTGTGGAAGGAAACCCACGCAGACACAGAGAGAATGTGCAAACTTCACACAGACAGTCACTTGAGGCTGGAATTGAACTGGAGCCTCTGGCACTGTGAGGTAGCAGTGCTAACCAGTGCCACGTGAAAGAGATCAGCTGGTTGTAGATGGATTGGCTGGAAGAAAATTCCCCTTAGTGTCCCAAAATGTATAGGTTAGATGGATTAGCCAGGCAAATGTGTGGGATTATGGGGATAAGGCAGGTGAGAGCCTGAATAAAATACGAGTTGGTGCAGACTCAATGGGCTGAATGGCCTCTTCTGCACTTTATTGATTCAAGATTTTATAGACCCTGACCTTGCTACAGGCATTTCCAGCAGGAACTGCTCCAACTTTTGACTATTTGCTAAAGGGCCAAGGTCTGTACACCTTAAAAAATGTGCATTAGAAATGTCACAAATAAACAACATGACACTCTGAGACAAATCAGAACCAGCCCAGTGATCTCATGGGTGAGAACGTTTCCTGTTCTGAACCACAACATATACTTTGTGGCAATGTGGTATTTTACAGTGAGATTATAAACTGTCTTGCTATTGAGATAAATTGATGTCCAATATGGAGGACTTTGGTAAACCCAAAACTGACCTTTCACTATTAAATAGAAATGCAGCCATTATAGCTTATTCCGGAGAGATACAAACATTATAGTATTGTATACTTTAATTACCTGAATGTAGACTGGGACAGCGGTAGTGTAAAGGGCAGGGAGGGAAAACAGTTCCAAGATTGTGTTGTGGAAAATTTTCCACAGCAGTTTGTGTCCAGTCTGACAAAAGTTGATGCATTGTTGGACCTGGCTCTTGGCAATAAAGTGGGCCAAGCAGATCAAGTGAGAGTGGGGGCATGTTTAGGAGACAGTAATCATTGTATCATATGGTGTAGAATGATGATAGAAAAGAGAACTGGGCAATCCTAGTAAAAATAATGAACTGTGGGAGTGCCAACTGCAGTGAGGCAAGAGCGGAGTTGGGCTGGTTAGACTGGAATGAAAGGTTGGCGGGAACTGAACAATGGGCTACCTTCAAAACAAAAATGGTCTGAGCACAGTCAAGAGATGTTCCCTTAAAAGCGAACATTAGGGCAAACTAATCAAGTGCTCCCAAGATGAAAACCAAGAGGAAATGAACAAAGTGTGCTTATGACAGGTCAGGTAGAAAATAGAGTTGAGAACCAAGAGAAATACAGAAGAGTTAGAGGCGAGGTGAAAAAGCTGATTAGAGAAGCAAAGAGGGATTATGAGAAAGGACCCACAGCCAACCTATTGAGGAATCCCAATGATTCAGTAGGCACATAGATAGTAAAAGGAAGAGTTGGGCTGATTAGGGACCTCAAAGGGGATTTACACAGGGGTAATAGGTACGGCAAAGGTATTAAATGAATGTTTTACCTCGGAGGGAGATGCTGTCAAGGACATGGAGACAGACAAGGAAACTCCGTCCTTCGAAGGGTACAAAATTGGTAAGGTAGAAATGTTGAATAGACTAACGGGATTGGAAGTTGACAAGCCACCGGGACTGGATGAGATGCATCCAAGGATATTGAAGGAAACGAGAGTGGAAATTGCAGGAGGTGCCAGAGGATTGAAGAATTGTAAATGTTATGCCCTGTTCAAAAAGAGTTGTAAGGATAAGCCCGAGCAATTACAGACCATTTTGTTTAACATCAGTATTGGGCAAGCCTCTAGAAACATTTATTTGGGATCGAATCCGTAGTCACATGGAAAAATGTGTGTTGATTAGGAGGAGCCAGCATGGATTTCTAAAGGAAAAATCGTGTTTCACTAACTTGCTGGAGTTTCTTGAGGAGATATCAGAAAGGGTCGATGAGGGTAATGTCGTTGATGTAGTGTACATAGACTTTTAGAGGACATTCACTACAGTGTCACACAATAGACTAGTGAGGAAAAGTTATAGCCCATGGAATAAAAGGGACAGTAGCAACTTGGATTCAAAATTAACTGAATAATAGGGAGCAGAGAGTAATGGTCAGTGAATATTTTCCAGGCTGGAGGAAGGTTTGGAGTGGTGTTCCCCAGGAGTTGGTGTTCGGACCTTTGATTTCCTTTATCAAGATCTTTGATGTGCAGGGAATAATTTTAAAGTTTGCAGATGATACACATCTTGGCAGGGCAGTGTAGAATTCAAAAGGACACAGACAAGTTGGTGGAGTGGACAGATAGTTGTCAGGTTTAGTTCAAAGTTGAGAATTATGAACTGATGCATTTTGGTAGGAAGAACGTGGGTAGACAATATAAAATAAGTGGTAAAATTCTTAGTGGTGTAGGAGTAGAGGGACCTGGGTGTTTATATGCATAGATCATTGAAGATGGGATTGTGGCTTTATTAATAGAGGCATTGGGTGCTAGAACATAGAGGTAATGCTGAATTTATACAACACTATTTAGATGTCAGCTGGAATATTGTGTACAGTTCTGTGTACTACACTATAGGAAGGATGTGAACACATTGGAGAGAGTGCAGAAGTTTACAAGAATGTTTCCAGGGATGAGAAACTTCAGTTATGAAGATGGATTGGAGAGGTTGGGACTGTTGTCCTTGGAGAGGAGAAGGGGAAGAGGAGATTTGATAGAGCGACTCAGTAGCACAGTGGTTAGCACTGCTGCTTCACAGCTCCAGGGACCTGGGTTCGATTCCTGGCTCGGGGTCACTGTCTGCATGGAGTTTGCACGTTCTCCTCGTGTCTGCGTGGGTTTCCTCCGGGTGCTCCGGTTTCCTCCCACAGTCCAAAGACGTGCGGGTTAGGTTGATTGGCCATGCTAAGAAATTGCCCCTTAGTGTATAGGGATGTGTAGGTTAGAGAGATTAGTGGGTAAAATATGTAGGGATATGGGGGTAGGGCCTGGATGGGATTGTGTCGGTGCAGACCTGATGGGCTGAAGGGCCTCTCTCTTCATTGTAGGGTTCTATGATTCTATGAGATGCTCAAAATCTTGAGGGGGCTGGACAGAGAGACTAGGAAAAAACTGTTCCTGCTAGTTAAAAAGGATCAATAACGAGAGGGTACAGATTGCAAGTGATTCACAAAAGAAACAAATGCGATTAGAGAAAAAAGAGTGGTTCAGGTCTGGAATGCTCTGCCTGGAAGTGTGGTGAAGACATATTATAGTCGAGGCATTTGAGAAGGCCTTAGATGATTATTTGAATAGAAATAATAGAAACAATACGGAGGAAAAGACAGGGGAATGGCACTAAGTAATGATGTTTGTTTGGAGAGCCATTGCCAACATGGTGGGCTTGGAACGTATCATGCCCCAAATGGGCAGGTGAACTAAGAATTGTTTAATAAATGGAGGTGAGGAGACATCACTTAGCGGAAGAGTGGTGAGTCTGTGGAATTCATTACCACAAGAAGTAGTTGATGCCAAAATATTGAATGTATTCAAGGGGCAGCTTGATATAGCATTTGGCAAATGGAATCAAAGGTTATGGGGAGAAAGCAGGAGTTGAACTATTGAGTTGAACAGTCAGCCATGATCGCAATGAATGGTGGAGCAGGGTTGAAGGGCCAAATGGCGGCCTCCTATCTTTTATGTTTCTAATGTATTAACACCCCTCAAATTGCGCATGAATCTAACGATGCTGTGACATGATTGTGTTTTGCAATAAATAAGTTCTATTTTATTTCACCAGTGCCACGTGATTATACAGAAGTAGGAAACATTCCTGTTACTAAGCCAGGTCGGCGTCTGTATAATGTCCTCCGCTCTGACAGTAAACATTCAGTGTCACTTTTAGCCCAGATAGATGTTGTCGAAGGTGATAAAAGAATTATCATCCGATCCCCTCTCCAGGTAATTGAACTTTTCTTCAATCTATTCATTGTTGCTTTCTTTCAGTACTCACTGTTACCAACACTGGCAGCATTGATTGTCTGAAAAATCCTGTTGTTTTAGTAATTGACTTTAATCAAGTGACCACACTGAGCAGTGCATTTTTAAAAATTCATTCATGGGACATGGGCATCGTGCTGGCTGGGCCAGCTTTATTGCCCATCCCTAGTTGCCCTTGGAGGGCAGTTGCGAGTCGACCACATTGCTGTGGCTCTGGAACCACTTGTAGGCCAGACCGGGTAAGGACAGCAAATTTCCTTTCCTAAAGGACATTAGTGAATCAGGTGGGTTATTCCGATAATCGACAATGATTTCATGGTCCTCAGTAGATTCTTAATTCCAGATATTTTTAATTGAATTTAAATTCACCATCTGCCGTGGCAGAATTTGAATCCAGAACATTAGCTCAGTTTCTGGATTAATAATATAGCAATTAATACCACCAGGCCATTGTTTTACTCATAATTTGTGACAGAAAAGATGCAGCCTGGGAGACTTCAGCCTACCACAGCCTGATCCCTCACCCTGGTGAGATACATGGATAGTTAATCATCGTTCTGCTAGATGTGCCTCCTGGTTCATTTGTCAACAAAGTGCACTGCTTATTATGCAATTTTGATGGGTTTAATTATCTGTCTTGTATTTAGAAGGGCTCAAACCTGCACTTGTTTGTTTTTCGACCAACTTTGTGCCTGCCCACCAAGCATAGTAAGCATCGACTCCAAGGTAACACGCTTGGTAAAGAATATTCAGAACTAAGTCAATCTTCAGTGGGTATTTTGGTAACCTGCTAGTTGAAATAGTCAAGGATGATGTGTACAATGAACTAGTCTGGCCATCTAATAGATCTTGGAATGATGGGTGTGCAGCTAGCTCTGTGGTTCTTCCCACTCACTCTCCGGTCAGTAATCCTGCATACTATTGCCTGAGCTGAGAAGAGTAGGCAATGAACAACTCAGCAGTACACTACAGTTGTGAACTATGTTGTTTTTTTAACTAATTAAAACCCACTCTTACCTCTGAGAACTCCCCTGGGTTCTTAACCCTTTGTCCAAACTTTCTGGGACTATATAAGGTGGATGTGTCACCCTTGGTGTGTTTACTCCATCAGTTGCAATGGCTTGAAGATTTTTAAAGGAGATTTTTTTGTAAATGTTAGGGAAAATTCACCTCAGCATTTGTTATAAATTTGTGGGCTGAACATTGCTGATTATCTCTTTTATTTCAGGGGTGAATTTTACAACTCCCCCAGCCAGCATATTTGCAGGCAGGGGACATAAAACAGGGTAGGTGGTTCAGCATGCTGCTTCACCATCTTGTGTGAAAAGGCAGAAGGAAATTTGGAGAAGGGGGCGTGGCTACCTCCTTGAGGCGGGGTAGTACCCCCGTGTGTGCATTGCAGGAACCAACATCATGATGGCATTGCCATTTGTACCTCTCCTCCTGGCATCCAGAACATAACTCCACTCCTCCTCCAACTCTAGGGTCTCCAATCCCTCCCCGACCAAAAGCTTTGGACCTATCTTGGTCCGTTATCCATGTTGCTTCCTTTGGTGGGACTGGTTGTAGTCCAGCTGTGGCTATGACTGAGTTCCATCACTTCCAGGACCCGGGATTACCCTTGGAGGCAGGTTTCCTTTCCCTAAGAGGGTGAGAGAGAGAGAGACCCGAATTGCACTCGCAACTGCCTTTGCTACCCGCATATAATTCAGCCTGTGGTTAAACAATTAAAATGAACAACAAATTGAGTTGGAAAAACAGAGTTTACTGCATTTTTGCTGACTCCTCACTCTGGGTGCAGGCTGAGCTGACACCAGGTTCTTCGCATTGGATCTGCGAGAATTAAACAAGACTTTATCCTTGGACCAATACCATGCTGGTCCTGTCAAGTTTGCTTGGGGAAACATTGCTAGAGGTCTGAATAATATCTCAAATTTGAAATTAATCAGGTTTAATTTTGTTCTGAAAATGTTTTGTGAATGGTGATGGACTGGACTTCTAAACCTTTCGTGTTAAAGGTTGTTTAGTTGCTGATAGTATTCGCTGCTTAAAACTAATGGAACGACTGAGATTTTTGATCGTTGCAAAATAAGATTGTTTGAGATGAAGTTTGTATAAATTATAATAAAGATCTGTTTGTGCTGCTTTTCCCTATCTATAGATCAAGAACCACTTCTCCGTCTCCTTTATTGTCCTCAAGTTTATTCCAGAGAGCCGGCAACTGAAGCCCATTGGTGTGGCTAACCCTGAAGAGGAATTCCATGTGCCTTTAGATTCTTACAGGTGGTGAAACTAAACATGATCCCATGTTGGTCAGATTGTCTGGAATGGGGCAATGAGCCAGTTGTGAATGTGGCAGGACTGTGATTTTCACTTGACAACACCCCTGCATCAAGCACTGCCAATCTCCGTGTCATTAACCTCAAAACATCCCATCAAAATCTCCCCACCTGACCCCCAGAAGTCATCCTCTCCGTACTCTGCTTTGCTACCAGAACACAAAGAAATCCCACAACACCAGTTTAAAGTCCAAACAGGTTTATTAATAAGTTTAATAAAGTAATTAAAATTTATTTATTAAATTTTAATTACTTTATTAAACTTATTAATAAACCTGTTTGGACTTTAAACTGGTGTTGTGGGATTTATTTGTGTTTTACCCCAGTCCAATGCCGGCATCTCCACATCATGCTATCAGAATCCAGAAATTTCCCCAATGTTCCGGACCTCTCATTTCATCCCAGATGCACTGAGTGCTTTCATCCCCAGGATACACTGCTCAGAATTCCAGAAACCCCACTGCAGTGCTGCCATATTCTCTGTGCTCTCATTCAAAGCACAGAATCATCTCCGAGGCTTCTGCTTCCAACATGGTGCACAATACAGTCAACTTGCTGTGAAAAAGACCAGATATATATTGAATACATGCTTGTAGAAAGTGTTGATTGTATTTTCTTATGATATACTACGAAAATATTGCTATTTGAAAATTAAAAATAATAGAACATAGAACAGTACAGCACAATACAGGCCCTTCGGCCCTCGATGTTGTGCTGAGCAATGTCCGAACCCAAGATCAAGCTATCCCACTCCCTATCATTCTGATGTGTTCCATGTGCCTATCCAATATCCGCTTGAAAGTTCCTAAAGTGTCCGACTCCACTATCACAGCAGCAATGCATGCCACACCCCAACCGCTTTGAGTTAAGAATCTACCTCGGACATCCCTCCTATATCTCCCACCATGAACCTTATAGTTATGACCCCTTGTAACAGCTACATCCACCCGAGGAAATAGTCTCTGCACGTCCACTCTATCTATCCCCCTCATGATGTTTATAAACCTCTATTACGTCACCTCTCATCCTCCTCTACTGTAAAGAGAAAAGCCTCAGCTCCCTCAACCTTTCCTCATAAGACCTACCCTCCAAACCAGCAGCATCCTGCTAAATCTTCTCTGCATTCTCTCCAATGCTTCCACATCCTCCTTATAGTGAGGTGACCAGAACTGCACACACTATTCCAAACGTGGTCTCACCAAGGTCCTGTATAGTTGCAGCATAACCCCACGGCTCTTAAACTGAAACTCCCTGTTAATAAAGGCTAACGCACTATAAGCCTTCTTCACGGCTCTCTTCACTTTAGTGGCAACCTTCAGAGATCTGTGGATATGAAGCCCAAGATTTCTCTGTTCTTCCACATTCTTCAGAACCCTGCCGTTGACCCTGTAATCTGCATTCAAGTTTGTCCTAGCAAAATGAATCACCTCGCACTTATCAGGATTAAACGCCATCTGCAACTTTACTGCCCAGCTCTGCATCCTATCAATGTCTCTTTGCAGCCTGCAAGAGCACTCCACCTCATCCACTACTCCACCAATCTTGGCGTCATCAGTAAATTTACTAACCCACCCTTCAGCCCCCTATTCCAAGTCATTGATAAAAATCACAAGTAGCAGAGGATCCAGCACTGATCCCTGTGGTACACTGCTGGTAACTGACCTCCAGTCTGAAAATTTTCCCTCCACCACCACCTTGTCTTCTATGAGACAGTAAGAAGTCTCACAACACCAGGTTAAAGTCCAGCAGGTTTATTTGGAATCACGAGCTTTCAGAGCACTGCTCCTTCATCATCAGGTGAGTGGGGAGCGATGCTGCAAAAGCTCATGATTCCAAATAAACCTGTTCGAATTTAACCTGGGTAAGGTGCTCTGTTGGAGAATCAGTGCAATCTCAATGGCCCAAATAGCCTTCTCCTGCACTGTTGGGATTTTGAGTTGTTCGAGTGGAATAAAGGATTGAAATGATGGCTGCAGAAGAACAGGGAAGTCTTTAAGTGTTATAGTCCATTCCTGGCTCCAGGCATTGCGAAAGAGCAGCTTCTACACTTAATATAAACTGGACTGCAATTTACTTTTATGAATAGGCTAAGATAGGAGCAGTATTGCTGCATTTCATAAAGTACTAAACCATTAATTTTTTTGTTGAAGAGGCCAGTTGTTCCTCAAACCATCAGGTGAGCTGGATGAACAGTTCGAAGTGTCAACAACATACATCACTTGGAAGGAAGAGCTGCACAGGAGCACAGAAATCCGATGCACGCTGCAATGTCCTTCAACCGAGGTGAACTTCCTCCCGCTTATCATAAACACCATCGCTATTCCCGATGAGCTGAGCTTTATCAGTAATCACGGAGAAGATGATTGGGATCCAGCCTACATCATTCACCTCCACCCCACAGTTACGATCCGGAATCTTCTACCGTATAGTTTGCGTTACATGTTGGAGGTGAGTAAGTGGAAGATTGCAGCTAATAATATTCATGCTTCACTGTGAGCTTGGATTGTTTGAAACAATCAACTTGTACTGTCTTTTATTGTTTACACGTTTAAAATGTTTAATAATCTTTTTGCTAACGTTGCCATCAAATATAGGCTGGAATTTTACCACTACGGGAATTGCAGTGGGAGGGGGTTGGACCATGGAGAGGTCCATTCACCTTGGGTGGGATTTTATGATTTTGGGGCGAGCAAAGTCATAAAATCCCATCCATAGATTGTTTTATTTCTCAACTTCAGGATGCAATACCCATCTCACGTATCCATGACAATGACATGAGCAGACCACACTGTATATAATAGTGCAGATGTCTTAAAATGAAAATATTGCATTGTGCTGCCTCCTACTCTACTCCACTTTGAATTGCTCTGCTTCTTGACCTAGTGCTCACTAATATAACTATCCCTTCTCTCCCCATCCTGGCCACTGCTTGCCCTCAAAAGCTGCTATATTCATCCCATACTTTGAAAACACTTATCTTTCCCCATTCTCAACCTCCCCTTGTTCTTTAATCATCTGGAATGTGCTACTTCCAACAAACTCCATCACCTGTCATTCCCTGTGAGAAACCAGGCTGGGGGGGACGGTTTCCTTATTAGTCACAGCACTAACAATGACATAGTAAGAAAGCTATTGACATCACATTGCATTGTGATCATCACATTGCATCATTTATCTTCTAACACTCTATGCTTTTGGACACAGTCAACAAATCTGTATTCACTGTCTCTCATGTGATCTATGTGCTGATTTAAGGCTATTCTGTTTCTACTTACCTCGCTGGGAGCTACTACATTTGCAATGTTCCTTCCTGGGCTGCCCCAAGTTTAGTTTTTGAAGTCATCTGTTTCTCTTGTGATATGGTGATTGTCAATGTTTAATAACAGTGAGATTTGTGTTTTTGTGTGTGTATATATATTACATATACATGCTATTAATAACTAGCTTTATCTTTGCACTACCATCTTTGATTGCAGAATTGTTGTTGTACGTCCTGATGGAAGTGTCAATGTTTTTAGCTCAATATTGGCAAGGCTAAAACTATTTTGCTCAGACAGTATTAGAAGTGTTATGCCTTTGCCCCTGACTTCACCACCTTTCCTAGATCCACTCAAGTTTACCCTGAAATTGCGCAACTTCAATGGCCTCTCCAGGGCTGAAAGTACTATATTTAGTCTGTGACCAAGACTACCTCCTTCAACCTCTGAAATATCATTTGTCCCCTTCCCTTTATCTCTCATTCTCAACCTGGCTGCCATGTCTCTTTCACCTCCAGACTGGATTTTACTAATGTCTTTCTGACCAACTTGCAGAATTCTTCTGCCTCTACAGTACTTTTCACAATTGCATCCTTGTCCTTTTCTTCAGACTTCAAAATTGTCAAACTCACTTACAAGTTCCCGGATACCTTCCACTTTTGAAACATTGGTCTACTACATATTTACCGTTACCATCAATGACAGAGCTTTCTGCTACCTTGTTCCCCCTTCCCCATACTCTCCACAACTCTCAGTCAACTCTCCCACCCACTCACTCCAAGGCCAATGTATCCTTTCTAAGTTGTGGTACCCAGAACTGCTCACAATAATCCAAATGTGGGATAACCAGGGCTTTATATAGCTGAAAAGTGACTCCCAACCACTTGTATTCTAATCCTTGAATTATAAAAGACCAACACTCCAATGAGCCTTTAGTTTATTTTCCCTACCTGTTCAAGGCAGTGTAATCTATTTACCTGAGCCCCCAAGTTTCTTTGGTACTTATACTGTTTCTAGCTTTTCACGAATTAGAAAGTACTCTCTTCTATCTTTTTCAACGTCTGTCACTTTATCTAAGGCTTCCCATTCTATCCCAACATAATTTTCCCTAGATTCTCCCCTCTTCTGTTGTATTGTCTCCAAGCTCGTCTTGTCCATGAGACCCAGCTCCTGTTCTCTTAACACTACTCCTATCAATAATGACCACCCATCTTATCTTATCTTGATTCCATATTAGTGGATATTGTTAATGGCTTTGTCTGCTCAGGTACTTCGCTGTCCTTCAGATCTGCTGTCATTACCACCTCTCCTCAAACAAAAACAATCCGTAACCTCTCCAAACACCACAGCCACCACATCTGCAATATCTCATTCCTCTCCAAAGCCCATGAAATGTTTTGATGCCTTCCAGATCTGTGCTAACCTTTCTGACAATGCAATGTTTGTATCCTACTAGTCAGAATTTCACTGAAGCGAATCTTATCAAAGCTGCAATTTTGGCTGTTTTGTGTGTGACTGTGGCCAAAGTAAAGTGGCTTTCCTGGTCTTTCACGATCTGTCTATGACCCTGTTGATCACACAATCCTCCCTAAGTCCCTCTCTACCATCATCCATCTGTGCAGAACTGAACTCGTCTGATTCCATTCTTATTTCTTATCTATATGCTGCCCAACATCATCTAATAGCATAGCATCAGTTTCACAGTGCTTTCTGAAAATACCCAGTTTTATTCACACCACACCTTTTAACCCCTCCACTGTTTTAACTTGTTCATCTGCTTGTCCAGCATCCTGATGCTAGATGAGCAGAAATTTCTTCGAATTGGATATCTAGAAAACTGAACACGTTACTTTCAGTCGAACTTGTATTCTACTGACCATCTTTATCCTCCTTCCTGATAACTGTCTGAGGTTGAACTAGACTGTTTGCAGCCATTATTTCTGATCTTAGGGTGAGCTTTCACGCACATATTCTAGTCATTACCATATTTCTCTCTATCAAAACACCTCAAAACTTTCAACCCCCTTGTTAAATCTCCCCTTATTTCTGCTCTGAGGGGAAGAATCCCAGTTTCTCCTCTCATGATGATCCAGGCCAGAAACTCAAAGGTGTTTTATGAAGTTAGCCTAGACCCTAAATTTCTACCATTGAATTTGGGATGGGTGAGCCTGGAGTGTTTCACTCCAAGTACGATTCAACTGACCCACGAGGACCCATTTATCAAACAAAGTTTATTTAATAACACAGTTAAAATTTAATTTAAGAAAACGTTTACCAATTATAAAAAAACTACCATGATATATTATAGACTTTAATAGCTAACCATCCTGTTCCAAATTACACTGCCCATAAACCTATACTACTTTCCATGCCTGGCACAAAGAAAGCAAGTATGCTCATGTGATGCTGGATTTGGCAACTTTTTAAACACCCACTGTGAATTGGTCCTTTAGAATGTTGGATTACAAATGGAGGTTTCACAGTCCTGGAATTTTGAGCACACCTTGAGTGAAAGAGATACTGCTTGCCTCCAGCTTCTAGCTAGCAACCTACAAGACAGCTAGATTCCCAACACCAGGGGGTGAAAACAAGAAACAGTACTTTAGATAAAAGCAAATTACTGTGGATGCTGGAATCTGAAACCAAAAGAGAAAATGCTGGAAAATCTCAGCAGGTCTGGCAGCATCTGTAAGGAGAGAAAAGAGCTGACGTTTTGAGTCCAGATAACCCTTTGTCAAAGCTTTGGACTCAAAATGCCAGCTCTTTTCTCTCCTTACAGATGCTGCCAGACCTGCTGAGATTTTCCAGCATTTTCTCTTTTGATTTCAAAGAATGTATTAGGTTTCCAGCTTCTAAAGTGAAACCAAAACCTTTGAACTTGGTGTAGAAAAAAACTGTCCCAAGGCAGAATCTGATCTGTCAATCATCCCCAAATCAAGCCCCAGTCAGCAACCCCAAGTGATGATTAAAACCCTAGGACATTGCATTAACCCAGATTACAAGAAACACTTTCCCCATTTATATTGCTTCAGTAACAATTAGAGGTCACCACTTTCACACAGCATGGTCTCGAATCAAAAATGCCAGGCAGAGAACATGATTAAAATATATTTCTTAAAGGCACAATTTCATCACACTTTCCACATAATAATGTCTCTTACCCTTGAGACCATTCTAATAAATCTCCTCTGCACCCATTCCCAAGATGTTGACATCTTTCCCAAAGTGCAGTATCCAGAATTGGTCACCAGTATTCTGGGTGGGGCTCAAGAATTGATACATCAAGGTGAAGCACACCTATTTGCTTTTATATGTACTCAAGAAAACTCAGAATCTTATAGAATCATAGAACCCTTCAATGCAGAAAGAGGCCCTTCGGCCCATCGAGTCTGCACTGAGCACAATCCCACCCAGGCCCTACCCCCATATCCCTCCATATTATACCCACTAATCCCTCGAACCTACGCATCCCTGGACACTAAGGGGCAATTTCTTAGCACGGCCAATCAACCTAACCCGCTCATCTTTGGACTGTGGGAGGAAACCGGCGCACCCGGAGGAAACCCATGCAGACACGAGGAGAATGTGCAAACTCCACACAGACAGTGACCCAAGCCAGGAATCGAACCCAGGACCCTGGAGCTGTGAAGCAGCAGTGCTAACCACTGTGCTACCATGCCACCCCTACAAGTATACAAGTATATACAAGTGTATATCTTGTATACTTTCAATAACAATATTATTGATGCCATGACAAGGAGTTGTGTATATATGTCTTATAAGACACTTTGATGTAGACATGGGGATTGCTCTGCGCCCTCATACCATTTCAGTCTGTTGTTGCCTCTCATTTTTCTTTCAAAATGCGATCACTGATATTTTTAAAAGTTCCCTTGAGTTTGGCACTTTAAGTAAGCAGTGTCTGTTTTATCCAGGCAACTGCAGAAATTAGTGAACTGGCAGAAGGATGCTCAACAGATGTGCTGCAATCCAGAATCAGGGGGGAGATAATGGAGCTGGTCCTTATGAAATACCAAGGCAGGAACTGGAGTGGCCATGTTAGAATTGACGATGGACTTCCTGAAATGTTTCCAGTGTGCTTCACCGCTGACTCTAAGGATCGCATGAGCATTGACTTGCTTGTCCATGTTCAGAAAATTAGTGGCCGTCTGGTGCTGTCTATTTTTAGCCCGTACTGGATTATTAATAAAACCTCCCGGGTCCTGCAGTATCGTGCAGAAGATATACACCTGAAACATCCAGCTGACTTCCGTGATGTTGTTCTGTTTTCTTTCAAGCGGAAAAATATTTTCAGCAAGAATAAGGTAAGTGCACACTTTTGGATGCTTTCGTGTTGACAGAACTAGGGACCTCGGCCTAGGGAGTCATAGTTTGAGGATAAGCGGTAAACCTTCTAGAACTGAGGTGAGGAGAAATTTCTTCACCCAGAGAGTGGTCAGTGTAGAATTCACTACCACAGAAGGTAATTGAGGCCAAAACGTGTGCTTTCAGGAAGAAATTAGTTATAGCTCTTGGGACGAGAGGGATTAAGACGAGGAGGGAGGGGAATGGGATTAAGATTTGGAATTTAATGATCAGCCATGATCAAGATGAATGGCAGAGCAGGGTTGAAGGGTCGAATGGCTTACTGCTTCTAGTTTCTGATAGTTAAAAGAGAACTCCACTTACGGATACACGAGCAGTCACCCACTGTTTAAAAAGATAAAGTGGTGAATGTTTTGCTAAAATCAACCTTGTAACTTTTCTTAAGGCTGCAACTTCACCATTCAGTATCTCTTCTGTTCAGTTTTTTTAGTCTTCACCAATAAAATAAACATTAATATACTAATATTAATCCGTTAAACTTTGCAATGTTGCAGTTAGTAAAAGCCTACACACAGCACAACAAAGTTTTTAAGTTTAAAGTTTATTTATTAGTGTCACAAGTAGGCTTACGTTAACACTGCAATGCAGTTACAGTGAAAATCCTCTAGTTGCCACACTCCGGCTCCTGTTTGGGTACACTGAGGGAGAATTTAGCGTGGCTAGTGCACCTAACCAGCACGTCTTTGGAACATGAGAGGAAACCAGAGCACCCAGAGGAAACCCACGCAGGCATGGGGAGAACGTGCAGACTCCGTACAGACCGTAAGATGTCTGTTGCGTCAGACTCTGCACATCAGGTGACCCAAGCCAGGTATCAAACCCTGGCGCTGTGAGGCTGCAGTGCTAATCATTGCACCACCATGAAAGCAAAGTGTTTTGTAGTTGGGGCTTGTTGTAGGGTCTGGAAGCTTCCTTTTCATTCATGTGCATTGCCTTTATTTTTGTTGTTAACCAGCACAGTTGGAGGCTGAGGTGACAGTGAGTGGTGCATTGTGTGGTTTTGGAATTATGGTGTTTGGTAGATAGGCAAGTCTTGGAAGCCATGTTATAGGATTAAAGTTTGTTTTTCTAACATCTGAGGTTGGCACCTTACAGCGGCACACAGTTCTACATTCTGCTCCCCCACCCCATCGTTATAGATTCCTTATCCATAACAGCATTAGTGGCCTTTCAAATGAATGACAGATTTTCCCACTGAGGGGAGAGGAATGCTGAAATATGTAACCACAATGTTGAGGTGCTGACCTGAGTAGTTCATGCTTCAGCCCCTTCAAAAATGTCTGTAATGCTTGTCAGCTCGGCATGGATAAAATATTCCAGTCTGACAGGTTCCACAAACAGGTCACCAGCATCAGTGATCTGATAAAATATTGGAAAACGTAAAGCTTTGCTGCCTCAAAAAGAGATACCAAGAGGGGAATTCATGGTAGTGTATAAATTCATAGCCCTTTAGATTTTCTCTAACTAATTAAAATGATGCCATCGTAGTACATCTTTCCAAAGGAGCTGAAAGAAAATTTGGAAGTATGCCGAATGTCCAACACACGTTAGACTTCTGGGAAGAATATTAATGATTGAAGTCACTGCAGGAACAGCTTGCTGCTGTGAGGGGTAGAGAGGCCCTTGTTCTCTAGATGTGATTAAGAGGCCTCTTCTGTGTGTTAGTCTGTATATCATAACAACCATCAGCATCCACTTCTTACCACTCACCTGCCTTGCCCCTTAATACATGTAGACAGCACTTATGGGAAATACTGCAGATCTTGTTGATGATGAGATTGGTTTGGGTAGTGTGGAACTGTGTACTGTATTTTCTGCTTTTTGCTGCTGCATAATATAACCACATTGTTTCAAAGAACACTAAATTCTGATTTTAGAACCAGTTATTTTTATTTGTGTATGGAGTCTGCACGTTCTCCCTGTGTCTGCATGGGTTTCCTGCAGGTTCTTCCGTTTCGTCCCACAGTCTGAAAGATGTGCTGGTCAGGGTGCATTGGCAATGGTAAATGCTCCCTCAGTGTATCCGTACAGGCACCGGAGTGTAGTGACTTGGGGATTTTCACAGTGACTTCGTTGCAATGTTAGTGTAAGCCTACTTGTGACAGTAATAATTAAAAAAAAAATTAAAAGCTTCAACTCCTCCTCCTCTTCAAATGCAATCAATATTCCTGTTCCCAGCTCAAGAGATTACAGGCTTTATAATTTGTGGTCAGAATCCCACATTGCACTGATCATCAGGTCATGATTGGAAAATGTCGATATTAGAAAGGGCTAGCGTGTCTGAAATTGGTGAGAATTGGAGCAGATCCATTGGTAACCAGATAGCGAGTTAATCCATTGTATGCCTCATTAATCTCATATTGTGCCAATGTACTTGATAACATTTGTGATACAAGTTGATGATCCTGAATTATTGTTTGAAAAAAAAATTCTGATTTTTTTTTTTGGCTTCTAGATTCAGCTGTGTATATCCACCAGCAGCTGGTCTAATGGGTTCTCATTAGACACTGTGGGAAGCTATGGCTGTGTCAAGTGTCCTGCGAAGAATATGGAATATTTGGTGAGTTTTCTCAATTGAAATGCAGTTTGGATATTTCTGAGGGGTTTGAACAGGAGTACAGTTATAGTCTAAAATTTATTGTCCAAATCCAGGGTCAAGTCTCCCCTATGTACCTTTTGTTGGAGTGTCTAGTCCAGTAATATCAGTACAATTCAATTCAAAGTGAATTACTTTGTTTTATGCTCAAAATATTGAAAATTTATGGGTCAGGTAGCAGTATCTAACTTTGCAACCATCCCATTTGATCCAAGTGTAAATAGATTGTGTAATGTATGTTTTCCCTGCTCTGCTGGATTAACCTCCAGCACAATGACAGCACTTTCCCACTTCATGCATCAACCATTCATGCCTTCCCACAATTAATATAATTATACTCAGGTACCGTAACAAACAGTGTTGTACTTTGATGATGTGGGGATGCCGGTGTTGGACTGGGGTAAACACAGTAAGAAGTCTGACAACACCAGTTTTAAGTCCAACCGATCTATTTGCTTTTTTTAAATCGCTTGGACTTAAACCTGGTGTTGTCTGACTTCTTACAGTGTTGTACTTTGATCCCAGGGAAGGATTCAGCTTCAACCTAGTTAAACCTTGGCTTTGGAATAGTATTTCAACCTCTACTGGTCTGTGTTATTTAAATATTTTCGTAGCTGTTTCAGTTATCTTTACCATCCTGGTGTATTTGTAGAGCTGGTATTCTGTGATTAAGGGGAACACAAGGACATAAGAATCAGAGCCTACCTGTTCAGCCATTCAGTGAAATTACAACTGTGACCTTCATTTTATACACTTTGCCGCATATCACTCAATACCTTTGGTTTACAGAAACATTCGGTCATATATTTTAAGTTAATAGTTGCTCGAGCATCAATCTTTTCTGTTCGCTCTCTAAACCTTCACATCCTTCTAGTAGTGTGGTGACCAGAATTGAACACTATATTCCACATGTGGCCTAACCAAGGTTTTACAAAGCTGCAGAAGTAGCCTGGTAAGGAGGGCATCAGCTGTGAGGAGAGGTTGGGGAAACTTGGTTTGTTCTCACTGAAACGAGGGAGGTTGGGTGACGAACTGATAGAAGTCTACAAGATTATGAGAGGCATGAACAGAGTGGATAATCAAAGCTTTTTCCCAGGGTGGAAGTGTCAGTTACTAGGCGGCATAAGTTTAAGGTGTGAGGGGCAAGGTTTAAAGGAGATGTATGAGGCAAGTTTTTTTTACACAAAAGATGGTGGGTGCCTGAGACTTGTTGCCAGGGGAGGTAGTGGAAGTGGATACGATAGTGACTTTTAAGGGGTGTCTGGATAAATATACGAGTAGGATGGGAATAGAAGGGTATGGACCCCGGAAGGGTGGGGGTTTTAGTTCAGTCAGGCAGCATGTTTGGTGCAGGCTTGGAGGATTGAAGGGCCTGATCCTGTGCTGTAATTTTCTTTGTTGTTTGTTTGTTCTACTATCCTTCATTGTTTCCTAATCTCACTCCTAAGAGATCTGGCTTTAATTTTGAGTGAAAAGTCTGACAACACCAGGTTTTAGTCCAACCGATTTATGGTGTTGTCAGACTTTTTACTGTGTTTACCCCAGTCCAACGCCGGCATATCCACATCATGACTTTAATTTTGAGACCACGCCCCTCATCTTAGACTTCCCAGCCAGTGGAAATCGTTTATCTCTCTCTATTCCATTTGCTTCCCTTAACTTCAAAATGTTGGTGAAATCACTTCTAAAACCTTAAGGAGTATGACTGTAATTTGCATAATTGCTACTTGTGTGTTGACCCATTGAGTCCAGAGATTATTCTGGCAAACCCACACTACACTTGTAGATTTATAGAATTTCATTGAATCCCTACAGTGCAGAAGGAGGCCATTTGGCCCATTGTGCCTACTCCTACAACAATCCTACCCAGGCCCGATCCCTCTAACCCCGTCTGTAATCCCACCTATTTACCCTCTAATCCCCTGACACAATGGGGCAATTTAGCATTGCCCGTCAACCTAACCTGCATATCTTTGGCCTGTGGGAGAAGACTCACACAAGACACAGGGAGAATGTGCAGACTCTACACAGACACCTAAGGCTGGAATTGAACCTGGGTCCCTGGCGCCCTGAGGTAGCAGTGCTAAGCACTGTGCCACACCTCCAAGGTCATTATATTCTTTCGAAGATGTGGTGCACCGGACTGCTCACTGTTCTCAAGGTGTAATCTAACTAGGGCTTGTATAAGTGAAACATGACTTCCATCCTGTTGTCCTCTCGATTTGAAGGTCACCACATCACTTACTTTCTGAATCTGTTCATTTTATGATCAGACTTTAATGATCTGGGTAACTAGACTTTGGAAGTTCATGCATGTGTGCTGGATGTGGTTGGTAATCTTTACTGTAAATACACTGACAACTAATTTATGTTTGAAATCACAGATTGGAGTAACCATTAAAATGAGCAGTTTCAACATGACCAAGATTGTCACCCTAACTCCATTCTACACGTTGATTAATAAATCTTCCTATGAGTTGGAAGTTGGGGAAGATCAGCCCAGTGGACAATTAGACAGTGGGAAATGGATTTACATTTCAGCAGCGGAGGTACAGTATTGGGTTTTGCTTTCGAAATTTATTTGAGAAGACATTGTGTGTGTTTGTCATCAGCAATGCACATGTAATTAATTACTGCACAAAAAAAGTCATCTGCTTCTTGGTATTGGAACAATTTACACTATTTTCTGATTCTGTAACATCTGCTAACTATTCTAGGAAAGAAATGAGTCAGTGGTAAAGTTGAGTTTGTGAAGTGTGATCCCTCTAAAAGCTGGTTTGATGGCAATGCTTGGAGGTTAAAATGCAGGTGCATACAGCATACACAGACTGCAACATTTATAGCAAAGAATCAGCACAAGCAAACAGGAACCTATCAAATCTGAATTTGTTGTTGACAACACCCTGGTGTAGGAAAATTCATTAGTCATAGTGATAAAAATAGGAGACCACTGCCTGCTTGTAGTTCAGCTGAAGAGCTGCCACCTCTCAAAGCCTAGAGAGGGAAAGGGCAGCTCTCTGCTAGCTTCAGGTATCTCTTTAAGAGAACTCTCCATCTGCCTAACAAAGGGTGGCAAATCAGAAAGAGCTTACTGACAGCGGAATCAACAGAAGAAGTCCAGAAGTTTTCCAAACCCACAAAACCTGGTTGTGCATTTTTTTTTCAGTGACTAAATTTTGTTTTTCTTTTGTTAATGAATGGAATTTGTATTTATTTGAACAGCATTCCAGTAGAATCTTATTTGTGTCACTTGGTTAGCTAAAGTTCCCTGTTAGTTAAATAAATTATTAATTGTTCACTTGACGTGAGTATCAGGTATTTCTCAGCTCTAGGACATCACTGCAAGAGTTTTTTAGCGTCCTAGGCCTAATCATCTTCAGCTGCTTTATTCATGACCTTCCTTCCATCATGAGGGGATCAAAATGGGGATGTTTGCTGATGATTGCACACTGCACAATGTTCTGCATCATTTATGATTCCTCAATATTGAAGCAGTCCATGTCCAAATGCAGCAAGATCTAGACAATATCTAGGCTTATGCTGACAAGTGGTAAACGATATTCATGCCACGCAAGTGCCAGGCAATGACCATCTCCAACAAGGATTCATCTAACCATCGTGCCTTGATATTCAGTGGCATTACCATCGCTGAATATCCTCACCATCAACATCCTGGGAGGTGGGGTAACACTGAACAAGGACTGACCTGGACTCGCCACATAAATATTGTGACTACCAAGACTAAAAATCCTGTGGCAAGTAATTCACCTCCTGAGTCCCCAAAGCGTGTCCACCACCTCCAGGAGTGTGATGGAAATACTCTGCACTTGCCAAATGAGTGCAGCTCCAGCAACACTCAAGAAGCTTGGCACTACGTAGGACAAAGCAGTCTGCTCAGTTGCTACCCATTCCACAAACATTCACTTCCTCCACCACTGATGCACAGTAACAGTAACTGATGAACCATCTACAAGATGCATTGCAGGAACTCACCAGCATTCCTTCGACAGCACCTTCGAAGCCCATGACTACTGATGTCTAAAAGGACAAGAGCAACAGATACCTGGGAACACCATGTTGTGGCTGCCGCACACTCTATTTTAACCCTTATACGAGGGACAAAAATTTGTCAGTCGATTTCTTGTTTGTACGACCAACATTTATTTAAAACACACAATCAATAATCACCCACCCAACCAACAATAAGTTATCTTACAGAAAATACTAAAGTTCAAGTCCAATACTTAACTTTGCATAATTGGCAAGTACCCAGGCAGAGATTGGCCTTTATCTGTGTGCTGATTTCTGTAGCCCTCTGTGTAGTCTGGTCTGGCACTCTGGCTGTGGTTTTCTTTCCTTCTGAGGTGTGGTGGGTCTTCTCGTGCTGGTTGTTGCTGGCGACAGTCACTGTTGTTGTAGCTCGTTCGTGGGGTCAGAGAGAGAGCTTCTGTTATGCAGCTGCTTATATCCCTCCTTGCTTTCGTATCCCTTTTTTGGGTGGCCTTCTGATGCAGGACGTGATCATCCTGATTGATACAATCCAATCTCTAGGTGTGTCCCCAGTGGCCATGTCTGTAGATGCTGGGGGCATGTAGGACACATTACTTCCCTCCCAAATAAGGGGTTACGGTGCCCCTGTGTCTGGTAAACAACCCAGTTTGACTGAAAAGTCCCTCTTGTCCTGGAGATGGCCAATATCCTGTGTATTCAGTTGTCTGAGTTGCAGCTTGTTTATCTCTGTCTTTTAGGCAGTAGCCTGTTATTGTAGTTCTTGCCCAATTATCTGAGTGCTTTACAAATCGCCCATTTGGCCACACCCTCCACCTGGCGGTTCCCCCTCCAAGTCACTCACCATCGTCACTTGGAATGATATTACCGTTCCTTCACTGTCCCTGGATCAAAGTCCTGGAATTCCCTCCCTAACAGCACTATGCTTATACCCAGGAGCTGATAAGCAGTTCACCAACACTTTCTCAAAGGGAACTGGGGATGAGCAATAAATATTGGTCTGGCCAGCCACAGCCAATCCCATAAATTAATTTTTAAAAGATAACTGATGCTGAGCAAACTAACAGACCACTTAAATGCTGGAAACTCCTACAGATCTCCCCACGAGAGCAGTGTTTTTGGGTGTGTTTCGGTAAAAGTCATTGGACAAAGCATTGCATCTGATTTAAATGATTGCATCCACATTTAAAACATTTCTTCACTGTTTGAGCACTTCATTATTATTATACACAAAGAACAGTACAGTGCAGGAACAGGCCCTTTGGTCCACCGAACACGCGACACCTTTCTGAACTAAAGACCTTTTGCCTCTATGCGGTCCATTTCCCTCTGTTCCCTGCCTATTGATGTATCAAGATGCCTCTTAAACATTGCTATTGTTTCTGCTTCTATCACCTCCTCTGGGTGGGATTTATGGTCGGTACAGACTTGATGGACCGAATGGCTGTACTATAGGGATTCTACGATTCTCTGATCAGAATTGAACATGACAATTTTATTTCCATTATTTTATAATATTATGAATTTTTAAAATATCATCCCTCATTTTGATTGGAACAAAGTTTTGTCAATTTTAATTTTGTTTTCTTTTAGCTTTGTGTTGATTAAGTAATTAATTCCTCATGTTTAGTTGCCTTTTTGCAGTAACTTCATTGCAGTGTTAATGTAAGCCTACCTGTGACACTGGTAAATAAACTGAAACTAAAGCCCATCACTAATATTTCTTCAATTTTATTTCAGTGTCTTCCTTTCTGGCCTGAAACATCATCAAACAAGCTTCATGTCAGAGTGGTTGGTTCAGAACTGTCATCAAAATCTTTCTTCTATAATAAACAAGACAATGGCACATTGCTGAGGCTTGACCATGTGGTAAATACGCATGCTTGTCTGTATTCTTTTTGATGGATCTCACAGTAGCACAGTGGTTAGCACTGCTGCCTCACAGCGCCAGGGCTCTGGGTTTGATTCCTGGTTTGGGTCACTGTCTGTGTGGAGTTTGCATGTTCTCTCTGTGTCTGTGTTGGTTTCCTCCAGGTGCTCCGCTTTCCAAAGATGTGCAGGTTAGGTGAATTGGCCATGCTAAATTCTCCCCCAGTTTTGGTAGCCGCACTTGCGGAAGGATATATTGGCCTTGGAGGGAGTGCAGAGGAGGTTCACTAGGCTGATACCGGAGATGAGGGGTTGGCCTATGAAGAGAAACTAAATAGACTGGGTCTGTACTCGTTGGAGTTTAGAAGGCTGAGGGGGATCTTATAGAGACGTATAAGATAATGAAGGGGATGAATAGGGCAGAGGTAGAGAGATTCTTCCCGCTTGGAAAGGATAGCAGGACTAGAGGACACAGCCTCAAGATAAGGAGGGGTGCAGTTTAGATCAGAGTTGGGGAGGAACTTCTTCACTCAAAGGGTGGTGAATCTCTGGAATTCTCTGCCCGTTGAAGCGGTGGAGGCTACCTCGCTAAATATATTTAAGTCACGAGTAGATAGGTTTCTGATAGACAAGGGAATTAAGGGTTATGGGGAGAAAGCGGGAAAGTGGAACTGATCCACTTCAGATCAGCCATGATCTTATTGAATGGCGGGGCAGGCTCGAAGGGCTGGATGGCCTACTCCTGCCCCTATTTCTTATGTTCTTAGGTGCATAAATTCACATGGCATTGAATACATTCAGTGACATTTTGGAGACATACTTTACCGTTTCTTGTCGTCTTAAAAATACCTTTCACCTGTAAACATATGTTTTTTACTCGAGCGCCACGATTGATATTTTAATTTATCCAGCTTTAAAATTGCCAGATTCTCTCATTTCATGAGATTGACGTACATTTTGTTCAGCTGTGTTGTAACAGCTAGGCAGCAAGGTTGGAGATATGACATTTTCTTAAGCCTGCGAGTAACACCTAAAAGTCTCAACTTTATGGTAACGATTTCCAAAATCCAAACAGAGTGGTTGTTTGAATTGTTATGATCACTGAATGTTTAAGGATGACAGAATATCTAAACCAGCCTAGAAATAAATAAATTTAAAAATATGTATAATTTTGAGCAGCTCAATAGTAGAGAAGAGGGAGCAAAGCCCCGATCTACACAAATTTTAATTAATAAATGAAATTAAATTTATCAAAATTCTTAGCGATTGCCAAGTAAAGGGACTAAAAGGGGCAGGCAAATGGATAAAGAAACTTGTTTTTTTATTCTCAAGTTTCTAATATGATCAAGTTCACCTTGTAAATTCTCTACAGCAGCTAATGTGTGGGTGACATCGTGGTATCGCTGCTGTCTCACAGCACCAGGGACCTAGGTTCAATTCCCAGCTTGGGTCACTGTCTGTGTAAAGTCTGCACCTTCTCCACGTGTCTGTGTGGGTTTCCTCTGGGTGCTCCAGGTTCCTTCTGCAGTCTGAATGACGTGCTGGTTAAGTGCATTGGCCATGGGTAAATCTCCTTTGTATTTGAACAGGCGGTGAGTGTGGTGACTGGGGATTTTCACAATAACTTCACTGCAGTGTTAATGTCAGCCTACTTGTGACACTAATAAATAAACTTCAATGTCGGTCATAAGGAAGCTATTGCTAATTTTGTTTTGCAATTATAATGTTTCAGATTTCAATAATGAATCGACCTGCTCGTCAATCTGATACATTTTTTTTTCCTTTGGCAGTGTGGTGGAGTTATCGTGGATGTGAATGTTGCAGATCATAGCACAGTGATCACTTTTACAGACTATTATGATGGTTCTGCACCAGCCCTCATCATAAACCATACAATGGCTGTGAAGTTTCGCTTCAAGCAAAGGTATGTGAGATCGTCATAGCCAACACTTAACTGAATTGGCTTGCAAATCCCCAGTGGATGTTCAAGGTCTTTAAGTGTTTAGATTGTTACGTGGCTAAGATGGGTAGAGAGGGATATGGGCCAAACGTGGGTATTGGGAGTAGCTTAGTGGTTTCCAAAAAAAAGAGTGGCATGGACAAGTTGGGTCGAAGGGCCTGCTTCCATGCTGTAAACCTCTATGACGTGGGTATGTTGGCGTTGGACTGGCGTAAACACAGTAAAAAGTCTGACAACACCAGGTTTTAGTCCAACCTATTTATTTGATAATATACTCACAAGCTTTCGGGGTTAGCCCCTGACAAAGGGGCTAACCCCGAAAGCTTGTGAGTATATTATCAAATAAATAGGTTGGACTAAAACCTGGTGT
This sequence comes from Carcharhinus amblyrhynchos, assembly GCF_965287045.1. Classification (NCBI taxonomy): domain Eukaryota; kingdom Metazoa; phylum Chordata; class Chondrichthyes; order Carcharhiniformes; family Carcharhinidae; genus Carcharhinus; species Carcharhinus amblyrhynchos. The sequence continues at coordinate 4,949,879 of NC_137355.1, forward strand.
TGTCAGACTTTTTACAACCTCTGTGACGCCAGTTAATCAATTATTGATGTTTGGGGGGAGAACAGTCACCAGAGTATTTAAATGCTCTTCTGTTAATTTTTGGCAAAGGATCTTTTGGCTCGAGGGAATCTGGGGTGCACTTGAGAAGATTGGGTACTTGTTTGAACAGACAGCCTTGGTTTCATGTCTCATCCTAAAGAGGACAGTTATGATATTTTGGTACTCTCCTGTTTTCTTTGAAGCAAAAAACTCAGTTATGCCAAGTCCTGAATGGAGCTTCAACTGAGCCAAGGTGCATTTGAAATAGAAAAAAATTACTTGCTGTTGAAGTAAATCAATTTCATTCTCTCATACATTCTCAAATTATCTATTTAGAATTTTAATATTTATTTATTTATACATTTAGTGCATCCATTATAATTTGTTCCAGTACTCCAGTGGCGCAGTCGGTCTGCATGTAGTACTTGTAGAGCAGTGCAGCCAGCGAGCTATGCTGAGGTTGTAAATTCAAGCCTTCCCTGATGTTTAGGGTGGCACAGTGGTTAGCACTGCTGTCTCACAACGCTAGGGAGCCAGGTTTGATTCCCGGTTTGGGTCACTGTCTGTGTGGAGTTTGCACGTTCTCCCCATGTCTGCATGGGTTTCCTCCGGGTGTTCCGGTTTCTTCCCACAGTCCAAAAGACGTGCTGGTCAGCTGCATTGGCCAAGCTAAATTGTCCCTCAGGTGACCCATACAGGTGCCGGAGTGTGGCAACAAGGGGATTTGCACAGTAACTTCATTGCAGTGTTAATGTAAACCTACTTGTGACTCATAAATAAACTCATTACAGATACAAAACTACCTTGGGTATCAAACTCTGCTCATTGGTCGCTTTCTGATGTGAGATGGAAAGTTTTGGCTTTAATTGACTTGAGCACATCATCAAGGCTGATACTGAGCAGTGCATTGCACTCACCAGGGTTCTGTTCCACAGGAGACACTTGCATGAAATCCTAACATATTGGATTGTGTATCTTATTAATGTAGTTAAATCCTACGGATCAACGTGCTAGCTTCTCCGCACAATGAATTTCTGCATCGGCTAAGCAATTGTGATAGCAAAGATATACACAGGAGTTATTTTCTGTTAATGTGCTTCTATTTTTTGCACAGGGATTATATGACTGTTAAATGAGATGTCTTGTTTGTGAATAGTTTACGTTCTTCTAACTGCTCATTTGTCCTTTCCTGCCCTATAGTGGATTACAGGAGGAGTTGATACTAAACCCAGGAGAGGCTCGGTTATTTGCATGGGCTGACCCTACTGCTATCAGGAAACTGAACTGGGGTTGTGTCTGGAAAACTGGAGAACTTGACCTGTTAAAGGTACGTAGGTGTTACCTGTACAAAAAAAAACACTTAAAAGTTTACTTGCACTGGAACCCGGTTGAACTCTGGTGACTTTGTCAAACAGGAATGTAGTCTTAATATTTAGAATTTTACTTAGAACTTTAAAAACCACCAATCAGTTAGCAGTCAGTTAAGTGTAAGTAATTGCCTGAATGTGAAATGATTACTGTGAGCTGGAAGTTAACTGAGCAGTTGTAACCTGAGTTGAAAGTCACACAAAATCAGAATGATCTGCCTTGTAAACATAGAGAATTTGGTAAGCAGAAAATTGGTGAAGAGGTTAGGGGTGATTAAAATAAGTCAAGTGAATTAGTTACATATAGTCATCAATAAATTCTTAATTCCAGGTTTTATTTATTGAATTCAAATGCTACCATCTGCCATGGTGGGATCTGAACCTACCTCCCCAGAACATTAGCTGAATTTCTGGATTAATGGTTTAGCTATAATACCACTAGACCATTGCCTCCCCTAACCAGCATGATTTAATGAAAGAAAAATTGTGTTTGACCAACCTGTTAGAGTTCTTTGAGACTGTAACTAGTAAGTTGGATCAAGGGAAGCCTGGAGGTGTCGTGTATTTAAATTTTCAGAAGGTATTTGATAAAGTGCATATTGAGAACGAATGAAAGGAAGCATGTCTACATTCAAGTGGTTTGCATAATCCTGACATTCTTCGAGTGCTGGAAAATGTGACAGGAGCCAAACACTGGTTTGCAAACCATTGCACCTGCTGTGGGTATTTGGGTTTCAAGAAAGGATGTAGCTGCAGAAAATGGGTTCCACGATTCTCTGTTCTTTTCCCTCTCCTCACTCTGATGCCCTAATGTAGAGAGGTGACAAGCTAACTCCTTAAGTTAACACTTGTTTCTGTGTGGACTACAACTTGCAGCATAACAAAATTACTAACTTTTCTAAGGAAGTCCTCTGGCCCAGTTATCTCATTGATGGAATAATTTTATTTTCTAGGATCAGTTTGGGCAGTTCCTTTGGGAACGTAACAATCAGATTCACTGGGTATCGTTCCTCGATGGGAGGCAGCGCGTGCTGGTGTTCACTGAAGATGTTGCTGTTGTCTCTAAAGCACGGCAGGCTGAGGACTTGAAACAGTTTGACAAGGGAGTGATAGTCTCACTTCATAGCCTGGGACTGTCGCTTGTTAATAACGAAAGCAGACAGGAAATCGCTTATGTAGGAATTACCAGGTAAGCTTGATTCGCTTTTTCCTCCTACGAGAATGGTTTAAGGAAATGACTGCGTACTGAGACCAGCAAATGCAATCGAAGCTTTTAATTACAAGTGGAGAAAGTTTGACTCATCTGGTAAATTGAATTAAGTCATTTAAATCAAGCACTGCAGGAAATGCTCTGCAACAGATGATTCAAATTGAGCAACTTAAAATTACCAGGGTACAGTGTACCATATAAATAACTAAATAACATTGACAGCAAGGATGGAGCCATTAAAATTCATAATTTACCACAATATGTGTGAAGAAAAAAGAGAATCCACCTCGTCACTGTGCTGCCAAGTAAATATATCATATCTCAGCGTATTTACCCCAAACCCTCAGTGCTTCAGACCCATTAATGCAGCAGCTTTTCCAATACTCGTGTTTAGTCTGACACCGATGGTAGCACAATCACTTCCCAGGATTCTAGCTTTATAAAATAATTGAGTGAGTTCATCCAACCCGGAAAGACCTGTTTCAGCATTTTCTTATTTCTAGCATGATTCCACATTCTTTATCTTTCATTAAATTATCAGAAATGTAACGATATTTGTGTTTAAAAGCTTCCAACTGTCACTGCTAAATTTGATAAATTAAATCTGTGCCTCGCTGCCTTTCTCTCTCATTTTGGTTGGAAGTAGTGTTCTGGATTTGTCTTCTCCGCGCACAGTATATGGGAATGAGGTGAAATACCCACATGAAAGCACCTTTGCATCTCTTAAATGTCCATCCCAATATTCCATTTCAATCTAAGTGTTATTCCAGTTGTGGCTCAAAATATCTAACATTGGTGACTAGAATTTTGTCTGCACCACCACCTTGTGCATCTTTGTCCAGAAGCCAACAGTGTAACTGGGGTGGTATAATTAGAATGGAGTTTTCCCATAACTTCCTTGTTCCATGCTAATGTTTTATCTCCGACACTGTGTGCTTATTTTGTATCCGCATAACCCCACTCATTGACCCTGAATGTCAGGGGGACTCACAACACCAGGTTAAAGTCCAACAGGTTTATTTGATAGCAAAAGCCACTAGGTTTCGGAGCGCTACCCCTTCATCAGGTGAGTGGGAGTTCTATTCACAAACAGGGCGTATAAATACACAAACTCAATTTACAAAATAATAGTTGGAATGCAAGTCGTTACAGGTAATCAAGTCTTAAAGGTACAGACAATGTGACTGGAGAGTGTGTTAAGCACAAATTAGAGATGTGTATCCAGACAGGACAGTTACTGAGATTTTGCGAGCCCAGGCAAATCATAGGGGCTACAGATAGTGTGACATGAACCCAAGATCCTGGTTGAGGCTGTCGTCGGGTGCGGAATTTGGCTATCAGTCTCTGCTCAGTGACTCTGCGTTGTCGTGTGTTGTGAAGGCTGCCTTGGGTAACGCTTACCTGAAGATCAGAGGCCGAATGCCCGTGATTGCTGAAGTATTCCCCAACAAGAAGAGCACACTCTTGTCTGGTGATCGTTGAGCGGTGTTCATTCATCCATTGTTGTAGCGTCTGGATGGTCTCCCCAGTGTACCATGCCTCGGGACATCCTTTCCTGCAGTTGGCCGAGTTGCGAGAATATGTACCCTGTACCTGGTGGATGGTGTTCACACGTGAGATGATGGCATAAGTGTTGATGATCTGGCACATCTTGCAGAGGTTGCTGTGGTAGGGTTGTGTGGTGTCATGGTCACTATTCTCCTGAAGGCTGGGTAGTTTGCTGCGGACAGTGGTCTGTTTGAGATTATGCAGTTGTTTGAAGGTAAGAAGTGGGGTGTGGGGATGGCCTTGGCAAGACGTTCGTCTTCATCACTGACATGTTGAAGGCTCTGGAGAAGATGTCGTGGCTTCTTCGCTCCGGGGAAGTACTGGACGATGAAGGGTACTCTGTCCACCGTGTCCTATATTTGCTTTCTGAGGAGGTCGGTGCGGTTTTTTTTGCTGTGGTGTGTTGGAACTGTCTGATCGATGAGTCAAGTGCCATATCCTGCTCTTAGGGCATCTTTCAGCGCCTGGAGGTGTCTGTTGCGATCCTCCTCATCTGAGCAGATCCTGCGTATACGGAGGGTTTGTCCATAGCAGATGGCTTCTTTAACATGTTTAGGGTGGAAGCTGGAGAAGTGGAGCATCATGGGGTTATCCCTGGGCTTGCGGTACAGTGAAGTGCTGAGGTGGCCTCTGACCTTCGGGTAAGCATTCTCCGAGGTGGCCTTCACGACACATGACAATGCAGCGTCGCTGAGCAGAGACTGATAGCCAAGTTCTGCACACATGAGAACGGCCTCAACTGGGATCTTGGTTTTTGTCACACTATCTGTAATCCACATGACTTGCCTGGACGTGCAAAATCTCACTAACAGTCCTGCCTGGAGACAATACACATCTCTTTAACCTGTGCTAACGCTCTCTCTCCACTCACATTGTCTGTACCTTTAAGACTTGATTACCTGTAATGACTCGCATTCCAACCATTATTCTGTAAATTGAGTTTGTGTCTTTATATGCCCTGTTTGTGAATAGAACCTACACTGACCTGATGAAGGAGCAGCGCTCCGAAAGCTAGTGGTGTTTGCTACCAAATAAACCTGTTGGACTTTAACCTGGTGTTGAGAGACTTCTTCCTGTGTTTACCCCAGTCTAATGCCGGCATCTCCACATGTCAGGGGGACTAGCAGGGTAAATGAGTGGGGTAGTGGGGATTGGGGTTGAATAGGTGCAGACTCAATGGGTTGAATAGCCTCCTTCTGCATGTAGAGTTTTTATGATTTCAATGCTCAGTTTTTAACTATTTATAGACTTTATCAATGACTTGGATGAAGGGATCATATGTACTTTGATACATTTTATAATGCTACAAAAAAGGCTAGGAAAGAAGGTAGTTGTTTGCAAGTACAGCAAGTGATTAGAAGGTAAAGAGATTTTTAAAAAATAATTCATAGGTGTGGGAGTTGCTGGCTAGGCCAGCATTTATTGCACATCTCTAAATACTATTCTCCTTAATAGCTTCTCTTTACATGCACTTGTGATTCACCTTGGATACAGCATGTGTTACAGTTCTACATTCTCACCATTAAGAAGTTTCTCCATCAGATTTATTAGTGATTATCATATATTTAACCAATGGCTCAGTGAGATCCATACAGTTCAGCATGTGGATAGCTGTTTTACTGATGGTTGAGTGCTCAGCCTGTCCATTGCCACATGTTGCTTCCTGCTAGGGAAGGAAGTGATTTACTGAGGTCGGTACGTTGAGGTAAAATTGTAAGCTCATTCCATTGCCACTGAAGCTAATCCGATCAGTGTACATGCAGCATAATCTATTCTCAGTCCTTTTGCTTTGAGACCCAGCTATTACCCTGCATGGTGTGATATCGTTCAGGCATCTAAGTTGAGTTATGAAGAAAGATGTGTATGTGGTTGAACCTTTAAATTCTATTCATTTATCAGCCAGTGACAGTGAATGCCACATCCTCTTGTTGTGTAATGCCTATTGGTTTCCTTTTAGTTTGTAGTAGTTAAATAGACAAACTATTTTTAATACTGTATTTTGTTGCAAGAGTTGTGTATTGTATATAAAGACACCACCTTTGAAGTGCAGTACCCACTTATTAAGTTGCAGCTCAACGACACTGGTTAAATTGCTGTCGCCCAGCTGGTCCACAAGCAGGTTAGCATCGATCCTTGCATGTGAGAATGAGTTCACACCGTATCTGACTGTGCAGTGACAATTAGAAATATTGCATTATGTACCTCGATTCCCTCCAGCAGCAACTATGCAAGGGACACAATTTACACTGCACGCAGAAACTTCCTCTCTTTTTGAGAGGGGAAGAGTCAAAGACACATGGACTTCTTCAAACAAGCAGCATCTTGTATTTTGTTCATGGTAATCCTTTCAGCTGTACGCATTTGTCTGCCCATAACTTGCATGCAGCAAATGAGAAAGGATGAGTTGATTGAAGATGGGAAGGCAGCTGGCTGGATATATGTTTCCTTAGTAAAACTAGGACCATCTGTATCGAAAATAAGATTAAATGAATGATCTACAATTTGAGGCATGCTTTCCTATTTTGGATATACCATATATACTTGTGTAGAAGATGGGGAAATTTATGTCCTTTTTGGGCTGAAGGTGGGGAAGGGTAATATTTATCCTGCTGGAGAGTTTCAGGATAGCCCAGCAGACACAGTGTAGTGATTTAATAATCAGCAGGAAACACTACTGAACTTGGGAAGGAGGGTTGCAATTTAAAATGTTACTGTGCTAGGGATGAAACAACTTCCTGCAATTGCTGACGGGAATTTACTGATTTTAAACATGAGCTAATAGCGAGAAAACCAAAGTGAGGTTTTTGTTCAGCGAAGTTTTGTGATGTTGACATGAGTGATGGATTTGGTGTGTGGAATATGGGAGATCACCTTCTACGTCAGTATATATGATAAATGCATGTTGCTGCTTTTGGAATGTGCATTTTCTACGAGAACATGTGCTATGTTTAAAATTTACTATGTTTATATTTTGCGTCTAGTATTGAATTCAAATTACGTTTCAGTAACTGTTAACTTCAGAATTTTCTTTTCAGTGTTCACTAATGTCTTACGCTGAATTATTTTTCTTCCTCTTGTGTTCTTCCTTATTTCTTCTTCCGGTAAAGTATTTCACAGTATTGAACTGAGCCTTGAATACGGAGCCCCTCTCTACTACAATTCAAACCCAATGTCTTAAACATTGGGAGCACACTGAGTATATGAGCCACAGTTTACCAGAGATTCCACAAGAGATGTAGAGCTTACTCCCTCTTTTCACAGATGTAGTTACTTGTTTTGCTGTGCATATATTCTAGCATGAACACTTAATTTTGTATAACTATCACAGGGGATGGCAAGTTGGATCCAAAATTGGCTCAGTGACAGGAAGCAAAGGGTAATGTTCGATAGATGTTTTCGCAAATGGAAAATGATTTCCAGTGGCATTCCACAGGGCTCAGTGTTTGGATCCTTGTTGGATCCTCGCTGTTGGTTGTATATAATAATGATTTAGACAAAGGAATGGCATGGCACAATGGCTCAGTGGTTAGCACTGCTGCCTCAAAGCGCCAGAGACCTGGGTTTAATTTCAACCTTGGGTGATTGTGAGGAGTTTGCGCATTCTCCCCGTGTCTATATGTGTTTCCTCCCACAGTCCAAAGATGTACAGGTTAGGTGGATTGACCATACTAATTGTCCCTTAGGGTCTACAGATGTGTAAGTGAGGTGGATTAGCCATGATAAATTTGCAGGTTACAGGGATAGGGCAGTGGAGAGGGCCTGGGTGGGTTGCTATTTCAGAGAGTTGGTGCAGACTCAAAGGATGGAATGGCCTCTTTCTACACTGGAACAATCTTATTGTTTTATGGGAAGCATGATTAGGAAATTTTCAGATTGAATGCAATGCAGAGAAGTGTGAGGTGATGCATTTTGAGAGGGCAAATAAAGCAAGGAAATATTCAAATTAGAAGATATTGAGCGAGGTTGAGGAAGTGAGATCTTGGAGTGCTCGTCCAAAGGTCCTTGAAGGTGGCAGAACAGGTGAACAAGGTGGTCAAGAAAGTATGTGGAATGCTTTCCTTTGTTTGATGAGGTTTTGAATACAAAAGCAAGGATGTAACAATGGAATTGTGTAAAACGCTGGTTAGGCCACAGATGGAGTTTTGTGTATAGTTCTGGTCACCACATTACGGGAAAGATATAATTGTTCTGGAGAGCGAGTGCAGATGAGATTCACAAGAATGTTGCTCGAGCTTGGAAATTGCAGCTGTGAGGACAGATTGGATAGGTTGGAGTTGTTTTCCTTACAACTGAGAAAGCTAAGAGGTGACCTCATTAACATCTACGCAACTATAAGGGGCCAAGATTGGGTAGAAAGGAAAGACTTGTTTCCCCTAGCTGAGGAGTCATTTATCAGGGGGCAAAGATTTAAGGTGATTGATAGATGATTAAAGGGGACATGAGGAAAGCCAGAGGGTGGTGGGTGTCTGTAATTCACTGCCTAAGTTAGTGGTTGAGTCTGAAATGTTCATTTAAGATGCTGTAACCTGTAAGGCGGTGGACCAGGTGCTGGAAAATTGGGATTAAAATGAGATGCCAGGGTCTTGTCTTCTCTTGGCTGGTGCTGACATGATGGGCTGAATGGCCTTTTTATGAGCTGTAACCCTTCTATGGTTCAGTGATCCATTGGCCAATTAAAATTAAAAGTTTATGCGGAAAGGAAGTGGTGGCCCTGAAAGAAAAGTGACTGCCCCTGGGAAAGTTGTTAATTGAAACACTTGGATCGTTGTTAAGATGTTGGTGAGGTCAGAGGTGAAACGTGTGTCAACTGAGAGGGTACAGAGGAGATTTACAAGGATGTTGCCTGGATTGGGAGGCATGCCTTATGAAGTTAGGTTGAGGGAGCTGGGACTCTTTTCCCTGGAGAGACGAAGGTTGAGAGGCGACCTGATAGAAGTTTACAAAATGTTGAGAGGAATAGATAGGGTGGACTCTCAGAGGCTATTTCCCCGGGTTGAAATGGTTGCTACGAGAGGACACAGATTTAAGGTGCAAGGAGGGAAGTTCAGAAGTGATGTTAGGGGTAAGTTTTTCACTCAGAGGGTGGTGAGTGAATGGAATCGGCTGCCGTCGGTGGTGGTGGAGGCGAACTCGCTGGGGTCTTTTAAAAGACTTCTGGATGAGTATATGGGGTTTAATGAGATTGAGGGTTATAGATAGGTCTGTAGGTTGGTAGGTGTTGATGTGATCTGCGCAACTCGTGGGCCGAAGGGCCTGTTTGTGCTGTAGTGTTCTATGTTCTAAATTGCAACCAGCTGAAAGCAAACCCAGGTAAATGCAATTATAGAGTGATCAGAGCTACCATGTAAGAAATAGCTGAGGCCTTAACAGATATCTTTGCATCCTCTTTGACCACAGGCGTGGTTCCAGAGGACTGGAAAATAGTCAATATTTTCCAGTAATAGCCAATAGCCCATCTTTAAGAAAGGAAGCACGGATAACCCAGGAAATTACAGGCTGGTGGGCCTGACATCAGTGATGGAGCTGCTTTTGGAGAAGATACTGAGGGACAGGATATATGCACTTTTGGAGGAAAATGGACTAGTTAGTGACAGGCAACAGTTTTGTACAGGGAAGGTCTCACCAACTTGATTGAGTTTTTTGAAGAGATGTTAAAGACTGTTGAAGAAGGAAGGGCTATGGATGTAGTTTATATAGACTTTACTAAGGTGTTTAACAAGGTCCCACATGGCAGACTGATATAAAAGCTGAAAATGTAGGATTCGGGATGGGTTGGCTAGATGGAAACAGAACTGGCTTGGTTATAGAAGATAGTGGGGTGGAAGGGTGTTCCTCAAAATGGAGATCTGCAGATAGTGGCGTTCTGTAGGGATCAGTGCTTGGACCTTGTTGTTTGCAAGATATATAAATGATCTGGAGGAAAATGTGGGTGGTCTAATTAGTAAGTTTGAGGATGACATGAAGATTGATGGAGTTGCAGATAATGCAGGGGATTGTCAGAGGATACAACAAGATATTGAAAGATTGGAGACTTGGGCACAGAAATGGCAGATGGAGTTTAATCTGGACAAATGTGAGGTGATGTATTTTAGATGATCACATTTAGATGTGAATTATGCTGTAAATGGCAGAACCCTTAGGTACTTTAACATACAGAGGGATCTGGGCATGCAGGTCCACGTGGATAGGGAGGGAATAGAGGGACACGGACTGAGGGCAGAAGGTTTTTTTTTTGAGCTTAGTTAGGGCATCATGATCGGCTCAGGCTTGGAGAGGCCAAAGGGCCTGTTCCTGTGCTGTACTTTCCTTTGTTCCCAGTTGAGAGTGCTTTCACATTTTTGGCCATATGGGAAGATGGGATAAATTATAACGTTAAGCAAAAAATACAAGGAACCAAGTAAAAATTTGTTGTGATTGCTGATAATAAATATATCTATGCATCTATGCAAAGGTGGTCAATTGAAAATTACTGGTAGACAGCTGCGTTCTGAGAATTAAGAAATATTTTATTGACTAATAGTTGCTTCAGACCATTTTTACCCGAGAGGGGAAGTTGGTATTAGATGTAAATCAAAAGAATAACTAGATAAATAACGGATAAAAAGGTTGAATGTTTTCAAAATAGGCAAACATTAAAGGACATGCTTCCTGAAGTAGGCATTGTTAAATGTGGCTTTTTTTTAGCATTGTTAAATTCAAAGAAATAATGAGAATTAAGATATGGTTGATGACTCATTTATTTGAAAAAAGGGTTAGGAAAATGCATAAACTGTAAAGCAGTAAGCTCCTGTAAAGAAAACCTTTTAAATATTTTGAGGTTTCATGGAAAAATCTGAATTTAAGGTAGAAAGATCTTCAGTGATTTGTGGGGAAAGTATGTCATAGATTTTCAGAATACACGTCAAGAATTGTGGACTAAGATGCAACTTAGTTTGGAAAGAAAAAATTTGGTGGCTGTAAATGTGGACATTCAAAGCTGAGAATACTCCAGGATCAAGCTTGGCCTGAGACCAGCTAGACTAGAAATGTTCTCATTTGAACTATAGAATGCAATTTTTTGTTCCTGAGAAAGTAGAATGGGTAAAAAAAAATCACTGTGACAAGGCTCAGATGATAGGAATTTAAGTGTAAATAAATGTGTAAGAAATGGGTAGGAAATGATGAAATCCAGCCGAATAGTTTAACTAAAGTGCAATTGACCTCTGTGAAGCGAGCCATTGGCAGACCCAGTTTTGGGATGCTTATCTCAGTCTCTGGAGAGAGACAAATTTAGATGCGGTGAGTTGGCAGATAATGGAGTTGTGTGAAGAGATTGAGGCTGCTGTGAAAAGGTTCATTTTCATCAGTCCTAATTATTTTGGCATGCCAAAATTGTTGTACGTTTCCTTGAATTGAAGTTACGTTTGTGTTTAATTGGTATTTTGTTCTGACTTTAGTTCAGGTGTTGTGTGGGAAATGAAACGGAAACAACGCTGGAAGCCATTTAGTCAAAAGCACATCAATCTTTTGGAACAGAACTACCAGACGTACCTGATCGCCAAGACTCCAGAACAATGGATGACGTTGGACAGCAGCTTGGAGGTAACTCGTATGGGGAAAGGTTAAATAGTTTGGGACTCATTGGAATTTAGATGAATGAGAGGTAACCTCATTGCCACATATTGGATTCTTAAAGGTTCAACAGGGTAAATGCTGAGAGGTTGTTTCCCCTTGTAGGAGAGTCGAGGACCACAGGGTGTAGCCTCAGAATAAAGGGGTATCAATTTAAGACTGAGATGAGGAGAAATCTCTTCTATCAGAGGGTTGTGTGTCTTTGGAACTCCTTGACACACACAGCTGTGGGGGCAGAGTCCTTGTGAATTTTAGGCTGAGACGGAGAGATTTTTGATCAGTAAGGGAATCAAGGCTCCCTGGAAAAGGGCAGAAAAGTGGACATGAGTAATGTCAGATCAACTGTGATCTTGTTTAAAGGCAGAGCAGGCTTGAGGGGCCAAACAACCTACTCTTGTTCCTATTTGTTATGGTCTTATGGTAACGTACAAATAGTACTTGCACGTTGTGGCTGGGTTCCAATGGATTGCCATTCATAACATTTTTTTGTCAGAAATGCAAGATTGCTGTGCTCTCTGTGTAACTGTTAAAATTTCCAAAGCTCGTTCGTGAAGTTGCTTAATGATTTCCTTTTTCTCCTCCTTTCACGAGCTTTTATTTCATTAGCACCCTTTAAAATAATAAAAGAAGAAATCTGAAATTGCAGTTACTTTCTGAAAGAATGAAAGTACAAGATTTTACGCTATAAAACAAAGCAAAAACAGTGCAGAAGGCAGCCATTTGGCATCAACTCCACACCAACTCCCCTAAACAGCATTCTCCTGAAGCCCACCCCCACCCTATCCCAATGACCCCATGTTATTTTGGTAACCACCTGTACTCAAACTCAGAATCAATACAAATTAAACGAATTAACAGGCAAATGGAAGTCAGTTTTAAATTAAATTATATTTTAAATGGCAGATACAGGTAACATAGTTACTAATTGGCTTGCTAGTCCACTCAACATGTGTCAACAGTCTCGGTCACAAAAGTCTTTGTTCATAGAATTCCTAGAGTGTCGGAGAAGCCATTCGGCCCATCGAGTCTGCACTGACCGTAATACCACCCAGGCCCCATCTCCATAACCCCACACATTTACCCCACTCATCCCTCTAACCTACGTATCCTGAGACACTAAGGGGCAATTTAGCATGGCCAATGCACCTAAACTGCACAACTTTGGACTTTCTTCCTGATGAAGAATTTCAGCTCTTGCTGATCTTGGGTTGCTTGTTGGCCAGTGGTGAGGCTAAATTGAAGCTCAGTGGGCATGGTGTTCGCCAAAAATGGTGAACTTCCTCAACTCTGCTTGTGACAGTTATTTGCTTATCTTCAAATAACAAAGAGCTGCTTAGTCTCAGTTGTTGGATCAAGCCTGCTGCTGCTTCAACCTGCCTGTACTGCACCACTGGAATCATCAGCATTTGAGCACCTGATGTTTGGCTCTCTGACCTTTGACACACTTTCAACCAGTTTCAGTCTACTTAAAAGTTTTTGTTTTCAATCTCAATTTCCTTTTTTGTTTCCTTTTTATTATTGTCCCTTTTCAATTAGGGTCTGTCTTAAAAAATACTAGCTTTAAAACAGTGGATTCCATCACAACATTTCTGGGCCATCTACGGACACACCCAGCACAGACCAATGCTGTGTTCAGTGAATGAATATGTATTTGAAATGTTGCAACAAGACCAAATGGCCACAACCCAATAAGCGTGTATATTTCCTGATAATGGAAAAGGAAAAGAACACACGTCTGACTCTTCTTCCTTTCCTCCCTTCCTCTGCCCTTGCCATAGGGGATTCTGAACCAACCTGTACAATTTAAAAGTCAAATGGAACAGCAGTTCTTCCTTAGTAGCCATGTGAAAGTAGATCTTTAACTAAACCTTTTCTGTATACAAAAGAAGTTAAGTAATCAACCCAATAATTAGGAACACAATCAAACTAGTACAGCAATTTAGCATTGATCCAAACAAGAAATAAAGAAAAATAAACAACAGTATAGCACAGGAACCAGCTCTTCAGCCGACCAAGCCTGCGCCGACACATGACACCTTTCTAAACTTTTGACTCAACGCACTCTGTATCCCTCTATTCCCTGCCTATTCATCTTTTTTAAAAAGGTGCCTCTTAAGCATTGCTATTGTATTTCCTTCTACCACTTCCTCTCTGCAGCACAATCCAGGCACTTATCACCCTCTGTGTAAAAGCCTTGCCCCTCACATCTTTAAAGTTGCCCCTTTTTAATCTTAAACCTCTAGTCCCCGAGTAGTTGACATTTCCAGCCTGGGAAAAAAAACTGATTATTCATTTTACCCAAACCTCTAGTAATTTTGTAAACTTAGATCAGGTCACCCCTCAGCCTCTGATGTCCAGGTTTTATATTTTGATAGCATGCTCATTATGGTTTTTTTTTTGCAGGTTAATTTTCAGACAATGCAAACCCGGTTGCCTCAGCGAATGGCTATCAGGAGAAATTTTTTATCTGGAATTCAGGTTGAATATAAGCAGTCTGCTCATCACAGGAGTTTACGTGCCCAGTTGTACTGGCTGCAGGTAAATTTTATTGTTTTACCTGCTCGCTGCACAAGTTTAACGGAGTTTTTATGTTGTGGAGGCGTTTTGAAAAGGCTACTCTGATCTAGGCAGTGTGCGACTAAACTTTCAACTAATGTGCCGCAGCATTTGCAACTATTTTGTGATCTAATATCCTGTTATCCAGCATTCTTTATAACCTAAAGTGTTTCATGTTTTTCATTCTTGAAGCAAGACCATATCATTGTGCTTCCTTTACAATTGCAGGGGAAGCTGTGTTGTATTAAAGAAGTTATGTTCAAAATTAAATGACGTAGAATGAAAAGTTCTCTGGAGTTTAGAAGAATGTGAGGTAATCTCGTTAAATTGAATGATATAAAAATCTGAGGGGGCTGGCAAGTTCACAGGGAGAGACTGTTCCGAGTCCTTGGGTAAGGGGGTCAAATATTTTAGGATACAAATTAGGAGAATTCTTTTCTGAATTTAAATGGAAATGAAAGTTTTAAAAAAAGAGAGAAAGGAGGTTTATAACAAATAACAAGGGAAAGATTTAGTTAAAAACAAAGGTGGTTATGGGAAGTACAGTCGATGGAGTGTACTTGTCAAAAGGCAGGTGATCAGGTCCCACAAAAGATAATTGTACAAGATGTAAACTCTTGGTATTGAGAGTGATGTATCATTATGGACAGAGAATTGACTAACAGGAACAGGGAGTATCGGGATACTTGGCTCATTTTCAGGTTGGCAAACTAGCAACTATTTGCAATCCATATTAATGATTTGGATAAGCCATAGCATGCATTGTCACTAAATTTGCTGATCTTACAAAGGTAAGTAGGGAAAAAAGTTACAAGGAGGATATTAAAAAGTCTACAAAGAATATGGTTAAGTGGGCAAAACATTGTAATGTGAGAAATTGAGATCCATTTTGGTAGGAAAAATGATAAAGCAAAATATTATTTAAATGTAGAGATTGTGTAATGCTGCAGTACAAAAGGATCTGAGATTCCCCAGACATGGATCTCACAATATCAGCAGATGGGTACAGCAAGTAATTAGGAAGACAAATGGAATATTACAAGGAGATGAAGTATAAAAACAGCAGGGATTTGACAATATTCTGACTTTTCGATAATGGAATTTATTCTTCAGTTTGTTTTCTAACCTTTGCCTCCCATCTGCCATCGCTGACTCCGATATGATCATGTGTGGAATGTGTAAGGAGGTCAGGGCGTCAGGGAGAGGGACTGCTCAGTGGGTGAATGGGGGGTGGTTAGGAAGGGGCTGTTCAGTAAGTGAGTTGGGGTTAGTGAGGCGTTTCTTGGAATGAGTGGAGTTTAGGGAGAGGCTGTTCAGGAGGGACAAGGGATTCAGAGGGGTTTAGGGAAAAGCTGCTGAGTGAGGGGCAGGGGAGTTTGGGGAGAGGGTGAAATGAGTGGGGTGTCAGAGAGAGGCTGCTCAATGATTGGGGGGGTTAGGGGTGGGCTGCTCAGTGAGTGAGTGGGGGTTTAAGGAGGGGCTGCTCAGTGAGTGGGGGGGGGTGTCAGGGAGGGGCTGTTCAGTGAGTGAGTGGGGGGCGTTAGGGATGGGCTGCTCAGTGAGTGAGTGGGGGTTTAAGGAGGGGCTGCTTAGTGAGTGAGTGGGGGGGGTCAGGGAGGGGCTGCTCAGTGAGTGAGTGGGGGTTTGGGGACGGGCTGCTCAGTGAGTTGGGGGGGCATCAGGGAGGGGCTGTTCAGTGAGTTGGGGGGGAGGCGTCAGGGATGGGCTGCTCAGTGAGTGAGTGGGGGGCGTTAGGGATGGGCTGCTCAGTGAGTGAGTGGGGGTTTAAGGAGGGGCTGCTCAGTGAGTGAGTGGGGGTTTGGGGATGGGCTGCTCAGTGAGTAGGGGGGGCATCAGGGAGGGGCTGTTCAGTGAGTTGGGGGGGAGGCGTCAGGGAGGGGCTGTTCAGTGAGTAAGTTGGGGGGGTGTTAGGGACGGGTGGCTCAGTGAGTGAATGGGGGTGTTAGGGATGGGCCGCTCAGTGAGTGAGTGGGGGGGTCGCGGAGAGGCTGCTCAATGAGTGAGCGAGGGGGTGGTTAGAGACGGGCTGCTCAGTGAGTGAGTGGAGGGGGCAGGTTAGGGACAGGCTTCTCTGAGTGGGGGCTTGGGGAGAGGGCTGCCCAATGAATGAATGGGGGAATGAGGGAGAAGATGACATTGCTGGATTATTGGTATGAATTTGTTCTGTGTTCCGTGTACAAATTACACTGAATGCTGATCTGCTAATGACATAAATGCCTCCACAATCTTCAATATAGAAGATTAAAAATGTAAAATTTATGTTTCTGCCAACTTGAAGTCCAATAATTCCATCTATTAAAGTGATGTAGAACCATTTACACTCTTTACAGATCATAAGAATTGCCATAATTACAGAAATCCTTGTATCAAAAAAAATTCAGACCTTTTTGTCTTTGGACCACGCATCCCTGATGTTGGATAGTTTTGCTACAACTGCACACAGTGTTGGTGAGACTGCACCCGGTCTACTGTGTACTGTTTTGGCCTCCTTTATTTCAGGAGGAAGATTATTGAATTAGAAGCAGTTCAGAGGAGATTCATTCGAATGATACCTGGGATGGAGCGATTGTTCTGTGAGGAAAGGTTGAGCAAGTTGGGTTTATAGTTATTGGAATTCAGAAGAATGAGAGGTGATCATATTGAAAAATATAGATATCCAAAAAGGTAGATGCCAGAGTATATTCCCCCCCAGTGGAGGAACCTCAAACTCGGGCACACTTTCAGAATAGGGGGTCTCCCTTATTTATGAGGATGAATTTCTTCCCCGAGGGCAGTTGATCATTGGCATTCTCTTTCCCAGAGATGAGTGGAGGCTGGGTCATTGAATTTTCAAAGTTGAGTTAGATCAGTGGGGATAAATGGTAGGGATTTGAAAAGAACATAAAGTAGTTATTTAGTCCAATAACGTGATGAGCATTAGGCAATGGAAACCAGTAAACACGTAAATGCTGTGAAAATGCAATAATGTCAGAGAAGCACAGCTTTCCTGTTGTTTGTATAAGTTGCTGTTCCCATTTCTTAACGAAAGTACTTGAAATCCTTGAATTGGATCAGGTGGATTGGCCATGCTAAATGCATGGGGTTACGGGGATAGGGCAGTGGGGAGGGCCTAGGTGGGGTGTACTTTGAGAGTTATTTGAGAGGGCTGAATGACCTCTTTTTCCACAATAGGAATTCTTTGATTCTCAACACTTTACAGACCAACAAAGAAATGTCTGTGCTTCTATCCCATCTTTCTCGGTCATGGGATTCCAAAATGCTTTACGGCCGCAAGCTGCAGTAAACCTGAGACAATGAGCAGTTGCTTTGCAATTTTATCGAGCAGTTGCTTTGCAATTTTATCAACCAGTTTTTCTGTTCCAGGTTGATAATCAGCTGTCTGGTGCAATATTTCCAATAGCATTCCATCCTGTTCTTCCTCCAAAGTCCATCGCCTTGGATTCAGGTCAGTAATCAAATTAAATCCATGTTTACATCTGTTTATTTGTACATGATTTAATATGGAAAATACTCTCATATTTACGTATACTCTGTTTAGAGCCAAAGCCATTCATTGACATCAGTATCATCACAAGGTTCAATGAACACAGCCAAGTCATGCAATTCAAGTGAGTAACGCTTCTTCTGTACTGGTGGAGGTGCTATATCCGCTGAGACTGGAGTACACCTCTTATAATTTATCGAGGGCTGAGGGGGGGACGTTTGGAAGGATTTCAAAGACATGGAAAGGGTGCGAGAGGAAATGACCAAAATGATGATAGTGTCAAGGGACTTTAGTTAAAATAGTGAGGTTGGAGTAACTGGGATTGTTCTCCTAAAGGCAGACAAAGTTAGGGGCAGATTGAATAAAGGTGCTCAAAATGAGGAAGGGCTTTAATGGAGTAAATAAGGAGGAATGACTTCCAGTGACAGAAGATCCATATGGTCCATCAGTAATCCAGAGGACAGGGTGAATGCTCCAGAGATAGGCATTTCCTATTGAATTCAATTAATCAGTAATCCTGGAATGTAAAGCTGGTCTCAGTAATGGTGACCATGTAACTACTGGATTGTGGTTAGGAAAAGACTTCTGGCGCGCTAGTGTTCTTCAGGGAAGGAAATTGGCTTCTTTACTCGGAACCTGGCCTCCAAAGCTACTCAAATATAGCTGTTGTTAGTTACTCTCTGAAATGGTCTCGTAGCATTCGTTTGTGTGAAATTACTACACAAAAGTCGTAAAGAACAAAACTGGACTGATCACTGGGCATTGACCTATGCGCTAGAAATAACAAAGGCACATCCCATTCAGTCCATACTGCAAAATGCTCCCTGCTTGCATCTGAGGACTTGTGCTAAAGTTGGGGGAGCTGTCCTATAGACTGGTCAAGCAACAGCCTACTGGCTGTACTCGTCAAATCATACTTTAACAAGTCACAGACTTGTCCACAATCACTGGGTATGCCCTGATCACCAGTAGGGCAGACCCATTAGAGGTGGAGGCAAGTGATATACAGTCAGGAAGGACTGAGCCTGGGAACCCTCAGTACTGATTCAGGATTTCATGAAGCCTGACATCAAACACAGTCAAGGAACCCACTTGCTGGTGACCAACTACCACTCTCTCAGCTGACCAATCCATACTCCTTAATGTTGAACACCAGTTGGAATAATTGTGTGTAGCAAGGTTGCCACACACTCTGGGAGGCCATATTTGACTCAACCTTTTTATGTACAGAATTTTTTATCCAGCTTCTGTTGCTTGGACATGTGTGTTTGAGGCCAAAGGCAGTTTTCAGATAAAGCAGAGTTAGAGCGTGGGGATAATTGAGCCAGGGTGCTGTCATGAACCCCACACTCTGAGAAAACACCAATTCATAGTGGTGTATAGTTTGTTTTGGAATGCTGTGAGCAGTCACACAAAACCCAGTCAGAATCTGACCCAGTCATCATATAAACAATTATTAAAGAATATTTGTTAACTTAAAAGGAAAATACAGGACAAAAAGGACTGCACTGCTCTAAGACTAGCCTTAGGTACATAAATAACTAAATACACCCCCATTTATATTGTAATTACCCTTTGTTCCAACATATATCTACAATCCCTGAAGATTTCTCTTTCCCAAACAACATCCAAATACAATAATTCTATAAATCAGACCCAGATTATAGTTATCATACCTTACAAGTTTGGGAAACAACTTTTCCTGGTCCAGCGAAGTTACTAAAACTGCCTTTACAAAGGTTTCCTGCAATGTCTTGCCTCTAAGATCTAGGTGCAATACTATTGCATCTCCGAAAGATGTTAGAGGAGGTGTTGGTGTGCAATGGGTCCTAGCCTCCCGGATGTGGTTTCTAACTTTGAGGTGTGGACTGACCTGTTTGCTTCTGAGGGGGGAGGGGTTAGCAGTTATACCTTTTGGTTATTTCAAACCTGAGATTCAGCTGTCTACATATCTTGAATTCTTTCCTTTTGTGGAGCTTGGCATTTCCATAAGCCTGAATCACCCAGTCATTTAGTAAACTGTTTCTGCTTGGGGCACTTAATATTTCTGTAGCAGTCTTCCAAGTAATCTGTTTCTAATACTAGAGCAATTCACATCTGGTGATCTTTAGGTGCCCTCATGTCTGTGGAATGTTAGAGGCTTGCCTGCCCTTGGAAATGCTGGCTAGGCATGTGTTGCCAGGCAGATATCTGTCTTGCACGGTGGCACAGTGGTTAGCACAGCCCCCGGACAGGGTTTGATCCCGGGCTTGGGTCACTGTCCGTGTGGAGTCTGCATGTTCTCCCTGCGTTTGCGTCGGTTTCCTCCCACAGTCCAAAGATGTGCAAGTTAGGTGGACAGGCGCCACAGCCTGATGAGAAGGAGATTTTTACAGTAACTTCATTGCAGTGTTAATGTAAGCCTGACTTGTGACTAATAAATAAACTTTATTTCAGGCCTTTTTAAATTCTTACGGTTGCTACTCGACAAATCCCTGACAGTGCACAGATGCAATTCAGTCTTGGTGCCATGCATTCTATCCTGTATTTTTACATAATATTTAATTGACACTGAACCAAAGGAGAAATTAGGATTCAGGACCAAAAGCTTGGTTAAAGCAATAGATTTTAATGATGCATTAAGGAAGAATGAGAGGGGCAAAGAGATATAGGGATGGAATTTCTGAGCCCAGGGCCCAGACTGAGGGGAGTTTGCATGTTTTCCCCTGCCTGTATTGGTTTCCTCCGGGTGCTCTGGTTTCCTTACACAGTCCAAAGATGTGCGGGTTAGCCAGATTGGTCATGCTAAACTGGTGTCTGTTAGTGTCTCAAGATGTGTAGGTGAACATAGAACATTCCAGCGCGGTACAGGCCCTTCGGCCCTCGATGTTGTGCCGACCAGTGGAACCAGTCAAATGACCCTCTAACCTAAACTATCCCAATGTTATCCATATACCTATCCACTGACCATTTGAACGCTCTTAAAGTTGGCGAGTCCACAACTGCTGCAGGCAGGGCATTCCACGCCCTTACTACCCTCTGAGTAAAGAACCTACCTCTGACATTCGTCCTATAGTTACCACCCCTTAATTTAAAGCTATGTCCCCTTGTGTTAGCCATCACCATCCGAGGTAAAAGGCTCTCACTATCCACCCTATCCAATCCTTTGATCATCTTTGTATACCTCAACCAGCTCACCTCGTAACCTTCTTCTCTCCAATGAAAATAACCTCAAGTCCCTCAGCCTTTCCTCATAAGACCTTCCCACCATACCAGGCAACATCCTGGTAAACCTTCTCTGCACCCTTCCCAATGCCTCCACATCTTTCTTACAATGCGGCAACCAGAACTGTACGCAATACTCCAAGTGCGGCCGCACCAGAGTTTTGTACAGTTGTAACATGACCTCTCACGGCTCCGAAATTCAATCCCTCTACCAATGAAAGCTAACACACTGTACGCCTTCTTAACAACCTTATCAACCTGGGATTCGAAGACAACGTGTACTTCATTGGCACTATGGCTCATTTGTACCATATTCAGGTATTTTTTGTAAACTGTGAAATTGGGTGTTACGTGATGACAAGCCCTTGTGTTTTTTGAAAGAATGAAGTGTTACTGATGCGTGTGTTCTTCTTTTGAAATAATCTTTCCTGTTTAAAGTTTGTAATTATGCTTCCTGTGATTTTATGTTTATGTTTAGATATTTCATGGTCCTGATTCAGGAAATGGCTGTGAAGATTGATCAGGGGTTTCTCAGTGCAATTATTGCAATGTTTACCCCAGCGTCGGATCCTCTTGCAATGACTCAAAAGGTAACTTTGGTACTTGATTAACAAGGGGGTGATGGCTCTCCGGGGGAGGCAGAAATGTGGGGTTGAGGTTACAATCAGATCTTACTGAGCGGTAGAACAAACTTGAGGGGCTGAGTAACCTAGCCCTAATTTGTATGTTGGTATATGCTCTGCATGTTATGCATGAACTTTCATACATCCATAGCTGCTTCATTATTGGAATTTTTAACTTGGTATAAACAGCTCTGTTTTTGCTCTGACCAGTTCAATTGGGTGAAAGCTATGTTAAGTATTCATGAATGCGCATCACTCAATTGGCTCCTAACTGTTAGTGTGCTAGTCATTTTGATTGAACTGACAGGAAGGGAGGGTTTCCTTGACCTGCTGATGATAAATCTCGGTTAATGAGGATAAGATTGATTCACACTTGGTGCAGCAGGTGGTCAGGAAGGCGAATGGGATGCTGGCCTTCATAGCGAGGGGGATTGAATATAAAAGTAGGGAGGTCTTGCTGCAGCTGTATAGGGCATTGGTGAGGCCGCAGCTGGAGTACTGTGTGCAGTTTTGGGCGCCGCACCTGCGCAAGGATATTTTGGCCCTGGAGGGAGTGCAGAGGAGGTTTACTAGGCTGATACCGGAGTTGAGGGGATTGAGCTATGAGGAGAGGCTGAATAAACTAGGCTTGTACTCGTTAGAGTTTAGAAGAATGAGGGGAGATCTCATTGAGACGTATAAGATGATGAATGGGATGGATAGGATAGAGGTGGAGAGACTCTTCCCGCTCAAAAAAGACAGTAGGACTAGGGGGCACAGCCTCAAGATAAAGGGGAGGCGGTTTAGAACGGAGTTGAGGAGGAACTTCTTCACTCAAAGGGTGGTGAATCTCTGGAATTCTCTGCCCGTTGAAGTGGTGGAGGCTGCCTCGCTAAATATTTTTAAGAAGCGGGTTGATGGGTTTTTGATAAGAGAAGGGATTGAGGGTTATGGGGAGAGGGCGGGAAAGTGGAACTGAGCCACGACAGATCAGCCATGATCTTATTGAATGGCGGGGCAGGCTCGAAGGGCTAGATGGCCTACTCCTGCTCCTATTTCTTATGTTCTTATGTTCTTATGTTCTTATGTTCACACCTGGACTTCCAACTCCTGAATGGAGACCTGATTTCGCTAATCTAGAGAGCGCATTGATTCATAGAGAATCGACAAACACAAGGGGCTGAATGGCCAGCTGCTATCCCGATGCAGGCCCTGGTCCAGTCTCCCACTTCTATCAAACCTGTTTCACCTGAACGTTGCACTTAGGCGCAATGGCAGATTGATCAGTTAAACATGAAATATTAAATGTGAAGTAAACTCAGATTATTGGAGAGTACTCCAACAGAGTATGACTTGGAAGACAACAAGAGAAATCAGTGAGAAGGTACATACGTTTGCTCAGTGCAAGATGCTTCGAAGAATCTGGAAAAGGTAATATCAATCATTGACTTTATTCAAATCAATTAATTGTCGTACAATAAGTTACTTGAGGAAGGATCTTAGTTAGCACAGATTGGTTCTTTTTCTAATCGTTGTAAGGACTGAGGTGTGAAGTACTTAATATTCTCTTTTCATTACAAGAATAAATTAATCCTTGGGTGGGGAGAAGTGTGGGCTCAGCATTAGGTTTTCTGTCATCACATATTGTGCTTCATGGTCTAGACTCAAGTGAAGAATGGTCAGCTTTGCAAATTGCTGGATAGTTGCCCTTGTAGGTGGAATTATACCCCAGCATAAATAAAATCTACTGGGGAAAAGAAATCACAAAAAAACTACTAGATTGGTAAACTGTCTCGTGTACACGTAATAGGCATTCAATATCTATGGGTGGCATGGTGAACTGCTGCCTAGCACCAGGGACCTGGTTCAATTCCTGGTTTGGGTGACTGTGTAGAGTCTGCACATTCTCCCTGTATTTACTAACCTCTTTACAACAATCTGAGGCCCCTATCTGCTTCAAGATGACCATCATCCCAGTACCAAGGAAAAGCCAAGCAGCGTGCTTTAATGACTATATCATCCGGTGGCTCTGACATCCATCATTATGAAGTGCTTTGGAAGGTTAGTCATGGCATGAATCAATTCCAGCCTCCTGGCTGCCTGGATCTACTACAGTTTGCCTTCTGCCGCAACAGGTCCACAGCAGACGCCATCTCCTTGACCCTGCTCTCAAGCCTGCACACCAGATAACAAAGAAACCTATGTCAGAATTTCAGATTCCTATTTATTGATGACAGCTCAGCGTTCAACCCCACTATTTCTGAGAAACTCATCTCCAAACTGCGTGGCCTCGGGCTCGGCTCCTCCCTGTGCGACTGGATCCTGAGCTCCCTAACTCTCAGACCACACTCAGTAAGGAGAGGCAACAATGCCTCTTCCACGATCATTCGCAACACCGGTGCCCCACAAGACTATGTTCCCAGCCCCCTACTATATTCCTTGTACGCCTATCACTGTGTGGCCTGCCTACATCAGTGGGGACAAAGTACAAATGGTCAAAAGCTTCAACATTTTAGGTGTCCAGGTCACCAACAACTTGGCCTATTCCCCCATGTCGATACTATAGTTAAGAAAGCTTATCGACACCACTACTTTCTCAGAAGCCTAAAGAAATTTGGCATGTCAGCTACAACTCTCACCAATTTTTACAGATGCACCATAGGAAGCATTCTTTCTGGCTGTATCACAGCTTGGTATGGCTCCTGCTCTGCCCAAGACCACAAGAAACTACAAAAAGTCATGAATGTAGCCCAATTCATCATGCAAACCAGCCTCCCATCCATTGATTCTGTCTACACTTCCGGCTGCCTTGGCAAAGCAGCCAGCATGATTAAGTACCCCACACACTCTAGACATTCTCTCTTACACCTTCATCCGGTGGAAAAAAGATAAAGTTTGAAGTTGCGTACCAATCGACTCAAGAACAGCTTCTTCCCTGCTGCCATCCGATTTTTGAATGGACCTACCTTGAATTTAAGTTGATTTTTCTCTACGCCCTAGCTATGACTGTAACACTACATTCTGCATTCTCTTGTTTCTTTCTCTATGAACGGTGTGCTTTGCCTGTATAACGCTCAAGAAATAATACTTTTCACTGTATACTAATTAATACATATGACAATAATAAATAAAATCAAATTTAAATTCTCCCTCAGTGTAGCCAAACAGGCACCAGAGTGTGGTGATTAGGGGATTTTCACAGTAACTTCATTGTAGTGTTAATGTAAGCCTACTTATGACACTAATAAATAAATTTATAAGTAAAGTAAAATTTATACCTGCGTTGTCATTCATGTGGGTAAAATAGCTGTGTTCATGACAATTGATAACTCTAATCTCAAAGTAAAATATAAATGAGACATTGTCACACTTTGAAAAATATTTTAATTTCTTTGGATCAAAGCTGGGCCTGGTGGTTTTGTTTTCTTTTGCAGACTAATCTGATAGACCAGGACATGGAAGCGCTGAAGGCAGAGTTGATGGAAACGTCAATGACAGATGCTTCGAGACTTAGCTTCTTCGAATATTTCCACATTTCACCAATTAAAGTGAGTATTTTGGTTCTTTTTCAAACTAAAAAATAACTGTAGGAACGGTGATTATTTGTTTTCGCACTCCGTACCTCAATGTTCCCTGTATTTGGCACGGTTATTTTTAACAATTATAGCCAGCAATGTCTGTGAAAATATTGACTTGTTTTACAAACATTTAATTTGTCCGACAGGTGGTAGTTGGATTGATTTTCTGAGCTTGCAGTGTTTTGGGAAGCTGCAGATGTTTAGCTCATTATTTTCTGTTCATTGCCTTTAATTTTCCCAATTAAACATGAGCAGAGGCTCCAGGCTGCAAACCCATGGTGTTATTGGCTTTCCAAGCTGATCTCCCTTTGTCTTGTATAAATACAAAAATACAGGAACAAATGATGTAAAATACACAGCTGTCCATTGAGCCTCCCTGAGACCGTGTAATTTCACCATTCACCTCTTGCCTGGTGCATTCTCTTGAGCCAAAAGCAATTAAAATTTAGGAAATAATTTCAGGAAATTGCTATGCTGAATAATTCCAAATCCGACCTAATGGTATTTTTGTTCAGTGTTGTTAAGGATATTTGACTTCTCATTGCTCTATACAAAGTATGTAATGTATGTAAAAATCCAGTGATTTTTCTTGTGCGTGTGAATCTTACAATTCATTATATTGCTTAAACAAAGAGCATCCTTGTTTTGCTGAATTACAGAATAACACTCCTGTTTAAAAAATACTTGATCATGAAATCATAGAATCCTTGCAGTACAGAAGGAGACTATTCGGCTCCTGGAGCATGCACTGACAACAATCCCACCCAGGCCCTATCCTCATTCATACTCCTACTCCTCCTCCTCTTCCCCCCGCCCCAACCTCACTGAATTTACCCTGCCAGTCCCCCGACAATAAGGGATAATTTACCCTGGCCATTGAACCTAATCTGCACACCTTTGGACTGTGGGAGGGAACTGGAGCACCCGGAGGAAACCCATGCAGACATGGGGAGAATGTGCAGACTCCACACGGCCACCCAAGGCCGGAATCGAATCCGGGTCGCTGGTCACTGAAGCAGCAGTGCTACTCACTGTGCTGCCCTACTCCAGAGAAATCTTGAGCCTGCAAAGGACGTGAGAATTAATTTTTGAGAAATGCTAACTCTATTTTTCTTAAACGTTTAATGCACAATATCTTGCTTGCGTTTAATAATGCTGGCCAAAGTATTGAAGTTGCTGTTACTTAGTCGTGATCTTCTTCTAAACAGTTGCACCTCAGTTTGTCTCTGGACTCCGGGGGAGATGAGTCCAGCAAAGAAAAGCAGGAAGCAGTACCACTCCAGTCTCTCCACATCTTGCTCAAAAGCATTGGAGCTACATTAACAGATGTGGATGATCTCATCTTTAAGTAAGCATGGCAAGCTGCTTTTCATTTTTATTTTTGTCTTATAGCAGCAATTTTCACTTCTTAACACTGAGACTGCCACCAGGAGAATGTCTGTCTGAATCAGACGCATCAAGGCGATCATAATATTGCAGTTTGAAAACAAATTTGTCAAACCTTTAGATGCCAAAATAAATTTAAATACAAAGATGAGGTGGTGCATTTTGTTTGGAGGAACAAGGACACATTCCGTGAGTCTTAATGGGGTAGGAAGCAGAGGGATTTACAGGTGCAGATTCGTACAGCATTACAATAGCACTGCAACTTAACTTTGTTAAAGTTTATACAGTTTATTTATTAATGTCACAAGTGGGCTGACATTAACACTGCAATGAAAATTCCCTGGTGGCCACACTCTGACATCTGTTCGGGCACACAGAAGGAGAATTTAGCATGGCCAATGCACTTAACCAGCATGTCTTTCAGACTGTGGGCGGAAACCCATGCAGGCGTGGGGAGAACCAGCAAACTCCAAGCCGGGAATCAAACCCGCATCCCTGGTGCTGAGGGGCAGCAATGCGAACCTGACACCATAAAGAGTCAATACCAAGCTTCAAAGTTCATCTCTGGAGGGACAACATTGAAAAGCGGAGAGATTATATTTAACATTTATTGAACTTTGAAATTGTTCTAATGATCTTATTGTAATAAGAATCTATATCCTGGAAGATACTGAGCTGGCAAGCAGGAGAGATGACAAAAGAGAATGGTTAAGAGCTGCGGAGAGAAACCAGTAGCACCATGGTCACATTTATGGTTTTGTTTTGAGCTGTTTTGAAGTTGTGGAAAGGACAAACACCTGATTTTAGGAGATTGAAGCAAAAAATATGGATGTAGATTTGGGAATCAGTGACATGCTTGAGGCCTTGTGATGAAAGAGGAATTAGAGTTAGGATGGTAGTGTGCAGGGTTAGAGGGATTGACGATGATGCTTTGTTTTGAAAGGATGGGAAATAGAGGGGAAACCATTTCTAAGATCAATTAGCTTGGGGCCTGGAAGAGAAGCAGGGTGGTCAGCAATTTAGTCAATAGAGTTGAGGTGAAAGGAGTTGAATCTTGTGGATGCGATATGCTCAGAGTGGGTATAAAACAAAAACTAGACAACTGGGTGAAGACAGAGATTCCCATTTGACTTTGGCTGGAAGGAAGGAAGCAGCAGACCAGATAAACAGGTTCTTGGTGGCGAAGAAATCCATTAGCTCCTCACAGTTGTTGGAAAGGGAATGCAAGAGAGAGCGGGGTTTAAGGAGCTGGTTGATCAAGAAGGAAAGAAATCAGAGAATCACAGAATTGTTCTGGTGCAGGAGGCTGTTCAGCCCATGGTGTCTGCGCCGACTCTCCACATGTGTGTTATGAATTGGTACCATTCTTCTGTCTTTTCCCGAACCCCTGCATATTGTTTCTATTCAAATAATTATCTGATGCCCTTTTGAATGCGTTGATTGAAACTGCCTCCCCCACATTTGAGGTAGTGCATGCCAGACCCCAAACACTCATGTGAAGTTTTCTTGCATATTACATTTGCAAATCACTTTAAATCCGTGCCCTCTCGTTCTTGATTCTTCTACGAGGGGATCTGTCCCTTAACCACCCCCCCACCCCCCCACCCCCCAACCCACCCATCCAGCCACTCAGCTGCTCCTTCATCAGGACCCACCTTAGTCCAACGCTGGCATTTCCACATCATGGCTGCCACTCTTTCAGGGCAGTGCAACCCAAATCAGCATAACTTGCAGAGTGTGTCTTTACCCTCTGTGTCCTCTGGTTACTGATTCCTCTGCCCCTGGAATAGTTTCTCCAATTCTCCCCATAATCATCTCTCCCTTGAGGAGAGCAAACTCAATTTTGGTTCAATTCTAATATTTTAGTGATTTTAGTTGGGAGATAAATGTTGGCCAGAGCACCAGGAGAACACTCTTACTTCTCTATGATTATTTTACCGCCCCCCCCCCCCCCCCCCATAGCTACTCTGTCAAAATGTCAAAGGCTACCGTTTGTTTTGGAGGTCTTGGAACAGCCTAATTTTTTGGATCGATACTAGTCTCACTTGATGCCTTCAAGCAAATCTAGTGATTAAATGGCTAAAATGTTGACTGTCAGGTATGTTCAGGTCTGCATCCCTAGTACTTTAAGGAACTGAGATTCTGGAACTTTGTTTTGTTCGCTTTCAGGGCTGGTGCATCTTCTGGTAAATGAGAGACATTCTGGGGATTTGGATATTTTACACATGTTTTTGTCAGCACTGATGGGGGACAGGCAGGAAGGTGGAACTGTGACCAGGATAAGATCAGCCACAGAGCAGGCTGCCCATTCTTGTCCCAATTCTTATGGTCTCTGGAGCGAACAGGCTGGATGAATTGAATGACATTTTCTTACATAAGCTTATTTTGGTCAGTTTTGAGGAGAAACTTAAGAGTTTCTTGTATTACAGGCTTGCATTCTTCGAAATGAAATTCCAGTTCTACAAGAGCAATCAGTTGATGTGGGCAGTAATTTCACATTATAGTGAACAAGTAAGTGGTTATTTCTTCAAGTTATTCTTGCACCTTCAAGGTGGTGACTTGTGTTCGACTGTGAGTATCCACAGGTATTAGCATCCTTCTTTCTTTGTCTTTGGGTGAGATCTGGGTCTGTGACCCGAGGCATTATGAAGTGAGGTGCAGCAACAAATTGCTGTGGGGACCTGTGTGTCAGGTGATGGTATAGCGCCTTGTAATATCTATTCCTTTGTAGTGCAGTGGGGAGTCCTGTATTTAGGGCTGTACATAGATGGCTGGCTGCTTCCCAATAGTGGGTCATCTCTTGCCAGGCCCATGGTTTCCTCAGCGTCCTTCACATATCAGCTAATCCAGAGCTCTGCTCAAGTTCTCATCTGCACCATTTTTCCAAGCTTCAGTGAGTCCCTGTTTTCAACAACTGAATTTCCAACAGTCCCATGACCTTACCTGCTTGTATAACCTTGCCCGTTCCTCTGTCTTGCTGACGCTATTTGTTCTTCTTTCCCTTAGCCCTGCTCCTAGAGCTAATCTTTCAGTTACTGCATTCCTAAAGCCAATTAGCTAATTCTCAGCTTGGTATGTGTTCCTGGGATTTCTTTAATTTTGTGCCCTTGCTGCTGCTGCTGTTGTCTTTTGGAATTCTCTCTAAACCACTAAGAGAAAAGCTTGTCTTTGTAATGTTCCTTTTGTGGCCTACAAGGTAGCAAAGAACTTCAACCAATGGAGTACTTTATTTTAAAGAATAGTCACTGACGTAAACTATGAAAATGCTTCAAGCAGTTTGCGTACAGCAAGTTTCCACAGTCAGCATTGATATAAATGCCTGCTGAATGATACAACATCATTGGAAATCATTCGCCCATTGTTACTGTGATAACTATCAAATTAGTCCAGTTTCCTCCTCTTTCTTCACAGCCCTGCAAATTTCTTCCATTCAGGTATTTATCCAGCTCTTTTCTGAAAGTTACTGTTGAATCTGCTTCCACACTCTTTCACGGCAAGAACTCTCATAACACCAGGTTAAAGTCCAACAGGTTTATTTGGAATCACGAGCTTTCAGAGTGTTGCCCCTTCATCAGCTGAGTCCTGATGAAGGAGCAGTACTCTTGAAAGCTCATGCTACCAAATAAACCTGTAGGACTTCAACCCGGTGTTGAGACTTCTTACTGTGCCCACCCCAGTCCAACGCCGGCATCTCCACATGGCTGCTACTCTTTAAGGCAGTACAACCCAAATAAGCATAACTTGCAAAGTATGTCTTTACCCTCCGTGTCCTCTGGTTACTGACTCCTCTGCCCCGGAACAGTTTCTCTAATTCTCCCCATAATCATCCCTCTTGAGGAGAACACACTCAATTTTGGATCAGTTTTAATATTTTAGTCATTTTAGTTGGGAGGTAAATATTGGCCAGAACGTCAGGAGAACTCTTGCATCTCTACAGTTGGATCTCTTGCATCCACCTTAAAGGGCAGTCAAAACCTTGATTTAATGTATCATCTGAATGGAAGCACTCCTTCAGCACAGCAATGGAGTCTCAGCCTTGGTTAAGAGTTCAAGTCTGGGTTGGACCTGAGCAGATCGTCTTTCGAATCAGAAGTGAGAATGCCACTTTTAGCCGAGGCTGACGTGCTTTGTAATAATTTTTTTCTCATCTTTTGTATGCTTTTACCCTACCTGTTTTATAGCCCTTCTTAACTGCTTCTTTCAACTGCCTCTATGGTATTTCTTTCCTTGTACCCATAATTCACATTTTCTTGCTTGGTATGGACCTCCTTGGTGGTCCTCCCATATGCATCACTGATGCTGTTTTCTGTAAGGATTTTTGTATAAATGTAAGTTGTTGTTTGTATATTTGAATAGCAATAATTCATGCACTCTAAAGCCTGAAAAATACCATTGACCAAACCTTTCAACACTTCTTCTCTTAATAGTTTCTGAAACAAATGTACGTGCTTGTTTTGGGACTGGATGTTCTTGGAAACCCAGTTGGCCTCATCAGAGGACTGTCTGAAGGTGTTGAAGCATTCTTCTATGAACCTTTCCAGGTAAGTGAATGAGGAAAGAATGGAAAATATGTTCATTGTGATTTTGAAAGCTGACCCAAGTTTTAATTCTCTAACAACGCTGACTGTGAATGTTTAGGGTGCTGTTCAGGGACCAGAGGAATTTGCAGAGGGCTTCGTGATAGGAGTGAAGAGTCTACTCGGGCACACTGTTGGTAGGTGATCACCTCTGTTGATGAAGCTTTAGCGTCAGCACTGGTTGGAACTGATGTTCAGAAACTCCATAATTTGTGATCATTCCTGGATTTGAATCTTATTAGGGACCAAATCAGAAATCCAAGGTGTATTATTTATGAAGTCAGTCTAGACCCCAACTTTTTAAATTTTGGCATTAAGGTGTTTCGTTCCAGGTATGATTCAGTTGACCCACCAGGAAGCTTTTATTAAAACAAACTTTAGTTAAGCACACAGAATATAACAAAAGTTATATTATAACTTCTACCAATTAAAAGACTTACACATTTTAGAAGATTTATTTATTTGTGGGACGTGGTGTCGCTGACTGGCCAGCATTTACTGCCCATTCCTAGTTGTCTGAGGGCAATTCAGAGTCAACCACAATGCTGTGGTTCTGGAGTCAAGTGCAGCCAGACCAGGTAAGGATCCAAGGTTTCCTTCTCTAAAGGACATCAGTGAATCAGATGGGTTTTTACGACAATTGACAATGGTATTACTGTCATCAGTAGATTCTTAATTACAAATATTTCGTTTTATTGAATTTAACTTGCACCATCTGCTGTGGTGGGATTCAAACCCAGGACCCCAGAAAATTAGCTGAGTTTCTGGATTAATAATCTAGCGATAATACCAATAGGCCATCGCCTTGTAGTATTATCGTTCTTAAGAGATATCTATCTCTATAGTTCCAATGTGAGCAGTATCCTCATAGACATAAATCTCTCTTCAGAATCAGCACAAAACTGATATGTTCACGTAAGTGCTACGTTTCCAGCCTTTTAACCTTTCTGGACAGATGCAGAGAGGTACCTGTCTTCTGACACCCAGACAGCAATTTCCAGAGAGGGATATATCCTCAAGCAGCAGAACTTCAGAAAAATAAACCTAGTCTCTGGCAGATCCCAGTCTCAAAAAATCCAGAGCGAAAAAGAGACACAGAGGAAGTGACCCCTCTCTAAAGATCCTAAGCTGCAAACTGGGCTTGATTTCTTTGTTTAAGCCTAGTTCCACCCGTCACATAATTATACTGTCAGTCAACATAATCAAGCCCTACTCTGCAAAATCCTAGAGGGAAACACTAAAAGAAAAGAACAGCATTCGTCCAGATTAAAACAAACGTTCTAGCAATTAGATCCAATTATGCTGCTGCAGTAACGACTGGGCTCCCAAGTGCAAAAAAAAGACACCAATAATAAAACACACTGCCAAAAACATGACCCAAATACATTTATAAAAGACATACACTGACTTCAGTTCCAGCAGTGTGCATATATGATTTTCTTGTGCCTAATACAAGTATTGGTGCTCTGTGCAGGTGGTGCTGCTGGTGTAGTATCTAGAATCACGGGCACTGTTGGAAAGGGTCTGGCTGCAATCACGATGGATAAAGAATACCAACAGAAACGCAGGGAGGAGATGAACCGTCAGCCCAAGGACTTTGGTGACAGTCTGGCTAAAGGAGGAAAAGGTTTTTTACGGGTAGGGATTTTAGAGCCTGACAATTTGAGGAGAGCACATGATGCACAAACTGGTTTGTGGAATGCTCAAGAAGGAACTTGCATTTTATATGCCTTTCATATCCACAGGTCATCGCAAAGCACTTCAAAGTCAATAATGCACTAATAAAGTGCTTTGATTTGATTTATTCTTGTCCCATGTATTAGTATACATTGAAAAGCATTGTTTCTTGCACGTAAATCATACCGTTCATAGAGAAGGAAAGGAGAGAGTGCAGAATGCAGCATTACAGTCATAGCTAGGGTGTAGAGAAATATCAACTTAATGCAGTTCAGGTCCGTTCAAAAGTCTGACGCCTATTCTGTCATCAACTGAACATCCACAACTTCCCAGAATTGAGAATTCCAAAGATTCAAGTGAAGAAATTTCTCCTTATTTCAGTCTACGACCAAAACTTCATTCTGAGACTGTGCACTCATGTTCTGGACTCTGAAACCAGGGGAAACATCCTCCCATTAACTGCCCCGTCATATCACTGGAAAAAATTCATCTTTAATTGGATCACTGTTATTCTTCCCAATCCTAGGGAATTTCGGCCTGATGTACTTAGACTCTTCCCTTAGACTCTTCCGTTAGATAATCCTTTCATTCCAGAAACCAGTCCAATCAGCCTCATAATGTATAACATAGCTCATTCTCAATTCCTTCTAGGCATGTACATCCTTGATTAGGTAAGCAAAACCTATGTATGCACATATTCCAGATGTGGTCTTACCGATATCATTTATCGTAGTAATAACATATCTTTACTTATTCCATTCCGCATGTTCTTGCCCACTCACTTAACCTGTCAATAACCTCGTTTCAGCCTCTGCTTCCCACTTCCTCACCTACAGTCTCTTCATCTAGTGATTGATGTAATTTGTAAATAGCTGGGGCCCAAACACTGAACCTTGTAGTAACGCACCAATTATAGCTTGCCAACGTAAAAATAACTCGCCTGTTTCTTGCCTCCTGTTTTCTCTCTGTTACCCAGTTCTCAATCTATGCTACTATATTACTCCAATCACGCTTCTTTCTTTTTTTTCTCTCTTTTCTCTCTCTCTCTCTCTCTCTCTCTTTTCTCTCTCTTTCTCTCTCTCTCTTTTCTCTCTCTTTCTCTCTTTTTTTCTCTCTCTTTTCTCTCTCTCTCTCTCTCTCTCTCTGCCTCAACGTTTAAATCGGTTAATATCTCCAGCACTATTCCTTTACTAGTACTAATTTCTTCAAGTTTCTCATTCTTCTCCAATATTTCCAGAATGGTTTTTGTATCCTCATGTGAAAACATAGGTTAACATTTGATTAATGTCTCTGGCATTTCCTTATTCTTCTTTCAAATTTCACCTGGCTCTAATCTCCTCTTTTCCTGTCTAATCTGTTCCTTTTTATATCTAGAGTAAATGTTATTCTCCGTTTTTATTTTTGCTTCTTGTTGGATTATTCTCTATTATCCTTTTCAAACTCTTGGTTGTCCTTTGTTGCATTCTAAAATTCTTCCACTCCTCAGGTTTACCACTCCTTTTAGCAACATACAAAACCTCTTCCTTTAATCTGATATCATGTTTGGCCTCCTTTTCTTAGATATGGTTGGACCATTTTCCCACATGGTTTCTATTCCATTAGGGAATGTGTATTTTTTGCAAATTCTTTAAGTGTTTGCTATTCCTTTCCTACTATCACATCTTTCAGTATAATTTCCCAATGTAATTTAGCTCACTGTCTCCCTATGCCAACATTGTTTTGTTCAGAATCGAGACCCTAGTTTTGGACTTAGTCATTTACAGTTTGAGAAGAAAATGTTATCCAATTACGAGCACTCCAGACTGCTTTTTCACAAGGCTATTTCCTTGCTGGTTGCTGAATGCTCGGTCTAAAATGATGTGTTCCCTGGCTGGTTTCTCAACAAATATTTGAGCTTTTCTTTAAAGCTGCAAGGCTTCAGATGCAGGGCAGCTGTTCCATTCACTATCCTGACAAGTGCATCCCAATTGTGGAAGTCTCGGAGGCTGCAGAGAGAGAGAATAAGTGAGTGGGCAAGTAGGTGGCAAATGGAGTACAATATGGGGAGTGTGAGATTGGTTTAAGAATAGAAAAAGATAATATTTTTTAAAAGGCTTGAAGGGTGAAAGAAGTTTGGAACCCTTCTGCACAATAGCAATTGATGTTAGATCATTGTTAATTTTAATTCTGAGATTAGGAGATTTTTATTACCCGCAAGAATCAATGAATACTGGGGAATGGGGCTAAATCACAAGTTAGTCATGATTCCATTGAATAGCACATCAGGCTTAGAGATTGAATGTTCCCGAGTCCCTCTGTGGTTTCACATACCTGCTGGTGTTAGAAATGGCCCTCTTCCCTTGGAGTCTGTACTGCTTCCTTTCCAAACCACTGTCATCCATTCATTCTTGGTCCTTCTGCTCTCACCATCATCTTCTTTACAACCTCCTTTTCTCAAAGGTCTTCGTACGATGGCTGTCTTCCAAACCTCTCCTTTTCCAGAATTCTGACCCACTTGTTGCAAGTCAGGGTAGTGTTTGGCGTGGAGAGAAATTTATAGGCAGTGTGGTGTACCTTCACCACATGGACTGCAGCAGTTCAAGAGGGCAGTTCACTGCTACCTTAAGGACAATGGGGCGGCACGGTAGCACAGTGGTTAGCACTGCTGCTTCACAGCTCCAGGGTCATGGGTTCGATTCCTGGCTCGGGTCACTGTCTGTGTGGAGTTTGCATATTCTCCTTGTGTCTGTGTGGGTTTCCTCCGGGTGCTGTGATTTTCTCCCACAGTCCAAAGATGTGCGGGTTAGGTTGATTGGCCATGCTAAGAAATTGCCCCTTAGTGTCCAGGCATGCATAGGTCAGAGGGATTAATGGGCATAATATGTCGGGATATGGGGGCAGGCCCTAGGTGGGATTGTGTTTGGTGCAGACTTGATGGGCTGAAGGGTCTCTTTCTGTACTGTAGGATTCCAAGATTCTAATGGACAATAAATATTGGCCTAGCCAGTGATGTCTACGTCCTATGAATTTATTTAAAAAAATAGGGTAATCCGGGCACTCCTGGAGAAACTGGCAATATATTGCTACCTCTCATTTGAGTGGTTTATAAGTTCATTTAAAAAAGTCTGTACAGATCTTCTACTTTACAACGTTCTTGAAATTATTCAGGATCTTTACAAAGATTGAATACAGTTATGTGAAACTATGACAAACGGTCTCAAAAATGAAAGTTAAGAAGCAGAATCCAGCATTACACTACCTTGCTTGTCCCAGTGTCGCACAAAATTAAAGCATTGCTTTTCCTAATGGTGTGCTACCTTTTCTGTGCTGTTTATCAATGACATTATCCACTACTTCCACCTTCTGGAAATGTTGTAAACTACACAACATTCCAGGCATGTTGAACATCTATCTTTGCATAGAGAGAAAAACACTGCTACATAATACCATTGGGGCAGGAATAACAGATTCTGGGTTAGTTTTATCAATTTTAGTTAAATGTATTTCTGTATTCTTATTACTGTATGTGCCACAGCACTGAAACGGTACCAACAGTTCCACCCTGTAACCTGGACTAGTGTCCTTTTCTGAAGATATTTTTAATGATGCAGTATCACCCTAATTGATCTTAACTTCTCCCTGCCATGTGAAAGGTCAGTCACACCTTGGTGCTATTTTCTTATGTTTGGAAATCCTTGCCTCATAATCTGTTCAAACACTGTCAGATGCTGCGTTTGGCTCCTGTTTTCAATCATTAATTCAAGGTATTTGAGAAAATTTTTCTGAGTGCAACTGAGCCTTTAGCAGCACATATGACCTTAGACAGACCCAGGGCAGCAGTGTATCTAAATACAGGTGACCTGGAATGTAGATTTAAATCTGACCCATGATCGTGTTTCATAATAAATTGAGGTTGCACCAGTCTGTGTTGGTGTTTCACTTTCACACAAGTGAATAGTCTCAATTACCCATCCCAATATCCTGCCCCTTATTCAATCCAGTTGTTTCTGTCTTACCTGCTAATCTTTTGAGTCAATTTCACAGTCCCTCAGCTCTGTACAGAGAAGTTTCTCCTGCTCTTTGTTCGTAATCTTGTATGTTTAATCTTGATTCACTCATTTTAGACCCTGGAAACGGTCTACTTTGATCTAAAACAAAAATCAAAATGCAACGCAAGCTAGAAATATTCAATAGGTTGGTCATCATCTGTGGAGAGAGAAAGTGTGAAGATTTCAGGTCATTGATCCTTTTATCAGCGTAGCCTGTCCTCCCCCATGCTGTTTGTCATTTTAAGCACTTATTGGAACAATGGGGTGGGGGGGGGGTAGTGTAAAGGCAGGGGAATGGCACCAAGTTATAAAGCTTGCTTAGAAAGCTGGGACAGACAAGATGGGCCAAATAGCCGCCTCCTGCACTGTAACAGTTCTGCAATTCCCATCATATTCCCATAACCTGCTTTGTTTGAACGTAAAGCACCATATTTTGAGTCAAAGTAAAACCAAGTATGGTATAAAAATGGGCAAATCTTGCTGCCAATATCTGTGGTCTGGAACTTCCAACTTCAGACTGATATGAATCCTACCTGATGCCACAATAAAACAGTTGACTGTACCGCTAGCTTTGACAGTGTGTCTTCCTGAGTTCTTTATGATCTAAATTTATAAGAAGTCTTGGTTCAGAGCCCAAGATAATGGATTTGAAACTCTACTTTCAAATACACCCTTTTTTAAAAAATGCTCACTTCCATTAATTCCCCTTGTGCCAAACTCTAGCTATCATTTGGAACAGCAGGCAGCGTTAGTTTTTATTGTGTTGTGTGACAAGGGCGCTAATTTCACTTTGTGACTTCTCCCAAATTATTCTCCACGTGTGAACTCGTGACCAGTTTCCAGGAGCTTGCTGCTGCTAACCTGGACTGCCAACAGGTCACAGGTGAAAGCAGCCTGTCCTTTCTGACTGTCACCTCCCTGCGGTGGAAAGCACTGGGCAGGATTATTAGCAGAGTGGCACAAGCACACTGCTCCCATAGAGATCTTCAAATCAAACTTAATTTAAAGTTTTTGTCATGAAACTTTGTTTTCAGGATGTTTAGTACAGTTCTTACTGTATGATGTAATGTTTTATTTTGTCCCAGTATAATTCAGTTGAATTATATATACTGTAATGTGAAAACATTTACGAGTATTCATCTTGTATCTTTTAGGGTGTGGTTGGAGGATTTACAGGAATAGTTACAAAACCAGTCGAAGGTACAGTATCTAAACATTGGTGTTGGAACAATTGTATAATGTATTCCACTGTATAGAGACATAGAAAATAGGAATAGGAAGACGCCATTCAACCTACTCCGCCATTCAACCTACTCCGCCATTCAACCTACTCCGCCATTCAACCTACTCCGCCATTCAACCTACTCCGCCATTCAACCTACTCCGCCATTCAACCTACTCCGCCATTCAACCTACTCCGCCATTCAACCTACTCCGCCATTCAACCTACTCCGCCATTCAACCTACTCCGCCATTCAACCTACTCCGCCATTCAACCTACTCCGCCATTCAACCTACTCCGCCATTCAACCTACTCCGCCATTCAACCTACTCCGCCATTCAACCTACTCCGCCATTCAACCTACTCCGCCATTCAACCTACTCCGCCATTCAACCTACTCCGCCATTCAACCTACTCCGCCATTCAACCTACTCCGCCATTCAACCTACTCCGCCATTCAACCTACTCCGCCATTCAACCTACTCCGCCATTCAACCTACTCCGCCATTCAACCTACTCCGCCATTCAACCTACTCCGCCATTCAACCTACTCCGCCATTCAACCTACTCCGCCATTCAACCTACTCCGCCATTCAACCTACTCCGCCATTCAACCTACTCCGCCATTCAACCTACTCCGCCATTCAACCTACTCCGCCATTCAACCTACTCCGCCATTCAACCTACTCCGCCATTCAACCTACTCCGCCATTCAACCTACTCCGCCATTCAACCTACTCCGCCATTCAACCTACTCCGCCATTCAACCTACTCCGCCATTCAACCTACTCCGCCATTCAACCTACTCCGCCATTCAACCTACTCCGCCATTCAACCTACTCCGCCATTCAACCTACTCCGCCATTCAACCTACTCCGCCATTCAACCTACTCCGCCATTCAACCTACTCCGCCATTCAACCTACTCCGCCATTCAACCTACTCCGCCATTCAACCTACTCCGCCATTCAACCTACTCCGCCATTCAACCTACTCCGCCATTCAACCTACTCCGCCATTCAACCTACTCCGCCATTCAACCTACTCCGCCATTCAACCTACTCCGCCATTCAACCTACTCCGCCATTCAACCTACTCCGCCATTCAACCTACTCCGCCATTCAACCTACTCCGCCATTCAACCTACTCCGCCATTCAACCTACTCCGCCATTCAACCTACTCCGCCATTCAACCTACTCCGCCATTCAACCTACTCCGCCATTCAACCTACTCCGCCATTCAACCTACTCCGCCATTCAACCTACTCCGCCATTCAACCTACTCCGCCATTCAACCTACTCCGCCATTCAACCTACTCCGCCATTCAACCTACTCCGCCATTCAACCTACTCCGCCATTCAACCTACTCCGCCATTCAACCTACTCCGCCATTCAACCTACTCCGCCATTCAACCTACTCCGCCATTCAACCTACTCCGCCATTCAACCTACTCCGCCATTCAACCTACTCCGCCATTCAACCTACTCCGCCATTCAACCTACTCCGCCATTCAACCTACTCCGCCATTCAACCTACTCCGCCATTCAACCTACTCCGCCATTCAACCTACTCCGCCATTCAACCTACTCCGCCATTCAACCTACTCCGCCATTCAACCTACTCCGCCATTCAACCTACTCCGCCATTCAACCTACTCCGCCATTCAACCTACTCCGCCATTCAACCTACTCCGCCATTCAACCTACTCCGCCATTCAACCTACTCCGCCATTCAACCTACTCCGCCATTCAACCTACTCCGCCATTCAACCTACTCCGCCATTCAACCTACTCCGCCATTCAACCTACTCCGCCATTCATTATGATCATGGCTGATCATCTAGCTAAACATCCTGATGATGCATTTCCCCCATGTCCTTTGCTGCTCATTAGCCCTGAGAGCTATATCTGCCTTTCCCCTGCCTTTACACCGCACCCCCACCACCTCCTTCAAAAATACAATCTTTTGGCCTCATCTGCTTTCTGTGGTAGTGAATTCCACAGGCTCACCATCCTCTGAGTGAAGAAATTTCTCCTCTTCCCTGTCATAAATGTCATAAATAACTCGATATCCTGACTGTGACGTCTGGTTCTGGATTCCCCCTGCCATTGGGAACATCCTCCCAGTATCTGTCCTGTCTAGTCCTGTTAGAATCTTGAAGTTTATTTATTAGTCACAAGTAAAGCCTACATGAAGTTACTCTGAAGTTCCCGTAGTTGCCACAGCCCGGCGCCTGTTTGGATTAGTTTGGAGCTGCTGCAACCTGGCCCAACCCAGACCCCTGACCTCCTTCCACCCAGCAGCTCTCAGCTCACTCACTGATGTTGGTCTTCACTGCTCCTCCAATCAGAGACTTTATCACTCTCTCAAACTTGTGATTGTAAGATCCTCTACTGAAACTTGCTTACTTTGGTAGGAATCTTGGAAACTGGCTCCGGAGCCACCTAGAAAAGCCTCACAGATTGCATCTGGCCCATAGACTGCATGTTGGACAAATCTGGCCTAAATACTTGATGGTTCTCAGTAAAGTTCCTTTTCGGATTGGGAAGAATCTGAGCTGTATTGACACTGTCTTTAATGCCAACCTTTTTACATGATGCCATTATGTCCATTTAGTTCTTTGGTACATTTTAAGTTGTGCTTTATCCACGCAAGAAAATAGGCGGCAAAATCACTGCTGATAAATGAATGAGAACCTAAAGCTTAAATGTGTGCTTGATTGGGGATGGAGCATATTGTAAACCTATAATGTAAGGTTAGTCAGGTGCATGAATATCAGGGTATTCTGATGTCCATTTTGTGTTAAACTGGAACACTGCTGGTGTACAGGAAGAAGCAGTGTCTAATTCCAGTCAGCAGCCAATGGCCATACTAGTTTGAATATGCCCCAGTAATTGAATGACTATGTGGAAGTAACGATGTACCATTTCCCACATCAGGTGCTAAAAAGGAAGGTGCGGCTGGGTTCTTTAAAGGAGTGGGCAAAGGTCTGGTTGGTGTCGTTGCCCGTCCAACAGGTGGGATCATCGACATGGCGAGCAGCACTTTGCAAGGAATTAAAAAGTAAGATCATCTGAATCAGAACCTGAATCTCCTCCCAGTGACTGTCTGAATCATAGAATCCCAACAGTACAGAAGGAGGCCAGTTGGCTCATCGAGTCTGTCCTGACCACAAACCCACTCTACCTGTAACCCTCATTTACCTTGCTAGTCCCCCTGACTATTCGATAACAGTTTAATTCTCTTTTGTGAGACTTGAGTACCAACCTCTACCACATTCTAGGGTCAATTTAGCATGCCCAATGTGCCTAATGCACACATCTTTGGACTGTGGGAGGAAACTGAAGCACCCAGAGGAAACCCACTCAGACATGGGGAGAACATGCAACCTCTGCAAAGACAGTGACCCAAGGCCTGAATTGAACCCAGGTCCTTGGCGTTGTGAGGCAGCAGTGCTAGCCGCTGTGCCACCGTGCCATCGGTCTGCTGTGGAGAAACCTGAGAGATTTGTAAATACTGCTTTACTGTGAGCCACTGACAAGATAACAGGAATCTTAAAGTATTTTCAATTGTGTCAGCATGTGCTTTAATGGGAACTGGACCTCTTGTGAAACAAGTATTCAAACATTTATTTCAAAAGAACATAATTATTAAATTTCACCCACAATGATCCAGGTGCGTTCAAGAGGGACACTACGTGAATGAAAATAGGAAACATCTTAAATTCTGATTAAGTAATTTATTCCTCATAAAATACACAGACCTACTTGCCTTGTATTTAATTGTTTTCACTTTAGGATTGAAGCATGTTTTTGGCCATTACCCTCGAGCAGCTGGTGATGAGCTGCCATCTTGAACGTTTTCCCACAGTGCTGTTTGGGAGGGGAGTTCCAGCAATTTGTCCCAGCCAAGTCAAAGCAAGGGAGATACCTTTGGCAATCAGGATGCTGGTTCACTGGGTGGCTGGTGATGTGTGCTACTGAGAACACTCTGCCTTCACTTGAAAGTGATCTGGTTAAGTTACCTGATGTGCAACTTATCTCAGAATGATGCTCTTGTAGTTGAAGGCATTAGAGGGGTTTGGGAATTGCTTTTGAAGAAGCCTTGGTGAGTTGCTACACTCTCACAGATGCTACATACTGTTTGCACACAGCCACCAGAGGAGTAAGTGAATGGATATGAGGTTGTAGATGATGTGCTAATCGAGTGGGTTTTTAATGAACTTGCTGGTGAAGTCCTAGGTTTGAAAAGAATAATCATTAGTGATATACACCCATCATTTATTGCAATACCTGATCCTTCTAGGGTAGCAGAATCAACTGAAGATGTGAATAAACTACGCCCGCCCCGGCATATCCGAGAAGATGGAATCATCAGGCCTTATGATCGCGTTGAATCTGAGGGATGCCACTTATTTGAGGTACAATCTGTTGCTATTATTTAGAAACTGGAAAATAAATAATAACGCCTGTATTGATTGCAAAGTTGCGCCGGGCCGCGCCTTGTTTTTTGCGTTATGTTTGACATTGCTGGAGTAAGTTTTTGCTGTGTGACGTGGGGCTTGAACACAGTTTTTATATCCACTCTACGTTCTTCCCTTCCAAGTCCAAAGCCTTTTGTATTATAGTTGTGATGCAGGAGCCATTGCTGTACCATCCATCACCCTTCAATATCACCTGTTCACACTGAACATGTCAGAATTGACTGCAGCTCCTAGAATAACAGCTCCATCCTGACAGCTAACAGAACTTATAGATCTTTTATTGGTGTTCTGGTTGTTGATTAATCTTTCATACCACAAATTGATAATGAAAAGTTTCTGTTTGAAAATCATTATTGCTTTCGGCTGCTCTGCCTTCACTTGAAAGTGATCTGGTTAAGTTACCTGATGTGCAACTTATCTCAGAATGATGATAGGTTGCACACGTTTTGCTTTTATCTGCTGAATTTAGAGAGTGATGTTAGTCCCAGCATTTTTACAGCACAGAAAGAGGCCCTTCAGCCCCTTATGTCTGCGCTGGTCATCAAGCACCTATCCATTCTCATCCCATTATCCAGCACTTGGTCCATATGCTGTGGCATTTCAAGTACTTATCTCAATACTTCCCACCTCAACTTCCAGGCAGTGAGTACCAGATTTCCATCACCACCTGGGTGGAAAAGTTTTTCTTCAATTTCCCCTAAATCTCCTACCTTAAATCTATGCCCCCTGGTTATTGACCCCTCTACAAAGAGGAACAGTTTCTTCCTACCTTAAGTCCTTTATAATTGCGTACGTCTCAATCTGGCTCCCCCATGGCCTTCTCTGTCCTAAGGAGAAGAACCCCAGCCTAACCAGCTGGGACACTTCCAGCCCAGGCAATATCCTGGTGGATCTCCTCTGCATTTTCTCCAGTGCAATTGCATCCTTCCTGTAGTGTGGTGACCAGAACTGTGCACACTGCTCTAGCTATGGTTTAACCAGTGTTTTGCACAGCTGCACTGTAACCTCCCTTGCTCTTCGAATCAGAAAATCCCTACAGTGCTAACAAGTCCACTTAGCCCATCGAGTCTGCACTGGCAATAATACCACTCAGGCTCTGTCCTTGTAGCTCCATGTAATCTCCCTGACACTGAGGGGCAATCCCACCCAGACCAGTTTCCCTTAACCCCAAGTATTTATCCCGCTAATCCCCCTAACCTACACATCTTCACAGTAAGGGGCAATTTTAGCATGGCCAATCTGCCTAACCTGCGCATCTTGTATTCTATGTCTCAGCTAATAAAGGCAAGTACCAATGTGTCTTTTCAGCCATGTTATCTACCTGTCCTGCT
Source organism: Carcharhinus amblyrhynchos (assembly GCF_965287045.1). Classification (NCBI taxonomy): domain Eukaryota; kingdom Metazoa; phylum Chordata; class Chondrichthyes; order Carcharhiniformes; family Carcharhinidae; genus Carcharhinus; species Carcharhinus amblyrhynchos. The sequence goes on from NC_137355.1 coordinate 4,993,804, forward strand.
GCCTACACGGATCTATGGACATCAAGGTCCTTCCAGTCCTCTGAACTTCCTAGTATCCTAGCTTGTTGGTCCTCCAAAAATGTATCACCTCACGTTTTTGGGGTTAAATTCCACGTACCACTGTTCTGCTCCTCTGCCCGTTCTGAAACCTAAAGCTTTTCTCCTCACTGTTTACCACACCACCAATGTTTATGTTATCTGGGAACCAGCGATGAGACCCACATTCCCATCTGTTCATTAGTGTACTCTATAACAGCAAGGGACCCAGCACCACTGGACACAGGCATCCAGTCACTGATGGTGGTATTGGTTAGGATTGAAACAAATGATCACTTTATCTGTGGCGAGGGAATGTATGTGAAATTTTCTTTCATCAAAAGAATCTGGGAGTGGGAGCAAATAAAATTTAAGATAAAAAGCAAAATACTGCAGATGCTGGAATTCAGAAATGAAATCAAAATGCTAGGAAAACTGGGGTCTTCAGACTTTTCGAAGGTGATGATTTGTTCTTGTGTAACACTAGGGAAATCAGGAAAGGTAGGTAAATGGAATGGAAGTATATTACAGCTATGATCTGATCGAATGATGCAATAGGCTTGAGGGGCTAGATGGCTTACTTGTATGTACTTTGCAAATGTGTCTTGTTTGCTTTGAATCCTGCAGTACATTGGGTGGACATTTTCAATATTGAGTCTGCACCCTAAGGATGTTCCCCACCTTTTCTCCTCTTACCATCTTCACTTTTCTACATTGAACTTGACTTGCCATTGATCCGCTATCCTGATTACTCATAGAAATTGTTCACATCCTTCAGTAATTCCTTGTCTGCTTTAGTAAACTTCACTCGCACCAGCTCCAGCTCCTACAGTTTGGCATTATCTGCGAATATAAGCAACTTTCTGAATCCAGATCATTTACACCAACTCCAGACAGTCAGGCCCTGCCACTGACCTTTGAACTGCTGTGCTCCATAACACCCTCAGCTGTCTCACTGCTCCAGCTAATCGCTAATGCTTCCCCTCTGCCAGCTCCTTGTCCAGGCTTTACTGAAGATACCCACTCACTATCCTAGGCCTGCATCGCAGCTATTTATGCAGAGTTTTATTGAAGGCTATGTTTGATATAAGGCAGATTTTCACCTTCCACTTGTGATGCCATATCCTCAACAAAAACAGAATCTGCCCTTTGTGAAATGATGTAAAACCTTTTTGTGCAGTTAATCCTCATGTTTCTTAATCTATTCCATTACTTCCACAGTTCCTGATCTAAGATTGATGAGTCTATATTCCATGATCCTTTGTCACTTTCTGAATCATTAGCATCTTTGAAATTCTATGGGACCTCCCCTCTATTTACTGACTTCACCATAGTGGCTTCAAAGTCTGTGGACTTTGTCCCTTCATCACTCTTTGCACAGGGACTTATTGGTATTGAGCCCTTTAAGCTTGTCTAAGATGTCATTGCAAGTGGTATCCAAGTCATTGCGTTTTGGAACCTCCAGTAGTGGTTTTCAGCGCTGATAACTGCCCACAGAAAGTGACCTTAGATGGAAGGCTCAGAAATAGAGGCAGAGTAGAATTGGAAAGTTACAGGAAGTGTAGGGTCACACACTCTCAGACAAAATGCAAAAAGTCCAGATAACCTGATTGTCCAAGTTGTGTCTGGGCTTCTGCATGACAAAGAGAGTGCATCACGAGCAGTAATTGTAGTCTACAGCAGAAATGGCAAGAAATGATTTTGCAGATCTGGAGGCTGGTGGGATAGGCTGCAATTTCCAAATCATCCTGTGTCATTTTAATTAATGATATGATCCCACTCTTAACCATATCTGAGGAATGTAGATGCAGGAGTAGGCCATTCGGCCCCTCAACTCTGCTCCATAACTGGTTTTTCTCCTCATCGTGAGAGGGAGCATCCCACCCTCTGTCCACTCTTGTTCACGCAGGGCCCTAACTTCTTTTGCCTTGCATATTCCTGTGCAATAGAACCAGATGTGAAATCTTCTGCATTGGTCTTTTCCTATCATTGTCCCAAGCTCCAAATAACAGTTTGGTGTGAGCTACATTTCGTATACAGCTCCTGTCTATCTGCTGTCCCTGGTGCTGCTGATTTATAATCTGGTTCACAAAAATCAATGGGTCTGCCATTTCCCCAATGTTTGCAAACCTTTCATGACTTTCCAGTCATCGTCTTATTGCAGGTTTTCATTTTTCACTCCTTGCATCACAAAACTGTTAAATATAAAAGCATTTACTCTTTAATCTTTTAATGCAACAAAATTCTTACATCTCTCCTTTCTCTTTTTCAACATGCAGCAGGACCCAGAATGAGAGATTTGAAATCGGTTTGCTTATACCAACTTGACACTGTATACTTTTTCTTAACCTGTTCATTTAACATCTCAGCATCAAATGTAAATATATTTAAATTTGTAATATACACATTTCTTATCTCTATCATCCAAGCTACAGTAAATAACAGGTACCTATGTCATGATGGAAAGGTCATATTTTGAACTGGTTTGTACGTTGATTAAACTTGTATGCATCAAGTTGCTCTGTCGCCTCACCAGTAAACTTAATGCTTTCGTGGACATGAAACACCTGTAGCTGTCGTCTTGTACCTTTTTAGCTGATTTTATTTCTGCATTTAATCTGATCGTTATGGCAGCAAAAATTGCAAGTGAACAACTTGATTTAAAGTTAAAAAAATAAATTATATTTTGAAGTCTGACTTGGCTTCCTGAGTGTAAATTTATAATTTGCCTACTGATGTTTAATGGTAGAATATTTCTGTTAATACATGTCGGATACACTAATGTTTACATGAGTTAAAATGGTAAAATTATAACCCCTATGTCGCCTGTCCATTTTTTTCAAGTTATCTTAAAAGGATAATGACTTACCGATTTGTTGATTTGAAGGTGTGTATTTATGGGCAGCGTGAATGGAAATACTTGCATTTTTACAAATGTGTGTCCCTGCTGTAATCAAAAACAATTTCAACTTTGCTATTGAAACATGCATTTCTGTTCACATTTTGATGTACCAGTTACATACTTTTCAAAATCTGAATATTAAAAATTTATTGAGCAGGGCCTGCAGGTATATTTTTAGAAAGAAGAGGTAATTGGATTCTTTATTTTGCATGTTCCACCACGCTGAGATCCCTATTCCTCTTAGATGTTTGAATGCAAAGGTGAAAACAATCAGCATGTATCAATGGGGAAGTGTTCAGGTTGTTTCTTTTCGTGTAAAACTGCATGAGTGCACAGGTCTTCCTCATCCCTCTCACCTTCAAGTTTTTAACATCTAGCCTTTGGTTTTGAGATAGACTAGTGACGTGTCAGGAGGGATTTCAGTGGTGCCCTCTGAGTGTTTAGTGTGAGGCATTAGCGATTTTGCTTGCTGCAGGGGGTCACCAAGTTCACTTCACTTAACATCACAGAGTCATAGAGGTTTACAGCATCAAAACAAGCCCTTCAGCCCAACTTGTCCATGCTGCCCTCTTTTTAAAAACCTCAAAGCTAGTCACAGTTGCCCGAATTTGGATCCAAATGAGACCAATGGATCTAAACCAGTTGGAGTGCAAACATGTTTAGCTTCATACATCCCTGGAGTTTATCCAATGATGACATTTACCTCCATATACAAATTGCATAATTAAATTCTTCTCATTTTTACTTTTTACATCATGTTTTAGCAAACATTTAATAAATTTTATGAATTAATTTTGGTAGGGAAAACATAGGAGGTCAATGTGAATAAGGGATATAATTCTAAAAGCTGTACAGAAGTGTATATGTACTTTCGTCATTAAAGGACAGGTGGTGAGAACACTTAATAAAGCATGCAGTATTCTGGGCTTTATTAATAATAGGGGCATAGAGTAAAAAACTAAGCAGATTATGCTGAACTTACTCACAACAGTAGTTAAACCTCAGCTAGAATATTATGCACAGTTCTGGACACCACACTATAGGAAGGATGTGATTGCATTGGAGAGTGTAGAAGGGGGTTTACAAGAATGGTTTCAGGGATGAGAAACTTCAGTTATGAAGGTAGATTGGAGAGGTTGGGAGTGTTCTGTTTGGAGAGGAGAAGGGGAAGAGGAGATTTGAGAGAGGTGTTCAAAACCATAGAATGTAGACTTGGTGAGTTTCCCCCTGCAACAAGCAAAATTGCTAATGCCTCACACTAAACACTCGAGAGGATGCCACTGAAATCCCTCCTGACATGTCACTAGCCTATCTCAAAACCGAAGGCTAGATTTTTAAAAATTGAAGGTGAGAGGGATGAGGAAGACCTGTGCACTCGTGTGGTTTTACACAGGGAGAAACAATCTAAACACTTCCCCGTTGATACATGCTGATTGTTTTCACCTTTTGCATTCGAACTTCTAAGAGTAGATAGGGAGAAACTGTCCGCACTCGTAAAAGGATCAAGAATGATACGGGCACAGATTTGAAGTGATTTGCAAAAGAAGTAAATGCGATGTGAGAGTTTTTTTACACACTAAGTAAGTTTATTCATTTAGTCACAAGCAAGCTCATATTAGCATTGCAATGAAGTTACTGTGAAAATTCCCTAGTCGCCACACTCCGACACCTGTTTGGGTACACCTGAGGGAAAATTTAGCATGGCCAATCCACCTAACCATCATGTCTTTCGGGCTGTGGGAGGAAACCGACACAGGGAAAATGTACTAACTGCACAGACAGTGACCCAAGCCGTGAATCGAACCCAGGGCCCCGGTGCTGTGAGGTAGCAGTGCCATTGTGTTGCCCAGTGTGTGGTTCAGGTCTGGAATGTACTACCTGTAAGTGTGGTGGAAGCAGGTTTAACTGAAGCATTCAAGAAGGCTTTAGATAATTATTTGAATAGAAACAGTGTGCAGGGGTCTGGGGAAAAGGCGGGGGAATGGCACCTTGTCATAATGTTCATTTGGAGCATCGGTGCAGACATGATGGGCCAAATAACCTCCTTCAACGCCCTAACTTCTATAATTCTGTAATCTTGATTCCAGAAGGTTTGAATCCCAGTGAATAAATGGAAACTCTCATACCCATCCTGTCAGATTTTAGCTACATCCCTCATCTGATCTAGACTTGCACTGTTGTGTGTGCATTGTAAAGTTTAAAGTTTATTTATAATTGTCACAAGTCGGCTTGCATTAATACTGCAGTGAAGTTACTGTGAAAACCGCCCAGTTGCCACACTCTGGCACCTGTTCAGGTACACTGAGGGAGAATTTAGCAAGGCCAGTGCACCTAATCAGCATGTCTTACTGGCCACACACACAGTTGCTGCTACATCTTGCACTAAAATGTGCTATTTTTGGTGTGTATTTCTTGTGCACATGTACAGTGATCAACATGAATTTTGGAAAAATCGTTGTGTCCAGCACATGTAAATAGTAACACTCAAACTAAGATTTATTCTATTTAAATGAGTGCTAGTACCTTGTTCACACTTACTGCAAATCTGTGGAAGGAAAGAGACAGCGTATGAGGTGTGCAAAAATAGATGTAAGTAGCCCTCCGCATCATTCAGTCAAGGTCTGCTATACTTAAACGTACCTTGTGAAAAAAATGGCGCTCCATTCAGTGGCTGTGACTTCAGTGTTTGTCTTGTGTTGTTAAGTCTGCTTCCTCTCTCAGCTCATGATGTCAGGCTGCTCACAACTTTAGTTATCCTATCCTATTATCATCATCATCACAAGGGCTGCCTCCTTCCAACTATATAACATTGCCTGACTCTGCTTGTGCCTCAATCCATTTCCTGCTGTAACTCTCATGTGTTCATCACCTCCGGATGTAGCTATTGAGTTCTCTCCTGACTGGCTTCCTATCCAACATTTTCCCTAATTTTGAGTTCATCTAGGACTCTGCCTTTATCCAATCTTGCGCCAATTTTCATTACCCATATCTTTGCTAAATTGCCTCCCAGCCTTCTAATATCTTCTGGCTTTACTCCTCCCCATCTCTGTGATAGCTTGGAGACTGACAACTCCTTTCCCTCAGATCTCTAATTCTGGCCCAAATTTCATCTCGCTCCACCATTGGCAGCTGTACCTTTTGGCTTTGTAGGCCAAATGTGCTGGAATTATCTCCCTAAAACTCAATCCCCCTCCTCTTTAAGGACGCTCCTCATAAGCTACTTGTTTGACTGAGCTTTTGGTTACCTGCCCAAATATCTCCTCATATGGGTTACGTTTTGCCTTTCCCCTCCTGTGAGCCTGTTGAGCCATTTTCATTACATTAACTGTGAGCTGTTGTTGGCATCCTCCCTCCCTGTCGATCTCTCATTGGTGGCTATGCCATCCGTCATCCAGACTGCAAGCTCTGGCACTTCCAGCCCCTCTGTTGCTCCGCTGAACGCTCTTCCTCTGTGACCTGCCTTTAAAGCTCACCGTTGTGACCAAGGTATTTTGATCACCCTTCCTGATATTTTCCCTTCTATCTTTTACTTTTGTCTGAGTGTAGAGTGCTTTGGGATGTTAAGAATATAAATGCTAGATGTTGCCTCAGCATCTCTTCCCAGCAGAATGTTTGGAGTTGAGTTTCTGTCTTTAATGTCTTGACTGTTCTGTCCTGGTTTCTTTCACTGTCTCTCCTGTGTTTCCCTCCCCAGTCCATGTCATGCCATGGAAAGGAAGAGTAACATGCCAATGAAAGAGGAGCCTGAGTTTCTGGATTAATTGAAGATTCCGTCGCAGTGATGGTTGAGCCTGATTGTTTAGTTACCTGTGAGGCCGTGTGCTGATGGGAGAAAATGCAACAATTCTCCTTTGGACTATGTGTTGTGTTAGTTTGACAGCTCGACTCTGCTGACGTCACTTCTAGCTTCCTGGTCTCTTGCTCTCCGATTGTTTCATGTGAAACAGACCCGGCAAAATGAACTGTCCAAATTTGGAAATCAAATTTTTCCTTCTGTTAACTATATAGTTCACTTCCCACAGAGGGACAAATTCAGGTTAAATGTGCATTCTGATTTTTTTTTCTTCATTCATTTGGGTGACATGGGCATTGCTGGTTGGCCAGTGTTTATTGCCCATCTCTAGTTGCCCAAGAGCAGTTAAGTGTCAGCCACATTGCTGTGGTTCTTGATTCACATGTCGGTCAGACTGGGTAAGGATGGCATATTTCCTTCCCGAATGGACATCAGTGAACCAGATGTGTTTTTTCAACAATTGGCAATGGTTTCACGGTCATCATGGTTTTGTGGTTCTTAATTCCAGGAACTTTTTATTGAATTCAAATTCCACCAGTTGCTATGGTGGGATTTGAATCTGGGTCCCCAGAACATTGGCTGAGTTTCTGGATTAATAGTGTCACGATAATACCACTAGACCATTGCTTCACCACTTATTTGTTGTTGTTATTACTTCTGCTCAATTGGAAAGCAACAAGCTGATGTTTCAAAGATTGGCAGAGGAATTCCCAGCATTAAGTATTCGTCAAATATGCCGCAGCCAAAATTGACTCTCGCCACTGCTTTTTCCCCATGCTTATATGAAAAAGAACAGTTATTCTTGGTTAGATGCTAAAATCAAATTCATTGAGTGCTCTGTGTACCTTTTGCAACTTTCAAAATACATTTGAGATGAATGAGATCTTCTGAAATGTAATTTGACCATGGTGATATCTGGAGAACATTTTAAAAAATTTAAATTCTGGCTTCGACTCGGGAAATACGGCACAACTAGCAAATGCCAATGTTTAAGCTTCAGTTTAAAATTGAAGTTTAGAATTGCTAAAACGCTCCACCTGAGCTTTTGCTTGGGCTGCAGAGAAATGTCAGATCACGCTTTAGACGAAAGCTGTAAACCTGGAACCAGATTTTGCCGTATGTGCTTGCTGTGTCTATAAAGTTTTTTGGTTGTGGATTTTAGTCCGCTTTTAGAGCAGAGTAGACTTGGGAAGCTGCAGTGTGATATTTGAGAATATTGTGTATTCAGATGCTTTCTGCAAATTTCTGGCCAATTGTGTTCTGACTGGTTCACAAATTTTGCACAATATGGAATGCCTTCTTCCCACAGAAACAAAGAATTGTTCCTCCCCTTCCCAGTCTCCACGTGGTGCCTCCTCCTACCGATTATGGTTTTTTTTATTTCTACTTTCACAGGATGTTGCCATCGCTGGCTGGGCCAGCACTTTCATTGTTAATCTCTAATTACCCCTTGAAAAGATGGTGGTGAAAGTGCCACCTTGAGCTGCTGCAGCGCAGGTTATGTAGGTGTAGCCACAGTGCTGTTAACTAGTGAGTTGCACGATTTTGACCCAGTGACATTAAAGGAAGTGCAGTATATTTCCAAGTCAGGATAAGATGTGAGGTCACTCGACACTAGGTTATAGTCCAACAGGTTAATTTGAAATCACAAGGTTTCGGAGCTGCTCCTTTGACAGGTGAAGTGGAGCGAGATGCTCGGGCACAAAACATACAGGCGCAATGTTGCTCTTGATTACCTGTTAGTGTCGGACTATCCTCACTCTGTCTGTATGTTCTGTGCCCACCAACCTCCATCCACTTCACCTGATGAAGGAGCAGCACTCTGAAAGCATGTGATTTCAAATAAACGTGTTGGAGTATAACCTGGTGGCACGTGATCTCTCATCTTGTCCACCCCAGTCCAACACCAGCATGTTCACATCAAGTCAGGATAGTGTGTGGATTGGAGGTGATCCTGCAGGCACTGATGTTCCCATGCATTTAATGCCCTTGTCCTAGGTGGAAGAGACTGGGAAGGTGCTGTTAAGGAGCCTTGGTGAGTTGTTGCAGTGCATCGTATAGATGGTGCACGCTGCTACTACTGTGCACCAGTGGTGGAGGGAGTGGATGTTTAAGGTGATGAATGGTGTGCCAGTCAAGCAGGCTGCTTTGCCCTGGGTGATATTGAGTTTGTTGATTGTTGGAAATGCAGTGTATTCTATCACATGGTAATACAGGGATTAGCACTGCTGCCTCACAGTGCCAAGGAACCGGGTTCGATTCCTGACTTGAGTCACTGTCTGTGTGGAGTGTGCACATTCTCCCCGTGTCTGCGTGGGTTTCCTCCGGGTACTCCGATTTCATCCTATGGTCCAAAGATGTGTGAGTTAGGTGGATTGGCCATGATAAATTGTCCATTAGTGTCAGGGGGATTAGCAGAGCAAATATATGGGGTTACAGGAATAGGGCTTGGGTGGGAGCATTGTCAGTGCAGGCTCAATGGGCTGAATGGCAGCCTCCTGCACTGTAGGGATTCTATGATTCTGTCACCAGACTGGTGATGCAGAGGCCTAGGTTAATGCTCTGGGGTCATGGGTTTCAATCCCACAAAGGCAGCTAGTGGAATTTGAATTCAGTTAATGCAATCTGGAATTAAGAATCTCGTCTCGGTAATAGGGACCATGAAACCAGTGTCAATTGTTGTAAAACTCATGTGGTTCACTTATGTGCATTAGGGAAAAAAATCTGCCATTCTTACCCTGTCTGACCTACATGCGACTCCGGACTTACAGCAATGTAGTTGATTCTTGAATGCCCTGTGAAATGACCTAGCGAGGCACTCGGTTGAATCAAAGTACTACAAAGTCTACTAAAAGGAATGGAAATAGACTGATCACCTGACGTTGACCTAGGCTAGACACTGGAAATGACAACAGCCAGCCCAGCCTGTCAACCCTCCGAGAAAACATTGGGGGATTCTGCCAAAATTGGGAGAGCTGTCCCACACTAAAGCAACAACTTAACATTTAATCATACTCGCAGAATCATACCTTTCGAACAATGTCCTGGTGGTGTTACCCCACCGACAGGACAGAGCACAGTGATAAACAGTCACGAGGGAGTTCTCGACATCGATTCTGCACCTTATGAAGTCTCATAACGTCAGGTCACACGTGACAAGTAAACCGCCTGCTGATTATAACCTACTGCCCTCCCTCAGCTTTTGCATTAGTGCTCCTCAGTGTTGGATACCGCTTCGGGGAGGTACTGAGGATGGCTGAGGAATAGAATGTACTCTGGATGGGGGACTTTAGTGTCCCTCACCAAGAATGACTGTAGCAGCACTGAACTTCAGCATCAGGAGGTGAGTTACTCGCTACAGGGTTCCTGAACTGCTCTTTGTAGCCACAGTATTTATACAGCTAGTCCAGTTCAGTTTCTGATCAGTGATAGTACACAGTGCAGTGGTGAGATTCGGTGATGGTAACACCATTGAATGTCAGGGGGAGATGATTGAACTCTCTCTTGTTGGAGATGGTCATTGCCTGGTCTCTAGTCTCGTACAAATGTTACTTCCCACTGATCAGCTCAAACCTGAATGTTGTCCAGGAGTGCTGCATTTGGACATGGACTGTTTCAGTACCAGAGAAGTCACAAATAGCACTGAACATGGTGCAAGCATCAGCAAATATCCTCACTTCTGAACTTACAGTAGAGGGAAGGTCATTGATGCAGCAGCTGACGATGGTTGGGTCTATGATGCGGGTAATTGTCAGTGGGACCTAATGGAGATGGATCCACTATTATGTGGCTCTGATGGTGTGAAACCCTCCACAAAGTTGCTGAATTAACATTTTAAGGCACTGTTATCCATGTGCCAATCCAAATGCAGTGAGAAGTCTCTCAACACCAGGTTAAAGTCCAACAAGTTTATCTGATAGGAAACCCACAAGCTTTCTGAATGCTGTTCCTTCATCAGGTGAGTGGAGAATTCCACTCGCCTTTTCCACTCACCTGACAAAGGAACAGCATTCCAAAAGCTTGTGGGTTTACTACCAAATAAACTTGTTGGACTTTAACCTGGTGTTGTGAGATTTCTTACTGCGTTTACCCCAGTCCAACGCCGGCATCTCCGCACCAATCCAAATGCAACGTAGTTCAGCTGGCCAAGCCACCAGTTAACAAGGTTACCATTGTCAGAATTTGGTTCTTGTACCTAATGAACATAACGTGTTTACGTTTTGTACTTCGATTATACATTGCTGGAGCAAATAACAACTGCAGTTTAATTTTATTACAGAAATTGGATTTTCAGAAATTCGAAGATGAAAACTATCGTTTCCATTGTCGTTTATACGAGAAGAAAAGGACCAACCTGCTCATCACAAACAGGTAGAGAAACACAATCCTTTTCACTGCATCCAATACATGTGACCCGTCAATTCAATTCAAGACATACAAAATACTGACTGGTTCTTGGCAAATTCAGTAATTTTACTTGACCAGGTCAAATAATCCATATTTCAAACAGAACCCAGCCGCTGTATTATTTTTCTAATGTGGGAATGTAGTGCTGCGACATAGTAATTACAGCACAGAAAGTAGCCATTTGCTCCAACTAGTCATTCCTATTGTTTCTGCTGCACACAAGCCTCCTCTCATTTTAATTCATCTAATTGTTTCAACATAGCTTTCCATTCCTTTCTCTCTCAAGTACTAATGTAGCTTCCCCTTTAACGTATCTGTGTTATAGAATCCTACAGTACAGAAATCTACACCGACCACAATCCCACCCAGAACCTATCCCTGTAACCCCATGCATTTGCTCTAGCTAGTCCCCCTGACACTAAGGGGCAATTTCGCATGTCCAACCCACCTAACCTGCACATCTTTGGATTGTGGAAAGAAACTGGAACACCCAGAGGAAACCCACGCAGACACGAGGAGAGTGTGCAAACTCCACACAGACAGTGACCCAAGGTCGGAATCGAACTGGGGTCCCTGGTGCTATGAGGCAGCAATGCTAGGTGCTGTGCCACCACGCCGCCCCTAATTCACTTCAGCGATTTCCTGTGGTAATGATTTCCAAATTCTCACCACACTCGGTGAAGGCATTTCACCTGAATTCCCAATAGGATTTAATAGTGACTAACTTGTATTTATAACCCCGAGTTCTGGTCTCCCGCATCATTTCTACATTCTAAAAGGATCAAGGGTTATGAGGGACGGAGGGATCAGAATATTGAATTTGATGATCAGCCATCATCAAAATAATGTGGAGCTGAATGGCCTCTCTTGCATCTATTTTCTATGTTTCTGTGTTACTTGTTGAATCCCTTTGTAATTTTAAGGATCTCCCTCTGTATCTGGCCACCTCTCGGTCTTGTCAGGTCCAAAGAAAAGAGCCCCATGAGATGCATCACGTTGTTGGACTTTGCCAGCCGTCAAATGTTGTACTTTGATAGTTTTAGTGTCAATGTTAACCTCCCTTGCACACCTGTTCTTAACCTCACAGAGAGGATGTGTGTCAAAGTTCTGTCTGCTAATGGCTGTTTTTCCATTAGAAGGGGATGGGAGAAGTTAGGTACTTCAATGCTGTTTTTCCTTTTAACAGCAATGAGTGTTTTCACAAGAAGTAGGTAAACATAGAAATTAGGAGCAGGAGTAAATCATTCAGCCCCATGAGCCTGCTTTGCCTTTTTGTTTGATAACATTGTGGCCTCAACTCCACTTTCCTGTCCTCTCCCGGTACCCTTTGATTCCCTTGTCAATTGCAAACTGGGCCTTAAAAATATTCAATGAGCTTGCCTCCACTGCCAAATGGAAGGATAGTGTGTATGTTCTGGTACATGCTGCTCTTAAAAAGAGAAAATTGGAAAAATCACAGCCTTAAAAGACACAGTTAAGGAAGCTCTCAGCAAAAAGATTGCCTTTGAGGGCAAAACTATGTGATGGGAAAATGGAATGAATGAAGATAAACAAGTGGGAGGAGTCCGGTAAATGAGTTATTGCTGAGGGATAATGACTGAAATTTACTTCCTGGAACACTTTCTCCTCAAAAGTGGCCCAATATGCCCAGCTCCTGTTCCCTCACTCCCTTTTCTATCAGATTTTAGCCACCCCACTGCCACTGTTCTCGGACCCTCCCAGTCTGCAGACCCTCCCAGCCTGAACATTTCTCAATGCTTACAAATCCTTCAACTGTATTCTCAGTGTTTCATAATTCCAGTCCTGCCTCTAGTGACCCCTAGAAATTCTATCTTCTAGAACTTTCTCTTTATCCCAAAAAGTAATTAAAAGAATCCAAGTCAGGTTCTTTTCCTGGCCAAGACCTAAGTGACTTGGTGTGACTACAAGGTTTGTACCTTTTGTAGACCTGAGCATTGAGCTGGATAGGAAGGAGACTGGATTTGATTTTTAAAAATAGTATTTGGGAAATAGTGTGTTATTCTGTAAAGAAGGCTCTGTGTTTACGTGTCAATGATTCAGTTAAGCTAAGAAAAAGTGATTGGAGACCATAGCCGGAATTTTACTGGCATGCCCGCCTTGATTTCGGGATGGGCGAGGCTCGCAGAACAGAATTCTCCGTTGGTCTTGCCCGAGTGAAGTCATAAAATCCTGGCTCATCTGTCTCGAAGACTTGAGGGATAAAAGGAGTGAAAGTGCTAAATACATACATTTATAATGAAGCTCGGGTTGAGTGGGCTTTTAATAAAATTTAGAAATTTGCATTAGGAGATAGATAGGACCTGCCTCTATTTCAGCCATTGAATTTCAAAGGGGAGTAAAAGACTTTACTAGTTGCAGTGGTTTTGCAACTGAACAAGGGAAGGTCATTATATTTTAGTTGATCCCAAGAGTGAGGCTGTAGGAAAGACATGGAAGATTTTTATTATTTGGAAAAGCTGAGTTCAAAGTAGTATTGGCAAGAATGGAAGCGAAGATGAAAAGGAATATGGAAGGAGAGATGTTGAGCTGATTTGGTGTTGGCTGTGCAGAAAAGATATCCTGGAAACAGTTCTGAGCTGGGAGAAGGTAAAGTTTGAATGAGCCATCCAGTCAAGCCAAAAAAGTCCTGTGCTGCAAAAGGGAGTCTTGGGCTCTTGGAGTCTCTTGGATTTCCATGTCAGAGTAGGAGAGAGTTTGAAAGGGCGCAAAAGTAACAGCAGCGTTTTTTTTGGATAATACTTAATTTTTTATAAACATCTACAAGGGAGTGTTGCTGGGAAGATGTTTACTTGTGGGTTTGACCAAGTAGTGAGCCTTTTGTAGGGTAATGTTTTGTATGACCATTTTTAACTATGTATCTGTAATCTTGTGTGATTAAGTTTTCTTCTTGTGAATAAAGCTTTTAGTTTAATTTTTTAAATACCAAATGTGTTACTGGAATTCTTTCTGCTGAGATCAGTACTTTTGCTTCTTGTTTGCAAAAAAAATACAAAAAAAACTATGGCCTGAAAGCCAAGTTTCCCTCTGAGATTTGGTTCATTTGGCAGTTAACGTCTATTGAGGTCATAGCAGAGCGGGTAACCAGAGCATGAAGGCATGGTGCAGGAAAGAATATCATATTACTGCATCCTGGCCCCAGCAGAGAGACACAAACTACTTAAATTCAGTCATTAAATACACAGAAATTGCAAAGGTGTTAGAGCTCAGGAACAAACTGAGGGATCTTTGCAGTCGGGGACAGTGTTGAAAATAAGCATAGGCTTTGGGTTGAAGGGATGTCTACAAGTTTGAGTTATAAAAATCAGTATAGGTGATTTTTTTTGTTTGGTTTTCAAAACATTTCCGGTGTTTATGAAAGAAGTGGGCAGCACACTGGTTAATATTGCTGCCTCACAGCGCTAGGGACCCGGGTTTGATTCTGTCCTTGTGTGAATTGTGGAGTTTGCACATTCCTCCCTGCCCTCCTCTGTCTGCGAGAGTTTCCTCCAGGTGAATCATAAAACCCTATAGTACAGAAGCCCGTTGAGTCTGCACTGACAACAATCCCATCCAGGCCCTATCCCCATAACCCCACACATCTATCCTACCAATCTTACTGACAATAAGGGACAATGTAGCATGGCCAGTCAACCTAACCCGCACATTTTGGGCGCTTCGGTTTCTTCCCACAGTCCAAAGATGTGCAGACTAGGTGGATTAACCACGAAACATTGCCCCTAAGTGTTCAAAGATGTGTAGGTTAGATGGATTATCCTTGGGAAATGTGGTGGGATAGGGCATGTGCAAGACGCTTTGTCAAGACAGCCTATGCAGTCTTGATGGGCCGAATGGCCTCTTATGCACTGTAAGGATTCTATGAAGTTTAGGTGGCCTCTTCAAATAGTTTGAGAAATAATGTCAACAATTTGGTTAGTTTGGTGTTGATAGCTTATTAAGTAACTTTTCAGTGAATGAAGTGATTTTTAAGGGTATTTAGTGACTTTTTTTAGAACATAGAAAAACTACAGCACAAACAGGCCCCTCGGCCCACAAGTTGCGCCGAGCATATCTCTACCTACTAGGCTTACCTATAACCCTCAATCCTATTAAGTTCCATGTACTCATCCAGAAGTCTCTTAAAAGACCCTATTGAATCCGCCTCCACCACCACCACCGACGGCACCGATTCCACTCACCCACCATCCTCTGAGTGAAAAACTTACCCCTGACATCTCCTCTGTACCTACTCCCTAGCACCTTAAACCTGTGTTCTCTTGTGGCAACCATTTCAGCCTGGGAAAAAGCCTCTGAGAATCCACCCGATATATACCTCTCAACATCTTGTAAGCCTCTATCAGGTCACCTCTCATCCTTCGTCTCTCTAAGGAGAAAAGACCGAGCTCTCTCAATCTATCCTCATAAGGCATGCCACCCAATCCCGGCAACATCCTTGTAAATCTCCTCTGCATCCTTTTAATGGCTTCCGCATCCTTTTAATGGCTTCCACATCCTTCCTGTAATGAGGCGACCAGAACTGAGCACAGTACTCCAAGTGGGGTCTGACCAGGGTCTTGTACAGCTGCAGCATTATCTCCCGACTCCTAAACTCAATTCCCCGATTAAATGGTGGTTTCTGATTTCCTTTAATCTGTAGGAAGTTTGGAAGGTTTCCCATGCTTCAGATATGAGCCGCGTTTTAAATTATTGAGATCATTAGTTTAATGATGTTCAGGAATCAAAACCTTCTTTTAATCCTGCATAGTGCGCACAAATTGACCTGTTTCTGTTTGTGTTGCTTTTTGATTTTTTTTTAGGAGGGTGGTCTGTGTGTCTGATGAGATTCTAGGCCATCTTGGCAATGACTGGAATTACACTTTTGAAGAATTTATCCAACCACCAGCGTTAGAAGGCAATGTACTGAGCCTCTTCATCAAGGTACGCTGTGCAATACTTGACCTGCATCTGCCTCTGATGGTTTACTAAAGGCTGATAAAAATGTGAATTAACTTCCATGCATGACTGTGTTTTCCTCGCTGCAAAGTACTAAGTAGATCTTTAATCGCTACAATAATCAAAGGGCCTTATCCTTTATAATAAACACAAGATGCATATTTCTCCAGAGCAGCATTTCTCAAACGTGATTGTTTCCGCACTTCCTTCTGATTTGATGTGTGGTTGGAAGCTTTCATCATTAAAAAGAGAGCTTTTGTTATGAGGCTTTAATGATTTCCTCTATTTTTAGAAACCCTCGTGAGTACAAAGCAGAATGTAAACACGGTTTGAGTGTTTCATCAAAATAGTCACTGAAGGTTAATCTGCTGTGAATTTGTGCAACGCTTGGCCCAATCTTGACTTTACAAACATCCTCTCTCGTAGCAAAGTTGAGATGGTGGGACTCCGAACGTAGTTTCATTAGTGTTCAGAATGTGAATTGCAAAACAAAGAAAGCGGATTGTGCAGCAGACATTGTTGGGTGGAATCTGAGAACGTAGGGGAGGAGGGACAAAGCACCACCACGTCAGTGTGGGGAAGCCCAGAAGCCAGTAAGTTTATTTAATGGGAGGAAAAGAAGGCCTTGCATAGTCCGACTGGGCTGCCCCCTAACTGCTGCCTTAAGAGCAACAACATGGATGAGGTAGAATCCAGCTCTCAGCTTAATGGAAGTGGAGATTGTGTCACTTTTTCTGAAACCTTGTTCAGAAGTATTGTCCCCAGGAGTTATCCTGAGGAATTATGAAACAAAAACGAAAGCTAAAGAGGCAATAACTCGAGCAATGAAAAGGTGATGAGTTGTGTTTTTTTTAAACAGGATCAGTGTATAATAGGATTTTCAAACCCGAAGTGTGGAGCCGAAGGTTATGTGAGAAAAGTGATTTTCCAAGATGCGAAAATGGCAACGGTAAATAACTTTGTTTAAATAGGAATGGAATGTTTGACACCAGTGTGATGTCTGAGGGAGCAGCAACTGCTTTAACAATCGTACGTCTGTACGACCCGCCTACGAAACCTGACTTCCTATTGATATGTTTTTGTCATTTTTTTTATTTTAAAACCCCCCATATCAACATTTAAACTAGAGTGAGCAGTGAAGGCTGGCTTGTAGTCAAGGCGGAGTTTGGGACTCAAGCAGGAATGTGGAATAAAGGCCTCATTATCGTATTGACTGGTGGAGTAGGCTGGGGGGGCCCAGTGACCTACCCCTACGACTACTCATTATTATTTGGAAAAGGCACATGTAGACTTTCTCTGCTGTAACTGCATCCTTCTATTATTGGTGACACTTGTGCCCTGTTTATCATATCCCATTTCCTCTGTCTGTACAGCAGATAAACGTATCCATTTAAAATCATTCTATTCTTCCCAAATTGGTTTTACCCTTTAACTACTTAATGGTTTAATATTATTATACTGAGTTAATTCCCTCACTTCTTCCCAGATTTACAATGTGAAGCATCAGTTGAGATAAGATTAATGAGATGACAATATCTCCGTGGTTCCAAATATTGACCAACAATTACTCATAGAATTCCTACGGCGCACAAGGAGGCTATTCAGCCCATCAAGCTGCACCGATAACAATCCCATCCAGGCATTATCCCTGTAACCCCAGGAATTTACCCTGCTAATCCGCTTGGTACTAAGGGTCAATTCAGCATGGTCAATCAACTTAGCCTGCACATCTTTCAGACTGTAGGAGGAAACCGGAGCACTCGGAGAAACCCAGGCAGACACAGGGAGAACATGCAAACTCCGCACTGTCACCCAAGGCCGGAATTGAACCCACATCCCTGGCACTGTGTGGCAGCAATGCTAACGGCTGTGCTACCGTGCTGCCCTTCTGTGTGGTACAACAAAACTGTCTTGGCTCACCATTCTGACAAAGGGTCATCCTGACCTCGAAACTTTGGCTCTACTCTCTCTCTCTCTCTCCACAGCTGCTGTCAGACCTGCTGAGATTTTTCTACCGTATTCTGTTTTTGTTTCCGATTCTAGCATCCATAGTATTTTGCCTTGATTTGCTGTATCGATTCCTGATTTAGCTAGCTGGTAATGAGTTCACAACATTGTCACAGCATCCCACCCCAGACCCTCCCCTCGTCCTAACTCCACAACCCCAGCTGCCAAGTCCCTAAACTCTGAAATCTCCTCTCCACTACTCCTTCCTCCTCTCTACCTCTTTCCTCTCTATAAGGCATTCCTTAAACCTGCCACGCTGACCAAGCCATTAGTCATTTTGCCAAATGTTTCATAGCTTGATGTCAGCATGTTTGAAAATGCTCCTACAACACGCCTTAACATGTTTCTTACACTAATGGTGTTATATGGATAGTCACTTTCATATTTTTTGCACTGAATATCTTACAATATGAATTGTGTAGAGGTCACAAAGTTTGAGGTGTCAGCTATTTTAATTCCTTTGACCAATAGCGCTGTAGTATGTGCTGGCAGCACAGTGCTGTGTGATATTCTCACTGCTGGATGACACCAATGTCAGTGACAGAAAATAAGAACAAGGACGTAATCATTAAGTTTTCACCAGATGTTAATCAACATCAATTAGATTTTGTTTTAAATTTTACAAACCATGTAATTGAAGTAACAGTTTCTGGGATGTGGATGATATTGAGACGCTTATTGGGTTCTGAGCTGCCCTGAGAAGGACAGTGATGACCAATCCCCAGTCCTTGTGGGGATGGTGCTTTGTAAGGAATGCCAAGAGATTAACCCAGTGATGAAATGTCCCAATCAGGGTGGGCTGGCAGAGAACTTGGAAATGATTTCCACAATGTTTTTGGTTGAAGGAGGGTACAGAGAGAGAGCAAGTGTTGCTGAAATGGCCGGGGTGAGTTGCTGTGGGATGCATCCCATGGATGAGATGAGAGGGGAGAGTGTCCAGAGGGGCAATTTTTTCGCAGGGTGTGTGTGTCTGGAACAAGCTTCCAGAGGTAGTAGTAGAGGTAGGCACAGTTTTGTCTTAAAAAGACAATTACATGGCTATAGAGGGATATGGGCCGAATGCAGGCAATTGGGATTAGTTTAGGGGTTTAAAAAAAGGGGCAGCATAAACAAGTTGGGCCGAAGGGCCTGTTTCCATGCTGTAAACCTCCATGACTCTATGATATGTACCAAAGCCAGTGTGCTGGTAAGCGGAGGGAGAGGACAGAGGTCAAATAATAACAAAAAAATGAAAGGAACAGAAACAGGGGCAGCATGGCGGTTAGCACTGCTGTCTCACAGTGGCAGGGACCCGGGTTTGATTCCAGCCTTGGGTGTCTGTCCATGTGGAGTTTGCACATTCACCCTGTGCCTGCATGGGTTTCCTCCGGGTGCTCCAGTTTCCTTCCACATTCCGAAAGACATGCTGGTTAGGTGAATTGGCCATTCTAAATTCTCCCTCAGTGTACCCGAACAGGTGCCAGAGTGTGGTGATTAGGGGATTTTCGCGGTAACTTCATTGCAGTGTTAATATAAGCCTAACTTGTGACTAATAAATAAACCTTAGATGTGCGGGTTAGTTGCATTGTCCATGCTAAATTCTCCCTTAGTGTACCCAAAAGGTGCCAGAGTAGGGCGACTAGAGGATTTTCACAGTAACTTCATTGCAGTGTTAATGTAAGCCTACTTGTGACTAATAAATAAACTTTAAAAAACTTTAGCTGTGTAAGTTAGGTGGATTAACCATGCTAAATTGCCCCTTAGTGTCCCAAAAAAATGTTTCGGTTTAGAGGAATTAGTGAATACATGGGACTATGGGAGTAGGTCAGGGTGAGATGCCCTCCCAGAGAGTCAGTGCAGACTCAGTGGGCTGAATGGCCTCCTGCACTGTAGGGTTTCTATGCAGAACTATAAATTTCTGCATAAAATTATTTTGTCAATTAATGGATTACCTTTAAAATATTCCTCTGTGTATCTTTCAAACATGATGTGGAGTTGCCAGTGTTGGACTGGGTTAGGCAGGTTAAATTCCAACAGGTTTATTTGGTAGCACGAGCTTTTGGAGCATTGCCCCTTCAACATTCACCTGATGGAGGGGCAACGCTCCGAAAGCTCGTGCTACCAAATAAACCTGGTGTTGTGAGACTGCTTACTGTATCTTTTAATCATAACGTAACAGGCCGGCTACCCGTTAACTGCTTTAGCCACGCAGCAGTTAGTTTGGTGGACTTGATTCTTGAGCTGTTGAGGTTCAGCAATAATCAATAACTATGATGTTTGTAAACGTTGTGTTTCAGAGGACGATCAATGCTCTCCGAGATGCTCAGGCAGAGAGGCAACAGCAGCAGCTGGTGAAACGGAAGTCACTGAGGTTTTCGAAGCCCTGAGGTTTTATCTCCTGCCGCCCATTGCACTAAATTAACGTCCAGTTTTTTTGCTTGTCCGTGGAACTGTAATTTGCACTGCAGCTATATATTTTCTTACTTCTAATGAAATGTGGATCTTAAAAGGTATGATTTCTGTGGTATGGTTGTACCTATTCTACAAAAGAATAGGCTAGCTGGCACTGAAATTAATATTATGCTGAAAACTTCAGTTGATATTCTGAAGATCTGAAAATTTTGCACTATCAGAAATCTTTCATGCACATATTGAAATATTTTCATATATAAATATGATGCAAATAAATAGCTCATGTTATATAGATTTGCTGTTTCCGCCTGGTTGCCAATGCACTCTGACAAATGCTGAGCATCGAGTCAAGAATAACCATACTGAGTCCGTTCATAGCTGAAGGACAGTAAATCAAACCCTCTCAACTTGCACAACTGTACAGTTACTGAAGAGAAGCTTCAAATATTGAAAATTATGCAGCACAGTGGTTAGCACTGCTGCTCCACAGCGCCAGGGACCCGGCTTCCATTCACACCTTGGGTCACTGTCAGTGTGGAGTCTGCACGTTCTCCCCGTGTCTGCGTGGGTTTCCTCCCATAGTCCAAAAGACATGCTGGTTAGGTGCATTGGCCATGTTAAATTCTCCCTGAGTGTACCTGAACAGGTGCTGGAGTGTGGCAACTAGGGGATTTTCACAATAACTTCATTGCTGTATTAATGTAAGCCTTGTGACTAATAAATTTTAAAAAAAGTTTCAAGGATCCTTTAAAATTCACACTTGAATTTCACCGTCTAATCAGATCAAATCTATACATAATTAAAAGTTTTGAGTATAGTGCGACTCACCAAGCCAGAGGGTTAGATAACTAACATGCAAAGCTCGGTGTTCCAATTCTTTGATTGACTTAACTAACCAATATCTATGCAGTGGATTTGCTCAAATATTGATCAGGCCTGGAAAGTTATTCCCATCAGAAATAAAAAGCCAGACAAATCCAACCCACTGAATTCCTACACAACAAACTGATCGAAACACAAATAACTTCCTGAAACTGCTTTCACAATTCTTCCTTTTCACTCAGATCAGTATTCAGAATTAAGAATTTTAGTAACAAATCGTATACACTGGAAAGTCACTGAACCTGCCCAGAGTTAGTTATAGAATAGAGAGAGTCATAGAATCCCTGTAGTACAGAAGGAGGCCATTCAGCCCACCAAGCCTGTACCATCCACAGTCCCACCCAAACCCTATTCCTACAAACCACATTTACCCTGACACCAGAGTCAATTTAGCATGGCCAATCAACCTAACCCGCACATCTTTGGACTGTGGGAGGAAACCAGAGCAGCTGGAGGAAACCCACGCAGACATGGGGACAATGTGCAAACTCCGCACAGTTCTCTAAAATAATGAAATGCCTGACTGAATTCCCTCCCCCACACAGACCTGACAGTTTAATTTCATTGTTTCTCTTCGACTTCGGAATTGTTTCTTTAGTTCTCTCCTAACTTCTTTGTTCTCTCTTATCCTGCACTCTCTCTTGTCTATCTATTTAATATTTGCCTCTTCCCTAACCCTCAATTACCCCCTTGCATCTTTAGTCATCTCTTGAGTCCCACTTAGATTTATATATAGGATGGTACGTGGCACACTGGTTAACACTGCTGTCTCTCAGCATCACGGACCTGGGTTCAATTCCCACCTTGGGTCACTGTCTGTGTGGAGTTTGCATATTCTCCCCGTATCTGCGTGGGTTTCCTCTGGGTGCTCCAGTTTCTTCCCACAGTCCAAAAGACATGCTGGTTAGATGGATTGGTCATGGTTAAGATACTTTGTCAGAGTGTCGGTGCAGACTCAATGGGCCGAAAGGCCACTTCTGCACTGTGGGGATTCTGTGATCGTGGAGAAGACACCGAGAATGCGAATCTTCTCCTCCTCCTCCCATCTCTCCAAAATGGCAGGAAAGGAGTTAGCAGTGTTCCAAACGCTCAAATCTGAACACGGATATGAGAGCTGAGACTGTGAATCTGTGATTAGCAGAGGAACTGTAGATGAGCATTCCAGCTGGGGAATGCTGAATCGAATACAACTCCAGTGAAGACAATAGCCTTATTCAACTGTAATACCTGGACACACCATGTGGGGGCATATTAGTCCTATAAATTGGAATAGGCTCATAATGTAGACGTAGAATGAAAGTACAATCAAAGTCTGATTCCAGTCAAGGATCTAACCTCTGGAGGAGTCTTTGCCAAAGGATTTTGAATATCGAAAGACTTCCCCCTGTTCTACTGCCTAGGTAGTTTGTGCTTTATTAATGATAGGAGATGGGGAGTAAGAGGGAAGGTGGTTTGAGGTGGAACGTCATCCCTGACTATATTGTATGGTGGAGCAGGCTCGATGGGCTGAATAGAGTACATTTGTCTCTCGTGATGAAATAGTGTTAATATCCTGAAGTAGATGTGGGATCCATTCTTCCGAGAAGTAGATTCCAAGTACTTGAGAATTATTGAAACATTGCAGGTCCTCTTTCAACACTTAAATCGCCAATGCAGAGCAGGCGAGGGAACAAGTAAGTGGGATTAGGATAAATCGGCATAGACAAGGGGGGGCCGAAGGGCCTGTTTCTGTGCTCCATCGTAACTGCCAACCCTTCATCACCTGGTCATGGTGAAGGGACCGTCTGCATTACCCAGACATCATGGAGCTGGCACTCAGAAACCAACATCATTTATTGGGTAAGTACACTATTCCCTTCTAGATTCTATTTATTCAACACCTTTGTCAGTCTCCTTTTAACCCCCATTTTTCCCAAAAGAAAACATCACAATCGAGATGCTGCAGGTTCAGAGAGCTTGGGTGGGTGGGGTGGGGAGGGGAGGGAGATTGTTACACAAACAGAAGCAGAATGTCCATCTCTGTGCTTCCCCAGAGTGCACAGTAGATAGCACCGCTGCCTCACAGCGGCAGGGACCCGGGTTCGATTCTGACCTGATGTGGAGTTTGCACGTTCTGCTTTTGTCTGTGTGGCTTTCCTCTGGTTGCTCCGGTTTCTTCCCACAGTCCGAAAGACTTGCTGGTAAGGTGCATTGGTCACGTTAAATTCTCTCTTGATGTGCCCGAACGTGCACCGGAGTGCGGTGACTAAGAGGTTTTTACAGTAACTTAAATTGCAGTGTTAATGTAAGCCTACTTGTGACACTAATAAATAGTAAATAAACTTTAAAGTATATCTGTGTGTATCCCCAGCATATATCCGTGTCTGTCGCCATTGTATATCAGTGAGCATTCCCAGCCCCTTACTATTTATACACCTATGACTGTGTGGCCAAATTCCCGTTCCAACTCGATTTTCAAGTTTGCTGATGACACCACCGTAGATCTCAAACAATGATGAGACAGAGTTCAGGAGTGAGATAAGAGAATCTGGTGAATTAGTGCAACACCAACAATCCCTCCGTCAATATCAGCAAAACGAAGGAGATTGTCATCGACTTAAGTAAGCATAGTGGAGAACATGCCCTTGTGTACGTCAACAGTGATGAAGTGGAAATGGTCAAGAGCTTCAGTTTCTGGGTGTCTAGATCACCAACAACCTGTCCTGGCCACTCCGCATCAATGCTATAGTTAAGAAAGCTTACTAATGCCTCTACATTCTCAGGAGGTTAAGGAAATTTGGCATAGAGCATAGAACATAGAACACTACAGCACAAACAGGCCCTTTGGCCCACGAGTTGCGCCGATCACATCAACACCTATCTATAACCCCCAATCCCATAAAACCCCATATACTCATCCAGAAGTCTTTTAAAAGACCCCAGCGAGTTCGCCTCCACCACCACTGACGGCAGCCGATTCCACTCACAATGTCCACTTCCAACTCTCTCCAACTTTTACAGATGCACGACAGAAAGCATCCTTTCCGATTGTATCGTAGTTTGGTATGGCTCCTGCTCTGACCAAGACTGCAAGGAACTACAAAGGGTTGTGAATGCAGTTCAGCCCATCGCACAAACCAGCCTTCCATCCATCGACTCAGGCTACACTTCCTGCTACCTCGGAAAAGCAGCCACCATAATCAAGGACCCCATGCACTCTGGACATTCTCTCTTCCATCTTTTTCTGTTGGGAAAAAGATACAAAAGTCTGAGATCGCATACCAGAACAGCTTCTTCCCTGCTATTATCAGACTTTTGAAAGGATCTACCTCATCTTAAGTTGATCTTTCTCCACTCCCTATCAGTAACTACAACACTGCATTCTGCACCCTCTCCTTCTCCTTTATGTGCTCTATGTATGGTATGCTTTGTCTGTACAGCGTGCAAGGAACAAAACTTTTCACTGCATACTTCATATGAAAATAAATCAAACCAAGTATTGATAATTTAGTCACAAATAAATTCAATAAGGGTATATATCACAGTGAGTTATTATAACCTGAAATATTTTGTCTGAAAGAGTGCGGTGAAAAAGATGAGTGCGAACTTCGAGTTTGGTAAGTGGGATGTTTGGTCAAAGGGGGAAGCAGGTGATTGTTTCCTTCACTCTTTCTATCTTTCTTGCCTTTACAACTGGTTCCTACGGTGCTACAGGGAAAGGAGCCAGCTGTTTGGTGAGAATCTGGTAAATGTAAGCA
The DNA here is from genome assembly GCF_965287045.1 of Carcharhinus amblyrhynchos. Taxonomy (NCBI): domain Eukaryota; kingdom Metazoa; phylum Chordata; class Chondrichthyes; order Carcharhiniformes; family Carcharhinidae; genus Carcharhinus; species Carcharhinus amblyrhynchos. Next base: position 5,018,909 of record NC_137355.1, read on the forward strand.
GTGTTCAACTTGGTGGCAAAACTATTAATATATGTAAAGCACCATAAATATGCAAATAATTCAATGAATTTATTGTTTATAACACTTCAAGATGACAAGATGGTGATGTTTCAAGGCTGCATCAGATGGAGCTCCTGGATGACATTGTGTCCCCAGGTAAACACACTTAGAACAAGTGTCTGCGACTTGAGTTAGACACTGTGACACATCAGGGAGGGGGAGCATTACCTGGAGGATTTGTACCAGGAGGCAGTCACACCTCTTAGGACAGGGTTTTCTGATTTGGTCAGTGTGGACAGGAGATGTGACTGCGAGTGAGACGGATAAGGAGTGTCAACCTCTGCAATTCTCCCACAGGTTTGAGGTTCTCTGTGTGTTTGGATGAGACTGGGGGCTGCAGGTTGAATGAGCTGACTGACAATGGCACTGTGGCACAGAAAGCCATTCAGATGGGGAGCACATAAGAAGGTTGTGGTAGTAGGGGACAGAATAGTGAGGGGGATTGACATTGTCCGCTGTGGCAAGGAGTGAGAGTCCAGATGGCTATGTTGCCTGCCCTGTAACAGGACATCTGCTCTGGGTTAGAGAGGAATTTGCAATGGGACAGGGAGAACCCAGGGGTCATGGTCCATAATGATTTAGGGAGGTTGGGGAAGGGGGTTCTGCACAGTCTGTTTGGGAATCTAGGCACCAAACTAAGAAGCAGAACCTCAAAGAGAACAATTCCTGGATTATTACCTGAGCAAATTGGCAAAGGATAAATAAGATTAGAGAAATGATGTCAGGAGCAGTTCGCAGAAGTTTACTAGACTAAATCCAGGAATGGATGGTCTAGTGAGGAAAGGTTGGAGTGCTTATATTTGTATCCACTAGAGTTTAGAAGCGTAAGAGGTGACTTGATCAAAACCTTTAAGATTCTGAGCGGCATTGACAGGGTGGATGTCGAGAGACTGTTTCCTCTTATCAGAGAACCTGGAACTAGAGGGTCACTGTTTAAAAATAAGGGGCTGCTTACTTAAGATGGAGTTGAGAGGGTGCTGAGTCTCTGCAGCTCTCTTCCTCAAAAGGCAGTGGAAGCAGAGTCTTTGTTTTTAAGGCAGGGCTCAATAGATTGTTAATTAACAAGGGGTGAAAGGTTATTGGGTGGTCAGCAGGATTGTGGGGTTGAGGTTACAATCAGATCAGTCATGATCTTATGGGATAGCAGGCTCAAGGGGCCAAATGGCCTCCTTGTCCTAATTTGTATCTTAATGACTTTCAAAGAATTGGATGCATTTTTAAAGTAGGAATATTTGTATTTTGATTTGATTTATTATCGTCACATGTATTAGTATACAGTGAAAAGTATTGTTTCTTGCGCTCGATACAGAAAGCATACCGTTCATAGAGAAGGAAACGATAGTGCAGAATGTCATGTTACAGTCATGGCTAGGGTGTGGAGAAAGATTAACTTGATGCAAGGTAAGTCCATTCAAAAGGGACTAAGCTGTTCTGGAGTCGGTTGGTACATGACTTCAGGCTTTTGTATCTTTTTTCCGATGGAAGAAGGTGGAAGAGAGAATACCCCGGGTGCGCGGTGTCCTTAATTATGCTGGCTGCTTTGCCGAGGCAGTGGGAAGTGTAGTCAGAGGCAATGAATGGGAGGCTGGTTTGCATCGTGGGTTGGGCTACATTCATGACCTTTTGTAGTTTCTTGTGGTCTTGGTCAGAGCAGGAACCCATACCAAGCTGTGATACAACCAGAAAGAATGCTTTCTGTGGTGTATCTGTAAGCGTTGTAGGGCTATAAAGGAAAACCTGGATTGTATGTTTGTATTCTATGAATGTAGAAGAAACTTCTTTGCCCAGAGTGTGGTGAAAATGTGGAATTCATTACCACCGAGTTGTCGGGACAAAGATACATTGAAGGGACGAATGGATAATTACATGAAGAGAACAGAAAGTTATGATTGGCTGTGAAGTGGGAGAAGACTTGTGTGGAACACAAGACCCAGCATAGATTAGTTATACCCAATAGCCTGTTTTTTGCTGTAAATTTATTTAATTCAATGGTAATCATGGTTCTGGAGAGACTGATTAAATTATTGTATGAATACTTTCTGCTGTGAGATGTGTAATAGATGGTCCAAGCAGCCCAGACTATATCCAACCATTGAACACATCTTTGCTTAGCAAGCAAAGACCTTATGTTCAAACAGGAACTCCCTCCTTAGCCTTTTTTACAATTCAGTCACAGGATGTGGGTGTCACTGTCCAGGTCAGCATTTACCACCCATCCCTAATTACACTTGGTGGCATGTTGTACATAGAACATTACAGCGCAGTACAGGCCCTTTGGCCCTCGATGTTGCGCCGACCAGTGGAACCAATCTAATGACCCTCTAACCTAAACTATTCCAATGTTATCCATATGCCTATCCACTGACCATTTGAACGCCCTTAAAGTTGGCGAGTCCGCAACTGCTGTAGTTGTAGGCACACCCACAGTGCTGTTAGGAGTTCCAGGATTGTGACCCAATGACAATGAAGGAATGGCAATGTATTTCCAAGTCAGGATGGACAGTGTCAATGGATGGGAGGGTTTGAGTGATGGACTGGGCTGCGTTCAGGGCTCTTTGTAGTTTCTTGCGGTCTTGGGTAGAGCAGGAGCCGTATCAAGTTGTAATACAACCAGAAAGAATGCTTTCTATGGTGCATTTGTAAAAGTTGGTGAGAGTCATAGCGGACTAGCAAATTTCCTTAGCCTCCTGAGAAAGTTGAGGCGTTGGTAGACTTCCTTAACCATAGCATGGCGTGGAGAGATCAGGACAGGTTGTTGGTGATCTGGACATCTAAAAATCTGAAGTTCTTGACCACTTCCACTTGTCCTTGTTGATGTAGATAGGGGCATGTCTTCCACTCCACTACATGGTCTGGTAGCCACGGTATTTAACAGGCTATTCCAGTTCTGTTCCAGTTCAGTTTGTAATCCTGCAGAAAGCTCACTTTGAATAGATGCTCTGAAGATGATGCCAAAAAGCTGCAAGGTCACTGGTTAGAGTAACAATCTCACCCAGCCTTGTGCTGTCCCACCCCAGTCAGCCCACTTCTCCCGTCTGTGCCTCCCATTTTGTCCCCATCTTTATGCCTAGTGCTCACTGCTAGTGACCAGTGTCCCTACAGGTGCCCAGCACTCTAAATCAGTGAGTGGATTGCAAATGTGGCCAATCTCTCCTTAAGGAAAATGGTAAGAAGTCTCACAACACCAGGATAAAGCCCAACAGGTTTATTTGGAAAATGGATGAGCTTCCGAAAGGGCACGTTGCCTCTTCCTCCAACTATTCCTGTGATGTTTGTGCAGATCCACGAGGATTACTCCGGCTATTTGATTTAGCGAAGTAAGAATGTGGTTATTTACCTGGGCAGCACTTGCTGCAACATATTCTAACAGAGGAGATAAAAGACAGTCACTCTGCGAGGAACGATTTGTTAATTCTGGCCAGGTGCTGTGTACATTGGAATTCAAGATGTGAGTTGCTGGCTAATGCGCGCAGAATGCCTGCCCTCCACTGAGCCCAACTGTGAGAGAATTGACAGCACTATGAATTTTTCTCACCGCATTATCCATCTCAATTTTTGTCCTTTTCTTTGTGGGGACGTTGATTAAAGACTTGGGGAGCACCTGCAGTAACTGATCAATGGTAGCTGGCACTTACCATTGTCAACAGCGAGCACTATTCATATTAAGGACACAGAGAAGTAACAGAACTCAGAAACAATGAGCTTGCGATGCACAGCGGGGCTCCATGGTCACTGACTACTTTCTATTAATAGTACAGAGGTAGCAGGCGGGAGAAGCTGAGAATTCTAGTGATGCAGTGTTGGATCCAAACACTGCTTTATGATGAATAGGATGAAAGTCAATAATAATCATTCAATTGGACTCAAGCTGATCTAAGTGATACTCATCGAACTCCAGTTTGACACAAACCAATTTACCACAAACATCTTCCAGTTTGATTCTTGACGGTAAAACACATCCACTCGGGTTTACTTTTTATCACTCGAGCCAGCAATTCCAGATAAATTGGGAAAAGCAGGAATTTTTGGCTTGACCTGTTCTGCCCTCGGTTGATGAACTGCCAAACAGTACATACCCCATCCTTGACCTGTAACTTCTTCGCTCACAAACCCAGAAAGGGAGCCTGCTGTCCTCTTGGGATTAATGACCCAGTGAATGAAACGGTGAGACTGCAATCCCTGAGAATCACACCTGTCATAAAGATGCTTCAAAACAGCCACCAGTCACACTGCGGAGAACCACTGTGACCTGGGAGGAGGATGAACCAAGTTTGACAAACGCTCATTTTACTGAGCAACTTTCTTTGACATTCCAGTGAAAGGAACAATTTCTGGTAGAGAGGGTGGATCCCCAACTTGGGGAGGTGATGGCCTAGTGGTATTATCACTAGACTATTAACCCAGAAATGTTTTGGGGACCGGGATTCAAATCCCGCCACGGCAGATGGTAGAGTTTGAACTCAATAAAAAAAAAATCTAGAATTAAGAGTCTATTGATGACCGTGAAACCGTTGTCGGAAAAACCCATTTGGTTCACTAATGTCCGTTTAGGGAAGGAAATCTGCTGTCTTTACTGATCTGGTCTATGTGTGACTCCAAAGCCAATGTGATTGACTCTCAACTGCCTTCTGAAATGGCCCAGCAAGCCACTCAAATCAAGGGCAACTGGGGATGGGCAATGAATGATGGCCCAGCCAACAATGCCCGTGTCCCACAAATGAATAATAAACAAAAATTGGAAAGAAGCGGTGGTGTGTCAATGGAGAGTCACCTTGGTGCCAAAGAGAAGCAGGAATTACGAAAGAGCGGGGGAGGTGGGTGGGCTTCAGCATAAAGGACAGCACGAGCAGACAGGAAACAAATTAATTATTGGAAAGCTGATTGCACCAACGGAGAGATGGAGTAAGAAACTAAGACCTTGCATTTACATAGAGCCTGCTGTGATCTTTGAATGTCCCAATGGACTTTTAAATATAATGGAAGCAATCACAGTGCACAGCAAGATCCCACCAATATTATAAATGACAACTAATTTTGGTGCTGTGCGCTGAGAGATGAATGTTGGCTATGAAACCAGAGAATTTCTTACTCTCCTGTGACTATATAACCAGAAACTGAACTGGGCTATCCATTATGAATACTGTGACGACGAGCAGGTCAGAAGCTGGGAATCTTGTGGTGAATAACTCACCTCTTGAATCCCCAAAAGTCTGTCACCATCTGCGGGACACGAGTCAGGAGTGTGATGGAATACTCCCCACTTGCCTGGATGGTGCAGCTCCAACAACATTCAAGAAGCTCGACACCATTGATTGGCACCACATCCACAAACGTTCATTCCCTTCACCGCTGATGAATAGCGGCAGAATGTATACCGTGTGCTGCAACTCACCAAGGTTCCTTCAACAACAACTTTCAAACCCAGAACTTTAACATTTAGAAGGACGAGGGCAGCAGATAAATGGGAACACCACCACCTGCAAGTTCCCCTCCAAGCCGCACACCATCCTGACTTGGAAACATATCACCGTTCCTTCACATCGCTGGGACAGAATACGGAATTCTTTCCCTAGTGGCATTGTGGGTCAACCCACAGCGGGTAAACTGCAGCGATTCAGAAAGACAGCTCACCACCACTGATGTGATTGGAGCATTGCAAGTAGAAACTGCAGTACCTTACACCCTGTAGCAACTCGCTAGATCAGCTAAATAGTTGAGATCTTTTCCCAAACGTATGGGAGTCTAAAACTAGAGGGCACAGGTTTAAGGTGAGATACAAAAGTGTCCAGAGGGGCAATTTTTTTCACCGATGATTGAGTGTGTCTGGAACAAGCTGCCAGAGGTAGTAATAGAGGTGGGTACAATTTTATCTTTTAAAAAGCATTTAGATAGTTACATGAGTAAGATGGGTATAGAGGGATATGGGCAAGAGGGATAACACGGGCAATTGGGACTAACTTAGTGGTTTAAAAAAAAGGACGACAAGTTGGACTGAAGGGCCTGTTTCCGTGCTGTAAACCTCTAAGATTCTATAATTGCGCGAACCAGAAGAAACCTGGGCTTACTGCTCAGATCCTGATGAAGAGTTACTACAACCTCTACAGCCACCTGGAGGAGATCAGTCTTACTGATGGAAGGGAGAGTACAGAATATTCACAAGCTTGAAAGGAGATCAGAACAACACCAGGGAGATTGGTCAAGGCACCTCAGAGACTAGCCCTGTGAGGTTTGAGACTTGGGAAAGATGTTAAAAAGTTGTCATCAGAAGTATATAGGAGGCTGATTTAATGATGGTTAATAATTTAACACCGGTGGCCCAGTGGTTATCACCGCTGCCTTACAGCGCCAGGGACCCAGGTTCGATTCCCGGCTTGGGTCGCTGTGTCGCAACTGCACGTTCTCCCTGTGTCTGCGTGGGTTTCCTCCCACACTCCAAAGATGTGCAGGTTATGTGGATTGGCTGTGCTAAACTGACCCTAGTGTCAGCGGATTAATGCACCTACCCAGCATGCCTTTCAGACTGTTGGAGCACAACAGAGGAAACCCACGCAGACACGGAGAGAACATGCAGACTCCACACAGACAATGACCCAAGCCGGGAATTGAACCAACTGCTGTGAGGCAGCAGTGCTAACCACTGTGCCAGCCGATTAATTAGCACAGTTAATGATTTGAAAGATTTGACGGAGAGTGTGAGCAAGCTGACAAACAGCTTCATTATTCAGACCAAAGGATGAATGAACGCCCCTGGATTCCGCACTGGTCACTTTAACTCTGTTCGGAAGCTGTTCTCGAGGATCTAACACCGATACGGGTGTAAGAGAGCGACTTCTCCGGGTAAGTTCAGGAAGGGCGATTGTGCTTAATTAAATTTCTCAATGTTTTTGATGGTATTACTGCCTTATTTGACAGGAGCAATGCCGTGGGTGTTAGGAACCTGCACTCTCCAAACGTTTTTGACAAGGTTCCATGGGTGAGATTAATGACTGAGGTAATAGGTCATGGGAAGGATGACTGTAGGTAAAAATTGGCTTAGACATGGGAGGCAGAGAGCACTCACCAGTATAAAATCTTTGAGCTGAAGTGTTACTGGCAGCAAGATTTGTCATGGATTACTCTGGATCCTCTTGCTGATAAAATGTTTGTATTGACGGCAAAATCCGAGAAGGCTTAAGGGCAGCGGGCCACATGGGGACGCCATTTCCTGCAATTTCCCCCTCCAAGTCGCTCACCATCCTGGCTGGGAAATATATCGGCCGTTCCTTCACTGTCACTGGGTCCAAACCCTGGAACTAGCTCCCTAGCAGCACTGTGGATGTACCTACACCACAGCAGTTCAAGAAAACTGCTCACCAAGTTCAGTTAGGGTTAGGCAACAAATGCTGGCCTTGCCATGAATAAATAAGACACAAGTCCAGATTTTTGGATGATATAAAAATCGGAGTGGTGAAAATGAGGGGGGCAGTTGTAAGCCCAGTCATTGTGTGGTGACCACACAATCCCTTCTATTTGAACAATGCCTTGACCAATCTCCCTGGTCTTGTTCTGATCTCCTTTCAAGCTTGTGAATATTCCGTACTCTCCCTTCCATCAGTAAGAGTGATCTCCTCCAGGTGGCTGTAGAGGTTGTAGTAACTCTTCATCATCAGGATCTGAGCAGTAAGCCCAAGTTTCTTCTGGTTCGCTCCAAGAACTATAGAATCTTAGCGATTTACAGCACGGAAACAGGCCCTTCGGCCCAACTTGTCCACCGCCCCTTTTTATAAAACCACTAAGTTAGTCCCAATTGCCCACGTTTGGTCCATACCCCTCTATACCCATCTTACTCATGTAACTGCCTAAATACTTTTTGAAAGATAAAATTGTACCCACCTCTATTACTACCTCTGGCAGCTTGTTCCAGACACACTCAATCCTCGGTGAAAAAAAATTGCCCCCGGACCCTTTTGTATTTTCGAACAGCGACTTGAGAAATGCTTGTCTGCAGAAGGAGATCTGGAGGGTATTGAGAATATGGGTTAGGAGATTGATTAACCCAATATCGGGGTCTTCGGGTACAAGAATGTCACCATTAACTTGGTGTATTACTGCAGTGGAAATAGATAGGGAAACTGAGCACACTATCCAGGCTGGCACTCCACTGTGAGACTGAGAGTGTGCTGCACTGTCAGTGCTGCTGTCTTTTGAATGTTCAACCGGGTGCTGTCTGTGCTCACAGCTGTAAAATATCCGATTTGAAGAAGGCCAAGTGATGTTTCCCAGACATTTTGGCCAGTTAGCAAAGTGTTCCTCCGTAGAGATCCATAAAATAGACTCCCTATTTTCACATGATGCTATTGCTGTTTGTGGGATCTTGCTGTGTACACCCTGGCTGCTGTGTGACTCCACTTCAACAGTGCAAACTGTTTCAAGCAGTGATGAAAGACGGCGTACAAACGTAAGATTGTTCTTTCTTTCTTTAACTTAGTTTTCTGATGTCCATCCTTCCCTAACAAGATTTCAGAGATCCTCCATCCCTCTCCCTCCCAGACAGAGCGCTCCAGCACAGTACAGCTTGGAAATTTCCCAACAGGACAATCGCTGAGAAATGTCACAAGCTACAACTTTTCTCAGTCAATCCATTACTAGAGGGGTGAGGTTCCTGGTGATACAACAGAACTTTGGGCGGCACGTAGCAGAGTGGTTAGCACTGCTGCCTCACGGTGCCAGGGATGCGGGTTCAATTCCGGCCTCTGTCTGTGTGGAGTTTGCATGTTCTCCCTGTGTCTGCGTGGGTTTTCTCCGGACGCTCCGGTTTCCTTCCACGTTCCAAAGTTAGAACATAGAACACTAGCACAAACAGGCCGTTCAGCCCACAAGTTGTGCCGATCATATCCATACCTACCAGGCCTATCTATAGCCCTCAATCCCATTAAATCCCATGTACTCATCCAGAAGTCTTTTAAAAGACCCCAGCAAGTTCGCCTCCACCACCACTGACGGCAGCCGATTCCACTCACTCACCACCCTCTGAGTGAAAAACTTACCCCGACATCTCCTCTATACCTGCTCCCCAGCACTTTAAACCTGTGTAGTTTGATTGGCCATGCTAAATTGGCGCTTAGTGTCAGGAGGGTTAGCAGGTTAAACATGGGGGGTTACAGGGATAGAACCTGGGTGGGGTTATTGTCAGTGCAGGCTCGATGGGCCCACTGGGAGTGTTGACAGTGCCGGTAAGCTCTGCCCTCCTCAGGTTTCATATTGATCTGTTCATTGACTCATAATCCACTGATCATTTTTCAATTATTGATTCAGCAAAGAGAGTCACAGCACCAGGTTAAAGGGCAACAGGTTTATTTGGTATCAAATCACATCACTTCACAACATGGGTATCACAATTATTGATGATAAAATTAGACATAAAAACTCCCAAGTGCTCTAACTTCGACAGTGGTGTATAATATAACAACACCACAAAAATACAAATTACAATCATGGCCACAGAGTTAGAGTTGTACAGCGCAGAAAAGGCCCTTCAGCCCATCGAGTCGGGACCGACAATAACTACCTCCTAGGAGCTGCTATGTTGGCACAGTGGTTATCATTGCTGCCTTACGGCGCCAGGGGCCCCGGTTCGATTCCGGACTCAGGTCACCATCTGTGTGAAGTTTGCATGTTCTCCCCGTGTCTGCATGGGTTTCCTCCGGGTGCTCCGTTTTCCTCCCGCACTCTTCCAAAGATGTGTGCGTTAGGTTGATTGGCCAAGCTAAATTGACCTTTGTGTCAGGGGATTAGCAGGGGTTACAGGGATAAGGCCTGGGTGGGATTGTTATTGGTGCAGGCTCGATGGACCGAATGGCCTCCTTCTGTAGGGATTCTATTCTATGATAAAGTTGCACTAATCCCATTTTCCTGCCCTTGTCCCAGATCCTTGAATGTTACGATATTTCAAGGGCTTATCAAATATTGTTTAAGTTCATTGGGTTTCCAGCCTCCACTACCTTCCCAGGCAGCACATTTCAGATTCCCACCATCCTCGAGGGAAAAAACTTTTTCTCAAATCCCCTCTGAATCTCGTGCCCCTTACCCTAAAACTATGTCCCCTTGTTATTAACCCCTCAATCAAGGGGAACAGTTACTCACCCTGTCCATTCCCCCTCATAATCTGCTACACCTCAATCATGCCCCCCTTAGCCTTCTCTGCTCTGAAGAAAGTAAGCCAAGTCTCTCCTTATAGCTCAAATGCTCCATCCCAGGCAACATCCTGGTGAATCTCTTCTATCCCCCCTCTAGTCCTATCATACCCTTCCTATAGTGAGCTGAGGTGCACTGCACACAGTGCTCTAGCTGTGGCCTCACCCAAGTTCTGTATAACTCCAACATACCATCCCTACTTTTATAATCTGTGCCTTGATTGGTAAAGGCAAGTGTCCCACGTGCCTTTTTCACCACCCTACTAACATGCCCTTCTTCTTTCAGAGAATTAGGAGGATGTATTTTCTGGGGAGGCTGAACAGGCTGTGGATCTGTAAAACAGAAAATTCTGGATAAGCTCAGCAGCCTAGCAGCGCCTGTGGAGAGAAACAGAGTTAACTTTTCGAGCATTTCATTGCCCTTTTTCAGATCTGTGGATCTTTGGAAAGGAGAAGATTAAATGTAGGACTCTTGTCAGACCCCACTTGGAGTACTGTGCGCAGTTCTGGTCGCCTCACTATAGGAAGGACGTGGAGGCTATTGAGAGGGTGCAGAGGAGATTTACAAGGATGTTGCCTGGATTGGGAGGCATGCCTTATGAGGATAGGTTAAGGGAGCTGGGACTCTTCTCCCTGGAGAGACGAAGGTTGAGAGGCGACCTGATGGAGATTTATAAGATGTTGAGAGGAATAGATAGGGTGGATTCTCGGAGGCTATTTCCCAGGGCTGAAATGGTCGCTACGAGAGGGCACAGGTTTAAGGTGCAGGGAAGCAAGTACAGAGGAGATGTCAGGGGTAAGTTTTTCACTCAGGGTGGTGAGTGAATGGAATCGGCTGCCGTCCTTGGTGGTAGAGGCGAACTCGCTGGGGTCTTTTAAAAGACTTCTGGATGAGTATATGGGATCTAATGGGATTGGGGGTTATAGATAGGTCTATGGCTTAGTAGGTATACAAGTGATCGGCGCAACTAGTGGGCCGAAGGGCCTGTTTTGTGCTGTAGTGTTCTATGTTAAATGGAATATGGCTAGAGGTGTTTTAAAACAATGGAATAATTTGATGGGTTAAATGTAGAGAAATTGTTCTCATGTGGGTGAGTCCACAGCAAGGGGAACGGGAATACTGAGTAGCAACAATCGGATCAAATATGGAAAGAATTAGTGAGAATGTGGAGCTCAATCTGAACATAGAACACTACAGCACAAACAGGCCCTTCGGCCCACAAGTTGCGCTGATCATATCCCTATCTATCAGGCCTATCTGTAACCCTCAATCCCGTTAAATCCCATATACTCATCCAGAAGTCTCTTAAAAGACCCCAACGAGTTCGCCTCTACCACCACCGACGGCAGCCGATTCCACTCACTCACCACCCTCTGAGTGAAAGACTTACCCCTAACATCTCCTCTGTAAATTCCGCAAAGAAGGCATGAAACAGGTATTTTTATCCAAGGGGAAGCCTGATACATACTGGGGGCAAGAGGGAATGGAGGTAATCAGAACAGGAGGAGGTTGTTGTGGAGTACCAAGTACAAGGACTGTTTCTACATTGCAGATTCTATCTTCCTGCTTTTATACCTGAATATTAAAACCCAGTTCAATCTCTGTTAAATATATACATTAATTACTACGTCTCACTTAAGCTTAAAGTTTATTGATTAGTGTCACAAGTAGGCTTACATTAACACTGCAATGAATTTACTGTAAAAATCCCTTAGTCGCCACGCTCTGTTCAGGTACACTGAGGGAGAATTTAGCATAGCCAATGCACCTAACCAACACCTCTCTTGGACTGTGTGAGGAAACCGGAGCACCCAGAGGAAACCCACGCAGATACGGTGAGAATTTGCAGACTTGCATAGTCAGCGACCCAATCCAGGGATCAAATTCAGGTCCTTGGCATTGTGAAGCAGCGTTGCTAACCACTGTGCCTCCCCTTAAAGTACTCGTCAAACTAAAATATGAAGATAATACTGAGGAATGGTTCACTTTATGCAAATCGTGGAATGCCGTCAGATCAGTTCTTTTCTATACTTCTCTACTCATAGTTTTGTAGTTTTAAGGTTTCTGGCATAGCAAGGGTTATTGAGGGACTGGGAAACAGTTCCACCCACAGCATAATACAAAGAGACACATGAACCTGAGCCTAGAGTTGTTTATGAACTGGATAGAGACCTGTATAGAAGCAAGCATGGAATTCACACATTGTTTGAGCCATACCCTGAAAGATAAGTGAGGTAAAGTTGCTATAGTCCCAGATGACCATATGCTGCTGTCTCATTTGAGTGGGAGAGCTGACTGGTGGTTGATTTAACCTAAAGGTCAACACACCTTGGGCAAGGGGCAAGCTTGAGAAGGCTCATGTACATAGTTCATGTACGTAGTTATGTGTTAACATTCAACCCTTAGGCTGAAACTCTCCCATCCCACCCACCACTGGAATTTTAGTGGGTGGGTTGCAGACAATGCGAAGGCCCATTGACAGTCCGGTGGGAATTTCTGGCTTTTAGACCAGTGTGGCCGGAGAATTCCACCCTTAATGTCCAATCACACAAGACGTGGAACCTCTCTAAGACTGAGCATATCACATACACTAGGCTCTGGGTGGAATGATCCACGCATTCACAAACAGGGTTGTTCAAACTGGGGTCACTACCTGTGAAAAAGGGACCCGAATGGCCCTTCAGATAAACCACTCCAGGTTGCATTGTTTGAAATAGGCTGTGATGTAGGGGGATTGAATTTAGGAGTCGCAGCGTCATGTTGCATCTGTACACAACTCTGGTGCGGCCGCACTTGGAGTACTGTGTGCAGTTCTGGTCCCCACATTACAGGAAGGATGTGGAGGCTTTGGAGAGGGTGCAGAGGAGGTTTACCAGGATGTTGCCTGGTATGGAGGGGAGGTCCTATGAGGAGAGACTGAGGGATTTGGGGTTGTTTTCGCTGGAAAGAAGGCGGCTAAGAGGGGATCTTATTGAAACATATAAGATGATTAGAGGTTTAGATAGGGTGGACAGTGATAGCCTTTTTCCTCGGATGGAGAAAGCTAGCACGAGGGGGCATGGTTTTAAATTAAGGGGGGGTAGTTATAGGACGGATGTCAGGGGTAGGTTCTTTACCCAGAGGGTGGTGAGGGATTGGAATGCCCTGCCTGCTGAGGTTGTAAATGCGCCTAGTTTGGGGGCGTTTAAGAGATCCGTGGATAGGTTTATGGACGAAAAGGGATTGGTTTAGGTTAGAGGGTCATTGTTTTTTAACTGGTCGGCCTAGATAGGCTGGGCGAATGGGCCAGGAAATGGCAAATGGAATTTAATGTTGGCAAGTGTGAGGTGGTCCACTTTGGTAGGAAGAATGGTAGGAAGGACTATTACTTACGTGGCGAAAAACTGCAGCAGGCGATGGTGCAGAGGGACCTCGGGGTCCTTGTGCATGAGTCGCAAAAACCCAGCCTGCAGGTGCAGCAGGTGGTCAGGAAGGCGAATGGGATGCTGGCCTTCATAGCGAGGGGGATTGAATATAAAAGTAGGGAGGTCTTGCTGCAGCTGTATAGGGCATTGGTGAGGCCGCAGCTGGAGTACTGTGTGCAGTTTTGGGCACCGCACCTGCGCAAGGATATTTTGGCCTTGGAGGGAGTGCAGAGGAGGTTTACTAGGCTGATACCGGAGTTGAGGGGGTTGAGCTATGAGGAGAGGCTGAATAAACTAGGCTTGTACTCGTTAGAGTTTAGAAGAATGAGGGGAGATCTCATTGAGACGTATAAGATGATGAATGGGATGGATAGGATAGAGGTGGAGAGACTCTTCCCGCTCAAAAAAGACAGTAGGACTAGGGGGCACAGCCTCAAGATAAAGGGGGGGCGGTTTAGAACGGAGTTGAGGAGGAACTTCTTCACTCAAAGGGTGGTGAATCTCTGGAATTCTCTGCCCGTTGAAGTGGTGGAGGCTGCCTCGCTAAATATTTTTAAGAAGCGGGTTGATGGGTTTTTGATAAGAGAGGGGATTAAGGGTTATGGGGAGAGGGCGGGAAAGTGGAACTGAGCCACGACAGATCAGCCATGATCTTATTGAATGGCGGGGCAGGCTCGAAGGGCCAGATGGCCTACTCCTGCTCCTATTTCTTATGTTCTTATGTAACATCGTGGGCCGAAGGGCCTGTTCTGCGCTGTTATGTTCTATGTATTGTTTAAAAAGAAATAAGCTCTGACCCACACAGTGTGTCCTTAAACAGAGATCAGCACGTTGTTCCCTTTACCTTAACCCAAGCTTTGCAGAATACAGAATATTTTACATTGTTTCTGGAAAGGCAGTGAGGATATTTATAAAGGGAGGGTCAGTCAGGATTGTATGTTGGAGAATTTCAGCAGAGTTGCTTATCTGTGTACATTACTGAGCTTGCATGTGAATTCAGGGAGTGTGGGAAATAGACTGGAGAGTCATAGACACAGGTAACCATGTGGGAATATGAAGCCATAGGAATTACGAGCAGGAGGAGGCAAATTCAACCCTTCGAACCTCCTCTGCCATTCAATCAGATCATGGCTGATCTCTCCCTGGTCTCAAATCCACCTCCCCACCTGTTCTCCAGGATTGTTGATCCTGAGGTGAAGACTACCTGACTGTAAGCTGAGGGACAGACATTTCCTTTAACACACGATAAAGGGTGTTGGTGATGGGAAACCGGAATTTGGCTGAATTACAAACGGAAGCAGGGATCCCTCAGTGGGGGAGAAGTTGGGAGAACAGTTGTTAATCATAGAATCCCTACAGTGCCATTTGGCCCATCGAGTCTGCGCTGACCACAATCCCACCCAGGGCCCTTTTTCCATATCCCCACCTATTCAACCTGGCTAGTTCCCCTTGACACTAGGGTCAACTTAGCATGGCCGATCCACCTAACCCCGCACAACTTTGGAGTTAAGGGAGGCAGGAGATATTTTCAGAAGGTAATGGAGAGATTTGTGGAAGGGAACAGACTTTAAGAATAGGGTTTAGTGGCAGTTGGCAAGGACAAGCGTGAGACATTGATAAAGGAGCTGGTATGAAAGAGATTACTTTCATTTATGTAGCACCTTTCCTAAGCTTAGGTCAGCCAATGAAGATGGTTTGAGATGTAGTCACTGTTGTTATGTAGGAAATGCAGCAGCCAGACTCTGTGCAATGAGAAAATTAGTCAATTTTTGTAACATTGAAGGATAAACAGTGACTGGGAGACCTTCCCAGCTCTTCGTCAGATTGCGACTGACTGGAGAAGGGAGCTGAGACTAAATGGCTCTGTAGGCAGTGCAGCACTCCCTCAGCGCAGTGGAACATCTTTGATGCTTACGTTTCTGGGTGAGAACTGAACCCACAACCACCAGGCGAGAACTGCTAACAACAGAGTCACCTGAACTAGGTGGCCCAAACTAAAGTCCTGAGCTGTTTTTCCTTTTATCGCATCCGGCTCCGTTTGTGTGATGGATTGGCTGGAGACCAATGGAATTAAACGCAGCAGAAGGTGGCAGGGAGAAGTTGTTGAAGGTCAGAGTCCTACCCTGAGGGTGACTCTGCTCAGCAGATGGCCCTGTCATTGTCCCGTGTTGGATCCCATGCTGACCGCAGGAACAGCTGCTTCATTGGCTTTCCGAGTCCTGGGAAGGCAGGTTCCTCCATCCCCTTCTCTGAGGACAAGATAAATCTTTCCCTAGTCTCTGCCTCTTACTGTTTGCCACCTGTGCCTTTCTCTGCATCAGCAATCCTGTGCTTTCTGCACTCCTTTCCTGGTTTTAAGGTTTAGACTCCAGATCTTAAAGGGGAAAGTTTTAACTCAATCAGGAGATGATAAGATCAGTCATACTGCCTCCCAGGCTGTGTAGAAACTGCACCTCCAACTGAGCTGCATATACACGGCGGGAATCCACTGTCTTACTGCGTTAAGAAGTCTCTGAACACCAGGTGACGAACACTTCAGCGGTCGCGGGCATTCGGCCTCTGATCTCTGGGTAAATGTTCTCCAAGGCGGCCTTCATGACACGACAGCGCAGAGTCGCTCAGCAGAGACTGATAGCCAAGTTCCGCACGCATGAGGATGGCCTCAACCGGAATCTTGGCTTCATGTCGCACTATCTGTAACCCCCATGACTTGCGTGAATTTGTAAAATCTCACTTACTGTCCTGTCTGGAGACAATATACATCTCTTTAACTTGTGCTTAAAATTATCTCCACTTGCATTGTCTGCACCTTTAAGACTTGAATAGCAGATTAGCTGTAAAGACTCGCATTCTAATCAGTATTCTATAAACTGTGTTGCCTTTTATATGCTCTGTTTGAGACCAGAACTCTCCATTTACCTGATGAAGGGGCAAACCCCGAGAGCTTGTGGATTTACTATCAAATAAACCGGTTGGACTTTAACCTGGTGTTGTGAGACTTCTTACTGTGTTTACCCCAGTCCAACGCCAGCATCTCCACATCATGACTACCATCGACACCACAAACTGCTGGATTCAAGTGGAGAGGATCTCCAAGACTACCGTCTTACTGCATTAACATTGCTGTTTCTTGCACAAGTATCAGTGCATTTACCACCCAGGACTCATACAGTTTACAAACTGGACCAATATGGATATTAACTGTGTCATCCTCAGCAATGGCAGCAGGCAGTCTGTTTTGAGGTTGCCCTGACAGGTGGCCCGAACTGAAATCTATTCTTGATATTCAACAAGTCCCAAATCATCAAAATTTGAAACAAATTGAAAGCTGTCCAAATGTTTAAAACTCTGGCTTTGCTCAAATTTTTGAGATATTCAAACTTGTCTAATATTTTCTAAAGCAGGGAAGTGTGAATGGAGCTTTCATTGGAGTTTGCAAGCTGCTGGAATGGAGGCAGTAATGGAAGATTTACACCAGAGTGCAGAAGTTTGAGTATTCTCGCTGTCTAGTCCACACGTCTCCTGTCCAATGGGATTTGAGTATTCTCACTGTCTGCCCTGCAAGTCCCCTGTCCAATGGGGTTTGAGTATTCTCACTGTCTGCTCCGCAAACTCCTACGCAATGGAGTTTGAGTGTTAGCAAACTGGATTTACTTAAAGGATATTGCCAGTACCTATCAGAAAAGGTGAAGGATGTTTTGGTTATCGTGATGCCAGATGGTCTGTACCAGTTTAAAGCCATGCTGTTTGAGCTGAAGAATGTGCTTCCAACATTCCAGAGACTAACCAAGAAGGTCATTTCTGGGTGAAATAATTGTGCAGTTACAGAGACAACCTGATGGTTTTTGGTCAGATGTGGAAGGAGCGTTTAAACCATTTAAAGCAATTGTTCATTTGGCTGCAGGAGGTAAGCTTGGTGATAAACCTGGGTAAAAGTGAATTTGCAAAAGTCCAAGTCACATTTTTAGGCCGTACAATTGGACGTGGACAGATGGCCCCATGGAAATGGGAAAACAAAAGTTTTGGAGAGTTCTCAATATCGTCCATGGGGAGAGAAGTGCTGAGATTCCCAATGGGAAATTCATGCCCAATTTTAGCAGTGAGGTTGTTCCACTGATTGAACTGCTGAAAATTTTCAGTGGACATCTGAATGCCAGGAGATATTTGACAACCTGAAAACTGTGTTAACCATCGCACCAGTTTTGGTGACACCAAATTATACGAAGCAATTCAAGGTGGCCATTGATGCTAGTGATGTGGGTGATGGTGCTGTACTGTTATAAGAAGATGACAAAAGGATACAAAGACCTACTGGTTACTTTTCCAGAAAATGAAATATTCATCAAAGTAAATATTTGATCATTGAGCAGGAGACATTGAGTTTGGTTTTGACATTGCAACATTTGGACATTCATGTTGCCAGCAATTCATAGAAACTACAAGCAGGAGGAGGCCATTCAGCCCTTTGAGTCTGTTCCACCGTTCATTTTGATCATGGCTGATCATCAGATTCAATATTGTGATTCCACCATTCCCCCCATATCCTTTGATCCCTTTTGCCCCAAGAGTTATATCTAACTGCTTCTTGAGATCACACAATGATTTGGCTTCAACTACATTTCTGTATTCACACATTTACTCACTCTCTACGTGAAGAAATTTCTCTTCACCTCAGTCCGAGAAGGTTTAACCCTTATCCTCAAATAATGACCCCTTGTTCAGGAGCCCCCAGCACTGGGAACATTGTATTTGAATCAACCAGGTGCTCAAGTTTCCTCCCACAGTCCAAAGATATGTAGGTTAGGTGAATTGGCCGTGCTCAATTGTTTCTCCATGAACTCGAACAGGCACCAGAGTGTGGCGTCTTGGGGATTTTTATATTAGCGTTATTGCAATGTTAATGTAAGCCTACATGTGACACTAATAAATAAACCTTACTTTACCCTGTTTAATCCTGTTAGAATTTTATAAGTTTCTATGAGATCCCCTCTCACTCTTCTAAACTCCAGTGAATATAATCTTAACTGACTTAGTCTCTTCTCATGTGACAGACCTGCCATCCCAGGAATCAGCCTGGTAAACCCTCGCTGCATTTTCCTCGAAATCCCTCTTCCAAATCATTAATCTGTAATGTGAACAGTAAGGGTCCGAGCACAGACCCCTGCGGAACCTCACTAGTCACTGACTACCAATCAGAAAAAGACCCATTTATGCCAACTGTTTGCTTCTTATCTATTATCCAACTTCCCATCCATCTCAAGACATTACCTGGAATCCCTTGTGCTTTACCTTTACACAGTAGCCTGTTATGAGAGATCTTGTCAAAATCCTTCTGAAAGTCTAAATAAGCCACATCCACTGATTCTCAACTCTACTAGCTGCATCCTCAAAGAATTCCAGTGGATTTGTTAAGTATGATTTCCCTTTTGTAAATCCATGCTGACTGTGTCTGATTATCCCACTGCCTTCCAAATGCTGAGTTACTGAATCCTTGATAATGGACTCTGGAAATTCCCCAGTCCCGACACTAGGCTCACTGGCCTATAGTTCCCTGTTTTCTCTCTACCTCCCTTTTTGAATAGTGGGTTTACATTAGTGATCCTCCAATCTGTAGGAACCAGTCCAGAATCCAAAGAATTTTGAAGAATGAGCACTAATGGATCTACTATGTCCAGGGCCACTTCCTTCAGTACTCTGGGATTAAGATTATCAGGACCTGGAGATTTAGCCACCTTCAATCCCACCAACTCCCCCAGAATTATTTCTCTACTGATTTCTTTTGGCTCCTCACTAAAACCTTTTTCTGTCAGAACTTCTGGTACATTATTCATATCTTCCTTTGAGAAGACTGAAGCAAAATACAAATTTAGTTCCTCAGCCGTTTCTTTATTCCCCATTATAAATTCCCCCGATTCTGACTGTAAGGAGCCTGCACTCATTTATCAATCTCTTTCTCTTTACATATCTATAGAAACATTTACAATCAGTTTTTCTGTTACCCGCTAGCTTACTTTCATTCCCTCCCTTTCACACTTTCATAGTTCATCAGAGACAATTGTTTACACTGACCTTAATCCGTCAAAGTATCTGGAGAAATTTAAAGGTAAGAATGCAAGATTGTTTAGATGGAATTTATTATTACAGACATTTAATTTGAGGATTATAGATGTGGCAGGAACAGAGAACATGAGAGCGGATGCTTTATAACAGCTTTGTTGTAAAAGGATGGAATCTTCAATGTTGGAAAAGACTGAACTGGTCTGTACTATGTTCAATTTTCACGCCAAGATGTAATATGATCTAAAACCTATAGAGTACTAACAGTGTGAAAAACTAGAGACTTCAGAAAAATGAAGTCATAGAACATAGAACATTACAGCGCAGAACAGGCCCTTCGGCCCACGATGTTGCGCCGACCAGTTTAAAAAAAAACAACAACAATGACCCACTAACCTAAACCAATCCCTTTTCGTCCATAAACCTATCCACAGACCTCTTAAACGCCCCCAAACTAGGCGCATTTACAACTGCAGCAGGCAGGGCATTCCAATCCCTCACCACCCTCTGGGTAAAGAACCTACCCCTGACATCTGTCCTATAACTACCCCCCCTTAGTTTAAAGCCATGCCCCCTCGTGCTAGATTTTTCCATCAGAGGAAAAAGGCTATCACTATCCACCCTATCTAAACCTCTAATCATCTTATATGTTTCAATAAGATCCCCTCTTAGCCGCCTTCTTTCCAGCGAAAACAACCCCAAATCCCTCAGCCTCTCCTCATAGGATCTCCCCTCCATACCAGGCAACATCCTGGTAAACCTCCTCTGCACCCTCTCCAAAGCCTCCACATCCTTCCTATAATGTGGGGACCAGAACTGCACACAATACTCCAAGTGCGGCCGCACCAGAGTTGTGTACAGTTGCAACATAACGCTACGACTCCTAAATTCAATCCCCCTACCAATAAACGCCAAGACACTGTATGCCTTCTTAACAACCTTATCTACTTGATTCCCAACTTTCAGGGATCTATGTACACATACACCTAGATCCCTCTGCTCCTCCACACTATTCAAAGTCTTCCCGTTAGCCCTATACTCAACACATCTGTTATTCCTACCAAAGTGAATTACCTCACATTTCTCTGCATTAAACTCCATCCGCCACCTCTCGGCCCAGCTCTGCAACCTGTCTAAGTCTTCCTGCAAACTATGACACCCTTCCTCACTATCTACCACACCTCCGACTTTGGTGTCATCAGCAAATTTACTGATCCACCCAACTATACCCTCATCCAGATCATTAATAAAAATCACAAACAGCAGTGGCCCCAACACAGATCCCTGAGGCACACCACTTGTAACCGAACTCCATGATGAATATTTACCGTCAACCACTACCCTCTGTCTCCTATCCGCTAGCCAATTCCTAATCCAGTTCCCTAGATCACCCCCAATCCCATACATCTGCATTTTGTGCAGAAGCCTACCATGGTGAACCTTATCAAACGCCTTACTAAAATCCATATACACCACGTCCACTGCCTTACCCCCATCCACCTCTTTGGTCACTTTCTCAAAAAACTCAATAAGGTTAGTAAGGCACGACCTACCCTCCACAAAACCATGCTGACTATCTCCAATCAATTCTTTACTCTCCAAGTCATCCTTCATATTGTTACAGTTTTTGAATGTGGGAGAGGTGATGAAAGCAGTGCAACTGATATAAATGTATATTTATTGTTTTTTAATGTTTTAAGGGGAATGTTTAACAATTCAGCTTTCTGTTTTGGGGAGTTGCTATTCTGAAAGGAATGCGGCTCAGATACTGGGCGAGCAAGATAATTACTCACTTTACTCTTGCAAGTGGTTATGTCAGTAGAGTTAATGGACTTTTGTTTACTTAAGTTCCCTGGGATTTATTCTTAGAGTGATTAACAATGTCATGTGATGTGATGGGCGGCACAGTGGTTAACATTGCTGCCAGGGACCTGGGTTTGGGACACTGGAGTTTGCACATTCTCCCCGTGCCTGCGTGGGTTTCATTGAACACTACACAAACAGGCCCTTCGGCCCACAAGTTGCGCCGATCATATCCCTACCTATCAGGCCTATCTATAACCCTCAATCCCATTAAATTCCTCAAGGTGCTCCAGTTTCCTCCTCCTGTCCAAAGATGTGTGGGTTACGTGGATTGGCCGTGCTAAATTCTCCCTCAGTGATCAAAGATGTGCTCGTCTCAGAGTGAAATATCAAAGATGTGAATCCTGGTGCTGATGTATGACATCCTGTATCATCTCCTACAAAAGCCAAAGCAGAAATTGGACAGGGAAATAAATCTTGTTGCAACCATAACAACAGGAATATGGCAATTTGCAGAAAGCTAACAAAATGTGAGAAAGGAGAGACGATCTAAAGTTGTAGAAGAGATTGTTGAGTTCACCTTGGAATCATAAAATTGTAGAACCGTACAGTGCAGAAAAAAGCCCTTCGGCCCATCGAGTCTGCACCGAACACAATCCCACCCAGGCCCAACCCCCCTATATCATACCCACTAATCCCCCTAATCTACGCATCTCAGGACACTAAGGGGCAATTTTTTAAGCACGGCCAATCAACCTAATCCGCACATCTTTGGACTGTGGGAGGAAACCGGAGCACCCGGAGGAAGCCCATGCAGACACGAGGAGAATGTGCAAACTTCACACAGACAGTGACCCGAGCAGGGAATGAAACACAGATCCCTGGAGCTGTGAAGCAGCAGTGCTAACCCACTGTGCTACCGTGCCGCCCATGAAACTGTGAAATGGATAAATGGAATGGATTGCTAAAGCAGAGAATGGACAAAGAGTAAAACAGTACGCAATGCGAATGATAGTGGCGCAGTGACTAGCACTGCGGCCTCACAGCACCAGGGACCCAGGTTCAGCTCTGGCCTCAGGTGACTGTGCATGTTTGCATGTCCTCCCTATGTCTGCATGGGTTTCCTCTGGTTTCCTGCCACAGTCTGAAAAATATACAGGTTAGGTGGATTGGCCATGCTAAATTGCCCCTTAGTGTCAGGGGGACTAGCAGGGAAGTCAGAGGAACTCCCTTTCCTCTGTAAGAGCATCTGATCTAGACCCAACCACCCCACTGTCTCTTCCATTTGGAGTACCATCAGTAGGGTGTGTGCTAAAGGTAGCTTACTTCAGGCATCTGCATTTGCCTCCTGGCCAGTGCTCCAGCTGCTTGTTGTGAGTGGCCAGTAATAAAACCCAGTGCTGAATAAGGGTCAGTGCTATCGGTGGCATTGCTTTGTCCTCTCCTAACTGTCCCAACAGCGGCCTGTGATCAGCGACCATCAGAAATTTGCCCCCATAAAGGTACTGATGGAATCTTTTTATTCCAAACATTGTCACCAACCCTCCTTCAATGTGGGCGTACTTTCCCCTCACTATGGACAAGGTCCTGGAGGTATATGCTATTGGGTGTTCCTTTCCATTTGGCCATCTACGTGCTAATGCCACCCTGATGCCATATTGAGATACATCGCAGGTTAGCACTAACTCTTTTCTGGGGTTGTAATGTGCTAAGACATTCGCCGCTGACTGCTTTATTTCCTTAAAAAGTAAGATCTTGTTGGGTGGACCATTCCAAAGCTTGACCCTTCTTTGGCATCAAGATGGAGGCTCGGTTTGATATCAGTCACCAGCTCTAGAAAAGACCGGAACTCCTGGATGGACATGGGAGCCAGGGCAGCTTTATCATCTGAACCTAGCCCTCCAAAGGATGTAGACCCGACTTATCGACTTTGTGCCCAGATTCATCTCATGAGGTACCCGGATGATGCATTTCTCCCTTTTTGGGCATACGGCAGCTCTTGAAAAACAATTAAGAACTTCCTTCAGGTTTTGTAGGTGTTCTGCCTTTGGTTCCGCCTGTGGTGAGAACATCATCCTGATCAATGGCCACCCGGGTTAAACCTTGAAACATGTAACAGAGCCCTTCATTACCATTAATGGTAACCAAACCAGTTGCCTTTTAGAATCATAGAATCCCAACAGTGCAGAAGGAGGCCATTCTGTCCATCGAGCCGCTACCAACAGCTAGCCACTCAGGCCCCATTCGTATAACCCCACATATCCACACTGTAGTTACCTTTAGCAGACACCCCACCAATGGTACCCCAAGTAGCAGAGACAGTGGGATGGTTGAGCCTCGGTTAGATGCTCTTATTAGAGAGTTGGAGCAAACTCAATGGGCTGAATGGCCTCCTTCTGCATAGTAGGTATTCGATGGTTCTATGACATTGGTCAGGCCATTCGAGATTCACAATTGACTAAACTTCACTTCAAACAAACGTGAAGAAGTCTTCCACCAATGGTGACAAGCTGATTAATGAGAGGATTGTGGTCAGAACCTGTTCATAAACCAGGTGTTTTCCCTCTATTATTGACTATCCCAGTTCCCACTAACCAGTTTCTCCAGAGAACCGCCTGGTTCGATACCTACGCTTACATTAGGAGTATCGCTTAGATCTGGAATTTCTTTGGGATAGCTCTCTTCCTCTCTCAACTAATGTAATTCTCCATACGGAAAGGAAATTCTCAGATCCATTCTGCTGAATTTATTCAGAGGAAACTCCTGGCTGTGGACACAAGCAATGCTATTCGCTCAGCTGTAATTTAGCTGGAATAGTTTAGGTTAGAGGGTCATTAGATTGGTTCCACTGGTTGATGCAACATTGAGGGCCGAAGGGCCTGTACTGCGCTGTAATGTTCTATGTAATTCATACATCTGAAGGTACAGATCACTTATCAAACCACTCAACCTTTTCTGAAATGACTTAAGGTTCTATGACTCTTTTGTAAAGAGTATTGGGATGTTCCGTGGCTATATAAATGCAAGTTTTATTCTACATTGCTCTGTCAATGAGGAATGTCTTGTGAGAATTCCAGTGTGTCATCAGGAGCGCAGGGAATTTTAACACAGATAGTGTGATCGAGAGCCCTCTGCTGCCAGTACGCTACTCACACAGGCACGCTCACCTATCACTCTGCCTTTGATGACCTACATTAGCTCAACACATCAAATGAAAAATTCACATTTATGTTTCCGTTCCCTTCCTGACCTCAAATCTCCCAAACTCCATCAGTAAGACTACAATCAGTAAGGATAGGCAACAATACCTCCTCCACGATCATCCTCAACACCGGTGCCCCACCAGTGTTCTCAGCCCCCTACTGTGCCCTCCTTATACACCTGTGACCGTGAGGCCAAATTCCCCTCCAATTCGATTTTCAAGTTTGCTGATGACACCACCGCAGTGGGTCAGATCTCAAACAATGATGAGAACATGAAAGTTAGAAAATCTGGTGAATTGGTGCAATGACAATAATCTCTCCCACACTATGATAGTCATCGACTTCAGGAAGCGTAAAGGAGAACATGCCCCTGTCTGCGTCAACGGGGACAAACTAGAAATGGTCGAGAGCTTCAGGTTTCTCGGTGTCCATATCACCAACAAGTTACGCTAGTCCCCCCCATGCCGACACTATAGTTAAGAAAGCCCATCAACGCCTCTACTTTCTCAGCAGACTAAGGAAATTTGGCATGTCCGCTATGACTCTCCCCAACTTTTTCAGATGCACCATCAAAAGTATTCTTTCTGGATGTATCAGAGCTTGATATGCTCTGTCCAAGACTGCAAGAAACCACCAAAGGTCATGAACGAAGCCCAATCCATCACTCGTACCAGCCTCCCACCCAGTGACACTGTCCCGCTGCCTCGGAAAAGCAGCCAACATAATTAAAGATCCCACGCACCTCAGACATTCTCTTCCATCTTCTTCCATCAGGAAAAAGGTACAAAAATCTGAAGACATGTACCAATCGATTCAAGAACAGCTTCTTCCCTGCTGCCGTCAGACTTTTGAATGGACTTACCTTGCATTAAGTTGACCTTTCTCTACTGCCTCGCTATGAGTAACACTACTTTCTGCACTCTGTCCTTTCCTTCTCTATGCATGGTATGCTTTGTACAGTGGACAAGAAACAATACTTTTCGCTGTATACTAATACATGTGACAATAATAAATCAAATGTAACCACTGTCTTCTCACCTTTGTGACTCTGGCCTCTCACGCACCCCTGTTCCAGTCACCCCATTAGCTAATTGGGCGCCAAGCTATAGATTCCTTCCTTGCCACCTCAGACTTTCCCTTTAAAATCTAAGAAGCCCACCCTTTTACCAAGCTTTTGACCACACTTTATGGGTGGCACAGTGGTTGGCACTACCTCACAGCACCAGGGACCCAGGTTTGATTCCTGGCTTGGGTGGCCTGTGTGGAGTTTGCGCTAATAAAAACTCTGTCACTAATGCAGTGACTCACTGAAGGTGCAGAATCAGAGAATTGTTGTGGGGCAGAAAGAGAACCATTTGGCTCATCGTGTCTCCTAATGAGCAATTCACTTCGTGCCACTCTCACCCGCACAGAGAGAGGATACCACCTGGCTGAACTAGGTGGGCAACATTTTGTTTCATTCCACCCAATCTGATCCGTATTAATGATAAGGTGTCCGTGCCTGCAAGAGCCACAGTGCCGGAGAAATGCAAGTAAACATCCCCATGTGCTCAGTTTCGACTAAGTTCCAACCCTTTCTCTAAAGTTTAAATCTGTATTGGACAACACTTGTAACAGGAGCCACAATAAAGCATTAACATTGAATGGTCCATTCTGGGTGCTCACAGCACTGGTGAGAGATAATGTATAATACCGGACAGTATAGAATCCTACAGTGCAGAAGGAGGCCATTCAGGCAATCGAGGCACCACAATCCCACTCTGGCCCTATCCAGAACTGTGTGCCGTTCTGGTCGCCTCACTACAAGAAGGATGTGGAAGCTATTGAGAGGGTGCAGAGGAGATTTACAAGGGTGTTGTCTGGATTGGGAGGCATGCCTTATGAGGATAGGTTGAGGGAGCTCGGTCTTTTCTCCCTGGAGAGACGAAGGTTGAGAGGCGACCTGATAGAGGTTTATAAAATGTTGAGAGGAATAGATAGGGTGGGTTCTCGGAGGCTATTTCCCAGGGCTGAAATGGTCGCTACGAGAGGACACAGGTTTAAGGTGCTGGGGAGCAGGTACAGAGGAGATGTCAGGGATAAGTTTTTCACTCAGAGGGTGGTGAGTGAGTGGAATCGGCTGCCGTCGGTGGTGGTAGAGGCAAACTCGCTGGGGTCTTTTAAGAGACTTCTGGATGAGTATATGGGATTTAATGGGATTGAGAGTTATAGATAGGCCTGGTAGGTCGGGATATGATTGGCGTAACTTGTAGGCCAAAGGGCCTGTTTTGTGCTGTAATGTCCTATGTTCTATCCCCATGACCATGTGCATTTACCCTAGCTAGACACTAAGGGGCAATTTAACATAGCCAATCAACCTAAGCAGTACATCTTTGGAGTGTGGGAGGAAACTGGAGCACCCGGAGGAAACCCACGCAGACACGGGGAGATTCCACACGGACAGTGACCCAAGCCAGGAATTGAACCTGGGCCCCTGGTGTGGTGAGGCAATCGTGCTAACCACTGTGCCACCCAGCACCCTGGATAATTGCAGTCTCCACTTTCTTCTTGGTATTAAATGATGCTAATTCCTCTTATGTTGATGGCCTGATTAAAGACCGTGCCACATAGCATGATGGATAGAAGGATGACTAAATATCCCTGTAAATCTAACTCTCTAAGAGGGTTAAAGTGCGCAAGAACAATTGTTGCTTCCAGTCTTGGAGGGTAGGTGGTGGTAGGGTAGTAAGGAGCTCACACTGTGCTCACAGCTCACATCACCGAGTGATGTGCGGTAGCAGATCACAGTATCTGGGGCATTACAATAATAGAGGTAGGACAGCAATCTTTAATTCATGAGTTAGCTTCTCATCGAATAAAGTAATTCTGGACCTACAAAACTGCTTCAGTGTCGAGCGTTACAGCTGCTCTGCCAGATGTTCTCTTCCTGTGCCCGTTAACTGCTACCCAGATACATACATTTATTTATAACGCCTTTATCAGGAGATTGTCTGAGCTTTATATTTCAAACCCTAAGTGGAATTTAAATGCTCAAATACCTTTTGTTTTGGGTGGACATTTCATATCAAACTTCAGGTGGCACAGTGGTTAGTGCTGCTGCCTCTCAGCACCAGGGACCCGGGTTCGATTCCCGGCTCGGGTCACTGTCTGTGTGGAGTTTGCACATTCTCACCGTGTCTGCGTGGGTTTCCTCCGGGTGCTCCGGTTTCCTCCCACAGTCCAAAGATGTGATGTACCAAATTGCCCTTTAGTGTTAGGGGAACAAGCTTAGGGTAAATGCATGGGGTTATGGGGATGGGGGCTGGCAGTGCAGACTCGAGGGGCCAAGTGGCCTCCTTCTGCACTGTAGGATTCTATCATTCTATATTGTCCTGTATGATACATTAGCTCTCATTATACATTATCTGCATGGGGTTCCTCCAGGTGCTCTGGTTTCCTCCCACACTCCAAAGATGTGCGAGTTAGGATGATTGGCTATAGACCCTTAGTGTCAGGGGGATTAGCAGAGGGGATTGTGGTCATTGCAGACTCAATGGGCCGAATGGTCTCCTTCTGCACTTTGGGGATTCTATGTTTTACAGGGGTGGTGTCGGAGGCAGATATGTTTAAGGGGCTTTTAGATAAGCACAAGATAAGCAAAGCTGCAAGAGGTAGAGGGATATGGACCAAGGGCAGACGGAAGGGATTAGTTTAATTTGATGTCATGTTCGATACAACGTTGTGGGCCGAATGGTCTGTTCCTGTACTGTTCTGTAATGTAACAAACACAATGCAGTGTGTGGGGTGGACGTTTACTGAAATGGTCGCAGGGATGAGAGACGCAGAGGGACTGGAGAAGCTGGGATTCTTCTCAGTGCAGGAGAGAAACTTCAGAGATGTGTTCAAAACTCGGAACAACTTAAATAGAGAAAAACAAAAAACTTTCAATAGGCGGGAAGGTTGATATCTAGATTTAGAGTAATTGACAAGATGAGATATTTTAAGAATGAATTATTATCCAGTATGCACTGTCTGTGGAAGCAGTTTGGACAGTAATATTCCAGAGGAATTCGATATAGATATGAGAAGGAAGTAAGGCGGGACATGTGCTGATATGATAGTTTTGTCAGAGTTAGCACGTAGATAGCTGACTGTATTGTTCTATAGTTCAATGTGAACTACCTTACATTGCTCTTTATTGATTTGGTTTGTGATTGTCAGCTGTATTGGTATACAGTGAAAAATATTATTTCTTGTGTGCTATACGGACAAAGCATACCGTTCATAGAGAAGGAGAGGAGAGGGTGCAGAATGTAGTGTCACAGCCCTAGCTAGGGTGTAGGGAAAGATCAACTTAGTGCGAGGTAGATCTGTTCAAAAGTCTGTTCTTCAGTTGGATTGGTACATGAACTCAGACTTTTGTATCTTTTTCCCAATTGAAGAAAGTGGAAGAGAGAATGTCCGGGGTGCTTAGTTATGCTGGCTGCTTCTCTGAGGCAGTGGGAAGTGTAGACAGAGTCAGTGGGTGGGAGGCTGGTTAGTGTGATGGATTGGGTTACATTCATGAGCATTGGGAAAAGTGAATGACAGACGGACATCAGACAGTTCAGTTTGTACCCACCCACTTTTACCATTGTACAGAGTGAGGTGCGGGCACAGCTTTGTCAGGGCATTGTTCAAGGACCAATCTCAGAGTGAGGATGTGACAAGACATCAGGGTGTATGGGTACATTCTCTGACAATCAGGCTCATTTTAATGTCGGGTAGTCTTTCAGAAATATCTCAATCACATTACGATCATGAAAGAACGCAATGCCAAGGGTGATTCACAAGGGCATGACCAGTTCAGCTCGACTCACCCACAGACTCTGGCACAGCTGCCTGCCAGTGACGGTGGGGAGCCGAGCTCAGGATTAGCACAAAGCAGAAAGGATGTGTCTTGTTGCGCTGGCATGGTCAGTCAGAATAATGTTCAACTGCAGTGTCAAACCTGTGGTCTTTTGCTTCTGGAACCTGCTGAAATACTGATCCATACGAGAGGACTGGCAGCCTGTGCCAACTTTAGCCTTACCTGCCTCCACGAGGGGCCTAGGTTCCAGCTTCCTCTGCCACTTCAGGCAATCTCTGCATTGCTCCCCCACATCGCCACTTTATATTTGCCTGTTACAGACTGGCTCACATTGCCAGTTGAAATGCCTGTCCAGTCTTTCCAAATCCTGTGGAGAAAATTGACCTCCTGTCAATTCTCGCCTTGAAGAAAAATTTAAATTTCTTTCCTGATGCTAGCTCATCCCAAATCCAGGGAAGAGAGTCAGTGGGTGTGTTGAGCGATCGGTAAACGGTGTACTCAATGCCCAGACTGGACAAAATCTCAGACCTGAAAGAATGGCTTTAAACAGACTCAGAACGGCATTTTTCTTAAAGTCAGAAGTGTCGCAACTCCAGGTTAAAGTCCAACAGGTTTATTTGGTAGCACAAGCCACTAGCTTTCAGAGCACTGTCCCTTCATCAGGTGAGTGGGAGTTCTGTTCACAAACAGAGCATATAAAGACACAAACTCAATTTACAAAATAATGGTTGGAATGCGAGTCTTTACAGGTAATCAAGTCTTAAAGGTACAGACAATGTGAGTGGAGAGACGGTTAAGCACAGGTTAAAGAGATGTGTATTGTCTCCAGACAGGACAGTTAGTGAGATTTTGCAAACCCAGGCAAGTCGTGAGGGTCACATAAGAACATAAGAAATAGGAGCAGGAGTGGGCCATCTAGCCCCTCAAGCCTGCCCTGCCATTCAATAAGATCATGGCTGATCTGTCATGGCTCAGTTCCACTTTCCTGCTTTCTCCCCATAACCCTTAATCCCCTTGCCTATCAAAAACCTATCTACCCGCGTCTTAAATATATTTAGCGAGGCAGCCTCCACCACTTCAACGGGCAGAGAATTCCAGATAATATGACATGAACCCAAGGTCCCGGTTGAGGCCGTCCTCATGTGTGCGGAACTTGGCTATCAGTCTCTGCTCAGCGACTCTGCGTTATTGTGTGTCAATAACGCATTGGGGAATGTTTTCCCGAAGATCAGAGTCCGAATGCCCATAACCGCTGAAGTGTTCCCCCAGTTTGTAATTTTTATTAATGATCTGGATGAAGGTATAGTTGGGTGGATTAGTAAATTTGCTGATGACACCAAAGTCGGAGGTGTGGTAGATTGTGAGGAAGGGTGTCATAGTTTGCAGGAAGATTTGGACAGGTTGCAGCGCTGGGCCGAGAGGTGGCAGATGGAGTTTAATGCGGAGAAGTGTGAGGTAATTCACTTTGGTAGGAATAACAGATGTGTTGAGTATAGGGCTAACGGGAGGACTTTGAATAGTGTGGATGAACAGAGGGATCTAGGTGTATGTGTACATAGATCCCTGAAAGTTGGGAATCAAGTAGATAGGGTTGTTAAGAAGGCATACGGTGTCTTGGCGTTCATTGGTAGGGGGATTGAATTTAGGAGTCGCAGCGTCATGTTGCAACTGTACACAACTCTGGTGCGGCCGCACTTGGAGTACTGTGTGCAGTTCTGGTCCCCACATTACAGGAAGGATGTGGAGGCTTTGGAGAGGGTGCAGAGGAGGTTTACCAGGATGTTGCCTGGTATGGAGGGGAGGTCCTATGAGGAGAGACTGAGGGATTTGGGGTTGTTTTCGCTGGAAAGAAGGCGGCTAAGAGGGGATCTTATTGAAACATATAAGATGATTAGAGGTTTAGATAGGGTGGACAGTGATAGCCTTTTTCCTCGGATGGAGAAAGCTAGCACGAGGGGGCATGGCTTTAAATTAAGGGGGGGTAGTTATAGGATGGATGTCAGGGGTAGGTTCTTTACCCAGAGGGTGGTGAGGGATTGGAATGCCCTGCCTGCTGAGGTTGTAAATGCGCCTAGTTTGGGGGCGTTTAAGAGATCTGTGGATAGGTTTATGGACGAAAAGGGATTGGTTTAGGTTAGTGGGTCATTGTTTTTTAACTGGTCGGCGCAACATCGTGGGCCGAAGGGCCTGTTCTGCGCTGTAATGTTCTATGTTCTATGTTCTAGTACATCGACAGGGGTTTTCATTCATTCTCCCCCAGGGGGAGAGTTCTGGGCCGTCCATAAGTTGGCCAATATTTACCCTTCACCCATCAGCTAACATCAATGGTTTGGCTCATTGTCACATTTGGGATCTTGCTGTGCACAAATTAGCTGTTGTGTTTCCTCCTTCACAGCAGCGACAACGGTTCAGAGATATTTCATCGGCTGAAAAGACATTGGAGATGGCCAGAAGTGTTAGATAAATCCCTTTGCAAATGTATGGCGGGATTTTCCAGCCGCACTCGCTCCGAGACCGGATAATCCCACCTGAAGTCTTTGTCAGGTAAGTCCGGTTCAAATCCCGTGGCTTCCCGGGAATCCCACCCGTGAAGTAATTCTTTTATTAGTCACACTGAAGACCAAATAATATTCAGAAAGAGTTAAAAATGAATCTGACAATCTTAATAATTTGTTTTTTATTATTAAATAAATAAATATTTAATAATATTAAATATATTAATATATATTATTTTTGCTTTGTTGTTCTAAATGTAATTAAAGCAGCTTTTGATTTTAAATATTTTTAAGAGGTGTTCTTGGTTGCCGGGGTAGGGGCTGGAGAGAATGTACACCCACAGACAAGGTTCTCAGATCATGTTCCTCCAACTGAAAAATCTTGTTTAAAACATGTTCCTCTCTGTGCAAATGTTCTACCACTTTCCTTTTATTCCAGTGATTTAATCAGCTGAATGAGCTTCCCTGTACGTTGAGTTTGAGTCTCTTTACGACTGTGCCTGATTTCTGATGGGAGACAAGACTTGTTCAATGTCATTGCTTAATTAGACACTGTGAAGCTCAGAGACAGCTGGCAGCCAGTTACACTGCTCTGCAGCCTGGGCTTTTCATTAGTTTTCTTCTACTCAGTGTTGTGGGTCTGTACGCTGGGTTTTGTTAAATAAGGGGATTCGGATCCAAAGGAATTAGCGCCAGGGACCCAGGTTTGATTCCCAACTTGGGTCAGTGTCCATGTGGAGTCTGCACATTCTCCCCGTCCAAATCGGCCACTATCTAACTGGATGGCAAAGGAAACTCATGCGGATGTATCATGTATCATTCCCATAACTGAAGCCATTCAGTCGTAGAGAGGGAGGCTGTCTGGCTCATCATGCTGGTGCTAGCTCCTTGAAAGGTTCATCATAGAATCCTTACAGTACAGAAGGAGGCAATTCAGCCCATCGAGTCTCCACTGACAATGATCCAACCCTATCACCACAATGCCACATATTTACTCTGATAATCCCCCTCCAAAACTAGGGTCAAAGAACAAAGAACAAAGAACAACACAGCACGGGAAACAGGCCCTTCGGCCCAACGAGCCCGTGCCGCCATCTTAACAACGTGTTTTTCCTCCTCCACCCTTGACCCATGTCTATGCTTATGGTTCCCCCATTGGAAACCAGATTGAGAAGAGAATAATTTAGAGACAATTTGTTACACCAATCGGCCTAAGAGCACATCTTTGGGGTGTGGGAGGAAACCAGAGCACCCGGAGGAAACCCACGCAACCACAGGGAGAATGCGCAAACTCCCACAGACACTGGCCCAAATCCATGTGTCTGCACAGCAAACAGTGATAGTCACTGAGCTGTCGTGGTGCCCATCAGCTGGTCCAGTTTTAAGCATACACAAACGACCAATCAACCATGACCCACACTACTTTTGAGTGTGGGAGGAAACCGGAGCACCCGGAGGAAACCCACGCATACAAACTTCACACAGACAGTGACTTAAGTTGGGAATCGAACCCGGGTCCCTGGCGCTGTGAGGCAGCAGTGCTAACCACCGTGCCACCCTGTGCTGTTACAGCTTAAGTAGTGCTGCTCCCATTTCTTTCACCTGCAAATATTTCCTCAGTTCCCATTTGAAAGTTACTTCTGAATCTGCATCTACCGCCAATCAGGCAACACATTTCAGATCTCAACAATTCACTCAGTTAGACAAAGTTTTTCATATTTTCTTAGATATTTTGCCAATTTTCTGTCCCTGGTGACTATCCCTCCTGCAGTTTTGTTTTTAAGTTTGTTTATTATTATCGCGAGTAGGTTTAGATTAATACTGCAATGAAGTTACTCTGAAAATCCACTAGTCGTCACACTCCGGCGCCTGTTCGGGTACACCGAGAGGGAGAATTTAGCACGGCCAATGCATCTAACCAGCACGTATTTCGGACTGTGGGAGGAAACCGGGAGCACCCGGAGGAAACCCACACAGACAAGGGGAGAATGTGCAGACTCCACATGGACACTGATCCAAGTGGGGAATCAAACCCTGGGTCCCTGGTGCTGTGAGGCAGCAGTGCTCGCCACCGTGTCACCCACAGTTTCTCCTTCTTGGAACAAATTAGGGTAGTGGAAATCTATATCTCTTATTATTTGTGAATATATGCGTGATAGAATTAAAGTAAGTAGATAGAGAACTAGATTATAGATCAGCGGTGATCTAACAGACTGACAGGACAGGCTGGAGAAACTGGTCTCCTTTGTGTCTAATGCCATGTTTATTCTTACATTTCCTCTTTTCTTCCTTTTTGTTTTTATTTTACACCCTCCTCCATTCAATCTTCATTACGGTACCACCTTTACCCAGCCAGGTTTGGAGTTTGACCCCACAGCTTCTGATTTAATGGGACTGGCACAGTCAGTAGTCTCACAACACCACAACTTGATGACTCACCTGATGAAGGGGCAGTGCTCCGAAAGCTCGTGCTACCAAATAAACCTGTTGGACTTTAACCTGGTGTTGTGAGACTTCTTACTCTGTCTATCCCAGTCCAACGCTGGCATCTCCATATTATTGGGACTGGGTTTGGGAGGGGCAGGGTGGACTCGAGGCATTTGGCTTGTCAGACTGAAGTTGGAAGTTTAAAGCTTATTTATTTTTTAGTGTCACAAGTAAGCTTACGTTAACACTGCAATGAAGTAACTGTGAAAAGAAATCTCCCAAATTCTACATTTCTCTCAACATCAAAGGTAGGGCGCTTCTTCACACAGAGTGGTGGGAGTGTAGAATGAGCTGCTGGATAAAGTGGTAAATGTGGGGTCACTTTTAACATTTAAGAAAAACTTGGACGGGTTAAAGAACAAAGAACAACACAGCACAGGAAACAGGCCCTTTGGCCCAACGAGCCCGCGCTGCCATTTTAACATTGAGTGCCCTCCTCTACCCATGACCTTTGTCTATGCCTATTGGGGTACATGGATGAGAGGGGTGTGGAGGGATATGGTCCAAGTGCAGGTCAGTGGGACTAGGCAGAAAAATGGTTTGGCACAGACAAGAAGGGCCAAAAGGCCTGTTTCTGAGCTGTAATTTTCTATTCGTTTAGCTCTTACATTTCAGGAACATTGGGTGGGATTTTCCAGGTGTTCCTGCCGGCAGGACCTTCTAGTCCTGCTGATGGTGAACCACTGCCGTGGGGTCTATGGCAGCGGGGAGGGGACAAACAACAGCGGCGGGACAGGAAGATCCTGTTACCACCCAATGGCTTGCTGTCTCCGCCACCAAAAAACACAATGTGGTGGGTGGGTGGTGTGTCAGGGGTGGGGGCGAATGTCAAGGAGGGGGGGGGGAGTCAGGGTGAGGGATGGGTTGGTTGGATGAAACGCTGGCATTAATTTGTGAAGATTGTGTAACTATCACAGTTACGTAAAGTACAAGGTGAATCCACTTTCAATAATCGGTGCTGCTTGCACGGAGATTTCACCCCGTTCGTTTGCTACCAAACAGCATCTTCCTCCTCATGTGTTGGCTCCTGTTTCAAATAATAAATGGGATGAGTCTGATTTAAAGTTTCTCCGCTCGGTGCCCAGGCTGGGCATTAATTCTGTTCAACCATCCATGGTGCATTACCCAGCTGGCAAGAGGACGTTCCAGAACTGAGATCAGCAACCAACTGGCCGCATTGCTGGAGATTAGCCCTCCAGCCAACGGGAAGCTCGGCCAACTCCGTGGACCATGATGCTGGCACGGATACCACCAGCTCCCGCCCCGCCGCTCTCTGTGGTGTCTCTCCCGGCCCGAGGGGCAGCCAACTACCTTCTGCCCTCACCTGAAGCCAAGAAGATTTATACCCAGTGCTTGACCTACATGGGGTTAGCATCTATATCCGTGCAAGAAATCTTATTGATGGACTGGAAAGGTCAAAGAGAACAGTGGGCAGAGCGTTGTGCTGAAAAACTGATCGTTTCCAAGCCAGTGATTGACTGTGTATCGCACGTAGCTTAAAGGGATTGCTATTAGTATTCAGTGCAACACCTAAAACAAATCACAAACAAAACTCGACAGATCTAGCAAACGGAAATACCATTATCTGATCTCCCCCATTTAATTGCAGCTTCTTATAGACTCTGGAGGTTTTGCTATAACTGTTACATTTAATTTAGTTTGATTTGATTTATTATTGTCACATGTATTAGTACACAGTGAAAAGTATTGTCTCTTGCGTGCTATACAGACAAAGCATAGAGAAGGAAAGGAGAGAGTGCAGAATGTAGTGTTACAGTCACAACTAGGGTGTAGAGAAAGATCAACTTAGGTCCATTCAAAAGTCTGACGGCAGCAGGGAAGAAGCTGTTCTTGAGTGAGTCGGTACGCGACCTCAGATTTTTGTATCTTTTTCTCGAAGGAAGAAGGTGGAAGAGAGAATGTCCGGGGTGCGTGGGGGCCTTTAATTATATTGGCTGCTTTTCCGAGGCAGCGGGAAGTGTAGACGGAGTCAATGGGATGGGAGGCTGGTTTTGCGTGATGGACTGGGCTATGTTCATGACCCTTTGTAGTTCCTTACGGTCATTATCCAGTGTTTGTGGAGGATCCAGGGCCATTACTGTGCAGTGCTCTGGAATGTTTCTGACTTATCCCACTATCCAAGACTCTCCATTTACACTAAGGCTGGAATTTTATCTCCTCGCCTGCCATAGGATTCGGAGTGAGCAGCCAACAGAAAGGCCAATGACCTCGGGGTGGGATTTTACATTTCAGGATGAGGGAGACTGGAAAATCCCTTTCCAAAAATCTCCGTTTCCCCCTCTGCTTGGTGACCTGCCATTGGCTCCAGGCTGAGCAATAGCTTCATTTTTGCTTTCTTATCCTTGGCAATAATCTTCCAATCCTCTGTGAGTACAGGAGTGCTGGACAGTTGCAAATGCTGCTTCCATGTTTGAGAAAGGGTGCAAAGATACGCGAGCAAAAAAATCTGTTTAACCCAGGCAGCTTTTTAAACAATAATTTTGGACAATATTAACAGTCACTAAGGCAAGTGTAGATTAGTTAAAGAAAGCTAGCACGGAATCCCGACAGTGCGGAAGAGGCCATTTGGCCCATCAAGCAGGCACCTACTGTTTGACAGAGCACCTTATCCAGGCCCAATCCACCTACCCTGACATCTTTCCGAATGTGGGAGGAATCCGGAGGAAATGCACTCGGACGCAGGGAGAACGTGCAAACTCCACACAGTCACAGAAGACTCCTTCATGTCCAGAGATGTGTAGGTTCGGGTGTTTATGTGTGGGGTTACGGGGACAGGGCCTGGGTCAGATATTTTGTCAAAGGGCTTCCTGCAAGCTCTCTCAGCCATGGGCTGCCAAATCTTCAGAAGCTTGTTCAGTCCCTCCGCTGTGACTCAGCCATCGCTTGGAGCCTGCCGCTCGTGGGGAGGATCTCCAGCCCCAGGCTTTCACTGCAGACACCACCTTTGCCATGTTGGCCTGGGAAGCACGCAAGACAGGCAATAAGTAGCCCACCTGAAAGCTGTGCAACTCCTCCCAGTTGCCTCACAGTGTGTCCATCAGCCCCTCCTGCATTCCCTGGCTCTGTTGCTGTATCATAGAAACCCAATAGTACAGAAGGAGGCCATTTGGCCCATTGAATCTGCACCGCCACCCAGGCCCTCCCCCGTACCCACCACAACCCCTCAAACCTATACATCTCAGGACACCAAGGGGCAGTTTTATCATAACCAGTCAACCTAATCCATACATCTTTGGACTGTGGGAGGAAACCGGAGCACCCAGAGGAAACCCACGTAGACATGAGGAGAATGTGCAAACTCCATACAGACAGTGACCCGAGCCGGGAATCGAACCCAGGAGCTGTGAAACAGCACTGCTAACCACTGTGCTACCGTGCCACCCAGATATCTACAACAGCTGAGGAAGAAATGTTCTCAGAGGCCCAGCATGTAGCCTGGGGCCACTGAGTCCTCGCCTCCAGCAGGCCCCTGCGTGCCAGAGGCCTCAGATGTTCCCTCCTCCACCTGATACATCAGCAGTTGTGTCTTGCTCACCAGAGAGTGACCCAGGAGCCTCACCACTAACTGGATCTACCGATGGGTCAGTATCTGGGATGGTGAGGCACCGCACTTACGCAAGGATATTTTGGCCTTGGAGGGAGCACAGAGGAGGTTCACTAGGCTGATTCCGGAGTTGAGGGGGTTGAGCTACGAGGAGAGGCTGAATAAACTAGGCTTGTACTCGTTAGAGTTTAGAAGAATGAGGGGAGATCTCATTGAGACGTATAAGATGTTGAATGGGATGGATAGGATAGAGGTGGAGAGGCTCTTCCCGCTCAGAAAGGACAGTAGGACTAGGGGGCACAGCCTCAGGATAAAGGGGGGGGCAGTTTAGAACTGAGTTGAGGAGGAACTTCTTCACTCAAAGGGTGGTGAATCTCTGGAATTCTCTGCCCGTTGAAGTGGTGGAGGCTGCCTCGCTCAATATTTTTAAGACGTGGGTTGATAGGTTTTTGATAGACAAGGGAATTAAGGGTTATGGGAGAGGGCGGGAAAGTGGAACTGATCCACGACAGATCAGCCATGATCTTATTGAATGGCGGGGCAGGCTCGAGGAGCTAGATGGCCTACTCCTGCTCCTATTTCTTACGTTCTGGTGCCACCCTTGGAACTCCCTTCATCTGCTTCCTCCGATTAGTGTCCCGGCTGTTGGCCAGGATGAGTGGGAGCAGTAATGGTGGCCGTGATGTCAGATGGCCCTGGCTGGTTGGGATCCCTTTCTCTCTGCCGCTCTGCCCCTCGGCCCGCTGCTCTCCCCCTCCCTCTATCTTTCTGTTTCCCCCCTTCTATTTTGAAAGGATCCAATCAGAGATTGTAACAGTGAAGCTGAAGGGATTGAGTGATATTGTTTAAACCCTGGGACTTTGTACAGAAAAAATATCACTTGGTAACCTGCGATCGGCAGTAAAGATTTGTGATTAATTCAGCAGGTTGTTTGTCTGGAGTCTGTTTCACACCAGTTAGGTCACACTGATAACAGCCCATTTCAACTTGATACCTGTCTCCTGCCCACTCTGCTGTCCCTGAGTTAGATACCTGAGCACAGAATCTGGTGCCACACTGAGGGGGTGCTGCACTGCCACTGGCCTGACCTCTCGAAAAGACATTAAACCTAGGCTGTGTTTGTCTCATTGATTCCATGGCACTCATTTTAAATAACAGCAGGAGGTTTCTTCCATCAATATTCCTCCCTCCATCAACGTCACGATGGGTGGCACGGTAGCACAGTGGGTTAGCACTGCTGCTTCACAGCTCCAGGATCCTGGGTTCGATTCCCGGCTCAGGTCACTGTCTGTGTGGAGTTTGCACATTCTCTCGTGTCTGCGTGGGTTTCCTCTGGGTGCTCCAGTTTCCTCCCACACTCCAAAGATGTGCGGGTTAGGTTGATTGGCTAAGAAATTGCCCCTTAGTGTCCAGGGATGCGTAGGTTAGAGGGATTAGTGGGTATAATATGTAGGGATATGGGGGTAGGGCCTGGGTGGGATTGTGTTTGAAGGGCCTCTCTCTGTACTGTAGGGTTCTATGGTGAGGGTAGAGTTTCTGTTTTGGGGATAATCATTGCCAGACACACACACACTGCTCAACATTGTGGGAGGTTTATAATAGTCTCTATTTTAAAATCATTTTCTACTTAACTCATTGCATTTGCTAATCTGCCATGGTTTCGAGCAATCGAACATCATGTATTTTTTAAAAATGTCCATTTAAAAATATTCAAAAAACAAAGAACAAAGTAAATTACAGCACAGGAACAAGCTCTTTAGCTCTCCAAATGTGCACCAACCATGCTGCCCAATTGAACTAAAACCCCCTACCCTTCTGGGGACTGTATCCCTCCTATTCCCATCCTATTCATGTATTTGTCAAGATGCCCCTTAAAAATTACTACTGTATCCACTTCCACTCCCTCTCCCCAGCAACAAGTTCCAAGCACCCACTACTCCCTGT
This sequence comes from Carcharhinus amblyrhynchos, assembly GCF_965287045.1. Taxonomy (NCBI): domain Eukaryota; kingdom Metazoa; phylum Chordata; class Chondrichthyes; order Carcharhiniformes; family Carcharhinidae; genus Carcharhinus; species Carcharhinus amblyrhynchos. Next base: position 5,058,928 of record NC_137355.1, read on the forward strand.
GTAAAAAAAATCTGCCTCGTACATCTCCTTTAAACCTTGCCCCTTGTACCTTAAACCTGTGCCCCCCTAGTAATTGACTGTTCCACCCTGGGGAAAAAGCTTCTGACTATCCACTCTGTCCATGCCCCTCATAATCTTGTAGACTTCTATCAGGTCTCCCCTCAACCTTCGTCGTTCCACTGAGAACAAACTAAGTTTCTCCAACCTCTCCTCATAGCTAATACCCTCTATACCAGGCAACATCCTGGTCAATCTTTCCTGTACCCTCTCCAAAGCCTCCACATCCTTCTGGTAGTGTGGCGACCAGAATTGAACACTATATTCCAAGTGCGACCTCACTAAGGTTCTATAAAGCTGCAACATGATTTGCCAATTTTTAAACTCAATACCCTGGCCGATGAAGACAAGCATGCCGTATGCCTTCTTGACTACCTTCTCCACCTGCATGGCCACTTTCAGTGACCTGTGTACCTGTACGCCCAGATCCCTCTGCCTATCGATACTCTGCAGGGTTGTGCATTTACTGTATTTGTGTTAGACCTTCCAAAATGCATTATCCTACATTTGTCAAGATTAAACTCCATCTGCCATCTCTCCATCCAAGTCTCCAACTGATCTATATCCTGCTGTATCCTCTGTATTCCTTCATATATTTAAGAATAGTAATTAGGCACAATTATATAACTGAAAGTATGTTTGTTACACAAAAATAAATGATTTAAATCGGAGTCATTGGTCCCACCACCTGTGAGTAACCTGATTTGATATGATATAGTGGAAATGGCTTTAAAAGTCTAGATAGAATCACTTGCGAGTTACACTGGAGCACAACAGTCAACTTCCTAGTAAATGACAGGACAACAGAATTATAGATTTTACAGGGTGGTGGGACTAACGTATGAAGAGAGATTGATGAAGTTAGGATTGTTTTCACTGGAGTTCAGATGAATTTGGAGGGGGGGGGATCTCATAGAGACTTATAAAACCCTAACTGGACTAGACAGGATAGATGCAGGGAGGATGTTCCCGATGGTGAGGGGGAGTCCAGAACCGGGGGGGGGGTCACAGTCTGAGGATTCAGGGTAGAACATTATTGACGGAGGTGAGGAGACATTTCTTCGATCAAAGAGCCTGTGGAATTCATTCCCACAGGAAGTGGTTGATGCCAAAACATTGAATGTAGGCGGCTGGATATAGCACTGGGGGTGAATGGGGTCAAAGGTTGTGGGGAGAAAGCAGGCTTAGGCTATTGAGTTGGACAATCAGCCATGATCGCAATGAATGGCAGAGCAGGCTCGAAGGACCAAATGGCCTCCTCCTGCTCCTATCTTCTATGTTTCGATGCTAACTACTTGTTAGTTACACTGGTACGCTATAGTCAACTTCTTGGCAAATTAATAGTTTATTTATTAATGTCACAAGTCGGCCTACATTAACGCTGCAATGAAGTTGCTGTACAAATCTCCTAGTCGCCACATTCCAGTGTCTATTCAGCTACACTGAGGGAGAATTTAGCATGGCCCATGCACGTAACCAGCACATCTTTCAGACTGTGGAAGGAAACTGGAGCACCCGGAGGAAACCCACACAGACACTGGGAGGACATGCAGACTCTGCACAGACAGTAACCCCAAGCCAGGAATCGAACCCGGTACCTGGCGCCGTGAAGCAGCAGTGAAAACTACATTGCTGCCCTTATTACTAAATTATAGAACTACTTGCTAGTTACACTGGTGCTCAACAGTCAACTTCTTGGCAAGTTATGGAATTACTTGCTGGTTACACTGACGCGTATTAATCAACTTCTTGGTAAGTGATAAAGAATTACATTTCAAAGCTTCCGCAATGTGCCCTTGTCCCCCACAAAATTCCAGTTTACTTTTTGGCACTTTCCCAAAGGCCCGCAAAGCAGTGCACGCAATCGCGCGGTGACCAATTTTCCACCAAAATTCTGGGATCTTTGGTGTCTATTTGGTCGATTCCGGACAAACAGCAGAGCTCAAATGGATGAAAAATCCAGGTCACGATCTGGCCATCTATCACGTTGCAGTTTGTAAAACATTGCCGAATGGAAGTGAGCTGCTCGCTGTCCTACATTACTCCATTTTCCGGGAACCTAATTGGCTGTTAAGTGCTTTGGGGGAGGGCCTGTGAAAGAACGTTACAGAAATAATGTCTTTACTCGTGACAGCGAGTGTGATGTCTCTGTCACTCAAGTGTTAGACGGGATGAATAGCTGACGTGCGCGTGTTGCTCCTGTACCAGGTACAGCAGTGGCCGCAGAGTGGAGTCCATCTCCATTAACCTGACACCGCAGCCCAGCGGGTTTCACTGTTCCACCGAGTGTGGCCCTGTGAATTTCACACGATTGTTACCAACCTGCTGCCGAGTTTGACAAATTACAGCCTCACCTCCCACTGCTGTGTTTGAAGATGGAATTGTTAGAAGATGCCAAAAAAGTCTGGATGATTTACTGAGGGTGTTCATCTTCTCATCACTGAATAGATTCCTTCAGCAAAACTGGGCAGCCTGAAAATGTCTATTTCTGGGTCTTTCCTTCACTTAATATTTCATCTCATTTTTTTTTGTGGCGTTTTTAAAGACAGTTTTGCCAGAACGTGAGAGATTTAATCTGTGTACTAATTGCAATGGTCAAATCTTTAACGACCATGTTGCTAATATTCAGTTTATTACCCTGTTGTGATTGGGTTACATTAACCAGTTGTTCCCCAGTGTTTAAATCTTTTGTCCCCTCCTCCTCCACCGATACCACTGTGAAGAGAGTATTATCCTCGGGGATTTACTATCGAATGTTGCAGACGGACAGGGCACCCTATAAATAGAGCCTAAATCTTCTCAAACTGGCTTATGGATGGGGCCAATAGTTACATTACCCCAGCGTCCCACTGGGCCCCAGTGTCATGGGACGTGACTCTGAGCCAGATTATAAATCAAGCCTGCCAGCTCCACAGAGCAGACATATATTGGTGTAAAGAAACAGCCCCCATCCCAGTCCCCACTCCTACCTCACCAACAGACTCTACCCCCAATCTTAGCCCCCACTCCCCACTCTCAGATCCCTCCAAACACCCCTGCAATTATCCATTGCCTGCAGCTCCCTCCAGCATGCCCCTCCTGCCCCCAGTCCCAATCCTAGCCCCCAGCACCAGCCCATCCTCACCCCCAGGTGTCAACCCTAGCCCCCATCCTTAGTCCTATCCCCCCTTTGAGTGGCACAGTGGTTAGCACTGCTGCCTCAGTGTCAGGGACCCGGTTCGATTCCCAGTTTGGGTCACTGTCTGTGCGGAGTCTGCACATTGTCCCTGTGTCTGCATGGGTTTCCTCCAGGTGCTCCGGTTTCCTCCCACAGTTCAAAGATGTGCAGATTAGGTGGATTGGTCATGCTAAGAAATTGCCCCTTAGTGTCCAAAGACATGCAGGTTAGGTTGATTAGCAATGCTCAATGCCCACAGTTACGAAGATAGGCAGGGGAGAGGGCCAGGGTAAGATGCTTTGTCCGGGAGTCAGTGCATACTCCAGGGACTGAATACCTCCTTCTGCGCTGTATGGATTCTGTGATTCCCCAAACCGTATCCCCAGCCCCCGCCCTCTGCCTCATCCCCATTCTCCCAGACCTTACCCCAACCTCAGCCTCCACACCAAGATCTTATCCCCAGATCCCACCCCCACACCTAACCCCCAGCTCATCCTTAAATCTAGCAGCTGCATTGCTGCACACTCTCTCACACACTCTCTCTCTCTTGCTCTCATCTCTCTTTCTCTCACTCACTCACTCACTCACTCACTCACTCACTCACTCACTCACTCACTCACTCACATACTCACACACTCACATACTCACACACTCACTCACACACACACACACACGTGTGCTCACACACAGGCATGATGTGGAGATGCTGGTGTTGGACTGGGGTGGACACAGTAAGAAGTCTCACAGCACCAGGTTAAAGTCCAACAGGTTTATTTGGAATCACGAGCTTTTGAAGCGTTGCCCCTTCATCAGTTGAGTGGAGAGGTGGATACACAAACATGAAATATATAGACACAAAGATACAATTGCAAGATAATGGTTGGAATGCAAGTCTTAACAGGTAATCAAGTCTTTACAGATACAGACAATGTGAGTGGAGAGAGGGTTAAGCACAGGTTAAAGAGATGTGTATTGTCTCCAGACAGGACAGTTAGTGAGATTTTGCAAGTCCAGGCAGTATCGTGGGGGTTACAGATAGTGTGACTTGAACCCAGGGTGCTGGTTGAAGCTGTCCTCGTGTCTGGAACTTGGCTATCAGTTTCTGCCCAGCGATTCTGCGCTGTCGTGTGTCATGATTATTTTGCAATTGTGTTTTTGTCTATATGTGCTGTGTTTGTGAAACCTACTTCGCTACTCACCTGATGAAGGAGCAGCACTCCGAAAGCTCGTGATTCCCAATAAACCTGTTGAACTTTAACCTGGTGTTGTGAGACGTCTTAATGTTCTCTAAGACAGTCCTTAAAGCTCTATTGGTTAAACTGCAGCCTGGCGATTCCAATATATTTTCTCAGGCTGACTACCCCTTTAAGGGCAACACAGCACAACAAGGTCAGCTGGCCAGTTGGGACTCAGAGTGGATAGTGACCCCAGGGAGTGGAGTGCTCTTACGTAGGGCGATATACAGGGTGAAAGCTATAGGCTGCTGAAAAACTCTTATTAGTAAATACCTATTGCATTCACTAATGGAGTCTCTGTGCATTTTTACAGTGAGCCATGCTTAGAAAAGGTATTTTGTACTATGCACTGATCACATAAACCCGTGACTGGCTCACAGAGTCAGAGAGATTTACAGCATGGAAACAGGCCCTTTGGCCCAACTTATCCGCACCACCCCTTTTTTTTAAACCCCTAAGCTAATCCCAATTGTTCGCATTTGGGCCCATATCCCCCCTAGGTCCATCTTACCCATGTAACTGTCTAAATGCTTTTTAAAAGAAAAATTGTACCTGCATCTACTACTACCTCTGGCAGCTTGTTCCAGACACTCATCTCCCTCTGTGTGGAAAAATTGCCCCTCTGGAGACTTTTGTATCTCTCCCCTCTCACCTTAAACCTGTGCCCTCTAGTTTTCAACTCCCCAACTTTGGGAAGAGATATTGACTGTCTAGCTGATCTGTGCCCCTCATTATTTTATAGACCTCTACAAGATCACCCCTCAGCCTTTTGCGTTCCAAAGAAAAAAGTCCCAGTCTATTCAGCCTCTCCTTATAATTCAATCCATCAAGTCCTGGTAGCATCCTAGTAAATCTTTTCTGCACTCTTTCTAGTTTAATAATATCCTTTCTATAATAGGGTGACCGGAATTGCACACTGTGTTCCAAGTGTGGCCTTACCAATGTCTTGTACAACTTCAACAAGACATCCCAACTCCTGTATTCAATGTCCTGACTGATGAAACCAAGCATACCGAATGCCGCCTTCACCGTTCTGTCCATCTGTGACTCCACTTTCAAGGAGCTGTGAACCTGTACCCCTAGATCTATTTGTTTTTTAACTCTCCCCAACATCCTACCATTAACTGAGTAAGTCCTGCCCTGGTTCAATCTACCAAAATGCATCACCTCACATTTGTCTAAATTAAACTCCATCTGCCAATCGTCAGCCCACTGGCCCAATTGATCAAGATCCCATTGCAATCAGAGATAACTTTCTTCATTGTCCACTATGCCACCAATCTTGATATCTTCTGCAAACTTACTAACCATGCCTCCTATATTGTCATCCAAATCATTAATATAAATGACAAATAACAGTGAACCCAGCACCAATCCCTGAGGCATACTGCTGGTCACAGGCCTCCAGATTGAAAAACAACCCTCTACAACCACCCCCTGGCTCCTGGCAAGAAGCCAATTTTGTATCCATTTAGATACCTCACCCTGATCCCATGAGATTTAACTTTATGCAACAACCTACCAAAGGTCTTGCTAAAGTCCATGTAGACAACGTCAATCGCACTGCCCTCATCTACCTTTTTTGTTACCCCTTCAAAAAACTCAATCAGATTTGTGAGACATGATTTTCCGCTCACAAAGCCATGCTGACTGTCCCTAATCAGTCCTTGCATCTCTAAATGCCTGTTCTTTCCATTCATCTCTCTCTCTCTCCCTCGTGCATTCTTCCCTATCTATCACTCCCCAAAATGTCTCTGTCTCTGGCTCCATATTTCTTTGTGACAGAAGCAGAAGAATATCTTGGAGGCTGGTTTCTCGCTAGGCAAGAACTCAACTGAATGTGAACTTGAACAGGAACAGGACCACTCTAAAAACCAAAATATATTTCTGCTTTCGTTATTGGAAGTGCTTTTGCATACTGTCTCCATCTAGAAAAACAATCCTTGCAGCTGCTGCTTTGGGAAGCTGTTGTTTGCCTGCGTTGTGTACCCTTCGGGAATGCAGTCAACTTTTAGCTAACCCATCATGCCTTCCGATTCTACATGTAGTCAAGCTAGCTACAATCATTCAGACTAGCAGTTAGTTGACCCCTACAGTCTAGTATTTAAATATAGTTGTGCATCGGCAGATGAAGTCTTTGCATAGACTGAAACAGAGTTAAGCGTACAAGTTGGTACTGCGGCGTGAATGATTAACTGTGCCTGCCCTCCGTCACAGTATCGTGCATAGGTTTTCCGGCTGCCTGAGGTAGCTGATGACTCCAAGGGTACATTGCTGGACCAGGGAGGAACATCCTGCCAATGATATTCTTAAGCGTTTGCCGCATTTGGAGTATTGAGTGCAGTTCTGGTCACCACACTATCAGAAGGATGTGGAAGCTTTGGCGAGACTGCAACAAAGGTTCACCAGGATGTTCCCTGGCCTCGAGGGTGTTGGCTATGAGGAGAGGTTGAAGAAAGGATATTGAGTTTGACGCTCAGCTGCATTGTTATGGCCTGTGCAAAGCCAGTCAACATACACATAGGAAGACTCTCAGAGATGAGAGTCAAAACAGAACAAAGAGCGAAAGGACAGCGAGCGAGGCAGATACATGGTGGGAAGTATATTGTGTCAAGGAATAATTGACTGCGCTTTTAGTTCAAAGTAGCCCTTTGTTCTCTATGTGAACAATCTGACAGTCCTTTCTGTAATGTACTGTGGAAGATTGTGTTTGTCTCCAACACAGAAGTCTACAGGTCCCCACTGGCAAGTGAAATAGTGTGCAGAATCCTGTATCCCTGCATCAGTGTCAGGTGATCAGTGTTAGGGTCAGCACTCTTTCTATATACATCAAGACTTGGATTCTAACATTTAATGTAAATTGGTTAAAGTTCTGTCTAATAATCTTTATAAATAACAAATTTGCATTCACACCATATCCTCAGCAGAGTAAAACATTCCACAGGAGCGATTATAAAACAGAATTTGACACCAAGCTTCATAAGGTGATATCAGGATAAGTGACCCATAGCTCGGTCAAAGAGGTAACATTTAAATAGTTTCTGAAAGGGGAAAGAAGTGCAAAGATATGGAGAGGTTTAGGAAGGGGATTTCATAGCTTTGGGTCATAGAATCATAGAACCCTACAGTGCAGAAAGAGGCCCTTCGGCCCATCAAGTCTGCACCAAACACAATCCCACCCAGGCCCTACCCCCCCTATCCCTACATATTATACCCACTAATCCCTCTAACCTACACATCCCTGGACACTAAGGGGCAATTTCTTAGCATGGCCAATCAACCTAACCTGCACATCTTTGGACTGTGGGAGGAAACCGGAGTACCCGGAGGAAACCCATGCAGACACGAGGAGAATGTGCAAACTCCACACAGACAGTGACCCGAGCTGGGAATTGAACCCAGGACCCTGGAGCTGTGAAGCAGCAGTGCTAACCCACTGTGCTACTGTGCCACCTGTGCTACTGGGTCTCAGCAGGTTGAAGGTATGGCAGTCATTGATAGAGTGATTAAATTGGAAAATGCTCAGGAGGACAGGATTGGTGGAGAGGATAAGCCTTGGAGGATTGCGGGGCTGGAGGAGATGACAGAGTTTGGGAGGGACGAGGTCAGGTGGATTGGAGAACAAGAATAAAGATGTTAAAATTGAGGCTGGATGGGGAGCCAGTGAGGACAGTGACTGATGGGTGGATGGAACTTGGTGCAAGTTAGGACACAGGCCGCAGGGATGTGGATGGGCTCAGGTTTCTGAAATGTGGAAAATGGTAAACTGGTCAGGAAAGAATTGGGATGGGCTGAGACAGGGGCTGAGTCAGCCAAGGATACTGAAATAAAGTTAACAGTCTTTGTGATGGAACAGATATATAATCAGAAGCTCAGCTCAGAGTCAGATACAACAACGAGTTTGCAAACAGTCTGACTGAGATTTAGGTTGTTGTCAAGGGGAGGGATGGAGTCCGTAACTAGTGTCCTTCTTTCAATGGCACTTAGCTCCCAACCAGGGGGCCTGGCATTAGGGAGAGGGTCACCCCAGGGTGCCACACACCCTGTCCTTGCATCTGATCCCTTGATTGCTGGCAACCTCCTCTCATGAAACATTCAAGGATATGGGGCAAATGCAGGAAAATGGGCTTAATAAAATTTACTGATAGTTATTGGCAGTTCAGACGATGGGCCGAAGGGCCTTTTCTGTGTTATATGACTTGATAATTCTATGAACTATGACCCCAATCCTACCTGTGGCTGGGTTCCTTGATGCTCCTAGCTATGGGTCACCTATCCTGATATCACCTTCTGAAACTAGGTGTCAAATTCTGTTTTATTATCGTTCCTATGGAATGTTTTACCCTGTTGAGGATATGATATGAGTGAAAATTTGTTATTTATAAAGATTATTAGACCAATTTTACCCAATTTAAATTTAACCAATTTACGTTAAATGTTAGAATCCAAGTCATTGATGTATATAGAAATAGTGCTGACCCTAACACTGATTGCCTGACACTATTGCAGGGATATCTGGCAGGTATATTATTGACAGTAGCTACCAACCCTGGTGTTGCCAGTGGGTAATGGAGAAAGGCTGGATGCTCCTGGGAACGGGGTGTGATTTTTGCACTGGGGTCCTAAGTCTTGAGAAAGGCCTGACACCTACCACTCAATCAGTTGGGCCTCACCCCCTGTTGTGACATGGGTCTCCCCTCCAGCTCCCCAACAGTAAACCAGCTCACCGACTGAGTGAAGAAGCTGTCTTTTTGGAAAAGAGGCGTTTTCACAGGGATGTTCACAGTTATGAACAGTTTTGATAGAGTAGATCAGGAGGAAATGTGAGACCCGGTTCAGTAAACAGAGGAGCCAGATTCAGGGCGAAAAGCCAAACAAGCTGCAGTGGAATGAGGGAAAGGAGTTAACCCAGAGGGTGGGTTTACCGGCCACAATTGCCCCAAGGTCAATGGCCCTTTGTATGTTCCGCCTCCGCCCGCTATGATCTCCGTGGGGGGAGACGGGATGGGGAAAATTCCGCCCAAAGACTTGTGATCTGGAGTGCACTGATGGAAAGGGTGGTGGAGGCGGATTCAACAGCAACTTTCGAAAGAAATTTCCTCAAAATGAAAAATTACATAAGAACATAAGAAATAGGAGCAGGAGTAGGCCATCTAGCCCTTCGAGCCTGCCCCGCCATTCAATAAGATCATGGCTGATCTGAAGTGGATCAGTTAAACTTTCCCGCTTTCTCCCCATAACCCTTAATTCCCCTGTCTATCAGAAACCTATCTACCTGTGACTTAAATATATTTAGCGAGGCAGCCTCCACCACTTCAACGGGCAGAGAATTCCAGAAATTCACCACCCTTTGAGTGAAGAAGTTCCTCCTCATCTCCGATCTAAACTGCACCCCCCCCCTCCCCTTATCTTGAGGCTGTGCCCTCTAGTCCTCATACAGGGAAAGATCAGAAGAGCGCAGTTACTTGGATAAACCTTTGAAAGAGGCGTCACAGGCATGTGGGGCTGAATGGCCTCTTGCTGTGCTGTCCAATTTGATGATTGTCTATCAGTCCAGGAGGGTGCAGTGGAAGTGAAGGAGATTGCCCAGAGACTGTAGGTTGGGTTAAACACAAGTGACAATTAATACTTCAGCATTGCAATAGAGTGCTGCTCCTGTCCCTGAGTTACCGCTTTCTGCAGGCGGAACGTTCTATCAGTCAGGGCTAATCCTCCGATCCAGCTCGATGACATTGAAGTAATGTTGTTCATTGGCGAAGGTTTGCTGCTTTGACAGTCGAGGTTCTGGCTCATTCACACCGACAGAATCAAACCTCCTCACTGCTGAAACAACACCGCCAGCTTCCATTGGCCCCGAGCTTTAACTTTCATGTTTAAGCCTGAGTTTATTTATTCGTGTCACAAGTCAGCTTACATTAACACTGCAATGAAGTTGCTGTGAAATTCCCCGAGTGGGCGGCACGGTAGCACAGTGGGTTAGCACTGCTGCTTCACCGCTCCAGGGTCCTGGGTTCGATTCCGGCTCGGGTCACCGTCTGTGTGGAGTTTGCACATTCTCCTCGTGTCTGTGTGGGTTTCCTCCGGGTGCTCTGGTTTCCTCCCACAGTCCAAAGATGTGTGGGTTAGGTTGATTGGCCATGCTAAAATTGCCCCTTAGTATCGTGAGATGTGTAGGTTAGTGGGTATAATATGTAGGGATGTGGGGGTAGGGCCTGGGTAGGATTGTGTTCGGTGCAGACTCGATGGGCCGAAGGGCCCCTTTCTGCACTGTAGGGGTTCTATGGTTCTATTCTATGATTCTGTGTCAGAATAATGTGAGAATGGAGGTCCTCCACACCAGACTTCTTGGCACTGCAATCTCTTAGCCGGGAGGTGTGTGTGCTGGTACGGTATGGGTGGAGCCTAAATATGTTGGTGGAGTCAGCTTCCGAGCACTCGGGCACCACTGTGTAGGTGCCAAATTTGCCAGTAAACCGAAAGACCTGCTCCCACACCCCTCAACAAATATCGCATCCCTCCCACTTCATCGACAACATTGTTACCCCGCACACCCCCCACACTGTTGCTGACATTGGGGCATCAAGATTCTCCTGATGAGTCCCTCGGTGAACCCCCGTCATGACCTTCTGCATGACCCCTCCCCCTGTGCAATCCACCCCCCCCCCCCCCCCAACCCGATGCATAGCACCACCCCCTCCCCAATCATAGTTCCAACCCCCACTCCAGCATCACCCCACTTAGGTCCCACCCCTACTGGCAATTAGGGATGGGCAATAAAAGTCGGGCTCAGCCAGTGACACCCACATCCCCTGAATTTAATAAAATCAGGATAGATCGAGCAGACAAATCAATTTTTAGAATGAGTTCTCGTTCATTATTCATTTTGGTAGGACAAACTTGAATGCGGATTACAGGGTCAATGGCAGGGTTCTGAGGAATGTGGAGGAACAGAGAGATCTTGGGGTTCATTTCCACAGATCTCTGAAGGTTGCCACTCAAGTGGATAGAACCATGAAGAAGGCTCATAGTGTGTTAGCGTTTATTAACAGGGGGTTTGAGTTTAAGAGCCGTGGGGTTATGCTGCAACTATACCAGACCTTGGTGAGACCACGTTTGGAATATTGTGTGCAGTTCTGGTCCCTCACTATAAGAAGGATGTGGAAGTATTGGAGAGAGTGCAGAGGAGATTTACCAGGATGCTGCCTGGTTTGGAGGGTAGGTCTCATGAGGAAAGGTTGAGGGAGCTGGGGCTTTTCTCTTTGGAGCGGAGGAGGCTGAGAGGCGATTTAATAGAGGTTTATAAGATGATGAGGGGGATTGATAGTCTCTGCACGTCCACTCTATTTCCTCAGGTGGATGTAGCTGTTACTAGGGGACATAACTATAAGGTTCATGGTGGGAGATATAGGAGGGATGTCCGAGGTAGATTCTTTACTCAGAGAGTGGTTGGGGTGTGGAATACACTGCCTGCTGTGATAGTGGAGTCGGACACTTTCAGAACTTCCAAGCGGTTATTGGATAGGCACATGGAGCACTCCAGAATGATAGGGAGTGGGATAGCTTGATCTTGGGATTGGACATAGCTCAGCACAACATTGAGGGCCAAAGTACTGTGCTGTACTGTTCTATGTTCTATGTTTCCATTATTCAATACCCAGAGATCTCACAAAGTATTCGACCCAGTGAAGAATAAAATCCAATATACAGGAGACAGGGTGTAGGTGAGACAGGAAGGATCCAACAATGTAACAGAAGAAGGCCATTCATCCCATCGAGTTTGCACCGACTGTAATCCCACCCAGATCCTATCCCGTAACCCCACATATTTACCCTACTAATCCCCCGACACTAAGGATCAATTTAGCACGGCCAATCAACCTAACCCGCACATCTTTGGACTGTGGGAGGAAACCGGAGAAAACCCACGCAGAGACTGGGAGGATGTGCAAGCTCCACACCCGAGGCTGGAACTGAACCTGGGTCCCTGGCTCTGTGAGGCAGCAGTGCTAACCACTGCGCCACCGTGTCGCCCCAATATTGCTCGATCTCTGAACTTCATTAGTACTTTAATGTTTTTGAAATGTTAATTTTAGGATACCATTTAAGGGAACATTTCCTCTTGTCCCTTAGTCATGTAATTTGCATAACAGCAATTGTACTAATTAGAGTAGCTTAATTGGATGGCTAATTGCGCTGTGGCACCTCATCAAAGGAGGAGAGATATCCTGATGAATAACTGTAAATATTTCACCATAAGTGATTGGCAGGGTGCCATGTTCTCTTTCATTCTGGATTGTGACTGTAACACCTCTGTTTGTCTAACATAGACTCTCAAACTACGCACAGTGTTTGGTTACACAATAAAACCTTCCTTGGAAACTCTGCCATTCATCAGCTTTCAGCTTTCAGCTGCCAGCTTTGCAACTTGGTCCCACGCATAACAGAGTTATAGACTTTTAATATTGCTCTGTGCTTGGGGAAATGACCGAGCGTGGAGCTCTGGTAGATTATTGTTGTGTGCGCAGACAGTTAAAAGCAATGAAATGGTCATCAATTTCATTGTTCATTAATTTTGCGCCTAGTGAGCTAAGCAGTGAGCCCGATGTGTGGTTAAAAACTGTCTTCAAGTCCATTACACACACAGTACGCTCACAAGAGGCCTGGATTCCCAGGCCCCATCAACGGGAACAGAATTGGCCAGGGTTCGCAGGTAGGCTGGTCTCCCCGCCCTATTCCTCACGTCGGCCATTTTGGCCAATGTGTGCTCGGGGCCCAGCAGGCCCACCCACCTTCATGAGGTCAGCAGAAAATTGGGGCTCATCCAGAGTCTTGTTAAGCAAAGGGAACTGAGACAGGCAACTGGGATTGTCCACTTAGCCTCCAGTTACTCCACATATTGAGGGTGGCCCAGTGGCATTATGGTTAGCACTGCTGCTTCACGGCTCCAGGAACCCAGGTTCGATTCCTGACGTGGGTCACTGTCTGTGAATTTTCTCCATGTGAGTCTGAGCGGGCTTCCTCCAGGTGCTCTGGTTTCCTCCCACTGTCCAAAAGTGTGTGGGTTAGGTACAGTGGCCAGGCTAAATTACCACTCAGTAATTTAGTCCCTAGGCGAGAGGAATGAGTGGGGTAAATATGTAGGGTTACCAGGATAGGGCCTTGGTGGGATTGCCGCCAGTACAGACTCGATGGGCCGAATGACGTCGAACTGCACTGCAGATTTCTATAATTCTATGATGGGGGTGCCATGGGGCTATACTAGTTAGCACTGCTGTCTCCCAGCGCCAGGGAGCCGGGTTCAATTCCCAGTTTGGGTGACTGTGTGGAGTTTGCACGTTCTCCCTGTGTCTGCACGGGTTTCCTCCCACAGTCCAAAATGTGTGTGTTTGGTGGATTGGCCGTGTAAATTATCACTTAGTGTCCCAAGATATGCAGGTTAGATGGGATTAGCCAGGGCCAATGAATGAGATTACAGAGATCGGGCAGGGGAGTGTGGCTGGATAAGATGCTCTGTCAGAGAGTTGGTGCAGACTCGATGGGCCAAATGGCCTCCTGCACAGTAGGGATTCTATGATTCAATGATGGGGCAGAGTTCACATGTCAAGAGGTTGCTGCTTTGCTAGGTCAATTGCCTAATCCACAGGCCCTCCCTGCGTGGTTGTGTGGTGTTACAGACAAAACTGCCCAACAGAAGGACTCCCTTCCCCCATCCCACCAACAATGCTGACCTGGGAATGTATTGAAATTAATTTTTATAAGAGAAGCTGTACATAAAAATTGGGCTCACGGGGAGGCAAATTCATCCCTTCGAGCTGAATCAGAATATAGCTGACTTCTCCCTGGTCTCAAATCCACCTCCCCACCTCTTCCCCATCTCCCCTTAACTCGTTTTTATTAGAAATACGTTTATCTCTGTCTTGAAACCATTTAACCATTCCGCCATGCTCTGGGCAGCGAGTTCCGCAAATGTGCCACCCTCTGCCTGAGGCACCATCCTGTTAATGTTCTCTCTGAGAGAACAACCATTCACTACAGACAAGCAGCTCCTCTGAAACTCGGATGCCTGGTATAATTTCATGTCATTGGGATCCTTTCAGAACGTAGAAAAACTACAGCACAAACAGGCCCTTCGGCCCACAAGTTGCGCCGAACATGTCCCTACCTACTAGGCTTACCTATAACCCTCTATCTTACTAAGTCCCATGCAAAAGTCTCTTAAGAGTCCCTATCAAATCCGCCTCCACCACCACTGCCGGCAGCTGATTCCACGCACCCACCCTCTGAGTGAAAAATGTACTCCTGACATCTCCTCTGTACCTGCTCCCCAGCACCTTAAACCTGTGTCCTCTTGTGGCAGCCATTTCAGCCCTGGGAAAAAGCCCCTGAGAATCCACCCTATCTATACCTCTCAACATCTTATAAACCTCTATCAGGTCGCCTCTCAACCTTCGTCTCTCCAGGAAGAAGAGACCGAGCTCCCTCAACCTATCCTCATAAGGCATGCCTCCCAATCCAGGCAACATCCTTGTAAATCTCCTCTGCACCCTTTCAATGGCTTCCACATCCTTCCTGTAATGAGGCAACCAGAACTTTTCTTGGCCATTGGTTGGGATTTTTCCAGCCCTTCCACCCTATGGAATCTCCCATCCAAGGCAACTTCCCATGGTGCGTTCCCCAGTGGCGGGATGGGTGAGGCAGGCAGAATGCCGTAGACTGCAGTGGGACCAGGAGATCCTGCTGGTGAGCAGTGGTGAACCACCTTCAGAAAACACATCACTGGGTGGCGGGGAATCCTGCCCTGTATATTTACAGGGTCCATTGAGGTGTGAAAAGGTTAACTTTATCCAAACACCATTTAGTGTAGGTGTCCTGTCCATGAGGTCTACAGGGAGAGCAAGATCATGACACATCGTATCGTTGTGTCTCATTAACAGGTCACACAGTTAAAAGTAAACTCTTATAACACTTCCCCCAACTGTGTTCTTCAACTAGAAACTTTACAGATTGGTCCAATCGTTTCTATGCCAATTAAGGGGACACAAGGTGGGATTGTGTTCGATGCAGACTCGATGGGCCGAAGGGCCTCTTTCTGCACTGTAGGGTTCTCTGATCTAAGGTCAGAAATCCAAAGACTGATTGTTTGCAACCCCCTCCCCCCACCCCCTGAAAGCACCTGGAACTAATTCCCTGCGCCCCCCCAAAGCAAAAATTCATCCTTTAGATGAAACCTACCTCGCACCTTCACAATTGTGAGATCAACATTTCTGTTGTTGTTAGTGGTGAAGAGAAACAAAAGAGCAAAGAACAATACAGTACAGGAACAGGCCCTTCAGCCCTCCAAACCTGCACCAATCATGATGCCTGCCTAAACTAAAACAGCATGCACTTACACAGTCCGTATCCTTCCATTCCCATCCCAATCATGTATTGGCCAATGTGCCCCTTACATGCCGCTATCCCACCGCCTCATCAGGCAGCACGCTCCAGACATTCATAGAATCCCTATTGTACAGAAGGAGGCCATTTGGCCCATCAAGCCTCTACTGACCACAATCCCACTCAGGCCCTATTCCCACAACCCCACGCGTTTGCCCTGCTTGTCCCCCTTATGCTAAAGGCAATTTATCACAGCCAACCTGCACATCTTTGGAATGTGGGAGGAAACAAGAACACCTGGAAGAAACATCCTGGTCAATCTCTTCTGTACCCTCTCAAAACACCCACATGCTTCTGATAGGGTGGTGACCAGAATAGTACACAATATTCTAAATGAGGCCTTATTGGGGAAGAGTTGTTGTTATTAGGGAAGAGTTGTTGTTGTTACTGGTGGAGGGTTGTTGTTGTTACTGGTGGAGGGTTGTTGTTGTTACTGGTGGAGGGTGGTTGTTGTTACTGGTGGAGGGTGGTTGTTGTTACTGGCGGAGGGTTGTTGTTACTGGCGGAGGGTGGTTGTTGTTACTGGCGGAGGGTGGTTGTTGTTACTGGTGGAGGGTGGTTGTTGTTACTGGCGGAGGGTGGTTGTTACTGGCGGAGGGTGGTTGTTGTTACTGGCGGAGGGTTGTTGTTGTTACTGGCAGAGGGTTGTTGTTGTTACTGGCGGAGGGTTGTTGTTGTTACTGGCGGAGGGTTGTTGTTGTTACTGGCGGAGGGTTGTTGTTGTTACTGGCGGAGGGTGGTTGTTGTTACTGGCGGAGGGTGGTTGTTGTTACTGGCGGAGGGTTGTTGTTGTTACTGGCGGAGGGTGGTTGTTGTTTCTGGCGGAGGGTTGTTGTTGTTACTGGCGGAGGGTTGTTGTTGTTACTGGCGGAGGGTTGTTGTTGTTACTGGCGGAGGGTGGTTGTTGTTACTGGCGGAGGGTTGTTGTTGTTACTGGCGGAGGGTGGTTGTTGTTTCTGGCGGAGGGTTGTTGTTGTTACTGGCGGAGGGTTGTTGTTGTTACTGGCGGAGGGTGGTTGTTGTTACTGGCGGAGGGTTGTTGTTGTTACTGGCGGAGGGTTGTTGTTGTTACTGGCGGAGGGTTGTTGTTGTTACTGGCGGAGGGTTGTTGTTGTTACTGGCGGAGGGTTGTTGTTGTTACTGGCGGAGGGTGGTTGTTGTTACTGGCGGAGGGTTGTTGTTGTTACTGGCGGAGGGTTGTTGTTGTTACTGGCGGAGGGTTGTTGTTGTTACTGGCGGAGGGTTGTTGTTGTTACTGGCGGAGGGTTGTTGTTGTTACTGGCGGAGGGTTGTTGTTGTTACTGGCGGAGGGTTGTTGTTGTTACTGGCGGAGGGTTGTTGTTGTTACTGGCGGAGGGTGGTTGTTGTTACTGGCGGAGGGTTGTTGTTGTTACTGGCGGAGGGTGGTTGTTGTTACTGGCGGAGGGTTGTTGTTGTTACTGGCGGAGGGTGGTTGTTGTTACTGGCGGAGGGTTGTTGTTGTTACTGGCGGAGGGTGGTTGTTGTTACTGGCGGAGGGTTGTTGTTGTTACTGGCGGAGGGTTGTTGTTGTTACTGGCGGAGGGTTGTTGTTGTTACTGGCGGAGGGTTGTTGTTGTTACTGGCGGAGGGTTGTTGTTGTTACTGGCGGAGGGTTGTTGTTGTTACTGGCGGAGGGTTGTTGTTGTTACTGGCGGAGGGTTGTTGTTGTTACTGGCGGAGGGTTGTTGTTGTTACTGGCGGAGGGTTGTTGTTGTTACTGGCGGAGGGTTGTTGTTATTACTGGCGGAGGGTGGTTGTTGTTACTGGCGGAGGGTTGTTGTTGTTACTGGCGGAGGGTTGTTGTTGTTACTGGCGGAGGGTTGTTGTTGTTACTGGTGGAGGGTTGCAGTGCAGCGAAACTGGTTGCTGGTATGAAAATCTGCATGTTTGGCCATGTCAGCCTTTTCCAGAAAGAGGTCGTGAGTGCAACACCCTCAGATTTTGAGAACGCTCAACTATCTAGTAGAGTGATGAAGCTTGTTGGCTGCTGGCGTGAAAATCTTCAACCTGCAGGTCAGGGCAGGGGGGGCTGCCCTCTCTCCTCTGCCCTCTCTCCTCTGCCCTCTCTCCTCTGCCCTCTCTCCTCTGCCCTTTCTTTGTGTTGCATTGCTGTGTCCACCAGAGCAGGTCCAGGCATTAAAGGGTTACCATCCCAGGTAGTGGAGGCACATAGGTCAAAGCCTCCCTGTGCATGGACGATGTGGCTGTCCTGTCCTCAGGCACATCATCTGTTTGCAGACTTCTCCAAAGCCTGTGAGCAGTTCGAGCTGGCCTCAGGAGCCAAAGTCAACCGGGGCAAGAGTGAAGCCATGTTCTTCAGGAACTGGGCTGACAGATCCTTTGTCCCCTTTATCATCAAGGCTGATTACCACAAGGTGCTGGGGATATGGTTTGGAGCAGTGGGGGCGGGCGCCAAAAACTGGGAAGAGTGCACTGCCAATGTAAGGCGGAATTTGGGCTTGTGGGAGCAATGTTCCCTCTCTATCACCAGAAAAATACCTGGTCATCCGATGTGAAGTATTGCCTGTTTTGTTGTATGTGGTGTAGGTCTGGCCTATCCACAAATCCTGTGCAGCAGCAGTCACCCAGACCATCTTCAAATTTATCTGGAGATCTAAAATGGATTGTCCGGAGGGAAACGATGCATAAATCTCTAGAAAATGGAGGGAAAAATGTTCCCAGCGCCACTCTCATCCTAAGGACCACCTTTGTGTGAGGCTACATCAAGCTGTGTGCAGATCCTCAGGACACTAACACCAAGTTCCACTACGTTTTGAGGTTCTACCTGTCCCAAATGTTGTGGAGGATGAGTGTACGTTGCTCCGAGTGATGAGACGGTCACACACCTCCTTGTGGAATGTGCCTTTGCAAAGAAGGTCTGGAGTGAGCTGCGGTGGTATTTGTCGAGGTTCATCCCAGTGACGCAGAACTCTGTGCTCTGCGGGCTGTTTCCGGGGACGCACACCGAGACAAATATCAACTGCTGCTGGAGGGTCATCAGCTCGGGGAAGGATGCACTTTGGTCCGCCCGATACTTGCTGATCTTCCAGCTGAAAGAACTGTCCTCGACCGAGTGTTGCAGACTGGCACGTTCCAAGGTCCGGGACTATGTGCTGAGGGACAGTCTCAAGCTTGGGGCAGGCACTGCAAAGGCTCAGTGGGGGAAAGGCCACCATTTAAAGCCTTTTAACCAAAACAAACCACGGGGCCAGTAAGTGTAGACCATCCCCGGACTGTGTAACAACAGCGCACAGTAAAATGTGATGAATGTGTATAGACTTTTGTTAAAGAACTGTAATAAGTGTAATGTCTTGAAACAGACCACAGTAAAATATTGTAAACATGGCTGGTTTGGGGTAATTATTAGAAATATCTTTTCTGCAATGGTTTATTTCAGACTATTCATGAATATTTTTGAAATTAAAAAAAAGTCTTCAATCTGCAAGTCAAAGCAGTATCTACTGAGTAGAGAGAAGTGGGAGAGGAGTGATTAAGCCCAAAACACTAAAATAGTGTTTCCCTCCCTCCTCCTCTAACCAACAAGAAGGACACTGTGAGGGTGTAAAAGCAAGGTGTGAGCTTGCCCTGCTGTAGTACTAGAGGAAACAAGGGCTAGAGCTGACTGGTAAATATAGGAAGGTTGACTAAGTATTTAACAATTTTATCACTAGTAGCCTCAGAGGTAATTTCGTTGGTTTACAGTTTGCAAAGGTTATACTCAGCAGTAACGAGGAGCAGGAATAGAAGGGCCCCGAGAGATTTGGGTATAATCTGAAACAAAACATGCTTCAGAGGTTTAATTTAAAGGAGGTAGACATGACAGGAGAGCGATAAGCTGCGGTTTGCTCCATGTTGTGGAGATGCTGGCGTTGGACTGGGGTAAACACAGTCAGAGGTCTCAAAACACCAGGTTAAAGCCCAACCAGTTTATTTGATAGTAAACTTACAAGCTTTCAGAAACGTTGTTTCTTTGTCAGGGCATGTGGAAGATTCTGAACCTTCCACACACTTGATGCTTCAGTTGTACAGAACGTTGGTTAGACCGCATTTGGAGCACTGCGTCCAGTTCTGGTCACCTTACTACCGGAAGGACGTGGAGACCCTGGAGAGAGTGCAGAGGAGGTTTACCAGGATGCTGCCTGGTATGGAAGGACTGGGTTATGAGGAAAGATTGGGTAAACTGGGGCTCTTCTCCTTAGAAAGACGGAGATTAAGGGGGGATCTGATAGAGGTGTATAAAATAATGAAGGGTATAGATAGAGTAAACAGTGGCAGGCTTTTTTCTAGATTGCAGACAAATATCACGAGGGGTCATGAACTAAGGGTGAGGGGGAGAAGTATAATTTGGATACTAGAGGAAGGTTTTTCACACAGAGGGTCGTGGGGGTATGGAATGCACTACCAAGTAAGGTGGTGGAGGCAGGCACGCTGGACTTGTTTAAGGTTTACTTAGATAGGCACATGAGTGAAACAGGGATGGAGGGTTATAGGAAACGGTTTTAAAAAGGGTCAGAGCCTCGGGACGATACTGGAAATGTAATACTACATGTTAATGTTTTGTCTCTTTTAATCTGCAGGTGTGTTGGTCCACCTTGTTGTCTAATGAGGGGCATGCACACGGTGGGTCATGCGTGGGCTGCTGTTGGATGTTTCGAGAGTGGCCTAGTACTTCGTGTCGCTGTGTGTGCTTAAACTGGACCAACAGATGGGCACCACGACAGCTCAGTGACTATCACTGCTAGCTGTATGGATACATGGATTTGGGCCTGTGTCTGTGGGAGTTTGCACATTCTCCCTGTGGTTGCGTGGGTTTCCTCCGGGTGCTCCGGTTTCCTCCCACACCCCAAAGATGCGCTCTTAGGCTGATTGGTGTAACAAATTGACCCTACACTATTCTCTCCTGACTCTGGCTACAGTAGGGGTACCATTCACATACACACGGGGCAAGGTAAGTGTAGGAAAATGCTTTGTTAAAATGGCGGCGCAGGCTTGTTGGGCCTGTTTCCCGTGCTGTGTTGTTCTTTGTTCTTTGACGAAGGAACACCGTTTCCGAAAGCTTGTGGGATTACTATCAAGTAAACCTGTTGGACTTTAACCTGGTGTTGTGAGACTCCTGACTGTGTTTGCTCCACGTGGCAGGCTCCACACTTCCAGTCTCTCGGGTCAGCATGTGTGCGGGAAGTGTCTCCAGCTACAGCTCCTGGAAGATTGAGTTTCGGAGCTGGAGCAGTTCCTGGGAACACTGTGGAGCTTTCGCAAGGTGGAGAGTATCATAGGTAGCATGAGGTGGTCACACTGCAGGCTCAGACTCCACAGTGACCACCAGACAGAGCAAGAGAGATAGGCAGGCAGTGCAGGAATCTCCTGTGGCCCATTCCCCTGCAAAACAGATATCCCGCTTTGGATACTATTGAGGGGAATGACCTCTCTGGGGAAGCAGCAGCAGCCAAACTCACTGCAACAAGATTGTTTCTGCTGCAGAGGGGAGGGGTAAAAAGTTTGCCAGTGCAATAGTTATAGGCGACTCAACTGTAAGGGGAATCGTTTCTGTGGCCGCAAACGAGACTCCAGGATGGTATGTTTCTTCACTGGTGCTAAGGTCAAGTATGTCTCGAAGCGGGTACAGGGCATTCTGGAGGAGGAAGATAAACAGCCAGCGATCGTGGTACACATTGGTACAAACAACATAGATTAAAATAAAAAGGGTAAGGTCCTAAAAGCAGAATACAGGGAGCTAGGAAGAAAGTTGAGAAATTGAACCTCAAAGGAAGTGATCTCAGGATTACTACCAGTGCCATGTGCTAGTCAGAGTAGAAATGACAGGATATATTGGATAAATTTGTGGCTAAGAGATGGTGTCAGAGGGAGGGTTTCAGATTCTTGGGGCATCGGGACTAGTTCTGGGGGAGGTGGGACATGTACAAACTGAACAGGTGACACCTGGGCAGGACTGGGACTGATGTCCCGGGGGGACTGTTTGCCAGAATGGTTGGGGAGGGTTTAAACTAATATGGCAGGGGGATGGGAACATATATAAGAAGTCAGAGAAGGAGGGAGCAAGGACAAAAACATAAGGAATAAGAAAAATGATAGGCAGAGAAAAGGGGCACTGTATTATGGGGGAAACAAAGAAATGGCTGAGCAACTGAATACATACTTTGGACCTGTTCTCCCAAAAGGACACAAATCAGATGACAGAAGTGTTGGAGAATGTAAGATTTAGCGAGAGGGAAGAACTGAGGGAGATTAATAATAGTAGAGAGGTGGCACTGGGAAAGTTGATGGAATTGAAGGCAGATAAAGTCCCAAGGCTTAATAATCTACATCTCAGAGTACTTAAAGAAGTGGCTTGAGAAATAATGGATGCATTGATGCACATCTTCCAGGATTCTATAGACTCTGGAACAGTGCCTGCAGATTGGAGGGTAGCTAATGTCACTCCAATAGTCAAAAAGGGAGGTAGAGATAAAACAGGGCATTATAGAGCAGTAAGCCTAATATCGGTTATGGGGAAAGTTCTCCAATCCATTATCAAGGACTTTATAGCGGAACATTTAGAAAGCAGGGGCAGGATCAGACAGAGACAGCATGGATTTATATGGAAATCATGCTTGACAAATCTGTTGGAGTTCCTTGAAGATGTAACTAGTGGAGTTGACAAGGGGGAGCCAATCGATGTGGTATATTTGGAATTTCAGAAAATATTTGACAAAGTCCCTCATAAAAGATGATGGTGCAAGATTAAAGCATTTGGGATTGGGGGAAGTGAGTTGAGATGGATGAGGCTGATTGGCAGAGGGGAAACAAAGAGTAGGAATTAACGGATCTTTTTCTTATGTTCTTTTCAAATTGGCAGGCAGTGACCAGTGGGGTGACACAGGGATCGGTGCTGGGACCCCAGCTATTCACAATATATATGAATGATTTGGATGAGTGAACAAAATGTAACATCTCAAAGTTTGCAGATGATACCAAGTTGGATGGGAGCCTGAACTGTGATGAGGATACAGAGATTGTTTAGCATGAACTGGACACACTAGGTGAGTGGGCTAATCAATGGCAGATGCAGAATAATTTGGATAAATGTGAGGTTATTCACTTTGGAAGCAGAAACAAGAAGGCAGATTACTGCCTGAATGGCTGTGAATTGGGAGAGGGGAGTGTGCAGAGGGACCTGGGTGCACCAGTCGCTGAAGGTAAGCATGCAGGTACAGCAGGCGGGAAAGAAGGTAAATGGTATGTTGGCCTTCATTGCGAGAGGTTTTGCGTACAGGATCAGAGATGTGTTGTTACAATTATACAGAGGCCTTGCTGAGGCCACACCTAGAGTATTGTGTGCAGTTTTGGTCTCCTTTTCTGAGGAAGGATGTTCTTGCTCTCGAGGGAGAGCAGTGAAGGTTTACCAGGCTGATTCCGGGGATGGTGGGACTGATGTATGAGGAGAGATTGACTAGGTTAGGAGTGTTTTCACTGGAGTTCAGACGAATGGGAGGGGGGGTTATCTGTAGATTTATAAAATTCTAACAGGACTGGACAGAGTAGATGCAGGGAGGATGTTCCCGATGGTGGGGGGAGTCCAGAACCAGGAGTCACAATCTGAGGATGCAGGCTAAATTATTTAGGATGGAGATGAGGTGATTTCTTCACTCAAAGGGTGGCGAGTCTGTGGAATTCATTACCACAGGAAGTAGTTAATGCCAAAACATTGGATGTATTCAAGAGGCAGCTGGATATAGCACTTGGAGCTCAAAGGTTATGGGGTGAAAGCAGGACTAGGCTATTGAGTTGGATGATCAGCTATGACCATGATGAATGGCGGAGCAGGCTCGAAGGGCCGAATGGCCTACTCCTACTCCTGCTCCTATCTTCGATGTTTCTATAGGAGTTGCTGTTTTTGGAGTCGAGTTATTGGAGTACTGATGACGGCTGTGCGGGAGGTTGCGTTGTGCCTCAGTTCATTTTCACCCAATTCTTCCAAGTCCCTCACATTGAATAAATATTGATTTTCTGAGCAGAACTTCTTTGTTCTACGTTCCCTCATGAGCGGTGACCAAGGTGATCACCAAACACCACCATGGGCACTATTAGCAGTTAAACGACATCCATTTCACTGGATAGTTGAACCAGTTATTAAGCCTATTCCCATCTGGTGCATTATCATTAAGAGCTAATTACACGGTAACTTTATTATTTAGTTGACTACTCCCGAGTTTTGGGTAGAATCAAAGTCACACAAATTAAATGATATATTTATTTATTGAATTATGTCTTTTGTGCAACATGAAACATCTCTTTTGGGGAATAAATGGATGAATGGTAAAGTCCCAGTGTGAGTTTATTAAAATTTGAATGTGTCCCTGATTTGTAAATGTTGTTTCGATTGGATTCCACGAGAAACTAATAGATGGTAATAATTAGAGAATCCCCATGGATATTTACTCAAAATATTTTCATGGAGAATGATATAGAGGCCTGAATTATCCCGATAATGCCAGCAAGTTACTCCATTCTCCAGAGTGGTAAGGTCATTTCAACTTTTGTGAAGGAGCTCTGATGTAACTTGAGTGTGTACCATAGAAACCCTACAGTGCAGAAAGAGGCCCTTCAGCCCATCGAGTCTGCACCGAACACAATCCCACCCAGGCCCTACCCCCATATCCCTACATATTATACCCACTAATCCCTCTAACCTAAGCATCTCAGGACACCAAGGGCCAATTTCTTAGCGTGGCAATCAACGTAGCCCACACATCTTTGGACTGTGGGAGGAAACCGGAGCATCATTCTCAAGAAGAAGCAAAGTAAGGATCGGTTTGGACTCGAAGGAGATGAAGAGTCAACAATGTTGGAAGAATCCGTTTCGCCAAAGAAGTAAAGATTCCAAACTGTTGGCTTTGCTGAAACTAGACATTCCTCCTGACCAAAATGTAGATTTAGCCCGCCTATCATTGCCCTGAATGCATTGAAATCTGAGCTCCCCATCCGAGTTAAAGCTGCCGTGAACCATTCCTTGTGCATCTTTAGTTCCAAAACTCCCAGTTCCCGCAAAAGGTGTCAGCCGCAGCTCAGTCAGTCGCAATCTCATCTCCGAGTCTGAAGTCGTGGGTTCGAGTCCCGCTCTGAGTACGTCACCCAAGCTGATAGCCCGAAGCAGAGCAGGAGGAGGTGTGGCGTCTTTCTGAAGAGAGAGAGGTCAAACCCAGATTCTGTCTATTCCTCTCCACTGGGGAGCACTGTTCCAAAGGAAAGCAGGATATTACCGCCAGTGTCCGGGTTTGCTTTATTTTCTTTCACGGGATGTGGGCATCACTGTTCCAGCCGATATTTATTACCCATTCCCCAGGGCTGTGGGCCAAGTGCTGGGATTAGGCGGGAGGTCGTGGGTGTCTTGCGTGTAAGTGCACACTGGATGGGCCGAATGACCTCTTCTGCATTCTAATTGCCCTTGAGAAGGTGCTGGTGAGCTCTTAATATTGATCGACATTAATCTCTCAGTCAACGCCGTGAGATCACCTGGTTTGTGGGAGCGTGCTAATTGGCCGCTACGTTACGCAGTAACTTCACAGCACGCCATTGGCTGTGGAATGTTTTGGGAAGCCGGTGAGAGGCGCTATGTAAATGAAGGGCTTTTCCCTCGGACGCTGGTTTGAGATGCCCCCCCCCCCCACTCCCCCAGTGTGAGTCTTTGATGAACAGCTCTGCTCCTCTGCCCTGCCCCCACAGATCCACCATCTTGCAGCAGCAATTTAATAAGACGGGGAAGATTGAGCATGCGTCGGTGGCGTTGCCAGCTGTGATGAGGCCGGGCGCAGGCGGGCCGGAGAGCTTTAACACGGGCACAATGCCAGCTCCACAGCAACAGATCCTGAGTGGGCAGATGCACCGGGGTCACATGCCCCCACTGGTAGGAGTCAGAATTACATTTCCGGACAAGTGCCCAATTTTCACTTTTCCACCAATAAGGATTTACTTCATTCGCAGTTTGGCATCAAATTATTAACGCCACAGTAAAACTATTGCACCAATTTCTTTAAAACTCTTTAATTTGCTTTCAGATTCAGTCGTTTTTGTTCCTTTAATTCAAGAGTTTTAATGGTTTCGCCATTGAATCATGCACAGATTTAAGTTGATTAATACACATCTTTTAGTTTGGAAAAGAAATGTGGTTGCATTATTCTAACCTGCTTTGCTAATTTGCTCTGCGTAACAGACATCAGCACAGCAAGCATTAATGGGAACCATTAACTCCAGTATGCAGGCAGTTCAACAGGCCCAGTCTGACCTCACTGAGATCGATAATTTACCCCCCCTGGGCCAAGACATGGTGAGTTTGACGGCTGCTGAGGTTTCCCCACCTCGCACCTTGATTAAAACGTTCATTGTTCTCTCAACTTTTTGTAATAGCAACGTGATGGGTCTGAGTTTCTGTTCAGTGATTTTTTTTTCTCTCTCTCTCTGGTCAATTGCATTTGTGGTGTACATTACCAGCGGTTTTACAGCTTGTTCCTGTCCCCTGAGGGGGGGGTGGGAACTGATCTTGCATATCACCCATCTTCTTTACAAAACCATGGGTTTCAATGGGAATTGTGACCTGTTGGTGTCCATAAAGAGGTCACAGTTGTCACCAACACCAGGGCAGATAGCATCGTCAATGGACCAGCAGTCCAGAGACCCCGGGTAATGCTCGGGGGACCCGGATTCCAATCCCAACACAGCAGATGGTGAAATTTAAATCCAGTAAAGATCTGGAATTAAGGATCTACTGATGACCCATCTGGTTCACTGATGCTCCTTTAGGGAAGGAAATCTGCCACCCTTACCCAGCCTGGCCTACACGTGACTCCAGAGCCACAGCAATGTGGCTGACTCTTAAAATTAGGGATAGGCAATAAATGATGTAGTAAGAAGTCTGACAACACCAGGTTTAAGTCCAACCAGTTTATTTGATAGTAATCCCACAAGCCTGTGTGGAAAGTTCTGATCAGAGAAATGCATATAAAGATTCCACACACCTGACGAAGGAACACTGTTTCTGAAAGCCTGTGGGTTTACTATCAAATAAACCTGTTGGACTTTAACCTGGTGTTGTCAGACTTCTTACTGTGTTTACCCCAGTCCAACGCCGGCATCTCCACATCAATAAACGATGGCCAGTGACACCCGCATCCCCCAAACAAACAAAAATAAGGACTGGAAGTCCACTGGTAATGGTTTGGGTGGCACGGTAGCACAGTGGTTAGCACTGCTACTTCACAGCTCCAGGGTCCTGGGTTCAATTCCCGAGCTCGGGTCACTGTCTGTGTGGAGTTTGCACATTCTCCTCGTGTCTGCGTGGGTTTTCTCCGGGTGCTCCGGTTTCTTCCCACAGTCCAAAGGGTTAGGTTGTTTGGCCATGCTAAGAAATTGCCCCTTAGTGTCCAGGGATGTGTAGGTTAGAGGGATTAGTGGGTATGATATGGGGGTAGGGCCTGGGTGGGATTGTGTTCGGTGCAGACTCAATGGGCCGAAGGGCCTCTTTCTGCACTGTAGGGTTCTATGATTCTATGATTCACCCGGAGGAAACCCATGCAAACTCCACACAGACAGTGACCCGAGCCGGGAATCGAACACAGGATCCTGGAGCTGTGAAGCAGCAGTGCTAACCACTGTGCTACCGTGCTGTCCATTGGTTGTGTAGGTTCCCCTCGCCCCACAACCGCTTCCGGAACATACAGTGCATCAATTTTAACAGTGTAGTATGGACATGCAGCAGGAGCGGAACACTGTCCTACTCACATTAGCAAAAAGCACAAAATCTCTCCTCACTGATGCTCAGCCACAAAGTCATTCGAGATTGCACCATAACCACTCAGGTAATAGTTGCACCCATCGGGTACCATGCCCAACCAACATTTCCAATGAAGACCCCCAATCAAACCTTCAGGTCTCAAGGTGCTATGTTGGGCTGTTTGGATTTCATTATGAGAATGGGATTGGCATAGATTCGAATTTGATTCGATAGTGCACTGAGTTTAAAAATTGGCAAGTCATGTTGCAGCTTTATAGAACCTTAGTGAGGCCGCACTTGGAATATAGTGTTCCAATTCTGGTCGGGACACTACCAGGAGGATGTGGAGGCTTTGGAGAGGGTACAGAAAAGATTTACCAGGATGTTGCCCCTGCTATAGAGGGCATTAGCTATGAGGAGAGGTTGGAGAAACTTGGTTTGTTCTCACTGGAACGATGGAGGTTGAGGGGTGACCTGATAGAAGTCTACAAGGTTATGAGGGGCATGGACAGAGTGGATAGTCAGAAGCTTTTTCCCAGGGTGGAAGAGTCAATTACTAGGGGGGCACAGGTTTAAGGTGCGAGGGGCAAGGTTTAAAGGAGATGTACGAGGCAGATTTTTATTACGTAGAGGACAGTGGGTGCTTGGAACTCAAACATGCTCAACCCATCTCCTGTACCTCTGCCCTTTTCCCTTCCCCCTCCCAGAATCAGGATCTGCTTCCACTTTTCTATGTCCTCACTTTTTGTCCCACCAGCTTTTACATCTTCCTCTGCCAGTTACGCCAACTCTAGCACGATGTCACCCCCAAACATATCTGCTCCTCACTGACCCCATCAGCATTCCCTATGGACTTCTCCCTCCGTGACATCCTGGTCCACTCCTCCATCGCCTCCAACTCCTCACCCCCCTTCCCTCAGCACCCTCACTTGCAATTGCAGAAGGTGAAACACTTGCCCCTCCTCTCTGTCCAAGACCCCACGCCCCCCTTCCAGGTGAAGTAGCGTTTCACCTGCACTCCCCCCAGTTTAGTTTATTTTATTCGCTTCTCCCAGTGTGACCTCCTCCACACACGGGAGGCCAAACGCAGACTGGGTGACCGCCTTGTGAAACACCTTCCCTCAGTCTGCGAGCATGACCCCCCCCCGCCCCCCCACCTTCCTGTTGCTACCATTTTAACTCAGCACTTTGCTCTCAAACCCTCAGGTTTAGTTTATTTATTAGTGTCACAAGTAGGCTTACATTAACGCTGCAATGAAGTTGCAATCCCCTAATTGCCACACTCCGGCACTGGTTCAGGTACACTGAGGGAGAATTTAGCGTGGTTTCACTGAGCACTAATCTTTGGTCTCCTAGTAACACATCCCGATATCATCACCTTTTTTAGTCCATAACAATCTCTTTCGGACGTAGAACACTACAGCACAAACAGGCCCTTCGGCCCACAAGTTGAGCCGATCATATCCTACCAGGCCTATCTATAACCCTCAATCCCATTAAATCCCATGAACTCGTCCAGAAGTCTTTTAAAAGACCCCAGCGAGTTCGCCTCTACCACCACCGATGGCAGCCGATTCCACTCACTCACCACCCTCTGAGTGAAAAACTTACCCCTGACATCTCCTCTGTACCTGCTCCCCAGCACCTTAAACCTGTGTCCTCTCGTAGCGACCATTTCAGCCCTGGGAAATAGCCTCCGAGAATCCACCCTATCTATTCCTCTCAACATCTTATAAACCTCTATCAGGTCGCCTCTCAACCTTTGTCTCTCCAGGGAGAAGACTCCCAGCTCCCTCAACCTATCCTCATAAGGCATGCCTCCCAATCCAGGCAACATCCTTGTAAATCTCCTCTGCACCCTCTCAATAGCTTCCACATCCTTCCTGTAGTGAGGCGACCAGAACTGAGCACAGTACTCCAAGTGGGGTCTGACTAGGGTTTTATAAAGTTGCAGCATTATCTCCCGACTCCTAAACTCAATCCCTCTTGTGCCCAATGCAGCTTTGTCAATCTGTCCTCAGGTCTGACCTATCCCTGGCCTATTCTGCTCCATATTCTCCACCCCTCTCCCTCTCACTCTATCATCCATCACATTTCACCCTCTCTTCAGCTCTGAAGGAGACTCACCTGTACTTGAAACCTGAACTCTGTTTTTTCTCTCTCCACAGATGCTGACTCCCATCTCCCTCACACTCAAACCCCACTCCTCGCTGACCCTTCAGGGCTGGATAAGGCCTGATTCCTCAGGCCAGGATAGGGATTCACCCACAGACCCAGGCAATGTCTAGATACACTGCCCTGAATTTTACATTGCACCTGACTCGGAAATGTGTCAAATTGTGTGGGAAGATGCCGGGTACGTGTCCTGATGTCACCAACGCCCCTGCCAGCGTTCCGGTCAGCAGGACAGACAACTTGAAGCGTAACCTGCCAACAATCAAGTAGCCAATTTAAACTAATTAAACAACAATTGATTGGGATTTTACATAGCCTGTCTTCCTTTATCATTGGTGGATGGGACAATTGGCCAGGCGGCCTTTACATTTTAGTTACAACATCGATCCAGGTTGGGCTGAACTAAAATTAACAAATATGTCTGGGGATTGAGCTCTGTGTGTGATGCGGTTTACAGAATACTGATTAGAATGTGAGTCTTTACAGCTATTCAATTCTTAAAGATGCAGACGGTGTGAGTGGAGAGAGCGTTAAGCACAGGTTAAAGAGATGGGTATCGTCTCCAGACAGGACAGTAAATGAGATGTTACAAGCCTTCAGTGGTCACGAGCATTCAACCTCTGATCTGCTGCTCTCCAAGGCGGCCTTCACGACACACGACAGCGCAGAGTCGCTGAGCAGAAACTGATACCAAGTTCCGCACACATGAGGACGGCCTCAACAGGGATCTTGGGTTCATGTCACGCTCGCTGTAACCCCCACAACTTGCCTGGGCTTGCAAAATCTCACTAACTGTCCTGTCTGGAGACAATACACATCTCTTTAACCTGTGCTTAAAACTCTCTCCACTCACCTTGTCTGCACCTTTAAGACTTGATTAGCTGTAAAGACGCACATTCTAATCAGTATTTTGTAAACTGTGTGTGCCTTTATCGGCCCTGTTTGAGACCAGAACTCCCCACTCACCTGACAAAGGGGCAAACCACGAAAGCTTGTGGGTTTACTTTCAAATAAACCTGTTGGACTTTAACCTGGTGTTCTGAGACTTCTTACTGTGTTTACCCCAGTCCAATGCCGGCATCTCCACATTGAGATTGTGATGCCCAGACCCTCATAACACAGGTTTTCCACTGATCTTTCACAGTGTCAGCACCTCCGTCTGACAGCTCTGCCGAGATTGCCCCCTCTCCCCAAGGGGGCATTTTGGAAACGCCATCCCACAGCCTCCCTATTCTGGGTGTTTGCCCTCTTCCTGCCCTCTCCCACAGCACTCAACCTTTCACAGGGTGTGTTTCACCTCACCTGGCTCTGAATTGGCCAGTGAACATAGTAAAGAACAAAGAAAATTACAGCAGAGATCTGGCCCTTCGGCCCTCCGAGTTTGTACTGAACATGCTGCCCTAATAATATTTTGTTGACAATGTGATCTTGAGCAGGAGCGAGATTCATATCCGTTCCAGGCCTGACAGACCTCGGGTGTGTCCCAGCTGTAAAATTCAGGCCACCAAACCATTAAATAATCGAATCATAGACAGATGCAGCACAAAAGGAGGTCATTCAGTCTGTTGACTGTTTGATAGAGATAGCTAATTAATCCCAATCTTTGCTCTCTCCATATTCCATTCCATTAGTGCTCTGTTGGAAACCAATTAGTTTTGTCCTGATTTGATTTGATTTATTATTGCCGCATGCATTGTGATGTAGTGAAAAGTATTCTTTCTTGTGCGCGGTACAGACAAAACATACTGTTCATAGAGTACGTAGGGGAGAAGGAATATTGTGTCACTGTCATAGCTAGGGTGTAGAGAAAGATCAGCCTAGTATGTGCAGGTCCGTTCAAAAGTCTGAAAGAAAAACAGAAAATGCTGGAAAATCTCAGCGGGTCTGACAGCGTCTGTGGAGAGAGAATAGAGCCAACGTTTCGGGTCTAGAGCTCGTTGAGTCATCTAGACTCGAAATGTTGGCTCTATTCTCTCCCCTTCGGCCCTGCAAGCCAGCACCGACCATGCTGCCCAACTCAAACCCCAAAGATCAAATACAATTACAAGGATAAAGAAAATTGCAACGTTTTCCAACATTTTCTGTTTTGGTTTCAGATTCCAGCATCAGCAGTGTTTTGCTTTAATCCATTCATAAGTCCGACGGCAGCAAGAGAAAAGCTGTTCTTGAATCGGTTGGTACGTGATCTCAGACTTATTAATCTTAGTCCTGACTGAAGAAGGTGGAAGAGAGAATGTCCGGGGCATGTGGGATCCTTGATCACGCTGGCTGCTTTGCCAAGGCAATGGGAAGTATAGACGAAGTCAAATGATGGGAGGCTGGTTTGAGTGCTGAACTGGGCTACGTTCACAACCCTTGCAGTTTTGCGCAGAGGAGGAGCCATACCAAACTATGATACAACCAGAAAGAATACTTTTTATGGTGCATCTGTAAAAGTTGGTGAGAGTCATAACGAACATGCGAAATTTTCTTTGTCTTCTGAGAAAGTAGAGGTGTTGATGGGCTTTCTTAACTAGAGTGTCGGCATTGGGGGGGTCACCAGAACAGGTTGTTGGTGATCTGGACACCTAGAAACCTGAACCCCTTGGCCATTATTAGGATGGTTATTCTCTCTAAGTGTTTCACCCTCACCAACTATCGAATGGCTGGTCTGTAGATGTTGGGTTTCTCCCCTCACCTTTAATTGAACCTTTGCAACTTTCCTGTACTGATAGCACCCCTGTATCCTTGGAAGGTTGTGGTCAGAACATTTGCAATTTCCCTCAGTATAACTCAGAGCAGGTGAACTTCCTGCTTTGGGAACTGCCAACTATCTAAATCCCTCCTCTTTTTTCATCTTATTCACGGGAAGTAGTCTCACAACACCAGGTTAAAGTCCACAGGTTTATTCGGTAGCACGAGCTTTTGGAGCACTGCCCCTTCATCAGGTAAGTGTAGGATTTGTTTCACAAACAGAGCATGTATAGACACGAACTCAAATTACAAGATAATGGTTGAAATGCGAATCTTTGCAGGCAATCAAGTCTTAAAAGTACAGACAGTGTGAGTAGAGAGAGGATTAAGCACAGGTTAAAGAGATGTGTATTGTCTCCATATAGGACAGTTAGTGAGATTTTGCAAGCCCAGGCAAGTCATGGGGGTTACAGATAGTGCGACATGAACCCAAGATCCCGGTTGAGACCGTCCTCGTGTGCGGAACTTGGCTATCAGTCTCTGCTCAGCGACTCTGCGCTGTCGTGTGTCGTGAAGGCCACCTTGGAGAACGTTTACCCGAAGATCAGAGGCCGAATGCCCGTGACCGCTGAAGTGTTCGCCAACAGGAAGGGAACAGTCTTGCCTGGTGATTGTCGAGTGGGGAAGTGTTCCTGTTGGCGAACACTTCAGCAGTCATGGGCATTCAGCCTCTGATCTTCAGGTAAATATTCTTACAATATTACAATATTAAGGGTGTCGAAGTTTGCAGGGTGACTTGGACAGGTTGCAGAGCTGGGCCGCGAGGTGGCGGATGGAGTTTAATGCGGAGAAGTGTGAGGTAATCCATTTCGGTAGGAATAACAGATGTGTTGAGTATAGGGCTAACGGGAGGACTTTGAATAGAGTGGAGGAGCAGAGGGATCTAGGTGTATGTGTACATAGATCCCTGAAAGTTGGGAATCAAGTAGATAAGGTTGTTAAGAAGGCGTACGGTGTCTTGGCGTTTATTGGTAGGGGGATTGAATTTAGGAGTCGCAGCGTCATGTTGCAACTGTACACAACTCTGGTGCGGCCGCACTTGGAGTACTGTGTGCAGTTCTGGTCCCCACATTATAGGAAGGATGTGGAGGCTTTGGAGAGGGTGCAGAGGAGGTTTACCAGGATGTTGCCTGGTATGCAGGGGAGGTCCTATGAGGAGAGACTGAGGGATTTGGGGTTGTTTTCACTGGAAAGAAGGCGGCTAAGAGGGGATCTTATAGAAACATATAAGATGATTAGAGGTTTAGATAGGGTGGATGGTGATAGCCTGTTTCCTCGGATGGAGAAATCTAGCACGAGGGGGCATGGCTTTAAATTAAGGGGGGGTAGTTATAGGACGGATGTCAGGGGCAGGTTCTTTACCCAGAGGGTGGTGAGGGACTGGAATGCCCTGCCTGCTGCAGTTGTAAATGCGCCTAGTTTGGGGGCGTTTAAGAGATTGGTGGATAGGTTTATGGACGAAAAGGGATTGGTTTAGATTAGTGGGTCAATGTTTTTTTTTTAAAAATAAGACTGGTCGGCGCAACATTGTGGGCCGAAGGGCCTGTTCCGCGCTGTAATGTTCTATGTTCTATGTTCTATTACTGTCTCTGAATTTCTTCTTTTATTCTCTCAAATATTCTTTAAATTGCGAGGAATTGAAGATACCCAACCATAGTTTGATTTGCCACCCCAATCATTCACAACAGACTGAAAAAACAATACAAAACCTCAATGTTCAAGAAAGTTCAACTCTGCCTGTGCTTTGAGGAAGGCTCTAACATACTGTAATTTAAAGAAGAATGGCTGGATACCTTTTAGAAAGAGTCGGGCAATTGCCGTAAGAAGTCTCACAACACCAGGTTACAGTCCAACAGATTAATTTGGAATCATGAGCTTTCAGAACTGTACAAGACTCTGGTGCGGCCGCACTTGGAGTATTGTGTGCAGTTCTGGTCCCCACGTTATAGGAAGGAAGTGGAGGCATTGGAGAGGGTGCTGAGGAGGTTTACCAGGATGTTGCCTGGTATAGAGGGGAGGTCCTATGAGGAGAGACTGAGGGATTTGAGGTTGTTTTCGTTAGAAAGAAGGCAGCTACGAGGGGACCTTATTGAAACATATAAGATGATTAGAGGTTTAGATAGGGTGGACAGTGATAGCCTTTTTCCTCGGATGGAGAAAGCTAGCACGAGGGGGCATAGCTTTAAATTAAGGGGTGGTAGTTATAGGACGGATGTCAGAGGTAGGTTCTTTACCCAGAGGGTGGTGAGGGATTGGAATGCCCTGCCTGCTGCAGTTGTAGATGCGCCTAGTTTGGGGGCGCTTAAGAGATCCGTGGATAGGTTTATGGATGGTAAGGGTTTGGTTTAGGTTAGAGGGTCATTGCTTTTTAACTGGTCGGCACAACATCGTGGGCCGAAGGGCCTGTTCTGCGCTGTAATGTTCTACGTTCAGAGCACAGCTCCTTCATCAGCTGAATAGAGAGGTAGGTTCACAAACACAAATAAAAAGACAGAGGCACAAAGCAAGATAATGGCTGGAATCAGCATGAAAATGTCCAAGGAATGAACCCACCGTCTGTAATTAACTAGTAAGGCTAAAGATCGTTTCAAACTTAAAAAGCATATAATTATGCAAAGAAATGTGGAAGGTCAGAAGATTGGACAAAACATAAGGAACAACTAGAAGATTAATTAAGCTGATCGGTGTAACAAATTGTCCCTAAATTATTTTCCCCTTAATCTGCTTTCCAATGGGGGGTACCATAGCATAGACATGGGTCAAGGGTGGAGGAGGAAAAACACATTGTTAAGATGGTGGCGTGGGCTCGTTGGGCCAAAGGGCCTGTCTCCCGTGCTGTGTTGTTCTTTGTTCTTTGTTTGTTGAGTGAAAAGTTAGACACGAGAGGCAGGTAAGTAAATGGAGCACTCAATATCGATAGTGCAAGGTTCTACAAACAACAGTGAGGATAAAGGCCAGCCAGGTCAGGATCTCTGCTCCCCGGACAATATTTATATCCAATAAGGTTTAGCTTAACGTCTAATCTGAAAGATGGCACATCTGACAGTTCAGCACTCTCTCTGTACTGCACTGAAAGAGTCAATCTAGATTGACACTCAAGTCTCTTGACTGGGGAATGGCACTCCTCCTTAGAATGGACCTGATGGTGAAAGCATTGCTGATAAACTCTTGCAGGCATTAGTGATCTCAATGGAATTGAGGAGAACAATGTGGAATAATCCGGCATGGCGTGAATACATCTATCAATGAAATCTATCAGATTTCTCTCATTTCTGCACTTGCATTCTTGAAAAAAAGACAGCACAACTCGTTCTGTGCAAGACCGCTCTGTCAGGCAAACCTTTGTGTTTGGAGATGTTGCTCAAATCTTTCTCAAAGTCCTTCAAAGTGCTGCGTCCTTCAAGAGCTCTTGAAGCAGAGGCCAATAGTTTCTACCTCTCCTCTGCTCACCTCGGCTCCTTCCATAAGCAATAGAAAACTTACCGACGAACAAATTCTCCCTCAGTGGAGAATGGGTTTGAAATGTAAATGAGAATGATCTTCCTGAAAAGACGCAGTCCTCTCGCACGTTTCTACAGCAAGAGCACAACTTTCCAAAACAGAATGGCCTCCTTCTGGGGTGGCATGGTGGTTAGCACTGCTACCTCACAGCACCAGGGAACCGGCTTCAATTCCAGCCTTGGGTCACTGTCTGTGCGGAGTTTGCACATTTGCCCCGTGTCTGCGTGGGTTTCCTCTGGGTGCTCCGGTTTCCTCCCACAGTCCAAAGATGTGCGGGTTAGGTTGATTAACCTTAGTGTCAGGTGGATTAGCAGGGTTCATGTGTGGGGGTTACGGGGATAGGGCCTGGGTGGGATTGTGGTCGGTGCACTCAGTGACCCAATGACCTCCTTCTGCACTGTGGGGTTTCTATTCTATGATTCCAGCAATAGGAATTCCCTGGCCCCTTTGCAACCAAATCGTTATTTTTACTATTTCACCAACTTGCAGGAATGAATGTTTTGCAGCAAGTTCAATCTCCTTGATCTGCTTTAGCCAAATTCCCAATCACGTGCCGTGTTTCATCTTCAATATCTGCCTTTTGAGAAATAGTGATTATCTTTGTTATGATAGGATCTGGGAAATGAGTCATTCCTTCCTGGACTCTATAATTTCAAAGTGTTCAATAAGCTATGTAAACTACAAAATAAGCCCAGTGTAAACCAC
Organism: Carcharhinus amblyrhynchos; assembly: GCF_965287045.1. NCBI lineage: Eukaryota > Metazoa > Chordata > Chondrichthyes > Carcharhiniformes > Carcharhinidae > Carcharhinus > Carcharhinus amblyrhynchos. The sequence goes on from NC_137355.1 coordinate 5,095,715, forward strand.
AAAATGATTTGGCTGTTTTGTTTTTTTCTTCCCTGTTATCGAATTCTGAGTATCTTTTTCAATTCAGTATTTAAACTATTGATGATTTCTCTTTAAACTACTGAGTAACCATGGCAGTACAAAGAACAACACAGCCCGGGAAACAGGCTCCTTGGCCCAACGAGCCCACGCCGCCATTTCAACATTGTGAGTCCCCTCTTCCACCCATGACCCTTGTCTACGCTTACAGCACTCCACATTGGAAACCAGATTGAGGGGAGACTAATTTAGGGACAATTTGTTACACCAATCAGCCTAAGGGCACATCTTTGGGGGTGTGGGAGGAAACCGGAGCACCCGGAGAAAACCCACGCAAGCACGGGGAGAATGCGCAAACTCCCACAGACACCGGCCCAAATCCATGTGTCTGCACAGCAATCAGTGATAGTCACTGAGCTGTCATGTTGCCCAGCATCTGGTCCAGTTTAAGCACACACTAACAACAGGAAGTACTAGGCTACTCTCGAAACATCCAAGAGCAGCCCTCGTACGACCCACCACGTGTATGCCCCTCGTTGGAAAACAAGGCAGACCGAATCACCTGTGGATTAAAAGAGAATTTGCAGATGACACAAAACTTGGAAGCATTTTGAACTGAGACTTTGGAATTTTGGAACTGAAGTTGAGAGAGTGAGGTGATCTGATCCATCAGTGAATCTTGCAATCAGCAGAGATCTGCCCAGTCTTGAGTGCGTTACAATCTCCTAATAACTCCACAGGTTGGAATAGTATGGATGGCCGATTTCCCACCCCCAACACCTGAAGGCTCGATGGGAATCACATCCCCACCAACACCACTAGGAACTGGCACCAGGACAAGACTTCAACCCCAAACTGGAGAGGAGATCCCATCTTAATCCCAGTGGTGCCGTATTTGAGTGCTGGCAGCCACCTCCTGCACCTGCATCCCCCCAGCCCTACCCCAATGGCCAAGAGCAAATAGAAGCTGGATTTCACATTTTAGATAGCAGTTTCAGGGGGTTGGGGGGGCGGGGGTTGGTGGTGTTGGGTCAAGTTTTAGAGACAGTGGAATGAGTTAAGTTTAAAGTTTATTAGTGTCACAAGTAGGCTTACACGGGCGGCACAGTGGTTAGTGCTGCTGCCTCACTGCGCCAGGGACCCGGGTTCGATTCCCAGCTCGGGTCACTGTCTGCGTGGAGTCTGCACGTTCTCCCCGTGTCTGCGTGGGTTTCTTCCGGGTGCTCCGGTTTCCTCCCACTGTCCAAAGATGTGCGGGTTAGGTGCATTGACCCGAACAGGTGCCGGGAGTGTCGGCGACTAGGGGATTTTCACAGTAGCTTCATTGCAGTGTTAATGTAAGCTTTACTTGTGACTAATAAATAAAATTTATATCAATACTGCAATGAACAAAGAACAACACGGGAAACAGGCCCTTCGTCCCAGTGAACCCGTGCCGCCATCTAACAATGTGTTTCTCCTCCTCCACCCATGTCTATGCTTATGGTTCCCCCATTGGAAACCAGATTAAAGGGATTCCCCTAGACTTCACACGCTGGTGCCTGTTCGGGTACACTGAGGGAGAATTTAGCACGGCTAATGCACCTTAACCAGTCTTTCTGACTGTGGGAGGAAACCGGAGCATCCAGAGGAAACCCACGCAGACACGGAGAGAATGTGCAGATTCTGCAGACAGACAAGCCAGGAATCGAACCCGGGTCCCTGGCACCCTGAGGCAGCAGTGCTAACCACTGTACCACCGTGCTTCCCTGGCTTGTTCCCCCTCCCAAGTTTATTAGCAACCAAACCCCCAGCAAAGAGACAGGTTCCCCTCTCAGTTGCCATGTTCCTGCGGAGCGTCATTCCAGTCTCTCATTGAATCAGTACGGGCTGAGTGTTTAAGAGGATGGTGGTGTATTTTTTAATGAGCTGCTTGTCAGCCTTGCTCTCCGCTTGTGTAGACACAATTACATCACTCGAAAACCTTAATGAGGGGAAAAAAAAACATCAAACAATTACAAAGGAGTGTGATTAACCTCCTCGGGGGTTTAATTTGCTCTTAGCTTACTGAGTGCCTGTTTAATTAGAGTTAAATTTTATTTCTTGTGTTGGCAAATCACAGCATCATTCAGTTTGCCCGAGCATTTTCTCTCAGCTTAATAACCAGGCCAGTAACACCTGCTGAATCATCCTAAATGGACACGCACTGGTCTGGTTAATGTCAGCATCAAATGGATATAATACACTCACCCCTATTTTAATGAATTTTATATTCCTCTTTTCCCCTCTCGCACCCCCCTTGTCCAGAAAGCGTGTCATCTGCAGCTCCGACCAGTTTAAACCCACCTGCTGATTTTTAACTTCATCCGAGACATTCTGTTGAAGAGCGAATCCCATCCCTCTTTCTACGGGGAAAGTGAGACTGAGAGGCTGACGGAAATAAGACCATAAGATATAGGAGCACAAATAGACCATTCAGCCCATCGAGTCTGCTCCGCCATTCCATCATGGGTGATACGATTCTCATCGTCAGAAGTCTCACAACACCCGAAGTCCAACAGGTTTTGCAACTCAGCCAATGTTGCCTACCTGATACTCTGCAGGAAAGGATGTCCCGAAGCATGGTACACTGGGGAGACCATGCAGACACTACGACAACGGATGAATGAACATCGCTCGACAATCACCAGGCAAGACTGTTCTCTTCCTGTTGGCGAACACTTCAGCGGTCACAGGCATTCGGTCTCTGATCTTCGGGTAAACGTTCTCCAAAGCGGTCTTTACGACAGCGCAGAGTCGCTGAGCAGAGACTGATAGCCAAGTTCTGCACACATGAGGATGGCCTCAACCGGGATCTTGGGTTCTTGTCACACTATCTGTAACCCCCGTGACTTGCCTGGGCTTGCAAAATCTCACTTACTGTCCTGTCTGGAGACAATACACATCTCTTTAACCTGTGCTTAACCCTCTCTCCACTCACATTGTTTGTATCTTTAAGACTTGATTAGCAGATTAGCTGTAAAGACTCGCATTCTAGTCAGTATTCTGTAAACTGGGTATGCCTTTATATGCTCTGTTTGTGATCAGAACCTTCCACACACTTGACGAAGGAACAGCATTCCTACAGCTTGTGGCGTTTACTACCAAATACATCTGTTGGACTTTAACCTGGTGTTGGGAGACTTCTTACTGTGTTTACCTCAGTCCAACACCGGCATCTCCACATCATGATTCTCATCCCCATTTTCCCAGCTTCTCCTGATAATCCTTGATCCTCTTATTGATCAAGAGCCTATCTATCTTGTCTTAAAGACACTCAACGATCAGGCCTCCGCAGCCTTCTGCGGCAAAGAGTTCCGCATATTCACCACTCTCTGGCTGAAGAAATTCCTCCTCATCTCAAAGAGAGAGAGGAAATGACCCTGTCAGCGAGATTAAAAATATCAGAATGGCGAGGCTTGAAGTCCTGAAACGCAAATTTGTGAAGCATTCCATTTTTTTTTAACAAGATAATGAAGGGGATGGATAGGGTAGAGGTAGAGAGATTCTTCCTGCTTAGAAAGGATAGCAGGACTAGAGGGCACAGCCTCAAGATAAGGGGGGGGGAGAAGTTTAGATCGGAGTTGAGGAGGAACTTCTTCACTCAAAGGGTGGTGAATCTCTGGAATTCTCTGCCCGTTGAAGTGGTGGAGGCTACCTCGCTAAATATATTTAAGTCACGGGTAGATAGGTTTCTGATAGACAGGGGAATTAAGGGTTATGGGGAGAAAGCGGGAAAGTGGAACTGATCCACTTCAGATCAGCCATGATCTTATTGAATGGCGGGGCAGGCTCGAAGGGCTAGATGGCCGACTCCTGCTCCTATTTCTTATGTTCTTATGTCCTGTCCGTACTGTGAAGCCCGCTGAATTTCATGATGTCATCATGTCTGACACTATGGGGGCAATTATCATCGGGGTGGGGGGGAGATAAGTATAACCCTGGGGGGGGGGGGGGGGGAGATGGAAAAGGGACATACCTGGCACCCTGGCAATGCCAAACTTAAACATGTCACCCCCAATCTCCGTGTTGCTGGATCTGTCAGGTCCCACCCCACTAGAGTTACGTCGGAAACCATGGCCCCAGATTCTCTGTGTGCAGAGTGCCGGGAATCTGGAGAGAAGACTCGGATCTGGAGCTGGAGAGAGACACACCAGTCTTCTCACTGAAACTGACGCTTTGAGAGACTATTGGAAAATGCCACACTGTGAGAGTGAATAAACAGAGAAAATGCCAACCCCCCCAACACCCAAAGAGAGAATGATTCCTGTCAGTGTTCAGACCGAGTCCATCAGAGTACATCCCACACCCTGGGCCCAGGTTGTCCTGGGAACTGTTAGAGGGTGTGATATCCTTCAACTCACCCCCTTGCACAGGCCAAACTGGGGTTTGAGTTGAGGCTGAGAGAGTCAGAGAGGTCAATGCCCAAATTAGTATTCTTATCTTCCTATCCCGCTACCTTCAGGAGTTTGTGAACATGTATCCCAAAGCCCCATTGTTCCTCCATATCCCTCAGAATCCCATTATTCAGTGCACATTCCTTGCCTTATTTGCATTCCCTCAGACTTTCGAAGCCCTACAGCGCGAAAGGAGGACATTCGGCCCATCGTGTCTGCACCGACAACAATCCCATGCGCACTGCCCCCATCCCCCCACATCACCGGCCTCTTGATGCCTTCTCTGAACAACCCCCCCTCCTCCCCCAGTGGCTGGCCTCCCCAAACTCCCCCCCCCCCCCCGCCCCCACCAAATCGTCGGCATCCCTGACCCCTCTCCCCCCCCCCACCCCCTCCCCATGTCTAGCCTCAACACCCCCTCCCCTCCCTCAGTGGCTGGCTTCCCCAACCCCATGCCCCTCCCCAATTGTCGGCCTCCTTGATCCCTCCCCCCCAACCCCCTCCCCATGTCCAGGCTCAACATCCTTCCCCCCCCCACTTCTCCCTCAGTGGCTGGCCTCCCCAACACCACCCCTCCCCCCAATCATTGGCCTTTCTGACCCCTCCCCCTAACCTCTTCCCCACGTCCAGCCTCAACACTCCCTCCCCCCCTCACCCAGTGGCTGGCCTCCCCAACCTCAACGCCCTCCCCAATCGTCAGCTTCCCTGACCCCTCCCTTCCAACCCCCTCCCCATGTCTATCCTCAACACCCCTCGCCCCAGGCTTTGAGGATGGTGAGAATAAGGCATATTGGAGATGGATTGAGAGTCATACAGAGAGACTTTACTATAAGGCACGTGAATCATTCTCACAGGGTTGGTGGTGCAGAAAGAGACAGACATGCCCGCTCCATACAGGTTACAGACTCTGGAAGGAGATCAAAGCTTCCCTCTCCAAGCTCAGCATTAGCACATTATCCTTCCTTCCCTTTACTCACTCATTCAGACACAGATTCTCAGATAAGTGCAGAGTAATAGGGAATAGAGATGTTTCACTTCAGTTGTATTGGGTGTTGGTGAGGCCACACCTGGAGTATTGGGCGCAGTTTTGCTGTCCTTATCTTTCTTAGATCATAGAACCCTACAGTGCAGAAAGAGGCCATTCGGCCCATCGAGTCTGCACCGAACACAATCCCACCCAGGCCCTACCCCCCATATCCCTACATATTATACCCACTAATCCCTCTAACCTACACATCCCTGGACACTAAGGGACAATTTCTTAGCACGGCCAATTAACCTAACCTGCACATCTTTATCTGTGGAAGGATGTTCTTGCCGATTAGAGAATTCAGCAAAGGTTTACCAGGTCTGTGCCCTAGCACGGCAGGTCTGTCATATGCTAAATCGATTAGGATTATGTTCATTGAAGGTTTAGAAGAGTGAAATCTCATAGAAACTTATGAAATTCTAACAGGATTAGACAGGGTAGATTCAGAAAGAATGTTCCCGATGGTGGGGGGTCCAGAATTAGGGTAGGGGGTAAACCTTTTAGGATGTGAGGAGAAATTTCTTCACCTAGGTGGTAGTGAATGTGTGGAATTCACTCTCACAGGAAGTAGTTGAGGCTAAAATGTTGTCTGGCTTCAAGAAGAAATTAGATATCGCTCGTGGGGATGGAGGGATATGGGAGGAAGGGAAATTAGGATATTCAGTTCAATGATCAGCCATGATCATGGTGGAGCAGGCTCGAAGGGCCAAATGGCCTATTCTTGCTAACGGTTTCTATGTTCCTATGTACCTCTTGCCTTGTAAGCTCCCTGAAGTGATATTTATTGTCAGAATTCCACCAAAATGTTCTCCTTTTTTATTTCAGCTCTTGAAGAGGAAAAGCCAAAGGATAAAATCTGTCCCAGGGCCCTACACCGTCAGCTCACCCCCAAAGCCACACTGGAAATTTCCCGCACGAGTGCACCCGATTTTGGGGATGAATGAAGTGAGTTGCAAGAGGGAATAATGAATGAGCCACAGGGCTCTGGCGAGACAAAGGAGGAAAGTGGCCTATTTGAGGATGTTGATCTCAAGTTGATCTCCAGGAGGTGAAATAATGGAGGTGTGGTCTTTTGGAAAGTCAGGGATAGCATGCTCATAGAATCATAGAACAGAATCTCTACAGGAAGCCATTCGGCCCATCGAGCCGGCACTAACAAGTTAGCCCTATCCCCATAACCCCACGTATTTTATCCTACTAATCCCACTGACACTAAGAGGCAATTTAGCATATCCAATCAACCTAACCCACACATCTTTGGACTATGAGAGGAAACCAGAGCACACGGAGGAAACCCATGCAGACACGGGGAGAACATGCAAACTCCACAGTCAGTCACCTGAGGCCGGAATTGGTCCCCGGTGCTGTGAGGCAGCCGTGCTAACCACTGTACCACCATACCACCCAAACCCTGGGGAAATGGCAAACTTCAGCTTTTTTTATTCATTTGTAGGACATGGGCCAGCATTTATTGCCCATCCCTAGTTGCCCTTGGAGGGAAGTTGAGAGTCAACCACATCGCTGTGGCTCTGGAATCACATGTAGGCCACACCGGGGTAAGGAGAGCAGATTCCCTGAAGGACATTAGTGAACCAGATGGGTTTTTCCGACAATTGACAATAGTTTCATGGTCATCAGTAGATTCCAGATTTTTTCAATTGAATTTAAATTCCACCTTGGTCGGATTCGAACATGGGTCCCCAGAGCATTAGCTGAGTTCCTGGATTAGTAATATTCGTAATATATATAACAATATATACGTGGTGTGATCAGCAAGTTTGCAGATGACACAAAGATGGCAGAGTGGCGGATAGTGAGAAGGAGTGTCAGGCAACACAGCAGGATATAGATAGGCTGGTATACTGGGCAGATAAAAGGCAGATGGAATTTAATCCTGATAAATGCGAGGTGATGCATTTTGGAAGGAATAATGTAGGGAGGAGTTACATGATAAAGGGTAGACCTATTAAGAGTATAGAAATGCAGAGGGACCTGGGAGTGCAAGTGCACAAGTCTCTGAAGATGGCAACCCAGGTGGAGAAGGTTATGAAGAAAGCTTATGGAATGCTAGCCTTTATAGGAAGGAGTATAGAGTACAAGAGCAGCGTCTAATGCTGCAGTTGTACAGGACATTGGTTAGACCGCATTTGGAGTACTGCGTCCAGTTCTGGTCACCTTACTACTGGAAGGATGTGGAGACCCTGGAGAGAGTGTAGAGGAGGTTTACCAGGATGCTGCCTGGTATGGAAGGACTGGGTTTTGAGGAAAGATTGGGTAAATTGGGGCTGTTTTCCTTAGAAAGACGGGGATTGAGGGTGGATCTAATAGAGGCGTATAAGATTATGAAGAGTATAGATAGAGTAAACAGTGGCAGGCTTTTTAAGAACATAAGAACATAAGAAATAGGAGCAGGAGTAGGCCATCTAGCCCTTCGAGCCTGCCCCGCCATTCAATAAGATCATGGCTGATCTGTTGTGGCTCAGTTCCACTTTCCCGCCCTCTCCCCATAACCCTTAATCCCCTCTCTTATCAAGAACCCATCAACCCGCTTCTTAAAAATATTTAGCGAGGCAGCCTCCACCACTTCAACGGGCAGAGAATTCCAGAGATTCACCACCCTTTGAGTGAAGAAGTTCCTCCTCAACTCCGTTCTAAACCGCCTCCCCTTTATCTTGAGGCTGTGCCCCCTAGTCCTACTGTCTTTTTTGAGCGGGAAGAGTCTCTCCACCTCTATCCTATCCATCCCATTCATCATCTTATACGTCTCAATGAGATCTCCCCTCATTCTTCTAAACTCTAACGAGTACAAGCCTAGTTTATTCAGCCTCTCCTCATAGCTCAATCCCCTCAACTCCGGTATCAGCCTAGTAAACCTCCTCTGCACTCCCTCCAGGGCCAAAATATCCTTGCGCAGGTGCGGCGCCCAAAACTGCACACAGTACTCCAGCTGCGGCCTCACCAATGCCCTATACAGCTGCAGCAAGACCTCCCTACTTTTATATTCAATCCCCCTCGCTATGAAGGCCAGCATCCCATTCGCCTTCCTGACCACCTGCTGCACCTGCAAGCTGGGTTTTTGCGACTCATGCACAAGGACCCCGAGGTCCCTCTGCACCGTCGCCTGCTGCAGTTTTTCGCCACGTAAGTAATAGTCCTTCCTACCATTCTTCCTACCAAAGTGGACCACCTCACACTTGCCAACATTAAATTCCATTTGCCATTTCCTGGCCCATTCGCCCAGCCTATCTAGATCCTTCTGCAGACTCTCCACACCCTAGATTGGAGACACGAGGGGCCACGCGCTTAGGGTGAGGGGGGTGAGGTATAATTTGGATACTAGAGGAAGGTTTTTCACACAGAGGGTTGTGGGGGTATGGGATACACTGCCAAGTAAGGTGGTGGAGGCAGGCACGCTGGACTTGTTTAAGGATTACTTAGATAGGCACATGAGTGAAACAGGGATGGAGGGTTATAGGAGACTGTTTTAAATAAGGATCAGAGCCTCGGGACGATACTGGAAATCAACTGTTACATGTGTTGATGTTTTTCTCTTTTAATCCACAGGTTTCCAATGGGGGTACCATACGCGCGCACACGGGTCAAGGTAGGTGTAGGAAAATGCTTTGTTGGGATGGCGGCGTGGGCTCGTTGGGCCGAAGGGACTGTTTCCCGTGCTGGGTTGTCCTTTGTTCTTTGTAGGTGTGTCGGTCCACCTTGTTGTCTAACAAGGGGCGTACACGCGGTGGGTCGTGCGTGGGCTGCTCTTGGGTGTTTCGAGAGTTGTACTTCGCGTCATTGTGTGTGCTTAAACTGGACCAGCAGACGGGCACCACAACAGCTCAGTGACTATCACTGTTTGCTGTGCAAAATACATGGATTTGGGCCGGTGTCTGTGGGAGTTTGCGCATTCTCCCCGTGCTTGCGTGGGTTTTCTCCGGGTGCTCCGGTTTCCTCCCACACCCCAAAGATGTGCTTTTAGGCTGATTGGTGTAACAAATTGTCCCTAAATTATTCTCCCCTCAATCTGCTTTCCAATGTGCCATAAGCGTAGACAAGGGTCAAGGGTGGAAGAGGAAAAGCACATTGTTAAGATGGTGGCGCGGGCTCGTTGGGCCGAAGGGCCTGTTTCCCGTGCTGTGTTGTTCTTTGTTCTTTGTTTAATACAGACTAAGTTGATTTATTATTGACGCATGTATTGGTTGGTGTACAGTGAAAAGTATTGTTTCTTGCGAGCTATACAGACAAAACACATGGTGTAAATAGGGAGAAGGAAAGGAGAGGGTGCAGAATATAGTGTTACGGATACAGAGTGAAGTGACCTGTCTCTGTGAGCTCCTACCTCAGAACTTTGAGGCTTTTCTCCTCATACTGACCCAATTTTGCCTTCCCGCCAAATCCAATGAACTTTCGAATGGCTTGCCACATTTGACAGGCCAGTATGATGTGTGAGGATGGAGAGAAACCCCCTCCATCGTCCAGCTGCTCCACTCCTGCAAGCGGCTGTTCTAGACCCTGGAGTCTGGAAGAAGTCACGGACATTTCCTATCCTGTGTGACTCACTTTGCTCTTGACCTCGCGTACATTCCTGAACAGGTATCTCTCTCCAAGCTGTTGGCAGCGTTTCCTTTACGTTCAACTGTCTGTGACATTTCGGTGCCAGTCACAACCCAGGGCAGCATAATATGTGCAAAAGAATTGAGCGTTTTACACGCAGCCGGTAAGAAACTGTTCCAGGTTGAAAGGAGACACTGTGTGGGATTTTATAACGTGGAGATGCCGGCGTTGGACTGGGGTAAACACAGTAAGAAGCCTCACAACACCAGGTTAAAGTCCAACAGGTTTATTTGGTAGTAATTTGTTGTTATGGTAGTTATTTGGTAGGGCGGCACGGTAGCACAGTGGGGTAGCACTGCTGTTTCACAGGTCCTGGGTTCGATTCCTGGCTCGGGTCACTGTCTATGTGGAGTTTGCACATTCTCCTTGTGTCTGCATGGGTTTGTCCCAGAACTCAATCAACAAAAATAAGCAGGATTAAGTTGGAATGTTTGGTCACAGCCAACATTCCCAGAATCTGTCTGAAATAACCTTTCACCCCAACGGGTAAACCTCTCAGGGTTTGACCTCTCACCCTCTGTTCAGTCCGATGCTCTGTGGGTGGCACGGTAGCACAGTGGGTTAGCACTGCTGCTTCACACCCCCAGGGACCTGGGTTCGATTCCCGGCTTGGGTCACTGTCTGTGTGGAGTTTGCACATTCTCCTCGTGTCTGCGTGGGTTTCCTCCCACACTCCAAAGATGTGCGGGTTAGGTTGATTGGCCATGCTAAAATTGCCCCTTAGTGTCCAGGGATGTGTAGGTTAGAGGGATTAGTGGGTGTAATATGTAGGGATATGGCCTGGGTGGGATTGTGTTCGGTGCAGACTCGATGGGCCGAAGGGCCTCTTTCTGCACTGTAGGGTTCTATGATAAACACTACTAGCTTTCGGAACACTGTTCCTTCGTCAGGTGAGTGGAGAACACCGGCATCTCCACGTTATAAAATCCCACACAGTGTTTTCTTTCAACCTGGAACAGTTTCTTACCGGCTGTGTGTAAAACACTCAGTTTTTCTGCATGTAAAGAGCTATTACGCTACCCTGGGTTGTGACTCTCCACTCACCTGACGAAGGAATAGCGTTCCGAAAGCTAGTGGCGTTTACTACCGAATAAACCTGTTGGACTTTAATCTGGTGTTGTGAGACTTCTTACTGGGATCTTATAGCCACAGATTTGGAAAATTCAACGCATCTTTAACTCGGCAGAATTCTTGAATCCTGAAAGTTTTGATCGCAATTGCTCCCAGGAGCTATGGATGTGAGAGATTTAATTGGCTCCTTTGGTAGCAACACCCAGGGATATTTTGAGTACGGCTCTGAGCAGCACTTTCACCTTTACTTCATCTCCTGAAACAACACCTGAAGGTCAACATCCATTAACATGACAGCTTTGCTCCTCTGCTTTCTCCTTCTCTGTCTTGTTTCCAGGAGACTCCATCCAGTCAAGACAAGATAATCAGTGGCAATGCACTTCGGAATAAGCCTCGAAGTTCAAACTATCCTGATGTAACCCACGACACTGAATCAATTATGTGCAAATAGAGGAACTAAATTAGCCTCGCAGCTGCGTGGGTGTCAAGAAGTAGCCTTGAAAAGAGTCGAAATTGTGAGCGCCGGGCTCCTTAGAGGATGAGACTGGGGAATTAATCAGGAAATGGCAGAGGCTTTGAACAAGTATTTTGTATCTGTCTTCGCAGCAGAAGACACAAAGTGTCGAGGGAATGAGGAACAATCACGATCGCTAGAGAGAAGGTACCGAGAAAACTAATAGGACTGAGGGTTGACAAGTCCCCTGGAACTGATGGCTCGCCTCCTGTTTGTAAGACAGTGCATGCATTGATTATAATCTCCCAAAGTTCCCTTGAATCTGGAAAGGTCCGGGCAGAATGCAAAACCTCCCTTTTTCAAGGAAGCGGGGAGATAGAAAGCAGGGTAGTGAATCTGTGGCATTCTTTACCTGGGGTGGGGTGTTGAGTATGTTCAAGGTTGGGATAGGCAGATTTCTAATCAATAAGGGAATCGAGGATTATGGGGATAAGGCGGGAAAGTGGATTATCGCATCAGATCAGTCATGATCTCATTGAGTGGCAGAGTAGATTCAATGGGCTGAATGGTCCACTTCTGCTCTAAAGTCTTATGGAAACTAAAGGCCAGTTAATCTAAATTGGGAACATGCTATAATCCATCATTAAGGAGATGATATTAAGGATAGACATAGAAACAGAAAATAGGAGCAGGAAGAGGCCATTCAGCCCTTCGAGTGTGCTCTGCCATTCATTATGATCGTGGCTGATCATCGAACTCATTAGCCTGATCCCACCTGCCTTTGATGTCTTCACCTAAACCCCTTCTTGAAAAATTTCAATCTTTTGGCTACACCTATTTTCCACAGACTGACCACTCTCTGGGTGAAGAAATTTCTCATCTTTGTCACAAATCTTTCTCGTCAGACTGACCCCTGGTTCTGGGCTCCCCCCACTATAGGGAACATCATTCCTGCATCTATCCGGTCTATCCCTGTTAGAAATTTATACGTTTCTGTGAGATTCCCTCCTCATTCTTCTAAACCACAGCGAATATAATCCTAACCGACTCAATCTCTCTACGTATGTCAGCCCTGCCATTCCAGGAACAGCCTGGTAAACATTCACTACTCTCCCTCTAGAGCAAGAACATCCTTCCTCAGATGAGGAAACTAAACCTGCACACAGTATTGACAGAATCCTTACAGTGCAGATGGAGACCATTCAGCCCATCAAATCCACTGGAGCATCTCAACCAGGTCCCATTCTCGTAAACCCACATATCTACCCTCTTAATTACCCCGACACATACATCTTTGGACACTAAGTGTACACATCTTTGGACTGCAGGAGGAAACCAGAGCATCTGGAGGAAACCCACGCAGACACAGGAAGAATGTGCAAACTCCACATGGATAAGCTGGGAATTGAACCCAGGTCCCTGGCATTGTGAGGCAGCAGTGCTAACCACTGTGCCACGATACCACCCCACATTTATTATTCCAGGTGTGGCCTCAGCAAGACCCTGTATAATTGCAGCAAGACATCCCTGCTCCTGTACTCAAACCATCTCGCTATGAAGGCCAACACACACATGCTAACCCTCAGTGACTGGTGTATGAGGCCACCCAGGTCTCATTGCACATTCCCCTTCCCTAATTTAGGGCCAGTTGGATAGTAATCTGCCCTCCCGTTTTTGCTACCAAAGTGGATGGCCACACATTTATCCAAATTATCATTTGCCCACTCACCCAAATTAGAATCACAGAACCGTAGAAAAGTTACAGCACAGAAGGAGGCCATTTGGCCTATCTTGTCCATGGCACCCCGAAGTGCCCTTTCTAATCCCACCTTCCTGCATCTGGACCATAGCTTCTGTAGCTAACAACACTTAATGTTCAGATCCAGGCACTTTTTAAAAGAGTTTCGGGTCTCTGCCTCCACCACCAACTCGGGCAGTGAATTCCAGACACCCTCCGCATAAAAATGTTCTTCCTCATGTCCCCTCAGTATGGTGGTAAAGCAGTTAGCACTGCTGCCTTACTGCACCAGGGACCCAGGTTTGATTCCTGGCTTGGGTCAGTGACTATGTGGAGTCTGCACGTTCTCCCCGTGTCTGCGTGGGTTTCCTCGGGATGCTCCAGTTTCCCCCCTCAGTCCAAAAGACGTGCTGGTTAGGTGTATTGGCCGTGCTAAATTCTCCCTCAGTGTCCCCGAACAGTCACCAGAGCGTGGTGACTAAGGAGCTTTTAAGTAACTTCATTGCAGTGTTAATGGAAGCCTACATGCGACACTAATAAATGAACTTTAACTTTACACCTACTACTACTTATCTTGAATCCATATCCCCGGGTCTAGAATTCTTCAACAAGGGAAACAATTTTATTCTGTTCACTCTATCTCTTCTCATAATTTTGTACAACTCTATCAAATCACCCCTCAGCTTTCTTTGTTCCAAGAAAAATAACTCCAACCAAATCAATCTCTCCTCCTAGCTACACTGTTCAAGACATAGAACATAGAACAGTACAGCACAGGTCCTTCGGCCCTCGATGTTGTGCTGAGCTATGTCCAAACGCAAGATCAAGATATCCCACTCCCTGGCAACATTTTTGTAAACCTCCGCTGTACTCTCCCCCCCCCCCCCCCCGAGGGCAAGGGCATCTATCAACCATTACTGATTGTTTTCTGTTAGTAAGCCAACTTTGGACCCAGTTTGCCACATTACCCTGTACCCCATGGGTTTTTTTGACCACTCTGCCATGTGGGACCTTGTCAAGCGCCTTGCTAAAATCCATGTACACAACATCCACTGCACTACTTTCATCAACGTTTCTTGTCACTTCCCCAAGGAATTCAATCAAATTTGTGAGGCAGGGCCTTCCTTTAACAGATCCATGTTGACCATCCGTGACAAGCCCGTGCCTTTCTGATGACAGTAAGCCTATCTCTCAGGATTGATTCTACTGATCTTTCCACCATCAATATAAGACCAGGTGGCCTGTAAATGTTTGGCATTTCCTTCAATCACTTTTTAAACAATGGGGCTATGTTTACATTTCTCCAGTCCTGGTATTTCCCCTGTATCTGTGAGGATTGGAAGATCATCCTCAGAGCATCTTCTATCTTCTGGAAAAAAAACTTTGTCAAATGATCGTTTGGACTCGAAATGTCAGCTTTTTTCTCTCCTTACAAATACTGTCAGACCTGCTGAGGTTTTCCAGCACTTTCTCTTTTAGTTTCTTCCGCAGTAGTTTACTTTTATCTGGAGATTGAGGAGAGATTGGGAAGTGTGTATGTCTGCAGTGTGGACTGAGTCTTCCCCAGTAAGGGCTGAGAATGGAGTTTGTGCAGTGCCATAGATAAGATGCTAATGATGTTAAAGTGTCCGTGAGCCAATCAGTGCTGATGTATTCCTGCTAATATTGTGTGTGTGTGTGTGTATATGTGTGTGTATATGTGTGAGTGTGTATATGTGTGTATACGTGTGTGTGTGTGTGTATATATACGTGTGTGTTTGTGTCTGTATACGTGTGTGTATGAGTGTGTGTGTAAGGGGGTGTGTGTTTGAGTGTGTGTGTGTGTGTGTGTGTGTGTGTAAGGGGGTGTGTGTTTGAGTGTGTGTGTATGTGAGTGTATGAGTGTGTGTGCATATGTGTATATATGTGTGTGTGTGTGTGTCTGTGTATGTATGCGTGTGTGTGTGTCTGTGTATGTATGCGTGTGTGCACTCCCCGAGCACTATTAGCCATTGACCCCATGAGGCCACTGTGAGACTGGAGTGATTTGATGGTTGACTTATCCCAGCAGACATCATTCACTCTCGTTCTTCCCTGATTGGTATTTTTCAGGTGGGTGTCTAATGAACTGACCACCCCCCCCCCGCCCACCCCTTCCCTTCCCTGCAATCGCCTCCCAGGTGAGGCTTCCCAGAGCCACCCCTCAGGTAGAGGACATCCCAGTGCTGGCAGACTCTGTGGATCAAGGGAATGATTACTGAACCTCGGTGCAGTATTGTTTTTACCTGCAGCCAGATGAAGGTGCTTCCTACACTCGAGTGGATTGGAGGCAGTGATTGTGTGTGTTTGAGTGTTGCTTAAATATGACAGCCAGATCTTCAATCCCATTAGGCAACGGCAGAGGAGGGGGTAAATCAGTGCCTACCCCACCATCTGATTCAGAGAGCCACTCACCAGTGCATAATTAATTGTCTCCCAAACATGAAATTGGACACAAGTTTCTGCCAACAGGAAAAGTGGCGTGAAACCCAGCTACCCACACACTCAGTCTCCACCTCAAGCCTCAAACCCACTGCAGAGTTAACACTGGAAATACATGATGCTGAAATAGATATGATGCATCATCACATCTATAGATCTATCGAGCAATAGAGATCTAGGGCAGAGCTTTTTCAAAGTGTAGGCCATGGGGAGGTCACCATTGGGTTGTCGGGTGTCCTGTTTAAATATAGTGCGAGATGATCCAGTTCCATAGGAAAGTGGGATGTTCCATTCATGGCGTGCATTTTGTAGAAGGCGCTATGACAATGCAAACCTCTCAATTCAGACAATGGCATGAAGAGGAAAAGCTTAGTGTTGCCTGATTCAATTCAACTTTATCCACTTTATGAAAGGAAGAGGTACAAAGGTGTATTTTGACAGTAAAGCCCATTCGGATTGTGAACATAGAATCATAGAACCCTACAGTGCAGAAAGAGGCCCTTCGGCCCATTGGGTCTGCACCGAACACAATCCCACCCAGGCCCTACCCCCATATCTCTACATATTATACCCACTAATCCCTCTAACCTACACATCCCTGGACACTAAGGGGCAATTTCTTAGCCTGGCCAATCAACCTAACCTTGTGACTGTAGTTTAGACGGCAACTTTGGGGAAATGTAAAGGGTTAGAACATAGAACACCACTGCAGAAACAGGCCCTTCGGCCCACAAGTTGCACCAATCATATCCCTACCTACCAGGCCTATCTATAAACCTCAATCCCATTAGATCCCATGTACTCATCCAGAAGTCTCTTAAAAGACCCCAGCGAGTTTGCCTCCACCACCACCGATTCCACTCACTCACCACCCTCTGAGTGAAAAACTTACCCCCGACATCAGAAGCACTTGATGTTGATGTAATAAAGATGTGACTTCGCATGGTCCAGTAGCAGGGATGTGGGGCAGGATTTTCCAGCCACGCTCACCCCAAAACTGGAAAATCTCTCTGGAGGTCAACGGACCTTTGCCTGGAATGCTCCCCCAGCTGCTACGCATCCCGTGGCAGGCGGGGAGGGAAAATGACTCCTCTGGAGTTGACAGAAGTTATAGTACTGTCTCACTGTACAGAAAGTAGCTGTAAATAATGTATTGCAGTTTCAACAACCTATCCTCTCCAGCAGCTTACTTTTATAGAACATCTTAGAACATTACAGCGTAGTACAGGCCCTTCGGCCCTCGATGTTGCACCGACCAGTGGAACCAATCTAATGGCCCTCTAACCTAAACTATTCCAATGTTATCCATATGTCTATCCACTGACCATCTGAACGCCCTGAAAGTTGGTTATTTGAATCATAGAACCCTACAGTGCAGAAAGAGGCCCTTCAGCCCATCGAGTCTGCACCAAACACAATCCTACCCCCATATCCCTACACATTTACCCACTAATCCCTCTAACCTACACATCCCTGGACACTAAGGGGTAATTTCTTAGCACGGCCAATCAACCTAACCCACACATCTTTGGACTGTGGGAGGAAACCGGAGTACCCGGAGGAAACCCACGCAGACACGAGGAGAATGTGCAAACTCCACACAGACAGTGACCTGAGCCGGGAATTGAACCCAGGACCCTGGAGCTGTGAAGCAACAGCGCTAACCACTGTGCTACCGTGCTGCCCTATTTGAATCATAGAACCCTACAGTGCAGAAAGAGGTTATAGGATAGGCAATCACCAAAAACACCCCAGTCTGGACCCCGAACACACAATGAAACACCCACTCTTTCCAAAATGCTGCCCCCGTTGGAATGTAGACACACTGGGTGGAACCTGATGGCAGGCTACCAGCTGGCGAGGCAGACCCGCATCACATCTTTCCGAGAAGGTCTGCCACATCTACTGCCACCCAGGCCAATAGCGAGCGGACCTTCCCCTGGGTACAAGGACCCCAGGTGCAGAAGTCCCTCCCTACAGGAGCTGTTGGCCAATCAGAGGCGGCAGGTTGTCTGTACTCAGCAGCAGGACCAAGGTACAGGTGAGTGATCGGGGGAAGGGTTTTGTGGGTGAGGGATGAGGGAGGTGGGGAGGCACGTGGGGGAGGGAGGAATCAGTGACGAGAGCAAAAAGGGGGGTTTTCAGTGGCTCCCCGTTTCTGATACTGAGTCCCTCAGACCAGGCATTGATTTGAATGTTCAATTGGGACCCTCCCAATGCCTTCAAAAACTTCTGTAAGAAGTCTCACTAACACCAGGTTAAAGTCCAACAGGTTTAACCCGGTGTTGTGAGACTTAGAACCATAGAACCATAGAAAATTACAGCTCAGAAACAGGCCTTTTGGCCCTTCTTGTCTGTGCCGAACCATTTTTCTACCTAGTCCCACTGACCTGCACCCGGACCCTATCCCTCCACACCCCTCTCATCCATGAACCGTCCAAGATTTTATGAAATGTTAAAAGTGACCCTGCATTTATCCGGCAGCTCATTCCACACTCCCACCACTCTCTGCGTGAAGAAGCCCCCCCCCAATATTCCCTTTAAACTTTTCTCCTTTTGTATGGTGTACTGGCCTTCATTAATCGAGGGATTGAGTTTAGGAGTCGGGAGGTAATGCTGCAACTTTATAAGACCCTTGTCAGACCCCACTTGGAGTACTGTGCGCAGTTCTGGTCGCCTCACTACAGGAAGGATGTGGAAGCTATTGAGAGGGTGCAGAGGAGATTTACAAGGATGTTGCCTGGATTGGGAGGCATGCCTTATGAGGATAGGTTGAGGGAGCTAGGTCTCTTCTCCCTGGAGAGATGAAGGTTGAGAGGTGACCTGATAGAGGTTTATAAGATGTTGAGAGGAATAGATAGGGTGGATTCTCGGAGGCTATTTCCCAGGGCTGAAATGGTCGCTATGAGAGGACACAGGTTTAAGGTGCTGGGGAGCAGGTACAGAGGGGATGTCGGGGATAAGTTTTTCACTCAGAGGATGGTGAGTGAGTGGAATCGGCTGCCGTCGGTGGTGGTGGAGGCGAACTCGCTGGGGTCTTTTAAAAGACTTCGGGATGAGTACATGGGATCTAATGGGATTGGGAGTTACAGATAGTTCTATGGCTTGGTAGGTATAGATGTGATCGGTGCAACTTGTGGGCCGAAGGGCCTATTTGTGCTGTAGTGTTCTATGTTCTTTCACCCTTAACCCAGGCCCTCTGTTTTTTTTTCTCCCTTAGCCTCAGTGGAAAAAGCCTGCTTGCATTCACTCTATCTATACCCATCAAAATCTTATACACCTCTATCAAATCTCCCCTCATTCTCCAGGGAATAAAGTCCTAACCTATTCAATCTCTCTGTAACTCAGCTTCTCAAGTCCCGGCAACATCCTTGTGAACCTTCTCTGCACTCTTTCAACCTTATTTACATCCTTCCTGTAACTAGGTGACCAAAACTGTACACAATACTCTAAATTCGGCCTCACCAATGCCTTATATAACCTTACCATAACACTCCAACTTTTATACTCAATACTCCGATTTGTAAAGGCCAATGTACCAAAAGCACTCTTTACGACCCGACATCTTACTGCGTTTACCCCAGTCCAAAGCCGGTATCTCCACATCATTTAGAAAACCACAATTTTTCATGAGTTTTCTTGTCATGCTCCCTTCATGGTGAGATCTCTCTTGGGTTAATAACAGCAGCAGTGGAATAGAATCGTAGAATCATTGTACCCTACAGTGCAGAAAGAGACCCTTTGGCCCATCGAGTCTGCACCGACCACAATCCCACCCAGGCCCTACCCCCATATAAGGTTGAGGCCCTTGAGTTTGCATTAATGGCCCACTTCAACTGATAGTTGGGCCGAATGGCCCATTTTAGCCCCCAGACCAAACTGGGTAGAGATACCCTCCCACCTGACGAAAAGCCAGCACCTTCCCCCCCCCACCCCACCCTGCGCCCCATCTACCAAACTCACCGCAGGAGTGGGGAGAAGACTCTGCCCCCCAGGGTGTGATGTAGCGCCACCTCGCAACCAGGAGATAAAGTCGTATCGGAAAAGAACAATCTTTTAAATTAGGTCAGTGAAACTAATTGAAGTTTCCAAACAGTGCAGCGATTAATATATAAAAAAAAATCTGCTTGGGTTGGTGGAACGGGATTGGATATTCTTGTCCTTTGCTGAGTGATAAGGGATGAACTTGTGCCAAAAACCCATTCATTAAGGAAACGTTATGTTCAACAGACCAATCATTTTGTGATAAAGTACATCGCAGTGGGCCACAGTGACCACATGCTGGCTAATAATTGCAGAACTGTTCAACTGACTGCTGGGTGATTTTTCTAATAAAGGTTATTCTAAGCACTGTCTGTATAATCTATGTTTCATTGTTCATCTTAACAGGACTAAGTACTCAGCCAAATTTTGTCGGTGTGTGTGTGTGTGTGCGTGTGTACCAATTCGGAGTTATTAATGAACCTCAGCGTGGCTCTCTGCAGAATTATACCCCAGCTTTGTTTTCCGTGAAGCCTGGCTGCTGTACATCGTACAGGGCTGGCTTCATCGTCACACCCAACAAGAACTCTTTGCCCCAAAACCATGTCCGTGCTTCCCGGGGTGGAGATAGTTCGCCATTGGCCGGTGACGGAGACCTTTTGGGGATGTCAACTGCGTTTTGTAGCGTTTGCTGGCCACGCTGCTGGAGAACCTGCCATGGGGGGAGGGGGGCGGGGTTACCATTGGCGGGACTGGAAAATCCCGCTGACAGGGCTGGAAAATTTGACCCATTGTTTACTCATCGAGGGAGGAAAGTGGATCTCTAGATGAACTGTGTTGGTGATTAGCTATAGTCCACGAAGGGACTCCATCCCTCTGCATTTCAGAGGGATATTTTTTACAGTTTGAGAGAACAAAAGAACAAAAACAGGCCGGGGAAACAGGCCCTTCGGCCCAACGAGCCCGTGCCGCCATTTTAACACTACCCGTCCCCCCTCCACCCATGACCTTTATCTATGCTTATGGCATTCCACATTGAGGGAAACTAATTTAGGGACAATTTATTGCCTCCAATCAGCCTAGTAGCACATCTTTGGGGTGTGGGCATCTCTTTATACCAAGCAATGATGTGGAGATGCTGGCGTTGGACTGGGGTGGACACAATAAGCAGTCTCACAACACCAGGTTAAAATTTGGTAACACGAGCTTTTGGAGCATTGCCCCTTCACTCACCTGATGAAGGAGCAACGCTCCGAAAGCTTGTGCTACCAAATAAACCCGTTGGACTTTAACCTGGTGTTGAGAGACTATAACCAAGTAAGATACTGAACTACCACAGATGAATAGGCATCACTGCGTTCTCACATTTTGGGATTTTTTTAAAATATTTTTTTCCAGCGATTAGAAACAAGTCCTATTTATTTGGGGTGACACAGACGCACAGCGGTTAACACTGCTGCCTCGAAGCGCCAGGAACCTGGGTTCAATTCCGGCCTCGGGACTGTTTGGAGTTTCTCCGTTCTCCCCGTGTCTGCGTGGGTTTCCTCCGGATGTTCCGGTTTCCTCCCAAAGCCCAAAGGTGTGCAGGTTAGGTGGACTGGCCGTGCTAAATTGCCCCCTTAGTGTCAGGCGGACTAGCAAGGGTAAATAGGGATTAAGGGAATAGAGCCTGGGTGGGTTTGTGGTTGGTGCAGATGGACCGAATGGCCTCCTTCTGCACTGTAGGGATTCGATGATTGTATGAAATGCTAACCAGAAAGCAAAAGACTGTGGGTGCTGGAAATCTGAAATAAAAACAGAAAGTGCCAGAAAAGCTCAGCGTGAGACCATTCAGCCCTTCAAGCCTGCACTGACAACAATCCCACCCTGGCCCTACCCCCGTAACCGCACATATTTATCTGCTAATTCCCCTAATCTACACAACTTGGGACTAAGGGGCAATTTAGCATGGCCAATCAACTGAACACACACATCTCTGAAGTTGTTGAACTCAATATTCTGTCTGGAAGACTGTAAAGTGTCCAATCGGGTGAGTTGCTGTTCCTCCAGTTTGCGTCGGGGTTCTCTGGGACATTGCAGAAGGCCCAGGACGGACATGTGGACAGGAGAGAGCTGGGTGGGGCATTGAAGTGACAAATGACAGGAAGGTCTGGGTCCTGCTTGCGGACAGACCAAAGATGTTCAGTAAAGCAGCCACCCAGTCTGCGTTTGGTCTCTCCGATGTAGAGTAGGCCTCATTGGGAGCAGCAATTGCAATAGATCAGGTTGGAGGAGGTGAAGGGGTGGATGTGTTAGGGAGGTGGAGAGACTGGTCAGGACCCAGCACACGAGACCACCTCAGGCCCAGAACGAGGAGGTACAGCAACACCTCAATTTCAGTGTTCCAGTAGCCTCAGCAGCTGCTTTAACTAACTTACTAGGGAAAATCCTGGGGAGTAAGAACAGGAATAGGCCACTCAAGCTTTGAAACCTGTTTGGCCATTCAATTAGACTGTTATTGAACTGTACATCAACTGCACTGTCAGGAAGGGGCATTGGAATAGGCTTTGATGATAGATGGTGATATTTACAATCAGGGGTGGCATTTCTCCTTTTATTCATTCGTGGGTCATGGGCATCGCTGGCTGGCAGCATTTATTGCCCACCCCTAGTTGCCTGAGGGTAGTTGAGAGTTAATCACATTGCTGTGGCTCTGGAGTCACGTGTAGGCCAGACCAGGGTAAGGACGGCAGATTTCCTTCCCTAAAGGACATCAGTGAATCAGATGGGTTTTTCCAACAACGGTTTCATGGTCATCAGTAGATTCTTAATTCCAAATTTTTTTAAATTGAATTCAAATTCCACTCTCTGCCGTGACGGGATTCGAATCCGGGTCTACAGAAAATTGGCTGAGTTTCTGGATTGAGTCTAGCGACAATACCACTAGGCCATTGCTGCCCCATAAATGTTATTGCAAACTCCGTGCAGTGAGAGGTGTGGTTCAGGGACACTGATGAATTTTCCTTGCTGATAAATGCCTTTTCCTTGATGCCAATATATTTTGACAGAATAGTCTGCCTCTTCAGATATTTCTTGAAAATACATCCCTCCCACCGCTAACACAGCTAATGATGGAACTATAGAAATCCAATTCTTTAACATGACAAAGGGTTTTGATAGTGGGCAAGGAAAGATTGTTTCCTCTGGTGGGAAGAGGGGCTACCAAGTAGATGGCAAGGGGTTAAATCCAGTAAAGCACAAGATAAAGACCATCAAAAGGAAGATCTTAGACTGTACAATCCCTACTGTGCAGAAGGAGGCCATTCGGCCCATCCAAACTGCACTGACAATAATCCCACCCAGGCCTTATCCCCACAAGTCCATGTATTTACCCCGCTAATCCCCCTAACACTAAGGGGAAGTACCAGCTCCAAGGAAAACCACAGAGATAAAATCCCTCCTGGGGTTAGTACATTATTGTGAAAGATTTACCCAGAGTTTGGCTTCCACGTTGTCCCAATTGCAAGTCCTGCCACAAAAACTCCAGGGATGATGGGCGGCACGGTAGCACAGTGGGTTAGCACTGCTGCTTCACGGCTCCAGGGACCTGGGTTCGATTCCCGGCTCAGGTCACTGTCTGTGTGGAGTTTGCACATTCTCCCCGTGTCTATGTGGGTTTCCTCCGGGTACTCCGATTTCCTCCCACCGTTCAAAAATACATGGGTTAGGTTGATTGGCCAGGCTAAAATTGCCCCTTAGTATCCTGAGATGCATAGGTTAGAGGGATTAGTGGGTAAATATGTGAGGGTAGGGCCTAGGTGGGATTGTGGTCAGTGCAGACTCGATGGGCCAAATGGCCTCTTTCTGGGTTTCTATGATCCTGGGAAGATCCACAGACAAACGTTAGCTGTCTTGTTCACTCAGTTTGATCCTGATAAATAATTTGTGCTCACATGCGATGTTTTATTGCAAAAGGACTTGATTTTAAAAGTAGTGTTGTTATGATTGTATAAGGATTGGTGGGACCACACCTGGAGTATTGTGTCAAGATTTGATCGCCTTTCTTGAGGAAGGATGTGGTGGCACTGGAGGTGGTTCAAAGAAAGTTTACCAGAATGATTCCGGGGATGAAAGGGCTGTCGTACGGGATGTGTTTGGATAGCTTGGGGTTGTACTCGCTGGAGTCAATATCTTGTCTCAAAGGCATGAGAGTCTAAAACTAGAGGGCATAGGTTTAAGGTGAAAGGGGAGAGACACAAAAGGGTCCAGAGGGGCAACTTTTTCACACAGAGGGTGGTGAGTGTCTGGAACAAGGTGCCAGAGGCAGTAGTAGAGGTGGGTACAATTTTGTCTTTTAAAAAGCATTTAGACAGTTACATGGGTAAGATAAAAGGGTAACCAAGAAGGTAGATGAGGGCAGTGCAGCTGATGTTGTCTACCTGGACTTTAGCAAAGCCTTTGACAAGGTACCGCATGGTAGGTTGTTGCATAAGGTTAAATCTCACGGGATTCAGGGTGAGATGTCTAAATGGATTCAAAATTGGCTTGATGACAGAAGCCAGAGGGCAGTTGTAGAGGGTTGTTTTTCAAACTGGAGGCCTGTGACCAGCGGTATGCCTCAGGGATTGGCGCTGGGTCCACTGTTATTTGTCATTTATATTAATGATTTGGATGAGAACATAGAAGGCATGGTTTGCAGGAGGTGACACCAAGATTGGTGACATGGTGGACAGTGAAGAAGGTTACCTTGGATTGCAACGGGATCTTGAACAATTGGGCCAGTGGGGTGATGAGTGGCAGATGAACCTTAATTTAAATAAATGCAAGGTGATGCATTTTGGCAGATTGAACCAGGGCAGGACTTACTCAGTTAATGGTAGGGCAGTGGGGAGAGTTACAAAACAAAGAGATCTAGGGGTACAGGTTCACAGCTCCTTGAAAGTGGAGTCACAGGTGGACAGAGTGGTGAAGAAGGCATTTGGCATGCTTGGTTTCATTCATCAGAACATTGAGTACAGGAGTTGGGATGTCTTGTTGAAGTTGTACAAGACATTGATAAGGACACACATTTGGAATACTGTGTACAGTTCTGGTCACCCTATTATAGAAAGGATATTATTAAATTAGGAAGAGTGCAGAAGAGATTTACTAGGATGCTACCGGGACTTGATGGATTGAGTTATAAGGAGAGGCTGGATAGACTGGGACTTTTTTCTCTGGAGTGTAGAAGGCTGAGGGGTGACCTTATAGAGATCTATAAAATAATGAAGGAGCATAGATCAGCTATATAGTCAATACCTTTTCTCAAAGATCTAAAGGTTCCAAAGGTTTTGGTTTTCCCAAAAGAGTCTAAAACTAGAGGGCATAGGTTTAAGGTGAGGGGGGAGAGATACAAAAGTGTCCAAAGGGGCAGTTTTTTCACACAGAGGGTGGTGAGTGCCTGGAACAAGAGGGAGGTACAATATTATCTTTTAAAAAGCGTTTAGACGGTTACATGGGTACGATGGGTGTAGAGAGATATGGGCCAAACGCAGGCAATTGGGATTAGCTGAGAGGTTTAAAAAAAAGGCAGCATGGACAAATTGGGCCAAAGGGCCTGTTTCCATGCTGTAAACCTCTATGACTCTATGGCACACGCCCTTCTACACACTTACTAATGGAGTTTCTTAATGTAGCAGCGTACTTGTTCAGGCTGGTCACAGAGTCTTAAATATTGACCAATCCAGTGACTTGAAACTATCCCACTGGAGATCATTCCGATTCCTCAGACCAACATTGCACGAAATTCTCTAATGGATTCTCCCATTTCAGTTTTTGCTTGTAAACTGGGAACAGGAGCACAGCTTTGTGGTCTGATTTGCCAAAGGGTAGGCGGACGATAGAGTGGTAGGCGTGTTTGATATTTGTTCGAGGATGCTTGGACATCTGGTGGAGCAGGAGACGTGTCGGTGGTATCTTGGTAGGACGCTCTGGAGCTTGGCCTGGCTGAAGTCCCCGGCCACAATGAACAAGACCTCGGGATGTGTTGTCTCAGGATAATTTAAGATATTGGTATATATTTTGTCCAGTGTGGTCTTCACGTCCATATTGGGTGGGGTGTAAACTGCTGTCAGGAAAAGAGACCAAAACTAGACAAAGGCTCACCAAGGCCCTGTAAAACTGTAGCAAGACATCCCTGCTCCTGTACTCGAAACCTCTCGCTATGAAAGCCATCGTACCATTTTACCGCCTGTTGCACCTGCATGCTTACCTTCAGTAATGTACGAGGACACCCAGGTCCCTCTGCACATCCCCTTCTCTCAATTTCTAACCATTCAGATAATAATCTGCCTCCTTGTTATTGCTACCAAAGTGGCTAACCTCAAATTTATCCACATTATACCGCATCTGCTATGCATTTGCCCACACACTCAGCCTGTCCAAATCATACTGAAACATCTCTGCATCCTCCTCACAGCTCACCCTCCCACCCAACTTTGTATCATCTGCAAATTTGGAGACATTACATTTAGTTCCATCTGAATCATTAATATATATAGTGAATAGCTGAGGTCCCAGCACCAATCGCTGTGGTACCCCACTACTCACTGCCTGCCATTCGAAAAAAAGACCCATTTATTTCTACTCTTTGTTTCCTGTCTGCCAACCAGTTTTCTATCCATCCCAATACGCGACCCCCGATCCCATGTGCTTTAATTTTACACGCTAATCTCTTATGAGGGACCTTGTCAGACTAGCCAAAGGAGACTCAGGGAAGGTTACAATCATTTTATTCAAGCATATTCAGGGAGAACACCCCTTCAATGAAAGATCCCTGAGGTAGATTCTGAAGCTTACAGAAAAATGGACTATTATCATACCATGCCTTGCGTCTACACTGATATTGTTTGGAGTTTGATCGAACAATACAGGTAGATTTTATGAAAAACAGGCTCGTCTTATATTGACCTTTGAATCCATTGCTCAGGCTCCTAACCTATATTGGTATGTTTACCCCTCTCCCCCCACCCACCACCACCACCCCCTCCACGTCCCTGCCCCCTTCCTCACACCCCCACCCCCTCCCCCACCCCATGACTCCCTATCTTTAACCTTTTTCTACCTGACTCTAAAACTTCATTATCGCTGAACAGCTCACCTGTGAGATACTAAACACAGCTGGAAATTCTGCCAACCTTTTGTAACAAAGAGAAAGCTGGTTTCCTGTAGCAAAGAACCATTCTTCAAATTATTTTCTTCCTAATTCTTAAGCCTCGCTATTCAATCGTATTCAAAATTCAACTTTTATCATTTATTCTCCCCTGGTAGGCACGGTGGCACAGTGGTTAGCACTGCTGCCTCACAGTGCCAGGGACTTGGGTTCAATTCCCAGTTGGGTCATTATCTGTGCAGAGTCTACGCGTTCTCCCCATGTCTTATACTAGCCATCTTATGCCATGTCTTATACTGGGGCGATCTTATAGAGACGTACAAGATAATGAAGGGGATGGATAGGGTAGAGGTAGAGAGATTCTACCCGCTCAGAAAGGACAACAGGACTACAGGGCACAGCCTCAAGATAAGGGGAGGGGGAGCAGTTTAGAACTGAGTTGAGGAGGAACTTCTTCACTCAAAGGGTGGTGAATCTCTGGAATTCTCTGCCCGTTGAAGTGGTGGAGGCTACCTCGCTGAATATATTTAAGACAAGGGTAGATAGGTTTCTGACAGACAAGGGTTATGGGGAGAAAGCGGGAAAGTGGAACTGATCCACTTCAGATCAGCCATGATCTTATTGAATGGCGGGGCAGGCTCGAAGGGCTGGATGGCCTACTCCTGCTCCTATTTCTTATGTTCTTATGTCTGCGTGGGTTTGTTCTGGGTGCTCTGGTTTCCTTCCACAGTCTGAAAGACATGCTGGTTAGTGTGGATTGGCCGTGCTAAATTCTCCCTCAGTGTACAGGCGCCAGAGTTTGGCGACTAGGGGATTTTCACAGTAACTTCATCACAGAGTTAATGTCAGCCTACTTGTGACTAATAAATAAAGTTCCCCCAAGTGATAGAGGTGTATAAGATTTTGATGGGTATCGATAGAGTGAATACAGCAGGCTTTTTCCACTGAGGCTAGGGGAGAAAAAAACTAGAGGGCATGGGTTAAGGGTTAAAGGAGAAAGTTTAAAGGGAATATTAGGGGGGGGATTCTTCACACAGAGAGTGGTGGGAGTGTGGAATGAGCTGCTGGATAAATGCGGGGTCACTTTTAACATTTAAGAAAAGCTTGGACAGGTTCATGGATGAGACGGGTGTGGAGGGATAGGATCCAAGTGCAGGTCAGTGGGACTAGGCAAAAAATGGTTCAGCACAGACAAGAAGGGCCAAAAGGCCTGTTTCTGAGCTGTAATTTTCCGTGGTTCTAAGTCTCTTTGTGTTGCTGCTTTCTGCAGCTTTTCTCCATTTAAATAATGCCCATTCTTTTGTTCTCCCTTTCAACTGAATTGGATGATCAGCCATGATTATAATGAATGGCAGAGCAGTTTTGAAGGCTGAATGGTCTCCTGCTCCTATTTTCTATGTTTCTGTGTCTCCCAATCAAGAGTTCAATGCTTGCTACATCTGCCTAGCAAATTAAGCTGATGTGTCCATTTTTGCTCTGTTGAGAATGAGATTTCGATGTTAACCAAGTTACATTCCAGTATTCGTATAACCAAACGAAAGCTTAATATTCATTTCTGGATCTAACCTCTGACAGTGTAAATAAAGACAATTAGTGAGATTCATTTACACTGCAAATCTCAGAGTTATATGTAACACATGCCATGATGAATGTTGAACAATAATCCTGTTAATTGTATCTTTGGAGGACAATGTAAATATTGGTGTTGCTTTTTAGACCAAGGATAACCTTGGCAACTAATTCCAGCTGTAAGGACACCAGGCACTGCTCTATACCCAGAACTGAGAGCCACTGTTATTCTTGAGACAAGGAAGGCTGGAGATTGACCAGATAGCACTCAACGCACTCAAACTAGATCAACAGAAGGTCCTGGCTTAACAGCAAGAGCAGAAAGGTCGCTGAGGTGATGTGGAATAGACAAGATGTTAAAATGTTGAGAAATGTGGTGTAAAATAGCCAGTGAGGTGAGAAAAGGGGAAAATTAACAATACAAGTAGATCTATCCCTACATTCGGTAATGGTCCACCTCCGCTCGGAAATAATACTCTCCTCACAGACTGCCAGAGGCACAATATCTGATTTTAATACCAAGATCATAATTATGGAAGATATCCATGAACATGGTGGACAAAGCTGTCATGAAGAAGTGTGGTCTAACATGTAGCCCTGCTGACTGCATTACTGACTGGGGTTGGATCAGAAAACAGCACAATGGCACAGTGGTTAGCACTGCCGCCTCACAGCGCCAGGGACCCAGGTTCAATTCCAGCCTCGGCTCACTGTCTACGTGGGGTTTGCACATTCTCCCCGTGTCTGTGTGGGTTTTCTCTGGGTGTTCCAGTTTCCTCCCCAGTCCAAAGATGTACGGGTTAGGTTGATTGGCCATGATAAATTGCCCCTTAGTGTCAGTGGGATTAGCAGGGTAAGTATGTGGGGTTACAGGCATAGGGCTGGGGTGGGATTAGAATATAGAACATTCTAGCGCAGTACAGGCCATTCAGCCCTCGATGTTGCACCGACCAGTGGAACCAATCTAATGACCCTCTAACCTAAACTATTCCAATGTTATCCATATGCCTATCCACTGACCATTTGAACGCCCTTAAAGTCGGCGAGTCCACAACTGCTGCGGGCAGGGCATTCCACACCCTTACTATCCTCTGAGTAAAGAACCTACCTCTGATATCCGTCCTATAATTACCACCCCTCAATTGTCCCCTTGTGTTAGCCATCACCATCCGAGGAAAAAGGCTCTCACTGTCCACCCTATCTAATCCTCTGATCATCTTGTATGCCTCAATTAGGTCACCTCGTAACTTTCTTCTCTCTAACGAAAATAATCTCAAGTCCCTCAGCCTTTCCTCATAAGACCTTCCCACCATACCAGGCAACATCCTGGTAAACCTCCTCTGCACCCTTTCCAATGCCTCCACATCTTTCTTATAATGCAGCGACCAGAACTGTACGCAATACTCCAAGTGCGGCCGCACCAGAGTTTTGTACAGCTGCAACAGCTGTGTTTCTGGGTGACCAGAACTGTACTGTGTACAATCCTGGTCTCCCTATTATAGAAAAGCTATTCTTAAACTAGAAAGAGTGCAGAAAAGATTTACTAGGATGCTACTGGAACTTAATGATTTGAGTTATAAGGAGAGGCTGGATAGCCTAGAAACTTTCTCTGGAGTGTAGGAGATCTTATAGAGGTCTATAAAATAATGAGGGGCACAGATCAGTTAGATAGTCAATATTTTTTCCTGAAGGTTGGGGAATTAAACTAGAGGGCATAGATTTAAGGTGAGAGGGGAGAGATACAAAAGGGTCCAGACGGGCAATTTTGTGGGTGGTGAGTGTCTGGAACAAGCTGCCAGAGGGAGTAGTAGAGGTGGGTACAATTTTGTCTTCTAAAAAGCATTTAGACAGTTAGGGTAAAATGGCTATAGAGGGATATGGGCCAAATACAGGCAATTGGGGCTAGCTTAGTGGTTTAAAAAAAGGGCAGCAAAGACAAGTTGGGCTGAAAGGACTGTTTCTATGCTGGAAACCTCTATGACTCTATCAATTTCTTCATTGGTCGATGCGTTGTTCATGGAGGGGTGAGTGTTCCACAAGCCAGTGGACACCTGTGACACCTTTACTTTCATTTTGGAGGCGAGCCAGCGACCAGGTTGATGGGATCTGTGCCAGCTCTGAGCTGCTAGCCGGAGAGGTGAGGCAGGCAACGTTCAGGGCACCGTTTCTAGCTCTCCCCTCACAGTAGGGAGGTGAGCTCCTGACAAAGGTGCTGCTGGGTTACTCTGGGGGCTGCTGTGTTCCGTTTCTGCTTCTTTCCGGTGTGAAGGACCCGAAGGGGTGTGTGTGCAGGTTCACCACGACAGCCCCCGGTGAACCCACTCCTGCTGCTACCTCACTCAGGACTGGGACAAATAGATTGTGGATGATGGAAAGATGACGAACATGTAACTTTCACCTTCAAAATGAATAGAGTGAGGGAGACCTTTGCAATGTCACCTGCACCCTCAAAGAAAATAGAACATAGAACAGTACAGCACAGGAACAGGCCCTTCGGCCCACAATGTTGTGCTGAACATGACACCAAATTAAACTCGTCTCTTCTACCTGCCCTTGGTCCATATCCCTCGGTTCCTCCCATATTCATGTGTTTATCTAAAAGCCCCTTATACCCACCCCCGATTAAATCTGCCTCACCACCACTCCTGTGTTCCAGAGACCTACTGCTCTCTGTGTAAAAAAAAACCTGCCCTCTCACACCTCCTCTGAACTTGCCCACTCTCACCTTAAGTGCGTTCCCTCTAGTATTAGAGATTTCAACTCTGGGACAAAGATTCTAACTGTCAATCCTATCAATGCCTCGTCTAATTTTACAGATTTCGATCAGGTCTCGGACAGTCCTGTCTTGACTTTTCTTGATTTTTTTTTAATTCCTTTGCAGGAATGGGTGTCGCTGGCTAGGCCAGCATTTATTACCCATCCCTAGTTGCCCCTTGAGAAGGTGGTGGTGAGCTGCCTTCTTGAATCGCTGCAGTCCCTGTGCTCTGGGTTGACCCACAATGCTGTTAGAGAGGGAATTCCAGGATTTTGATAGCGAACGAACGGGGATATGTTTCCAAGTCAGGATGGTGAGTGGCTTGGAGGGGAACTTGCAGGGGATGGTGTTTCCATGTATCTGCTGCCCTTGTCCTTCTAGATGGAAGTGCTCATGGGTTTGGAAGGTGCTGTTTAAGGATCTTTGGTGAATTACTGCAGTGCACCTTGTAGATGGTACACACTGCTGTTACTGAGCGTCGATGGAGGAGGGAAGATGTATCTAACTGACTGGACATTGATCTGGGTGCAATGGGGAAGACCTGTTGAGCTCCATGAATCCCACAACATGATACTGATCCACCGTCAGGATGTTACAATGATCTCATTCACCCAGTCAGTTAGAATGAGGGTCCATATGCCAGGGTCAACAAATCCCAATGTTACCAAGGTTAGGAGGTATGACTTCGACCCTCCCCTGGATTCACCCAACATTAAAAGTGTGAGAGTGCGGTGTAGCCACGATCATAGTCAAACAGGAAACCAGCAGATAGTGGGGTAGGGTACAGACCATTACAGGACAGTGGCAAAACACCCAGAACTGTTTCCCTTACACACTCGTAAAGATGAATTACTAATGAATGCTGAGGTTCCACTGGGTCGGCTCCAACATAGCACATCTGTAAAAGATAGAAAGCTACATTATATTGTAAAAGAGGTGTTCTTGAGGAGAATACGTGGAGAAGACCATGTACAGCAGCGGGTGCAATGAAAGAGTTCCTGAGACACGAACAGTCGCCACAGGAAATTAATAATCAAATATGATCATCATAATGTGAAAAGAAAGCAAAACAGAACAGCTCTGTGATTTCACTGGTAAAGAGAGCGGCAACAAAACTGGATGGTAACAAATGGAACTAACAGTATGGATAGAGACTAATGGAACTAACGGTGTGGATAGAGACTAATGGAACTAACGGTGTGGATAGAGACTAATGGAACTAACGGTGTGGATAGAGACTAATGGAACTAACGGTGTGGATAGAGACTAATGGAACTAACGGTGTGGATAGAGACTAATGGAACTAACGGTGTGGATAGAGACTAACGGAACTAACGGTGTGGATAGAGACTAACGGAACTAACGGTGTGGATAGAGACTAATGGAACTAACGGTGTGGATAGAGACTAATGGAACTAACGGTGTGGACAGAGACTAATGGAACTAACGGTGTGGATAGAGACTAACGGAACTAACGGTGTGGATAGAGACTAATGGAACTAACGGTGTGGATAGAGACTAATGGAACTAACGGTGTGGACAGAGACTAATGGAACTAACGGTGTGGATAGAGACTAACGGAACTAACGGTGTGGATAGAGACTAATGGAACTAACGGTGTGGATAGAGACTAATGGAACTAACGGTGTGGATAGAGACTAATGGAACTAACGGTGTGGATAGAGACTAATGGAACTAACGGTGTGGATAGAGACTAATGGAACTAACGGTGTGGATAGAGACTAACGGAACTAACGGTGTGGATAGAGACTAATGGAACTAACGGTGTGGATAGAGACTAACGGTGTGGATAGAGACTAATGGAACTAACGGTGTGGACAGAGACTAATGGAACTAACGGTGTGGATAGAGACTAATGGAACTAACGGTGTGGATAGAGACTAATGGAACTAACGGTGTGGATAGAGACTAATGGAACTAACGGTGTGGATAGAGACTAACGGAACTAACGGTGTGGACAGAGACTAATGGAACTAACGGTGTGGATAGAGACTAATGGAACTAACGGTGTGGACAGAGACTAATGGAACTAACGGTGTGGATAGAGACTAATGGAACTAACGGTGTGGATAGAGACTAATGGAACTAACGGTGTGGATAGAGACTAACGGAACTAACGGTGTGGACAGAGACTAATGGAACTAACGGTGTGGATAGAGACTAATGGAACTAACGGTGTGGATAGAGACTAATGGAACTAACGGTGTGGACAGAGACTAATGGAACTAACGGTGTGGACAGAGACTAATGGAACTAACGGTGTGGACAGAGACTAATGGAACTAACGGTGTGGACAGAGACTAATGGAACTAACGGTGTGGACAGAGACTAATGGAACTAACGGTGTGGACAGAGACTAATGGAACTAACGGTGTGGATAGAGACTAACGGTGTGGATAGAGACTAATGGAACTAACGGTGTGGATAGAGACTAATGGAACTAACGGTGTGGACAGAGACTAATGGAACTAACGGTGTGGATAGAGACTAACGGTGTGGATAGTGACTAATGGAACTAACGGTGTGGATAGAGACTAACGGTGTGGATAGAGACTAATGGAACTAACGGTGTGGATAGTGACTAATGGAACTAACGGTGTGGATAGAGACTAACGGTGTGGATAGAGACTAATGGAACTAACGGTGTGGATAGAGACTAACGGTGTGGATAGAGACTAATGGAACTAACGGTGTGGACAGAGACTAACGGTGTGGATAGAGACTAATGGAACTAACGGTGTGGATAGAGACTAATGGAACTAACGGTGTGGATAGAGACTAACGGTGTGGATAGAGACTAATGGAACTAACGGTGTGGACAGAGACTAATGGAACTAACGGTGTGGATAGAGACTAATGGAACTAACGGTGTGGACAGAGACTAATGGAAATAACGGTGTGGATAGAGACTAATGGAACTAACGGTGTGGACAGAGACTAATGGAACTAACGGTGTGGATAGAGACTAATGGAACTAACGGTGTGGATAGAGACTAATGGAAATAACGGTGTGGATAGAGACTAATGGAACTAACGGTGTGGATAGAGACTAATGGAACTAACGGTGTGGATAGAGACTAATGGAACTAACGGTGTGGATAGAGACTAATGGAACTAACGGTGTGGATAGAGACTAATGGAACTAACGGTGTGGATAGAGACTAATGGAACTAACGGTGTGGATAGAGACTAATGGAACTAACGGTGTGGATAGAGACTAATGGAACTAACGGTGTGGATAGAGACTAATGGAACTAACGGTGTGGATAGAGACTAATGGAACTAACGGTGTGGACAGAGACTAATGGAACTAACGGTCTGGATAGAGACTAATGGAACTAACGGTGTGGATAGAGACTAATGGAACTAACGGTCTGGATAGAGACTAATGGAACTAACGGTGTGGATAGAGACTAATGGAACTAACGGTGTGGATAGAGACTAATGGAACTAACGGTCTGGATAGAGACTAATGGAACTAACGGTGTGGATAGTGACTAATGGAACTAACGGTGTGGATAGAGACTAATGGAACTAACGGTGTGGACAGAGACTAATGGAACTAACGGTCTGGATAGAGACTAATGGAACTAACGGTGTGGATAGAGACTAATGGAACTAACGGTGTGGATAGAGACTAATGGAACTAACGGTCTGGATAGAGACTAATGGAACTAACGGTGTGGATAGAGACTAATGGAACTAACGGTGTGGATAGATACTAATGGAACTAACGGTGTGGATAGAGACTAATGGAACTAACGGTGTGGATAGAGACTAATGGAACTAACGGTGTGGATAGAGACTAATGGAACTAACGGTGTGGACAGAGACTAATGGAATTTAGGATGTGGATAGTGACTAATGGAACTAACGGTGTGGATAGTGACTAATGGAACTAACGGTGTGGACAGCGACTAATGGAACTAACGGTGTGGACAGAGACTAATGGAACTAACGGTGTGGATAGTGACTAATGGAACTAACGGTGTGGACAGAGACTAATGGAATTTAGGATGTGGATAGTGACTAATGGAACTAACGGTGTGGATAGTGACTAATGGAACTAACGGTGTGGACAGCGACTAATGGAACTAACGGTGTGGACAGAGACTAATGGAACTAACGGTGTGGATAGAGACTAATGGAACTAACGGTGTGGATAGTGACTAATGGAACTAACGGTGTGGATAGTGACTAATGGAACTAACGGTGTGGACAGCGACTAATGGAACTAACGGTGTGGGTAGAGACTAATGGAACTAACGGTGTGGATAGTGACTAATGGAACTAACGGTGTGGACAGAGACTAATGGAATTTAGGATGTGGATAGTGACTAATGGAACTAACGGTGTGGATAGAGACTAATGGAACTAACGGTGTGGATAGAGACTAATGGAACTAACGGTGTGGACAGAGACTAATGGAACTAACGGTGTGGATAGAGACTAATGGAACTAACGGTGTGGACAGAGACTAATGGAACTAACGGTGTGGATAGAGACTAATGGAACTAACGGTGTGGATAGAGACTAATGGAATTTAGGATGTGGATAGTGACTAATGGAACTAACGGTGTGGACAGCGACTAATGGAACTAACGGTGTGGACAGAGACTAATGGAACTAACGGTGTGGATAGAGACTAATGGAACTAACGGTGTGGATAGAGACTAATGGAATTTAGGATGTGGATAGTGACTAATGGAACTAACGGTGTGGATAGAGACTAATGGAATTTAGGATGTGGATAGTGACTAATGGAACTAACGGTGTGGATAGTGACTAATGGAACTAACGGTGTGGACAGCGACTAATGGAACTAACGGTGTGGACAGAGACTAATGGAACTAACGGTGTGGATAGAGACTAATGGAATTTAGGATGTGGATAGTGACTAATGGAACTAACGGTGTGGATAGAGACTAATGGAATTTAGGATGTGGATAGTGACTAATGGAACTAACGGTGTGGATAGAGACTAATGGAATTTAGGATGTGGATAGTGACTAATCGATGGGCTGATTTTTGGACTCTTGATGCGAACAAAAGTCTGGGGAAAAATCAAAAATGCAAGTTAAAACTCTGGTGTCATTGTTAAAGTAATCAATGTTCAATGGGAATTGTTTTAAATGTTCCTTTAGTTAGGTTTGAAATATAACTTTTTTTCCTGAATTTATGTTATCTTTTTTATATTGTGAAATGACAGTATGTGCCGGTGGGAATTTTACCTTTGCCTCAGGAATCGTAGCGGGCGAGACACGGACATCGAATGGCCCGCTAGCCTTGGGTGGGATTATCAAGCCATGGGGCGAGCACAGGGTTATTCCCGCATTATATTACCCGGTACGTGGAATTGTAGTTTGAATAGCGAAGGAAAACACTGCAGAAGGTTGAAACCTGAAATAGAAAGAGAACATGTGGGGAATACTCAGTGGTTCTGGCAGCATCTGTGTAGAGAGACGGAGAGTTAATATTTCAGCCTGATATCCTTTCATTCCATCATAAATTCCACAGCAGTCTGCATGTATTCATTCCAATTTAAAGGTCTATATGCAGAAGTGAGGAATACTCGAATTTATATTGAGGTTCTGGCATTGTTCATTTTCAGTGAAATCTGCCTTTGAATATCTTTCAAGATTCTGCTTTCGAAAAGATATGTTTGAGACGTGTAATGATGGCTGCTTTGTTGTCTGGTAGAAAATCAATTTGAACCCTTCAAAACATTTTAATTTAATTGGATTTGAGTTTTTAAAAAGAGCAGCTATTACTTTATGAATTTCAAATTAAAGCTGCGTGGATTTTTAAAGAAAAATCTATTTGAGCATTTACCGAGCACTGTTATTGCAAGTCTGCCAATACAGAAAATGACAAAAAGGACGTGGATGGAATATATATCGAGAAGACTGGTATATAACGGGGTAGGATTTGTGCTTCAGCTACAGAAAGCCCTGGTTAGACTCCACCTGGAGTTATTCTGAGTCGTTCTGGGAGCCGCATCTTAGGAAGGAAATAGAATCTGTAGAATTCCAACAGCACAGAAAGAGGCCATTTGGCCCATCAAGTGTGCTTCACTTCTATGAATGGGCATTTCACCCAGTCCCAGCCCTCTGCCCTGTGGCATAGCCCTCCACATTTCCCATGGCTAATCCACCCAATCGACACTACGGAACAATTTAGCATGGCCAATCCACCTAACCTGCCCATTTATAGACTGTGGGAGGAAACTAAGCACCTGGAGGAAACCCAGGGCAGATGGTCGCGGGTTAGGTGGATTGGCCATGCTAAAATTGCCCCTTAGTGTCAAGGGGACTAGCTAGGGTAAATGCATGGGGTTATGGGGATAGGGCCTGGGTGGGATTGTACACAGTGTAGACTCGATGGGCTGAATGCTCTCCTTCTGCATGATTTATCTTTCTATTAATGTTACTTTAAAACCTAAATTTCTAAGATTTGAGTTCAGCAAAGTTATCAAGGGTGTATAAAACAAAGGAGTGTATATGGAGTTAGAGTTAGGATGAGAGTTACATCGTGGATTAGCCATGGAGCCAGATGTTCCTGTATTGGGAGTGCTGATCTACTGAACTCACACTGCTGTGAGCATCCAGACCCAAGAGAAATCTAAACATACTAATTGCTTGCATCTTTTACACTGAATTCAGTGTAAATACACATGCCTTACCCAGATATTTACCCCAGAATTGTTCCACTGTTTAATAACAAAATAATACTCAACCAACCTCTACTCTACATTCAACTGGCAACTCCCATCCCACCACTCCTTTAAATCCACTTGCCAATTTGCTCACTCATGTACTCACTCACTGGTGAGCCCCTTTAAGGAGGGAAGAGTTTGGAGGATCCCATGTCCAATTTAGTCAAATTGGACCAATGTGTGTAAATCCTGGGACTGTGCGTGGGCTCTCCCAGGCAGTTTGGGCTGGGCTCAGAGTAATCTTTCTCACTCTCTGTAAATAGTTATTCCTGTTAATAAATAGTTCTTTAGTTACTCCACTCGGTCGTTGTCACTCTTTCCAAGATATTACATTGGCAACGAGGATCAACAGAATGCTTTCCATTTCCCACAGAGAACAGGAGAGCACACCTCATGTACAAGTCATTATCTTAAATGATGCCCCCTAGTAATTGACTCTTCCATCCTGGGAAAAAAATCTTCTGACTATCCACTCTGTCCATGCCCCTCATAATCTTGTAGATTTCTATCAGGTCACCCTTCAACCTCCATCATTCCAGTGAGAACAAACCAAGTTTCTCCAGCTTTCCTCATAGCTAATGCCCTCCAAACCAGGCAACATTCTGGTAAATCTTTTCTGTACCCTCTCCAAAGCCTCCACATCCTTCTGGTAGTGTGGCAACCAGAATTGAACACTATATTCTAAGTGCGGCCTAACTAAGGTTCTATAAAGTTGCAACATGACTTGCCAATTTTTAAACTCAAATCCCTGGAGCTGAATGTTGCATTCAGGGACCTTGTCATTAGTGGTTAGCATTGCTGCGTCACGGCGCCAGGGGCCTGGGTTCAATTCCGGCCACACATTCTGTGTGGAGTTTACACATTCTCCCCATGTCTACGTGGGTTTCTTCTAGGTGTTCTGGTTTCCTCCCACACTCCAAAGATGTACAGGTTAGGTTGATTGGCCATGCTAAATTGACCCTAGTGTCAGGGAGATTAGCAGGGTAAATGTTTGGGGTTATGGGAATAGGGCCTGGTGGGATTGTGGTTGGTAGAGACTCGATGGGCTGAATGATCTCCTCCTGCACGGTAGAGATTCTATGAATGCAGATAAGGATTTATATCAGACTGCCAGAGTTTTAGGGAATTGTGCACCCTTTCACTGCTCTATGGAGAGCCTCTTACAAGATTTATCCAAGGTAATTGTTTACTTGGAGGATGTGTTGCCTGATGAAGGAGCAGCGCTCTGAAAGCTCGTGCTACCAGATAAACCTGTTGGACTTTAACCTGGTGTTGTGAGACTTCTTACTGGAGTCATAGAAGAGAGGAACCTAACCAACCTGGAGAAGAGGTTTTAAAAAGCCTCCAGAGAGCTGGAGTAAGATTTCAGAGAGAGAAATGTACCTTTAAGGCAAACAAGGCGACTTATTTGGGGTTTAGTGTGGATGTACATTTGATGGGGGATATAGTTAGATCATGAAATAAGCACCTGCCCCAAAGATTGCGTCAGAGTTAAAATCTTTTCTTGGAATGGTAAATTATTCTGTCGACCTGGCACCTTTATATATCATTTAAAAATCACCAGAGCTGGTTCCAGGGAAGGTAAATGTGTGGGGATATGGGGATACGGCCTGGGTGGGATCAGTGCAGGCTCGATGGGCTGAAGGACCTGTTTCTGCACTGTAGGGTTCTATAACTCTATAACTCAGAAGACACAGCAAACAACGCCTTAGACAAGTGAAACAAGCCCTGCAGTTGTCCTGCATTTTAGTCCATTTCAACCCTTCTAAAGATATCGTCCTGGCTTGTGATGTAAATCCTTACGGAATTGGAGCTGTTCTGTAACACAAAATGAATAATGGGTCAGAAAAGCGCATTGGCTATACTTCAAGGACCCTCACTGCTGCAGAAAAGGCAAACTCATATAGAGTCATTGGCCGTCACCTTTGGGGTAAAGAAATTCCACCAGTATGTTTACAGACAACATTTCACTATAATTACCAATCATAAACCACTGCTTACTTAGAGAAGATAAAGGCATCCCCCAGTAGCGTCTGCAAGGATACAGAGATGGGTTTTATTGTTGGCCGCTTCTGAATATACCTTCCATCACGGACTGGGGACAAATCCCTCCATCAGCGCCTCAGGAAATTATCCTGGCCTTGCATTTCCCCGACACTCTATCTGTGTCCTCACAGCAGACCATACACTGGACTCAGAAGGGTCCAGTAGTGTTCCGAATTCAGTATGTGGTTACTGGTGTTAAGATACAATGTCCAAACAACTGAAACCCTTTTCATGGGATTGAGAGTTATAGATAGGCCTGGTAGTTAGGGATATGATCGGCACAACTTGTGGGCTGAAGGGCCTGTTTGTGCTGTAATGTTCTATGTTCGAACAAACAAAGAACAAAAAAAAGGAACAAAGAACAACATCAGCCCGGGAAACAGGCCCTTCGGCCCAACGAGCCCACACCGCCATCTCAACACCACCAGTCCCCGTCTCCAGCCACGACCCCTGTCTAATGTTTTATGGCCATCCAGATTGAGGGAAACTGATTTAGGGACAATTTATTCCTGCCAATCAGCCTAAGAGCACATCTTTGGGGTGTGGGAGGAAACCGGAGCACCTGGAGAAAACCCACGCAAGCACGGGGAGAATGTGCAAACTCCCACAGACACCGGCCCAAATCCATGTATCTGCACAGCAATCAGTGATAGTCACTGAGCTGTCGTCTTGCCCAGTATCTGGTCCAGTTTAGGCACACACTAACGACACGAAGCACTAGGCCAATCTCGAACAACCAAGAGCAGCCCCAGTACGA
Organism: Carcharhinus amblyrhynchos; assembly: GCF_965287045.1. NCBI lineage: Eukaryota > Metazoa > Chordata > Chondrichthyes > Carcharhiniformes > Carcharhinidae > Carcharhinus > Carcharhinus amblyrhynchos. The sequence continues at coordinate 5,136,488 of NC_137355.1, forward strand.
CCCATCGTGTGTATGCCCCTCGTTGGACACAAGGAAGGGTGAATTGAGCTGTGACGATAGTATCCTGTGGGGAGCGAGGGTGGTGGTCCCCATGCAGAAACTACATAGCACTCGCCCAGGGTGTCCAAGATGAAAATGTTGGCTGGCAGCTATGTGTGGGTTAGATGCAGACGTAGAAAGCATGGTCAACCAATGTCAGGTACAACAAGGGGTACCTTCAGCCGTCCCGATGCACCCGTGGGCATGGTCAGGTTGGCTGTGGGTGAGACTCCATGCTGGTTTCACAGGCTTATTCTTGGGCACAATGTGGATGCGCGCTCAAATTAGCAAGGCTTTTGAAGAAATGAAATACAAGACTTCTTATGCAACAGCGGGTACGGATTGGCAAACCTCATGGATTGCCAGAGGGGTTAGTTTCGGACAATGGGACAGCATTTACCAGCGAGGAAGTCCAATATTTCATGTTGTCAAGTGGCACTAAACGTAAATATGCCACCCTGTACCACCCATCCTCAAATGGATTGGCGGAGAGGGTTGTACAGAGTATAAAATAGCCATGAAAAAGCCACTGCCAACATTCTTACACATCAGATTAGCCTGTTTTCTTATCACCGATGGAATAACACCCCACACGACCACCGGAGTAACACCTGCCGAGATGGGTGGACGTATTTGAACCAGTTTGGACCTGGTGTTTCCAAATTTGATGAGGAGAATGGAGGCAAAGCGGAGCGTGCAAAAGAAACACTGCAATTCGACGCAGCCCGAGAGGACATTCAAGTTGGATGATCGAGTGAAATTTTGGGACTGATCAGAGTTGGGTCCCAGGTGTTGTCATGGCCAGGAAGATATCGTATGAAGTCAAAGTTCAAGGTAAAATACTGAAGAAGCATCTAGATCATTCGAGAAGAAGGGAGTGACATAGAGAGAGCCAATGGGAAGTCTGCCCCGGGTGTGCCTGTCGGTAATGTTGCTGTGATTGAAAGCAGAATGGAAACAAGTGGGCCTGAGGAAGGATTGAGTCGTGGGAAGAGATGTGATCTGTACTGATGGACCTTTACATAGAAACATAGAAACTAGAACCAGGAGTAGGCCATTTGGCCCTTCGAGCCTGCTCCGCCATTCATTTTGATCATGGCAGATCATCAAATTCAATATCCTGGTCCCCTCTCCCCCCCCATATCCATTACCCCCTTTAGCCCCAAGGGCTATATCTAAATTCATCTTGAAATCAACTTTGGCCTCAACTCCTTTCTGTGGGAGTGAATTCCACACATTCACCACCCTCTGGTTGGAGAAATTTCTCCTCACCTCAGTCCTAAAAGGTTTACCCCTTATCCTCAAACTCTGACCCCTCGTTCTGGACCCCCCACCATCGGGAACATTCTTTCTGAATCTACCCTGTCTAACCCTGTTAGAATTTTATAAGTTTCTATGGAATCCCCTCTCACTCTTCTAAACTCCAGTGAATATAATCCTTAATCTCTCCTCATGTCGACCATCCCAGGTCTGGAAGTCCAATTTCTAAATGTCGAACCGAATCTCGCCCTGATGCTGGGGCACCTCCTGTTGAGTTGTGTCGCTCCCAGAGTGAGAGGAAATCCCCAGACAGACTGACTTCATAATGGACTGTGTTAAATAATTCATTTATGATATAATCATAGAGTCTTCGGCACGGAGACAGGCCCTTCTGCCCTAACTGATCCATGGCAACCAAAATACCCATCTAAGCTAACCCCATTTGTCTGCATTTGGCCCATATCCCTCTAAACCTTTCCTATCCACGTATCTGCCTTTTAAATGTTGTCAGTGTCCCTGCCTCAACCACCTCTCTGGCAGCTCATTCCACACACGTACCACCCTCTGTGTAAAAAGAGTTGCTCCTCAGGCCCCCATTAATTCTTTCCCCTCTTGACTTAAACCTCTCGATTCCCCAACCCTGGGAAAAAGACTGAGTGCATTCACGCTATCCATGTCTCTCATGATCTTATACACCTTTATTAGATCACCCCTCAGTCTTCTACACTCCAGAGAAAAAAGTCCTGGCCTGTCTAACCTCTCCCTATAATTCATTCCCTTGAATCCTGGAAACATCCTTGTAAATCTCTTCTGCACTCTTTCCAGTTTAATAACATCTTTTCTATAGCACGGCAACCAAAACTGTACACAATACTCCAGGTGCGGCCTCACCAATGTCCTGTACAACTGCAACATAACTTCCCAACTTCTACACTCAATGTATATTGTAAATAGGTTAACGTTTGTTGTATGTGTCAAGAGGGGACTTAAAGGAAAAGGGATTGGTAGTAGCAAGCCCCTTTAAGGGGGTGAGGTTTCGTAGAACCCAACAGTGCAGAAAGAGGCCCTTCGGCCCATTGAGTCTGCACCGAACACAATCCCACCCAGACCCTACCCCCATATCCCACCCACTAATCTACACATCCCTGGACACTAAGGGGCAATTTCTTAGCATGGCCAATCAACCTAACCCTTTGGACTGTGGGAGGAAACCGGAGTACCTGGAGGAAACCCACACAGACACAAGGAGAACGTACAGAGTCCACACAGACAGTGACCCGAGCCGGGAATCGAACTCAGGACCCTGGAGCTGTGAAGCAGCAGTGCTAACCCACTGTGCTACCATGCTGCCCTAAGTTTCAGAGGGCAATGTGACACATTTGGCCAATCGGGCTAAAGAGCGCGATTCCTGTGGCTTAGGAAAGGCTTTTGCTGGCAGCCTGGAGATTGGAGTCTAAGTAATTGGAACTCCCTATAAATAGTTAGTTCTGTTAATAAATAGTTCTTTAGTTAGTCCACTCAGTGGTTGCCATCCTTTCCGAGACATTACACTCGCAAATTCAATTCACTTTCTCACTCGCTCACCCCGCTGATAGAATTGAGACATTGAAGGAAATTTTCTGAAGATGCAGCATGTGGTAAGGGATCTTTATTGGTATCACCCCACGGTAGCGTGTATCTCCAAGGGCCGCATGACTGGGCTAGACCCTGGGGTGATGCGAAACTGAGCCAATTGGGTGCAAGGGTGCGTGTCGTGAGTGAGGGAGGATTTGCAGTTGGAATCGGGGAGGGTTGGAGAGTATACGTGCATTGCTGGAGTTAACACAATATGTTGTGGGAATTTGGCCTATTTCTCGACAAAGTGCATTGAAAAAGGTTTGAGTTTGGTAATGGTCGCTGCAGAGGGCGAGTTTTCCTCAGGCTGCGTCTAAATTAGCACTGATAAAACGAGACACGAGGAGGGAAGGAATGTATCCCAGTCTAGCCAATTGCAGACTGTCCAATTGCAATAGTTCTGTTACCACCCTGAATGAGTTGAAGCCAGGACAGATTGTTACACCATGTGCAAGGCACTCCACACCATATAAATGTTGTGTAAATATTTGTTAGGAAGGAGCTACAGTGGCAAAGTACAACTGAGCGCAGAGCAATCCCTAATCCTCTGGTAGACTTGGCAATGAGAAACAAGATTTCACTGTGCAGCCTGAAGCATTACTGGCCTTTACTTTTTGTTTAGGGTGGTTCCCCACTCACTGGTCAGGATTTTTGCATCAGGGGACTTTGATAACAGGAGCGGAAAATCTTGCCAGGTGTCCGGATCATGTTTCACGCTGATGTAAAAGCGCGGAACAATTGTCCTACAATCCCTACAGTGCAGAAAGAGGCCATTCAGCCCATCCCACTCTGTACTGACTCCCCAAAAGCGGGTCCCACTCAGGCCCCATCTAGATAACTGTGTATCTTACCCTGGAAAACCCTCCTAATCTGCAGACACACTTGGAGAGTGGGAGGGAAACGGAGCACCTGGAGGAAACCCACGCAGACATGGGGAGAATGTGCAAACACCATCCGAGGCTGGAATTGAGCCCAGGTCCCTGGCGCTGTGAGGCAGCAGTGCTAACCACTGTGTCACCATGCCATGCACTCGCCAGTGATGTAACAGAATCCTGCGTTCAATGCCAGGAACGTCATTTCCACACATTAACATCTCTTTATCCAGCGTCTACCTTGAATCATCACCACACCAATTCCCCCACCTGCAAACCCCCACCCCACATCCCCGTAAGTAAATCCATTCGAGAGTTTCAAGTTTTTCGGTGTCCAGATCACCAAAAACCTGTCTTGGTCTGCCCATGCCGATGCTATAGTTAAGAAATCTCATCAACCCTTCTGCTTTCTCAGGAGACTAAGGAAATTTGGCATGTCTGCTACCACTCTCACCACCTTTACAGATGCACCATGGAAAGCATCCTTTCCAGTTGTATCACAGCTTGGTATGGGCTCCTGCTCTGCCCAAGACCACAAGAAACTACAAAGGGCCGTGAACAAAACCCAGTCCATCACGCAAAACAGCCTCCCATTCATTGCCTTGGAAAAGCACCCGGAGGAAACCCACGCAAGCACGGGGAGAATGCGCAAACTCCCACAGACACCGGCCCAAATCCATGTGTCTGCACAGCAATCAGTGATAGTCACTGAGCTGTCGTCTTGCCCAGTATCTTGTCCAGTTTAGGCACACACTAACGACATGAAGTACTAGGCCAATCTCGAACAACCAAGAGCAGCCCTAGTACGACCCATCGCGTGTATCCCCCTCGTTGGACAACAAGGCGGACCGACTTAAAACCTGTGAATTAAAAGAGAAAAACATTAGTATCATTCCACATCCTTTTACATTACCGGGGATGTCCCAGTGCTAATGAACCTTATTTAAAACAATCTCCTAAATCCTCCCATCTCCAACCCACTCATGTGCCTGTCTAAGTTACTCTTAAACAACTCCAGCGTGCCTGCCTCCACCACCTTACTTGGCAGAGCATTCCATACCCCCACTACCCTCTGTGTGAAAAACCTCCCTCTAATATCCGTGTTATACCTCTCCCCCCTCACCCTAAGCCCGTGGCCCCTCGTACTGTGTGTCTCTAACATAGGAAATAGCTTACCACTGTTTATCTATACCCTTCATAATCTTATATACCTCTATTAGATCCCCCCTCAGTCGCCGTCTTTCAAGGGAAAACAGCCCCAATTTGCCCAATCTTTCCTCATAACCCAGTCCTTCCATACCAGGCAGCATCCTGGTAAACCTCCTCTGCATTGTCTTTGTCTGTATAGTGCGTAAGAAACAATACTTTTCGCTGCATCCCAATACATGACAACAATAAATCAGTTTAAATCAAATGAAAAATACTTGTCTTTGACAAAGCTGTGCTTGCTTTCTTTAATTAATTCCCCTTTCTCCGTGTGACTGTTAATTTTGTTTGATTATCACACAAGCTGAAATTGTGTTTCAAATACCAATTCATTCGATTTCTGCAGAATATCAATGAACCGACTCCACTGGGCACTTCTGCAAGAAAATCTTACATTTTTACTGGACCTTTCAGAACCTCAGTCCCAAAGGCCTTTACAGCTCATCTGACACTTGCTGCTCTTGTAAGGTACAAAACTCAATGTTCAATTTTCACACAGCGATTTCCAACAAATAGCGAGGAGAGAAATGATCGGGTAGTTTGTGTTGGTTGAAGGATAAATGCTGGCCAGAACATCAGGGTGAAATCCACTTTTCTCCTTTCAAACAATGTCAGAGAAGATTTCACATCCAGCTAAAAGGCAGAGTTGGTTTAATCTGTTATATGAAAGAGTGTTACCAACTGTGCAACACTCCAAGAATCTGTGTTAACGTCTGTAAAGTGGAATTTGAACCACAACTTTCAGTTTACTAGTCTTTGAGCCACAGCCAAAATATATTGAGACCTCCTGGGCTTTATTTCAGCGAGGTCCGATGTTTTACGTGAGCAGTATAAGGGTGCACGGTGACTATGGGAACTTACAGCTTAAAGTTTATTTATTAGTGTCACAAGTTATTCATACCGCAGTGAAGTTACTGTGAAAATGCCACACTGTTTGGGTACATTGAGGGAGAATTTAGCACGGCCAATGTACCTAATCAGCATGTCTTTCAGACTGTGGGGGGAAACTGGAGCACCCGGAGGAAACCCACGCAGACACGGGGAGAATGTGCAAACTCCACTCCACATAGTGACCTAAGCCAGGAATCGAACCCAGTCCTCTGATGCTGTAAGGCAGCAGTGCTAACCTCTGTGCTAGCCCATTGACAAGCAGCTGGGATTCTGGTGCCTTGTATGACCCTGGGCAATGGAAAGAGGGCCTGGCACGTCAGCTGCCTGAATCCCTCACTACGGTGAGGAAGCAATCCCCTCTCTGTGCAGCCACTCTCTCTCATAAGCATTCTTAGAGAGGGGAGCGTGATATATTGTGTGCCTCCTCTCTCTCTCTGACTTCATTTTTCTGAGCCTTCCATGGAATGGGGGCATCATGGACAAAAGCAACATTTGTCATTCGTCTCTTTCTCAGCCTTTTCGAGGGTTGTTGAGAGTCAACCACATTGCTGTGGCTCTGGAGTCACTTATAGACCTGAACCGGGTCAGGGTAACAGATTTCCATCCCAGGGGGACATCAGTGAAAGAACAAGATGGGTTTTTACAGCAATCAGTGATAATTTTATGGGGAGCATTATTGAAACTATGGCTGGAATTTTACCCTCCTTTCCGCCACAGAAATTGGAGCAGGCAAGGGATGGACCATAGAGAGGTCCATTGATCTTGGGCAGGGTTTTGTGTTATCAGGATGAGCGAGACCATAAAATCTATCCTATACCTTTATATTCCAGGACAGCCTGGTGCCACAGTGGTTAGTGTTGCTGCCCTCACAGCACTAGGAACCTGGGTTCAATTCCACCTCCCGGTGACTGGCTGTGTGGAGTCTGCACATTCTCCCTGTATCTGCGTGGGTTTCCTCTGGGTGCCCCAGTCTCCTCCAGCAGCCCAAAAATGTGTAGGTTAGGTGGATTGGCCATGATAAATTGTTCCATGGTGCCCCAAGATGTGCAGGTTAGGCGGATTGGCCATGCTAAATTGTCCCTTGGTGCCCCAAGATGTGTAGGTTAAATGGCTTAGTCATGGGAAATTGTGTGGGGTTACAGGGATAGTGCGGGAGAGAGGGCCTGTGTAAGATACTCTGTCACAGAGTTGGTACAGACTCAATGGGCCAAAGATCTCCTTCTCTTCAGTAGGGGTTCTATGATTGTATGATTTACTAATTGAATTCAAGTTCCACCAGGGATTTGAACTCATGTCCCAAGGGTTCATGGCTGGGCCTCTGGGCCACACATACAGTGATGTTACAATTACATGCCCCAATGTGCATGGTGTGGAGTTTCTATCTCAGGCCATGGCTGCTTCCTGACCATTCGCTGGTCTCTGAGTGAGAGACAAGCTCCATGTTCTTGGTTGCAAGTCGAGAATTGCGGGTAAACCTTTTACACCTGAAGACCTTAATGGACCTGGGTTACCCTGAAAGTGACCCATTGCTCGTGAACGCTCAATTATATAGCTCCGCGTGGAGTCAAACATTAGTCCTGGTAACATATTCCTGATGCTTGTGAGAGGGACCAATGGTTCGGACCAATTCTCACTGAAAGTGAACGTTTTTGTAAATTATGTTTTCTTGGTGTGATTTTCTGAATTAACCCATAAGGACTGGAGAAAATATTCCCAGTGTACCTGTTTCCTCATTAGTTGGGGATTTTGTTTACCTCCCTGGTTTTTCCCAGGAGATGACATGGCTCTGGTGGGGTAGAGGTGCGTGTGGGTTAGTCATGATGGAGCAGTGGTCTTCTGCTTGCCTTGCTTCCCACACGGAACAGACAAGATTTCCGGAGATGATCCCTTTCCTCTGGTGTGCGTCGGGTTGTTCGATGTAGAGATTACCTGTCCTGGATGGATGGACGATGAATATATGGAGGATTCTTGTGAAGAATTCTGAGTCAATGGATGTAGGTTCGTTTTTGGTTGAAATTTCTACGGACACAAGTAATCATTTAACCACAGAATTCCTACAGTGCAGAAGAGGCCATTCAGCCCATTGAGTCTGCACTGACTCTCTTGCTCAAGTCCTCTTCCCCACCCTATTCCTGCCATCCCACTCATTTACCATGGCTAATCCATCTAACCTTGGGACGCTAAGAGGCAATTTATCAGGGCCAATAACCTAACCAGCACATCTTTTGGATTATGGGAGGAAACTGGAGCGTCCAGAGGAAACCCACACTGACACGGGGAGAACGTGCAAACTCCACGCAGTCAGTGACCCACGCCTAAAAGATCAGAAGTGATAAACATAGAACATAGAACATTACAGCACAGTACAGGCCCTTCGGCCCTCGATGTTGCGCCGACCAGTGGAACCAATCTAATGACCCTCTAACCTAAACTATTCCAATGTTATCCATATGCCTATCCACTCACCATTTGAACGCCCTTAAAGTTGGCGAGTCCACAACTGCTGCAGGCAGGGCATTCCACGCCCTTACTACCCTCTGAGTAAAGAACCTACCTCTGACATCCGTCCTATAATTACCACCCCTCAATTTAAAGCTATGTCCCCTCATGTTAGCCATCACCGTCCGAGGAAAAAGGCTCTCACTGTCCACCCTATCTAACCGTCTGATCATCTTGTAAGTATTGAACATCTTAAAGGTGATTAATACTCTGCGATCTATGTATTTCCTGTGAAGACTGGGTTGGAATCCAGGTAGATTATTCAAAGGGATTTACCCACGCAGTCTCAGTGGTGAAAAATTCAATCTCTGATAGCTCAAAGCTCAGTCAGTTCCACACTCTCAGCTTTAACTGTGTAGTAAATCAGAGCAGAAATATTAAGTCACAGTATTATCGTTAGTAACTATTGACATTATGGGCACACGTATAGAACATAGAACACTACAGCACAAACAGGCCCTTCGGCCCACAAGTTGCGCCGATCATATCCATACGTACCAAGCCATAGAACTCCCAATCCCATTAAATCCCATACACTCATCCAGAAGTCTTTTAAAAGACCCCAGCGAGTTTGCCTCCACCACCACCGACGGCAGCCGAGTCCACTCACTCACCACCCTCTGAGTGAAAAACTTACCCCTGACATCTCCTCTGTACCTGCTCCCCAGCACTTTAAACCTGTGTCCTCTCGTAGCGACCATTTCAGCCCTGGGAAATAGCCTCCGAGAACCCACCCTATCTATTCCTCTCAACATTTTATAAACCTCTATCAGGTCGCCTCTCAACCTTCATCTCTCCAGGGAGAAGAGACCGAGCTCCCTCAACCTATCCTCATAAGGCATGCCTCCCAATCCAGTTGAGAGTTTTTAGATGAAGTTTAGAGTTTATTTATTAGTGTTACAAGTGGGCATACATTAACACTGCAATGAAGTTACTGTGAAAATCCCCTAGTCGCCACACTCCAGCACCTGTTCGGGTACAGTGGGGGAGAATTCAGCATGGCCAATGCTCCTAACCAGCATGTCTTTCAGGCTGTGGGGGAGCACCCGGAGGAAACCCACGCAGACATGGGGAGAACATGCAAACTCTAGACAGTCAGCCAAGGCTGGAATCGAATCGAAGGGTTCCTGGCGCTGTGGGGCAGCAGTGCTAATAGGTGGGGTGAGGTTAAAGGGAGGGCTGAGGTGCGTTGGTCATGACATGTCGCATGGTTTTTTTCTACATTGATAGGTTGAGGGAGCTGGGTCTCTTCTCCCTGGAGAGATGAAGGTTGAGAGGCGACCTGATAGAGGTTGATAAAATGTTGAGAGGAATAGATAGGGTGGATTCTCGGAGGCTATTTCCCAGGGCTGAAATGGTCGCTACGAGAGGACACAGGTTTAAGGTGCTGGGGAGCAGGTACAGAGGAGATGTCAGGGGTAAGTTTTTCACTCAGAGGGTGGTGAGTGAGTGGAATCGGCTGCCGTCGGTGGTGGTGGAGGCGAACTCGCTGGGGTCTTTTAAGAGTCTTCTGGATGAGTACATGGGATTTAATGGGATTGGGAGTTCTATGGCCTGGTAGGTAGGGATATGATCAGTGCAACTTGTGGGCCGAAGGGCCTGTTTGTGCTGTAGTGTTCTATGTTCTGCGATCGGATTCAGTAGGGTGGTAAGCAGCTGTGTTGCCGTTAGTTCCTGCCGGCTGCTTTTTGGCTACACGCAAACCTGGCCCCGCTGAGGAAAGCTGCAAGTTGAGGCAAGTCTGAAGGAGAAGGGAGACAGTCTCTGTTTCCTGGTGTAGGATTGCACTGACTAACGGGACGTGCTCTGGGTAACCGCACTGGTGTCAGAATCATGAGCGGATGCACGAGTTGGGAAGGAGAAAAAGCCCAGAATGTCAATACAGGTTGTACGAATCCAAGCCGGGAAGGGATAGGGGCTGCAGAATTTTAAAATAAAAGTGGCAGAGCCTGAACGGGTTAATGAGATTTTTCTTCTGCAAAAACTTTATTCAATAATTTTGGCGACAGGAACTTAACACTTCACACAATCAGTATGTAAATTCTAGGAAGTAACTTTGACACAGCGAAGAAAAGTAAATGTATTCCCACTGCACTACCTGTGATAGTAAATGTTAGCTGGCCTGCTGTATCTAATTTCATATCACATCTCTCCATGAAAAATAGTTTGCTATTTTGGAAACCCTGGCAGCCATGCTGAGACACTGAGGACCCAGAGCTCATTTATCTTGTGTCATAACTGAAGCCAAAGCTAACGCTATTTTCTACAGTAGCTGAAGAATAGCAGGAGAGTAAAAATAAACCACGCGGAAGGTGCACAATGATGAGGACTTTTGCAGAGTGTCTGCTGTATCGGAGACTTAAAACCCAGCTCTCCTCTCTGGCTGTGTAATTAGAGGCAGATAGATCAATTCTGTCCCAGCACCTGTCACAGGAAGATTCTCCCTGTACAGGTACTAGAAAGATTAAAATAAGATGATGCCTTTGAGTGAAACAATCTTTCTAAAACTTGGCAACGTTGTGGGGGAAGGTTTCGCAGTCTCTCTGCTCCATGGCAGCTACATCTTTTTTAAGTGGATGTCAACGGCAAACAGGAGCAGAGTTTTTCCCTTTTACCTTTCACTGGGCATTTCAGGAATGTAAAACATTCCTCATCTTCACCTTAAACCCGGAGTGACGCCACAGTGCGGGTTCAATGGCTGAGGTTATCAGGGTGGCACCGTGGTTAGCACTGCTGCCCCACGCCGCCAGGGACCCGGGTTCAGTCCCAGCCTCGGGTCACTGTCTGTGCGGAGTTTGCACATCCTTCCCGTGTCTGCGTGGGTTTCCTCCAAGTGCTCCGGTTTCCTCCGGGTGAACATAAGAAATAGGAGCAGGAGTCGGCCATCTAGCCCTTCGAGCCTGCCCCGCCATTCAATAAGATCATGGCTGATCTGAAGTGGATCAGTTCCACTTTCCCGCTTTCTCCCCTTAATTCCCCTTGTCTATCAGAAACCTATCTACCCGTGACTTAAATATATTCAGCGAGGCAGCCTCCACCACTTCAACGGGCAGAGAATTCCAGAGATTCACCACCCTTTGAGTGAAGAAGTTCCTCCTCAACTCCGATCTAAACTGCCCCCTCCTTATCTTGAGGCTGTGCCCCCTAGTCCTGCTATCCTTTCTAAATGGGAAGAATCTCTCTACCTCTACCCTATCCATCCCCTTCATTATCTTATACGTCTCTATAAGACCCCACCTCATCCTTCTGAACTCCAAGAGTACCATGAGTAAGGTGCTCCAGTTTCCTCCAAGGATGTGCGGGTTAGGTTGATTGGCCATGCTAAACTGACCCTTAGTTTCAGGGGATTACAAGGTAAATATGTAGGGTTATAGGCCTGGGGTAGGCTTGTGGCTGGTGCAGATTGGATGGGCCAAATAGCCTCCTTCTACACTGAAGGGATTGTATGATTCCAAACTCAATGTTTCCTGTATCAGGAGTTTAATCACCTGTTGATTAAGATGTTTATTTATTAGTGACACAAGAAGGCTTACATTAACACTGCAATGAAGTTATTGTGAAGGTCCCCTAGTTGCCACACTCCTGTTTGGGTACACTGAGGAGAACTTAGCACGGCCAATGCACCCTAACCAGCACGCCTTTTTCAGACTGCGGGAGGAAACCGGAACATCTGGAGGAAACCCATCCAGACACAAGGAGAATGTGGAGACTCTGTGTCCCAATGACCCAAACCGGGAATCGAACCCGGGCCCCTGGCGCTGCGAGGCAGGAGTGCCACCGTGCCGCCCCAAAAACAATCCTAAACAACATGATCATCCTGATTCTGAATGTGTCCACTGACACTCAGCAAGGTTGCTGCTAATTCTCCAGATCCGGGGCGGTGGGGAATAGAAGTGTGAAAGTTTGGGCTGTTCGCATTCTAATTGTATCTGAGCGTGTGGAGTCCCCCAGGTTCATAACAACCTTGTCCCCCCCTCTCAGCCCTGACTGCTGACACTCTCCGGGGGAGAGTTTATGGGGGAAGATTGTTCTTGATTGTACTGTCACCATCTAACATGGCAGCTCACTGCAGTCACCTCGCCGTTTGCAATCTAGTGTTATTTCTGACCTTGAGATGAGCTTCTGGCCAAATAAGTTGCATTTATATAGTATTTTTAAGATGGTAAAATGATGGTAAGATGCCCAAAGCTGCCTCACTGAAGAGTAAACATAGCGAGGGGGATTGAATATAAAAGTAGGGAGGTCTTGCTGCAGCTGTATAGGGCATTGGTGAGGCCGCAGCTGGAGTACTGTGTGCAGTTTTGGGCACCGCACCTGCGCAAAGATATTTTGGCCTTGGAGGGAGTGCAGAGGAGGTTTACTAGGCTGATACCGGAGTTGAGGGGGTTGAGCTACGAGGAGAGGCTGAATAAACTAGGCTTGTACTCGTTAGAGTTTAGAAGAATGAGGGGAGATCTCATTGAGACATATAAGATGATGAATGGGATGGATAGGATAGAGGTGGAGAGACTCTTCCTGCTCAGAAAGGACACTAGGACTAGGGGGCACAGCCTCAAGATAAAGGGGAGGCAGTTTAGAACGGAGTTGAGGAGTAACTTCTTCACTCAAAGGGTGGTGAATCTCTGGAATTCTCTGCCCGTTGAAGTGGTGGAGGCTGCCTTGCTAAATATTTTTAAGAAGCGGGTTGATGGGCTCTTGATAAGAGAGGGGATTAAGGGTTATGGGGAGAGGGCGGGAAAGTGGAACTGAGCCACGACAGATCAGCCATGATCTTATTGAATGGCGGGGCAGGCTCGAAGGGCTAGATGGCCTACTCCTGCTCCTATTTCTTATGTTCTTATGTAAACATACTTAGAAAGACGGAGATTAAGGGGGGATCTGATAGAGGTGTATAAAATAATGAAGGGTATAGATAGAGTAAACAGTGGCAGGCTTTTTCCTAGATTGGAGACAAATATCACGAGGGGTCAGGAGCTAAGGGCAAGGGGGGAGAAGTATAATTTGGATACTAGAGGGAGGTTTTTCACACAGGGTTGTGGGGGTATGGAATGCACTACCAAGTAAGGTGGTGGAGGCAGGCACGCTGGACTTGTTTAAGGTTTACTTAGATAGGCACATGAGTGAAACAGGGATGGAGGGTTATAGGTAACGGTTTTAAAAAGGGTCAGAGCCTCGGGACGATACTGGAAATCTAATGCTACGTGTGTTAATGTTTTGTCTCTTTTAATCCGCAGGTATGTTGATCCACCTTGTTGTCTAACGAGGGACATGCACATGGTGGGTCATGCGTGGGCTGCTGTTGGATGTTTCGAGAGTGGCCTAGTACTTCGCGTCGTTGTGTGTGCTTAAAACTGGACCAGCAGATGGGCACCACGACAGCTCAGTGACTATCACTGATTGCTGTGCAGACACATGGATTTGGGCCGGTGTCTGTGGGAGTTTGCGCATTCTCCCCGTGTCTGCGTGGGTTTCCTCCGGGCGCTCCGGCTTCCCCCCACACCCCAAAGATGTGCTCTTAGGCTGATTGGTGTAACAAATAGACCCTACACTATTCTCCCCTTAATCTGGTTTCCAATGGGGGGTACCATTCGCATACACACAGGTCAAGGTAGGTATAGGGAAATGCTTTGTTAAGATGGCGGCGCGGGCTTGTTGGGCCGAAGGGCCTGTTTCCCGAGCTGGGTTGTTCTTTGTTCTTTGTTCCTTATGTGGATTGCCCCATCTGTGCTGTTGATTCTTTCTGTCTGCACATCTTTAGTCAGCTGTATGCCAAGCCCATTTTCCCAGGTAACAGTTGGCTCTGGGAATGAGCTTTGACACGAGCCACACAAGGCAAGAAAGAGACAGGTGAGCGAAAATTTGGATAAAGAGTCAGTTTCAAAAAGGAGATTTCATCAAGACCTGTGTCTGCTTCCGTCTCCATAATATCCCCAATTTCACCTCACCTCTGCTGCTGAAACTCTCATGCGTGCCTCTTTTATCTCTCAAGTTGACAATTCCAATGCTCCCCTTCCAAAAACTTGTAGCAGCTCGATGGCACAGTGGTTGCATTGCAGCCTCACAGCGCCAGAGACTCGGTTTTGAATCCAGCCTTGTCTGTATGGAGTCTGCATGTTCTCCCCATGTCTGCATGGGTTTCCTCTGGGTGTTCTGTTTAGATCCCACATTCCAAAGATGTGTAGGCTAGATGGATCGGCCATGCTAAATTGCCCATTAGTGTCCAAAGATGTGTAGATTAGTAGGGTAGATGCGTGGAGTTCAGGGATAGGGCCTGGATAGGTTGCACTGTTGGACACTTGGTACAGACCTGATGGACCTCTCCTGCACTGAGTGGATTCATCTAAGGCTTTGCAGCTAGTATCATAACTCCCGCCAAATCTCATTCACACAACACCCATTTGAAAGGCTGGGGGTCTTGAGGCTGTTTTCATTAGAGAGAAGAAGGCTACGAGGTGACCTAATTGAGGCATACAAGATGATCAGAGGGTTAGATAGGGTGGATAGTGAGAACCTTTTTCCTCAGATGGTGATGGCTAACACGAGAGCTTTAAATTGAGGGGTGGTAATTATAGGACGGATGTCAGAGGTAGGTTCTTTACTCAGAGGGCGTGGAATGCCCTGCCTGCAGCAGTTGTGGACTCGCCAACTTTAAGGGCATTCAAAAGATGAGTGGATAGGCATATGGATAAGATTGGAATAGTTTAGGTTCGAGGGTCATTAGATTGGTTCCACTGGTCGGCGCGACATCGAGGGCCGAAGGGCCTGTACTGCGCTAGAATGTTCTATGTTCGTTATTCTCACTGGTCTACACTGGCTCCTAGTTCAGCAACATTTCATCCTTACACTCAGATTCTTCCATCGCCTCACCCCTCCCCAGCTCTGTAATGTCCTCCAGCTCAACGACCCCCACAGATCTCTGCACTGCCCCAATTCTGCGTACCCCGAATTGTTATTGTGCCACCATTGGTGGCTGTGTTTTTAGTGACTGAGTCTGGGGCGAACTCCCTCCTTGAACACTCCACCTCTCTAACCTCCTTAAAGACTCTCCTTGAAATTAACTCCTTAACCAAGTTTTCGGTCACCTACAGCGATATTGCCTTGTGTGGCTCATGCCAATATTCGCTTGGCGCCTTTGGGCACTTTAGTTTTTATCTTCGTTGATGGGACGTGGGCTGGGCCAACACTTAGTACCCAACCCTGAAAGCATTTAAGAGTCAACCGCATTGTTGTGGATCTGGAGTCACATGTAGGCCAGACCAGGTGAGGACAGCAGATTTCCTTCCCTAAAGGACATTAGTGAACCAGATGGGTCTTTACACCATGGTTTCATGGTCATCGTTAGGCTTTTAATTCCAGACTTTTACTGAATTCAAATTCCACCATGGTGGGATTGGAACCCGGGTCTCCAGAGGATTACCCTGAGTACTTGAATTAGTAGCTGTGCTCTTCGGCTGATTGGTGGAACAAATTGTCCCTAAATTAGTCTCCCCTCAATCTGGTTTCCAATGTGGAGTGCCATAAGCGTAGACAAGGGTCATGGGTGGAAGAGGGGACTCACAATATTAAAATGGCGGCACGGGCTCGTTGGGCCGAAGGGCCTGTTTCCCGTGCTGTGTTGTTCTTTGTTCTTAGTCCAGCAACAGTAGCACTAAACCACCGCCGACAATGGTGCCTTAAAGGTGCTATATGAATGCAACTTTTTGTTTTAAAGAGCGTCTTTTAAACCCGAGAGGCTGCTATTTGGCTGCCAAATCTCGCTCACCGGAGATCAGAGGCTGAGAATCCAAACACTCTTGACAGCAAACGGCCTCTTTAAGACCCCTAATCTTCAAATATTCCTTCTCCAGGGAGCAGAGGGCAGATAGACTGGAGGCCACTAGCAGCAGTCCCAGAAACAATCTTGCTGTGAGCTGGGTTTAATGAGAGAGGGAGTCGCTTCGGGACAAAGCAATCAATCTCTAATGTGAAACGAAGATCTTACCTGCTGTGCGTCTAGACCTAGATACAATCTCTTATTAACTTTTAACTCTTGTGCACGGCTGAAACTATAGCTAAGTACAGGAATGGGCCCAGAATTCCTCCAGTATTGGGTTCAGCCTAGACAGTTCCACAGCCAAGCGTCCAGAGAACCACTGGGGAAATTTCTACTCCTTGCGTTTTGTCTCTGAGGGGCAGATCCTGAACCCCGTAGCGCTGTTGTTAAATAGAGTTAGTGCCTTGGTTTGTGCTCCTGATTTCCACTCCTGTTGCAGGCAGGGCAAGGACAAGCAGAAGAGATACTGGAAACACGGACTGGCCCGAGGAAGGGAACGGGTCAGTTAGAATGAGAGAGAGAGAGAGGAGGTTTATTTCTTCAGAGTCAGGTCACCATTGCCGAGTTATCCTGGAGTCGGAGACACTCACAGCACGGGAGACAGGCTATTCGGCCTGTCAGAGCTGTGCCAGCTCTCTGGAAAAAGCAATCCAATTAATCGCACCACTCTTCCCACATTTCTTTATAAATGAAAAGACAGAAAGACTTGCATTCATGTAGCGCCTTTTTGCTACAACTGGACTTCTCGCTGTGTCTGACAGCCAATGGGGTACTTTTAGAAGCTTAATCATGGCGGCACAGTGGTTAGCACTGCTGCGTCTCAGCGTCACGGGTTCAATTCTGGAATCGGGTCACTGTCTGTGTGGAGTTTGCACATTGTCCTCGTGTCTGCGTGGGTTTCCTCCGATGCTCTTCAACAGTCCAAAGATGTGTGAGTTAGGTTGATTGGCCATGCTAAAATTGATCCTAGTATCAGGGGGATTAGCAGGGTGAAGATGTGGGGTTACAGGGCCCTAAGTGGGATTGTGTTTGGTGCAGACTGGATGAGCCTAAAGGCCTCATTCTGCACTGTTGGGATTCTATGATAGTCTTAATGTAGGGAACTTAACAATCAATTCATACACAACAAGCTCCCACAAATAGTAATGACTAGACACAAGCAAATCTCAGGGCAGCATGGTGGTTCACTGTGCCAGGGTCCTGGGTTCGATTCCCAGCTCGGGTCACTGTCTGTGTGGAGTTTGCATGTTCTCCCCATGTCTGCGTGGGTTTCCTCCGGTGTGGTGTGGCGTAGTGGTATAGTCACTGGACTAGTAATTCAGAAACCCCGGGTAATTCTCTGGAGACGTGGGTTTGAAGCCCACCATGGCAGGTTGAGAAATTTGAATTCAATAAAAATCTGGAATTAAGAATCTACTGATAACCGCGAACCATGACTGATTCTCGTAAAAACCCATCTGGTTCACTAATGTCATTTGGAATATGAAAATTGCCATCCTTACCTGGCCATGTGACTCCTGTGGCTGGCTTCTAAATGCCCTCAGGAATGGGCGATAAATGTTACCCCAACAACACCCACATCCCATGTACGAATTATTAAAGTAAGAAGTCTGACAACACCAGGTTAAAGTCCAACCAATTTATTTGATAGTAAACCCACAAGCTTTTGGGGTTTGCCCCTTCATCAAATGAATGGAGAGTTCTGGCCTCAGACAGAGCATATAACAGCACACACAGTTTACAGATTATATGCTCTGTCTGAGGCTCTCTGCCTGAGAGCTTGTGGGTTTCTTCCCACACCCCAAAGATGTGCTATTAGGCTGATTGGTGTAATAAATTGTCCCTAAATTAGTTTTCCCTCAATGTGGAGTGCCATAAGCGTAGACAAGGGTCATGGGTGGAGGGGGGACTCGTAATGTTAAAATGGCGGCGCGGGCTCGTTGGGCCAAAAGGGCCTGTTTCCTGTACTGTGTTGTTCTTTGTTCTTTGTTCCCTCAACCTATCCTCATAAGGCATGCCACCCAATCCAGGCAACATCCTTGTAAATCTCCTCTGCACCCTCTCAATAGCTTCCACATCCTTCCTGTAACAATGTGTGGGTTGGGTAGCTTGCCCATGTTAAATTGCCCCTTGGTGTCGGTGGGACTCAGGGTACATGCGTGGGTTTGCAGGGATAGAGCTTGGGTGGGATTGTGGTTGGTGCAGACTCGATGGGCCGAATGTCTCCTTCTGCAGAGTAGGGATTCTATGATTCTAAAGAAATGTGGAAGGCATGTAAATAACTTCGTCCATGATGAAGGATGGAGGGCTCAAGCTGCCATACTGAGGACAAGCTACTGGGCTAGGATAAGACTGAGTGCGGATGGAGGAGATATTTGAGCTAATTGGGACAACCTTTTTATCTGATAGGATTTGGGATGCACTGCCTGAGGGGATGGTGGATACAGATCCAATCATAGTGAATTGGGTAAATGCTTGAAGTAGAAAAATATAGTGAAATTACAGGAGACAGAGACTAACCTGAGAGGCAGCCATGATTTGATGGGCAGAACGGCCTCTGGTTCCGTTGCTCTATGATTCAAGCAAGGGGGAGCTTGAGGAATTTCGATTTGGGGGTGAAATCACTGGGCGTAAAGAGTTGTTGACTGAGGAAGAATCTCAGAAGGTCTTCCAAGGTGGGGCCAAGTGTGTGGTTTGGTGAGTTGGAAAGGGCTGAGGTTCCAGGCTGGGGATGGAGCACCGGAAGTGGATGAGGGAAGGCTCAGATGGAATTGCGCTATGGCGGTTTGATGCGTCGGATGGCAGGCACCCTCTGTGACGTAGCAAACATTGCGGAGATCAACAGTGGGGATTGTGAATGATGAGGAACGGGAGGGGTTGGTGTTTAGTGTGGAAGAGGAATCCGGGGAAGATTCTGAGGTTAATGCCCCTGGTACGGGAAAGTAGGTCACTAAAAACAGAAGATGAACCAGTTGGGAAGATACATAGGGACCGACTTTCTGTTCTCACATGGAATATTTGTCCTGTCCTCATTGTGGAGTGCTTAAATATCATCGCTACTGGCAGTAGATTATTGGCTGCTGTGTTAGTGGTGACCGTGCTCCCTCTCACCGAGTGGGCTTCCTTGTGGAGGAAAGCCGAGAATAAGCAAACTCTCCTTTATTGTACTTCTTCAGAAATACATCCAAATTGGCATGGTGGCTCAGTGGTTAGCACTGCTGCCTTGCAATGCCAGGGACCCAGGTTCAATTCTGGCATTGGGTCGCTGCCTGTGTGGAGTTTACACACTCTCCCCGTGTCATAGAACATAGAACACTACAGCACAAACAGGCCCTTCGGCCCACAAGTTCCGCCAATCATATCCATACCTACCAAGCCATAGAACTATCTGTAACTCCCAATCCCATTAAATCCCATGTACTCATCCAGAAGTCTTTTAAAAGACCCCAGCGAGTTTGCCTCCACCACCACCGATGGCAGCCGATTCCACTCACTCACCACCCTCTGAGTGAAAAACTTACCCCTGACATCTCCTCTGTACCTGCTCCCCAGCACCTTAAACCTGTGTCCTCTCGTAGCGACCATTTCAGCCCTGGGAAATAGCCTCTGAGAATCCACCCTACCTATACCTCTCAACATCTTATAAACCTCTAAAAGGTCGCCTCTCAACCTTCGTCTCTCCAGGGAGAAGAGTCCCAGCTCCCTCAACCTATCCTCATAAGGCATGCCTCCCAATCCAGGCAACATCCTTGTAAATCTCCTCTGCACCCTCTCAATAGCTTCCACATCCTTCCTGTAGTGAGGCGACCAGAACTGCGCACAGTACTCCAAGTGTCCGTGTGGGTTTTCTCCCACACTTCAGAGATGTTCAGGTTAGGTGGATTGGCCATGTCAAATTGCCCTTTAGTGTCAGGGGGTTTAACAGGGTAAATACGTGGGGTTATGGGGATAGATGGGTGGGATTGTTGGCAGTTCAGCCTCGATATGCCGAATGACCTCTTTCTGCACTGTAGGGATCCTATGAGAAAATGGAGGTGGCCTGGGCTGTGCTAAATCATTTCAAACCTGTGGCAAAGATGTAGCCGCTTTAAATACAGTTGGAGCATTCAGGGGCTCCAGAAATGCACCATAACCCACCCTTTCTGAATAATGTCACCTAGGACAGTCACACAGCAATGTAAGAGAACTTGAGAAATGTTCTTTAAGTCGGGAGTAACTTGCGTGCCGAGATCAGGAAGGTCAACCCAACTAGGTTAAGCATTATTAAAGAGGTAAAGAATAGTGCACAAAGCATTAAAATAAACTTTCTTCTGTTGCCATTTTTGAAGTCACTTCTTTCTGGGAGGCAAGAGAGAGCAAACCCTGGGGAAGAGATGAAAGTCGTCTTTTATTATCATCACACAAGTGACCAAATGAAGCATTGCAAAGTGATTATTCATGTGTTGTGTGATTTTAAACAAACGCTGGCCACTTTGCCCCACTTTCACTCCTGTGTCCTTTGCTTTTAATAGTTCCTTTTGTTCTTTTCTTCCAAACTCTTCAGGAACCAGCGGAAGCGCTCAGCGAGTCCAGTAGCCTCAGCGCAGAGAGGAACACAGTCAGTTCCTGGGTATAATATTAACCCCAAAAAATGTATGGGTTTGGGACGGGTGGGAAGTTCAAATGTTAAAGTTTCCCGATCACAGCAACTTGTCCACTTCCAGTTCCTGTCCACTTCTAGCAACTAACCCACTCTCCGGAGACTGGCCAAACAGTGAAACATTTTACAGAGGCTGTGGGTGGGATTTTCCAGCTGCACTTGCCCCAAAACTGAAAAATCCCACCCGAGGTTAATGGACATTTGCATGGTCTACATCCCTGCCCATGACTATTCCAGTAGCAGGCGGGATAGAACATAGAACAGTACAGCACGGTACAGGCCCTTCGGCCCTCAATGTTGTGCCGAGCTATGTCCAATCCCAAGATCAGGCTATCCCACTCCCTATCATTCTGGAGTGTTCCATGTGCCTATCTAATAACCGCTTGAAAGTTCCTCAAGTGTCCGACTCCACTATCACAGCAGGCAGTACATTCCACACCCCAACCACTCTCTGAGTAAAGAATCTACCTCGGACATCCCTCCTATATCTCCCACCATGAACCTTATAGTTATGCCCCCTAGTAACAGCTACACCCACCCGAGGAAATAGTCTCTGCACATCCACTCTATCAATCCCTCTCATCATCTTATAAACTGCTATTAAGTTGCCTCTCATCCCTTCTCCGCTCCAAAGAGAAAAGCCCCAGCTTCCTCAACCTTTCCTCATGAGACCTACCCTCCAAACCAGGCAGCATCCTGGTAAATCTCCTCTGCACTCTCTCCAATGCTCCCACATCCTTCTTATAGTGAGGTGACCAGAACTGAACACAATATTCCAAATGTGGTCTCACCAACGTCTGGTATAGTTGCAGCATGGAAAAGCTTCCCCCTTTGCAACCAAGAGAAAGCGAAAGGTATTATTGCTAGACCATTATTCCAGAAAATCAGCTAATGTTCTCGGGACCTGGGTTCGAATCCCACCACAGCAGATGGTGGAATTTGAGTTCGATAAAAAATATCTGGAATTAAGAATCTACTGATGACCATAAAACCATTGATGATTGTCACAAAACCCCATCTGGTTCACCGACGCCCTTTAGGGAAGGAAATCTGCCTTCCTTACCTGCTCTGGCCTACATGTGACTCCAGGGCAATGTGGTTGGCTCTCAACTGCCCTCAGGCAGCTAGGGATGGGCAATGAATGCTGACCAGCCAGTGATGTCCATGTTTCACGAATGAATAAAAAAATAATTAATTAGGACGTTGATAAGAATGGTTTTCTTTGGTGTATGGGCAGTTTCCATCCCAAAATTTGGAGTTCTGCTTTTCCTGTATGCTACAGAATGTGAGGATTCCTTTGGCAGTGAGCATTCCTTGCTGCTGTTGGCCCACAAGCCGTGCTGTAAATAGAACTCGCTCCCTCGCCAATCCTGTTCTCAGCTCCCTTTAGCTGTTGGGTTTCCTGCTTATGGTCAAACACACAAAACACAGATAATTGTGGGGCTCTCATTAAAATACTTACTCGGACAACACACCTCCTGTGAGTGGGGGACCTACACACCTCTGTCTAAACTCTGTTAAACCCAGAAGTAGATGTGCTCAGTGCAGACTCGATGGGCCGAAGGGCCTCTTTCTGCACTGTAGGGTTCTATGCAACATGGAGGGCTGAAGGCCCTATACTGCACTATAATGTTCTATGTTCTATATCTTCTTCCCTGCTGCCGTCAGACTTTTGAATGGACCTAACCTTGCATTAAGTTGATCTTTCTCTACACCCTAGCTATGACTGTAACACTACATTCTGCACCTTGTCCTTTCCTTCTCCCCTCTATACTCTATGAATGGCATGCTTTGTCTGTATAGCGGGCAAGAAACAATATTTCTCACTGTATACCAATACATGTGATAATAATCAAATCATAGAAACAAAAAAACATAGAAAATCGGTACAGGAGTAGCCCATTTGGTAGCACAGTGAGTTAGCACTGCTGCTTCACAGCTCCAGGGACTGGGTTCGATTCCCGGCTCGGGTCACTGTCTGTGTGGAGTTTGCACATTCTCCTTGTGTCTGCGTGGGTTTCCTCCGGGTGCTCCGGTTTCCTCCCACAGTCCAAAGATGTGCACGTTAGGTTGATTGGCCATGCTAAAAAAAAAATTGCCCCTTAGTGTCCAGGGATGTGTAGGTTAGAGGGATTAGTGGGTATAATATGTAGGGATATGGGGGTAGGGCCTGGGTGAGATTGTGGTCAGTGCCGACTCGATGGGCTGAAGGGCCTCTTTCTGCACTGTAGGGATTCTATGATTCTATGATTTGGCCCTTCGAGCTTACTCCACCATGCAAAATGATAAACGTTGATCGTGCAGTTTCAGTATCCCACTCTTGCTTTCTCTCCGTACCCCTTTGATTCCTTTAGCCACAAGGGCCACTTCCGCTCTCTCTTGAACCTATCTAACAAGCTGGCCCCAACAGCTTTCTGTGGTAGAGAATTCCAGAGGTTCACAACTCTCTGAGTGAAGAAATTCTTACTCATCTCAGTCCCGAATGGCTTACCCCTTATTCTGAGACTGTGACCCATCGTTCTGGACTTCCCCAACATGGGGAACACTCTTCCCGCATCTAGCCTGTCCAGTCCCATCAGGATTTTGTGTGTTTTTATCAGGTCAGCTCCCATTCTTCTCATGAGATCAATCAAATCAACTAGACAAGGGGGGTTGGTGGGGGAAGAGTGGAGGGAGAATGAACGGGCAAAAAAGAATCCCTAGAGTGCAAAAGGAAATTATTCGGCCCATCAAATGCACCGACTACAATCCCACCCAGACCATATTTCCATAACCTTTCATATTTACCCTCCTAATCCCCCTAATACTAGGGTTAATTCACATGACCAATCAACCTAGCCCACATATCTTTGGACTGTGGGAGAAAAGTGGGGTACCCAGAGGAAACCCACAGAGCCATGGGGAGAATGTACAGATTCCACACAGACAGTGACCCAAGCTTGGCAATTGAACCCAGGTCCCTGGCACTGTGAGGCAGCAGTGCTAACCCACTGTGCCAGAAGGGTGGCCAGTAGTAGTGATTAAATGATAGGCAAGACGATACAAAGAATAAAGAACACTGGAAACAGGCCCTTCAGCTCTCCAAGCCCCGCGCTGCCCATTTTAGCACTCAGTGAGCGCCTTACGCAAGTCTTTCGTGGATCGATGATGTTTTTGTCTGCCTCTAGTGGACTCCACAATAAATGGTGTGCAAATTTAGGGAATTACATGTGCGCCAGATTAAGGGAGATCCAATTCAGGGACAATTTATTGATCAGTGCAGAGGAAAAGTGTAAATCATCAAATGCTGGATCTAGAGCAACAAGACTCGAACCATTGCCAGCAACAGCTGTCTGAGAAACAGAGCAAATATAATCTGAAGGTTCAGTGCGGAGTTGGGAAGGGTGTAAAATGCTCAGTCAAAAGGTGAGCTATGGTTTTGTTTGCGTTTCGTTGCAACAGTTGTAGGAAGTCAGAGCGAGAATGGGACGGAGAATGAAAGCTATTTCCTATGTTAGGGACACACAGTACGAGGGCTTAGGGTGAGGGGGGAGAGGTGTAACGTGGATATTAGAGGGAGGTTTTTCACACAGAGGGTAGTGGGGGTATGGAATGCTCTGCCAAGTAAGGTGGTGGAGGCAGGCATGCTGGAGTTGTTTAAGAGTAACTTAGACAGGCACATGAGTGGGTTGGAGATGGGAGGATTTAGGAGATTGTTTTAAATAAGATCCATTAGCATTGGGACGTCCCTGGTAATGTAAAAGGATGTGGAATGATACTAATGTTTTTCTCTTTTCATTCACAGGTTTTAAGTCGGTCCGCCTTGTTGTCCAACGAGGGGTATACACGCGATGGGTCGTACTAGGGTTGCTCTTGGATGTTCGAGAATAGCCTAGTGCTTCATGTCGTTAGTGTGTGCTTAAACTGGACCAGATGCTGGGCAACATGACAGCTCAGTGACTATCACTGTTTGCTGTGCAGACACATGGATTTGGGCCGGTGTCTGTGGGAGTTTGCGCATTCTCCCCGTGCTTGCGTGGGTGTTCTCCGGGTGCTCTGGTTTCCTCCCACACCCCAAAGATGTGCTATTAGGCTGATTGGCAGGAATAAATTGTCCCTAAATTAGTTTTCCCTCAATGTGGAATGCCATAAGCATAGATAAGGGTCATGGGTGGAGGGGGGACTGGTAATATTAAAATGGCGGCGCGGGCTCGTTGGGCCGAAGGGCCCGTTTCCCGGGCTGATTTTGTTCTTCGTTCTTTATAACACTTGCCCAGGAACTCACGGTCGCAGATTTGGACTGAATAATGCGCTGCACGCAACGATTACCCAATTTGTGTTAGGCCTATCTGACGTGTCTTTGCAGCCAGTTGTTTGAGGAGGTGACCAGTTGTGCATACAGAGTAGCTGGAGGAGCTCCTTTGGGGAATAATCACCCTCATCTCCACTCTCGCTGCGATTGAAGACGAAACAAAAAGGGGAACTCAAAGACTTGGCTGAGTTGCAGGACTAATCCATCCTTTGTCACTTGGGCTCAGTGCAGTCTGTCATGCAGCTGCCTGCCTTGGCCTGTAACTAAATGAATCTCAGGTTGCTATCATTTGTTACTGGCAAATGTTTTGTTTGACGGAAGCGTTATTTTGAAATATTTATTCATGGGGAACAAATAATGAAGGAGTCAGTTT
This sequence comes from Carcharhinus amblyrhynchos, assembly GCF_965287045.1. NCBI lineage: Eukaryota > Metazoa > Chordata > Chondrichthyes > Carcharhiniformes > Carcharhinidae > Carcharhinus > Carcharhinus amblyrhynchos. The sequence goes on from NC_137355.1 coordinate 5,161,985, forward strand.
GTAAGCTGCCCCATGGGTAACTATTCTGAGTATGAACTGCCAAATAACCCAGCACAACATGATTTAGATGCAGGGTTTGTTGGGTCACATTCAGAGTTTGTTCCAGGGGGAGAGTAAAGATTTGTTCTTTTGTAGACAGGTATTTCTTTAAACTTCTTTCAAAACTCAACTGCCAAATAACGTTGTCTCGCTGGTTGAAAAATCTAGAACAGGTCAAAGGTGAAGCTATCGCAGTTGCTTTCTACGTTGCGCTCAAGTAACGGGCTGGCACAGTGGGACGGTGGTTAGCACAGTTGCCTCACAGAGCCAGGGAGCCCGGTTCAAACCCGGCTTAGGTCACTGTCTGTGCGGAGTCTGTACATTCTCTCCGTGTCTGCGTGGGTTTCCTCCCACAGTCCAAATTCTCCACCAAAAAAGTGCCAAACAAGACAGGTTGAGGATAACTTTCGAAGAAGGAGAGTTATAGTGTTCCCAAGAAGTATGGAGGGTAGGGCCTGGGTGGGATTGCGTTTGGCGCAGACTCGATGGGCCGAAGGGCCTCTTTCTGCACTGTAGGGTTTCTATGAACTAAGAGTAGTGAGCCAGAAAATGGAGAAAGTTTTAAACGAGGTAAAAAAGATGATCAAGCAACTATTAAATGTTCCACCCCAGGCAGCATCCTGGTGAATCCCCTCTGCACCCTCTCCAGTAAGATGGCAATCGGAACTGCACACAGCTGTGGTCTCACCAAACTTCTATACAACTCCAACATGACTTCCTGCTTTTGTAATCTCAATTGATAAAGGCAAGTGTCTCGCGTTCCTTTTACACCAACCTAATAACATGCCCCCTCTGTCTTTAGAGATCTGAGGACAAACACGCCAAGGTCCCTTTGCATCACAGAACTTCCTAGCGTCATGCCCTTCATTGAATAATTTCTTGTCAAATTACTCACGGTAGCACAGTGGTTAGCACCGCTGCTTCACAGCTCCAAGGACCCGGGTTCGATTCCCGGCTCGGGTCACTGTGTGGAGTTTGCGCATTCTCCTCGTGTCTGCGTGGGTTTCCTCTGGGTGCTCCGGTTTCCTCCCACAGTCCAAAGATGTGCGAGTTAGGTTGATTGGCCATTAAAATTGCCCCTTAGTGTCCTGAGATGTGTAGGTTAGAGGGATTAGTGGGTATAATATGTAGGGATATGGGGGTGGGATTGTGGTCGGTGCAGACTCGATGGGGTGAATGGCCTCTTTCTGTACTGTAGTGTTTCTATCATTTTACTCCTTCTGGAGCGTATCGTCTCACACTTCTCAGCATTAAATTCCAGCTGCCACTTACCTGCCCATTGTCAAAACCTTGTGTTGGTCAAATAGTTTGGAGAATGTTCATTCAACTGATGGAGGGATTGTTTTATGTGGAAAGGTTGCACAGACTGGGCCTGTATCCTTTGGAGCTTAGGAAAATGAGAGGTGATCTTATTAAAATGTATAAGATTCTGAGGCGATTTGAGTGTGTGTGGATGTATTTTGCCCCTGTGGGAGAGACTACAATTAGGGGGAAATGGTTTAAAAATAAGAGGTTGCCTTCGAGACCAAAATGAGGAGAAAGATTTTCATTAGTCTGCATTTTTCTTTCCAGATAGCAGTGGGGAGAGAGTCACTGAATCATCCTGAGGCTGAGTTAAATAGAATCTTGATTAACAAGTGAGCCAAAGTGTAGAAAGGATAGACAAGAGAAAGGAGTTAACTCACTATCAGATCTTATCAAATTACAGTGCAGGCCTCAAGAGATGAATGGCCTTCTCTTGCTTTTAAGTTTATTAGTGGCACAAGTCGGCTTACGTTAACACTGCAATGAAGCTACTGTGAAAATCCCCTAATCGCCATATTATGGTGCCTGTTCGGGTACACTGAGGGAGAATTTAGCACAGCCAATGCACCCTAACAGGCACTTTTTTGGGACTGGAGGAAGAAACTGGAGCACCCGGAGGAAACCCATGCAGACATGGGGAGAACGTGCAGACTCCACACAGACAGTGATGCGAGCCGGGAATCGAACCCGGGTCCCTGGCGCTACGAGGCAGCAGTGCTAACCACTGTGCCACCCGTCTTGCTCCAGATAGGTACGTTTGAATGTTTCCTGGACTTACTTGTGCCGTTATAAGGTTAACAGCGAGCTCCCTGATGATTAAAATCTTAATGGTTTTAAAATCAGGATGTGGAAGCTATTGAGAGGGTGCAGAGGAGATTTACAAGGATGTTGCCTGGATTGGGAGGCATGCCTTATGAGGATAGGTTGAGGGAGCTGGGACTGTTCTCCCTGGAGAGATGAAGATTGAGAGGTGACCTGATAGAGGTTTATAAGATGGTAAGAACAAAGAACAACACAGCATGGGAAACAGGCCCTTTGGCCCAACGAGCCCGCCCCGCCATTTTAACGCTGTGTTTTTCCTCTTCCACCCTTGACCCTTGTCTATGCTTATGGTACCCACATTGGAAACCAGATTAAGGGGAGAATATTTTAGGGACAATTTGTTACACCAATCAGCCTAAGAGCACATCTTTGGGGTGCGGGAGAAAACCGGAGCACCCGGAGGAAACCCACGCAAGCATGGGGAGAATGCGCAAACTCCCCACAGACACCGGCCCAAATCCATGTATCTGCACAGCAATCAGCAATAGTCACTGAGCTGTCGTGGTGCCCATCTGCTGGTCCAGTTTTAGCGCTAACTAACAATGCCAAGTACTAGGCTACTCTCGAAACATCCAAGAGCAGCCCACACAGGTATAGATAGGGTGGATTCTCGGAGGCTATTTCCCAGGGCTGGAATGGTCGCTACGAGAGGACACAGGTTTAAGGTGCTGGGGAGCAGGTACAGAGGAGATGTTAGGGGTAAGTTTTTCACTCAGAGGGTGGTGAGTGAGTGGAATCGGCTGCTGTTGGTGGTGGTGGAGGCGAACTCGCTGGGGTCTTTTAAGAGACTTCTGGATGAGTATATGGGATTTAATGGGATTGAGGGTCATAGATAGGCCTGGTAGGTATGGATATGATCGGCGCAACTTGTGGGCCGAAGGGCCTGTTTGTGCTGTAGTGTTCTATGTTCTATGTTAATGTTTCAACCGTGAAATCTTGCTCCAACATGAGTACAACCTTTTGATCTCTAATTGCCTTCAGTTTGTTTCACATTTAACTTCGGCTGAAAAGTTCCAATTCTCAAACCCGAAAATATATATTCCTAAAACTAAAAGTTGCATCCTAAAATTTACAATTATAAATCAGATTTTCACAACTGCGTGGATCTTAGGAAAGCTTAACAGCATTCCATAGAAGCATAGAGAAGTAACAGCACGGATTAAGGCCATTTGGTCCACGCCAGACTGAGGACACTCTTTCTAATCCCACCACCCTGCACCTAACATATTGCCCTGTAGCTTACAGCACTTAAAGTGCAGAAGGCAGACGATCAGAGTGATAAAATCTCATGGGTTTCAAGAGATCTATGCAATCGAATGGATCTAAGGTTGGTCAGGGCCACGAAACAAAGCTTGATGGCCAGCAGCTGACTGGACGGCTGTTTACAGCAAGTTTTACAGGGCTGGGTTCTGTTCTATTAACAGTTTATATCACCCATTTTGATTTACAGGTAGGCGATGTGACTAAGAGGTTTGAAGCTGAGGTGAAAATTGGCCACGAAGTGAATAGTGGGGAAGTAGGGTGGTTAGCATTGTTGCCTCACAGCACCAGGAACCTGGGTTCGATTCCCGGCTTGGGTCACCGTCTGTGTGGAGTTTGCACGTTCTCCCAGTGTCTGCATGGGTTTTCTCTGGGTGCTCCAGTTTCCTTCCAAAGATGTGCGGGTTAGGTGCATTGGCAAAGCTAAATTGCCTCTTCGTGTCCCGGGATGCGTAGGTTAGAGGGATTAGAAGGGTAAATGTGTGGGGCTACAGGGATAAGGCTTGGGTGGGATTGTTGTTGGTCCAGACTCGATGGGCTGAATGGCCTCTTTCTGCACTGTAGGGGTTCTACGATTCTATGAAAGCCAGAGACTGCAGGAAGATAGCAACAGATAGGTCGGAAAATGGCCAACGGAATTCGGCCTGGAGAAGTTCTGAGGTAAAACATCTGGGGAGAACAAACAAGACACGGGAATTTTTCTCTGGAACTGAGGGGAGATTTAATTGAGGTGTATAAAAATGAGGGACTGAGATGGAGTGGATAGAAAGGTCCTATTTTCATTTGCAGAGAGGCCAATAACCAGGATTGAGAGTAATTGAAGGATTTGAGTAATATTTTCACCCAGAGGTCGATGGGGTCACTGCCTGATGGAGGAAATAACCCTCGTTCCATTTGAAGATAAATTTGAGAATCTGAAGGGTAGAGGATGACAGACCAAGGGCTGGAAGGTGTGATTAAAGTGGATAGGTCTTTTTTCAGCTGGCAATGATACAATGGGCCAATTAGCCGCCTCTCTGACATTATAAATCTTTCTGTTCTGATGTTTCAGTGTTTTATTTTCAGCTTTATCGAGCTGTCTTTTTAAAGATAGATGTATCCGAAACAACAGAGTGAATCTTGCTGAGGCCTTGCCCCTCGGCCTCCAGCTTCCCGGAGCCCATTGTATAGCGACCTGCCTGTTAATTGGCCATTTTCGGATGGGCAGTAGCTGCCTACCCCAGCAGCAGTAGCACCAGGGTAGGTGGGCACCATTGGCACTGCATCCCCCTATGACCATCCTCGATGGGGGCAGGATGGGAAAGCGAGCTGGGGGTTCCAGCCCGGGTCAGCCTTCTCGAGGGGGCTGGAGAATCAGGTTCAGGAGGGGTGGTAGGATTGGGGCCACAGGCAGTGGTGGGAGCATTCTCTGATGGGGTGCAGGATGGGCTCTGGGGTGGGGTGGGGAGAGAATGCCACCTTCGGGGGCACAGAACAGGAGAGATATCCGGAGTCACTCTCCATCTCCGCTACCCCCCACCCACCCCGCTTCCCTTACTGCCCCCCAGCTCACAGGAAGGCTACCAAGTGCCCCACACAGCCATTAATTGGCCACTTATGGGCCTCAATTGTCCAAAGGATTAGTGGGCCGCTCCAAACGCCCCCCCCTCCACCCCCAAAGCACCACAACTCCTTGTGCCACCAAAGAACAGGTAGGCAATTGAGGTGGTGACATCACCATTGTGCCCGATCTATGACCATGATGTCTGTCAGCCCACTCCAGAGAAGGTGGCATGGTAGCACAGTGGGTTAGGGCTGCTGCTTCACAGCTCCAGGGTCCTGGGTTCGATTCCCGGCTCGGGTCACTGTCTGTGTGGAGTTTGCACATTCTCCTCGTGTCTGCGTGGGTTTCCTCCGGGTTCTCCTGTTTCGTCCTACAGTCCAAAGATGTGCGGGTTAGGTTGATTGGCCATGCTAAAATTGCCCCTTAGTGTTCTGAGATGCATAGGTTAGAGGGATTAGCAGGTAAATATGTAGGGATAGGGCCTGGGTGGGATTGTGTTCGGTGCAGAATTGATGGGCCAAATGGCCTCTTTCTGCACTGTATGATCCTGTGAAGGAGCTGGAAAATTCCACCCTTGAGGTCCTCCTGATTCTGGAACAAGTTTTACCAATTCATGTAAATCTCCTCACATATTGCTCCACGTTAAACAGGAAGTTACATTTATATAGCAACTTTCAGAACATTGGCACATTTAACATTCCTTCAGTGTTGCACTGTGACCTTAGATGATGTTCTCACGTTCTTGAATCTCGTCTGATTTGCAGGGTGAGCCATGGTTTACAGGGTAGATTCCCGATCACAACTACCCAGATTACTATCTCACCCTGAATTCAACTGTAGACCTCTCCACAGATCAGCACACTCACTCTTTGTGTTCCTGTGTAGAAGTGGAGAGCATTGACGTACGTTGAGCAAGAACTGGTCCCAATACTGACCCCTGGGGGTCTCAGTCTGCATTGCTCCAGTCTGAATTCACCAAGACTGCCTGTTTCTGCACTTTTGTCCAATTCCTACCCATGTTGACCTGTGCAGAAACTGCTTCCTAGTCCAGCATGTTCAAAGATATGATATGGCAGATGTTTTGTGTTCAGATCTAACTAATTACCAGATTAAAACCAGTCACTGGGGTACTAGAATCATAGAACTCTACAGCACAGAAAGAGGCCCTTCAGCCCATCGAGTCTGCATTGACCACAATCCCACCCAGGCCCTACCCCCATATCCCTACATATTATACCCACTAATCCCTCTAACCTACACATCCCTGGACACTAAGGGGCAGTTTCTTAGCACGGCCAATCAACCTAACCCGCACATCTTTGGACTCTGGGAGGAAACCGGAGCACCCGGAGGAAACCCACGCAGACATGAGGAGAATGTGCAAACTCCACACAGACAGTGACCCAGACTAAACTCTCCCTGACATGTATTGAAATCTTGATATACTCTGTACCATAAACGTTATGGTAACTGGTTAATAGACTGTCGCTTAGAAACATAGAAAAACTACAACACAAACAAGGCCCTTCGGCCCACAAGTTGCACCAAACATGTCCCTACCTACTAGGCTTACCTATAATCTTCTATCTTACTCAGTCCCATGTACTTATCCAAAAGTCTCTTAAAAGACCCTATTGAATCTGCCTCCACTAGCACTGATGGCAGCCGATTCCACTCACTCACCACCCTCTGAGTGAAAAACTTACCCCTGACATCTCCTCTGTACCTGCTCCCCAGCACCTTAAACCTGTGTCCTCTTGTGGCAACCATTTCAGCCCTGGGAAATAGCCGCCAAGAATCCACCCTATCTATTCCTCTCAACATCTTATAAACCTCTATCAGGTTACCTCTCATCCTTTGTTTCTCCAAGGAGAAAAGACCTAGCTCCCTCAACCTATCCTCATAAGGCATGCCTCCCAATCCAGGCAACATCCTTGTAAATCTCCTCTGCACCCTCTCAATAGCTTCCGCATCCTTCCTGTAATGAGGTGACCAGAACTGTGCACAGTACTCCAAGTGGGGTCTGACCAGGGTCTTATAAAGCTGCAGCATTACCTCCCGACTCCTAATGCTTGTTGTAATCCTTCATTATTCTACTGCTACCTTCGTTGAACGAACACAGATTTGAATCACCCATCAGGGTGGCACAGTAGTTGGCACTGCTGCCTCACAGCAGGGACCTGGGTTCGATTCCTGGCTTGGGTCACTGTCTGTGTGGAGTTTGCATGTTCTCCTCATGTCTGCATGGGTTTCCTCTGGGTGCTCTGGTTTCCTCCTACAATCCGAAAGGCGTGTTGGTTAGGTGTATTGGCCGAGCTAAATTCTCCCTCAGTGTACCTGAACAGGTGCTGGAGTGTGGCAACGGGAGACGTCTCACGGTAACTTCATTGCAGTGTTAACTTAAACCTGCTTGTGACACTAATAAATAAAGTTTAAAACTTTGAGAGTTACAGTTATAACCAGAACCTGTATCCCTAATTGCCTTAGGTTTGTTTCACAGTTAACTTAGACTGAAAAGTTCCACTTCCCAAACCAGAAAATATGTTCTAAAAAAACATTGCATCTTAAAACTTATGAATTATAAAACGGACTTTTTGCAACAACATGGATTTTAGGAAAGCTGAGTAGCATTTCATAGATACTATCGACACTGCAAACTTCCAGATCCAAGATTGGAGAGGATCCCCAAGATGATAGCATTCCATAGAACCATATGAAAGTTGCCTTACTCACCTGATGAAGGAACAGTACTCTGAATGATCATATAACTGTTGGACTTTAACCTGGTGTTGTGAGACTTCTTACTGTGCCCACCCCAGTCCAACGCCGGCATCTCCACATCATGTATCGATAAAGCAGTGGGAAAGATAGTTGCCATCTTGCACACAGCATTGATCATGTCCCCTGGTTTCTCTCTCTCTCTCTCTTTCTCTCCCTCTCTTTCTCTCTCTCTTCCTTGCACTCTCTCTCTCTCGCGCTCTTTCTCTGTCTCTCTTTATCTTTCTCTCTCTTTCTTTCGTGCTCATTCTCTCTCTTTTTGGAGTGTACGGCTAATTCCTTTAATTTTTAATTCCTTTTAAAAAAAATATTTTGTCTCCTGGCACCTGAGCAAGTTAAAGTTATTGCCTGGAATGAATTAGAAGCTCTGTGTATACAACAAATGGTGAAAATGGCACAAAGTGAAAGCAGGTATTAAAGCTTTAACAGGCACCTGAGGTGGTTCTTGCATTCTGGTCATTATCCCATCAACATTCCCTGAAAACTTTAGCAGAGCTGTGACAGAAGTGAACCGGTTCAGCAGGGGGACAATTGCAGGATTGTATCATTAGCTTCTATTGAAATGGAGGTTAATGTTATAGGAGCGGCACGGTAGCACAGTGGGTTAGCACTGCTGCTTCACAGCTCCAGGGTCCTGGGTTCGATTCTTGGCTCGGGTCTCTGTCTGTGTGGATTTTGCACATTCTCCACGTGTCTGCGTGGGTTTCCTCCGGGTGCTCCGGTTTCCTCCCACAGTCCAAAGATGTGCAGATTAGGTTGATTGGCCCTTAGTGTCCAGAGTAGCAGAGGTTCGAGGGATTAGTGGGTATAATATGTAGGGATATGGGGGTAAGGCCTGGGTGGGATTGTGTTCGGTGCAGACTCGATGGGCTGAAGGGCCTCTTTCTGCACTGTAGGGTTCTATGTCCTAGGAATCAGTGGGTGGGTCACTGTAAAAAGGTACCTGAAATACTGTGAACAATCTCAGTTCCCTCATCTATGGAGAGATATACTGACATTGAAGGCAGTCCAGCGAGGTTCATGAGATTGATCCTGGATACAGAGGGATTTTCTTTTGAAGAGATGTTGTTTAGGTTGTACTCATTGGAGTTTAGAAGAACAAGAGGCGACCTTATTGAGACGTATCAGATTCTCAGGGGGTTTGACAGGGTCGATGCTGAGAGATTGTCTCCCCACCTTGTGGGAGAGTCTGGGACCAGAAGGCATCGTCTCAGAGTGAGGGATCAGCCATTTCAGACAGAGCTGAGGAGGAATTTCCTCTCTCAGGGGGTAGTGAATCTGTGGAATTCTTTCCCACAGAGGGCTGTGGAGCCTGGGGTGTTGAGTATGTTCAAGGAGCAGACAGATTTTTAATCAGGAAGGGAATGGAGGGTTATGGGGATAAGACGGGAAAATGGAGTTTAGGATTATCATGTCAGGTTGGTTTTGATCTCATTGAAAGGCGGAGCAGACTCGATGGGCCGAATGGCCTACTTTTTCTCCAATGCCTTATGGTCTTATTGTCTTAGGACAAACTTTAGTTACAAAGAGCTCAGCACTGGCAGAACAAACATCATCTCTGGTCCTTAAAGACTCAGTGATTCTATTTAGTTATCGTGTTCTGAAACCTCACACACACACCAATTCTTTCTCAAGGTAATGAAATTACTGCCCATTTTTGCTGTGTTTTGTTATAGATTAAGTACTCCGTGGTTTTAGCCATTCCAAATCCCTCCCCACCCCCACCTGAAGAGGAAAATCAATAACAGAGGGACTTCCTATCTCCAGAGTTTGATAGTTTCTATATTGGAAAGTGATCAGGCGTGAATATCTGAATTCGTATCAGACCCACAGGCGAGGGAGGAATGGGAGCACATGCCTCTTACCCATATCTCAATTATAACATATTTAGTGTAAACAGAGGAAGAAAGAGAGAAAGGATGAGAGTATGAGAAACAGAGAGTGAGAAAGAGAAAGACAGAGGGAGTGAGAGAGAGAAAGAGAGAGAGAAAGGGAGAGAAAAAGAGAGAGAAAGAAAGAGCACGAGAGAGAGAGTGCGGGGAAGTGAGAGAGAAAGAGAGAGAAAGAGAGAAAAAAAGAGAGAGAGAGACAGAGAAAGCAAGAAATAGAGAGAGAGAGAGAGGCAGAGAAAGAGAGAGAAAGCAAGAGAGAGAGAAGGAAAATAGAGTGAATTTTAATAACAGTTTCTCATCCCCAGAGGTATTCATGATCAATATACGGTGCAGTGTGACCAGTGGGGTAACACTGGGAAATGACACAGGTAAATGACCAATGATATCACAAACAGCAATGATCAGATAATCTGTGTGATTGTGAGAAATGTTGTTTGAGAGATAAATATTGTTACTCCTGCTCTTCTTTAAATAGGGTCTTGGGGTTGTTTCTATCAGCCTGAGAGGGCAGATGGGTAAGATGCATCTTATCCTAAAGATGCCACTTTGGGAGCGTCACACTCTCAGAATAATGGAAATGACATAGAAATATAGAAAATAGGAGCAGCAGGAGGCCATTTGGCCCTTCAATCCTGCACCACCATTCATTATGATCATGGCTGACCATCCAACTCAATAGCTGGCTCCTGCCTCCCCATTATCCTTGGATCCCTTTCATTCCGAGTGTGATATCTAACTGCTTCTTGAAAACCCACAGGGCAGGGTTTTCTGGCGGGGCTCATTCTGAAACCAGCAAACCCTGCCCGCGGTCAACAGACCGTTCCATGGTCTGCCCTGCTCCGATTCCCATGGTCCGATAAAATTCCTTACACAATGTTTGGCCTCAACTACTTTCTAGTGAATTCCATAAGCTGACCATTCTCATGAAGAAACTTCTCCTCAGTCTATCCTGCATCCTCAAACTGTGACCCCTGGTTCTGAATTCCCCCACCATCAGGGACATCCTTTTTGCGTCTACTTTTTCTACTCCTGTTCGAATTTTATAGGTTTCTAGGAGATCCCCCTTCTGAACTCCAGTCAATACAATCCTAACTGACTCAATCTCTCCTCAGACGCCAGTCCCACCACTCCAGGAATCAGCCTGATAAATCTTCGCTGCATTCCCTCTAGAGCAAAAACATCCTTCCTCAGACAAGGAGACTAAAACTGCACACAGTATTCCAGGTGTGGCTCCAAGGCCCTGTATAATTGCAGGATTACTTGTTCACGCCTCAGGAAGCGTGACTTAACTCTACAATGGTCCAACTCAACAGTGACAGTGCCACGTCTGAGCTTAAGAACATAAGAAATAGGAGCAGGAGTAGGCCATCTAGCCCTTCGAGCCTGCCCCACCATTCAATAAGATCATGGCTGATCTGTCGTGGCTCAGTTCCACTTACCCGCTTTCTCCCCATAACGCTTAATTCCCCTGTCTATCAGAAACCCATCTACCCGTGACTTAAATATATTTAGCGAGGTAGCCTCCACCACTTCAACGGGCAGAGAATTCCAGAGATTCACCACCCTTTGAGTGAAGAAGTTCCTCCTCAACTCTGATCTAAACTGCACCCCCCCTTATCTTGAGGCTGTGCCCTTTAGTCCTGCTATCTTTTCTAAGCGGGAAGAATCTCTCTACCTCTACCCTATCCATCCCCTTCATTATCTTATACGTCTCTATAAGATCCCCCCTCATCCTTCTAAACCCCAACGAGTACAGACCCAGTCTCTTCAGTCTCTCTTTATAGGCCAACCCCCTCATCTCCGGTATCAGCCGTAAACTGAGATACATTTCTGTAACTTCAGAAGTTTTATCACTTTCTCTCTATCTTTAACAGTGAATGGATTGTTAAATGTCAGTTTTGTTGAACGTTAGACGTTCTCTCTTCCTCACTGTCGCTATTTCTATAAAAACGTCGATTCTATAGGAACTTCCTAAAGGCAAATTCATACATCGAAGAAGTGGGACAACATTGGGAAGATTCTTTCAAAAAGGCAGCGTATTATCACTGATAGACTAAATGGCCTCTTAAGCTGCACAATTCATGATACAAAAGCCACTGGGAAAGCTGTCTGGGGCAATCACTGTACAGAACAATCTAAATATATATTCCTTTTCCTTGGGGGACGTTTGGAATATTTGCAAAATAATGTTAAATAATGCAGGTTTTTTTTTTAAAGAGCTGAAAATTAAATCAGGCAGGCAGCTTGAGAAAGAAATCATTTGGAGTTATTTTGCAACTTGCCCTCACTGCTGGGCTGCGACACCATCAGCTCTGTGAACTATAGGCACGGAATAGATACTGTCTGGCTCACACACGACAGGGAAAGCCATTTCTGGTAAATTAATTTTAGTCAGACGCTTATGGTCTGGTGAAGAGAGAGAGAAAAAGATAAAGGGTCAGTAAAAGTCAAAAGGAAACCATGTTTTTCAAACAATTATGGATCGACAAGAGCAACTGTAAACGTAAGTGCAATGTGCCTCAGAGTTCCTGACTGGGCTGAAGGTTTTCCACAGACGTGTAGGTTAGGAGGATTGGCCATGCTAAATTGCCCCTTAGTGTCTCAAGATGTGTAGTTAGGGGAATTAGCGATGCTGAATTGCCCCTTAGTGTCTCAAGATGTGTAGGTTGGGGGGATTAGCCATGCTAAATTGCCCCTTAGTGTCTCAAGATGTGTAGGTTAGGGGGTTTAGCCATGCTAAATTGCCCCTTAGTGTCTCAAGATGTGTAGGTTAGGGGGTTTAGCCATGCTAAATTGCCCCTTAGTGTCTCAAGATGTGTAGGTTAGGGGGATTGGCCATGCTAAATTGCCCCTTAGTGTCTCAAGATCTGTAGGTTAGGGGGATTGGCCATGCTAAATTGCCCCTTAGTGTCTCAAGATGTGTAGGTTAGAGGGATTAGCCTTGCTAAATTGCCCCTTTGTGTCTCAAGATGTGTAGGTTAGGGGGTTTAGCCATGCTAAATTGCCCCTTAGTGTCTCAACATGTGTAGGTTGGGGGGTTTAGCCATGCTAAATTGCCCCTTAGTGTCTCAAGATCTGTAGGTTAGGGGGATTGGCCATGCTAAATTGCCCCTTAGTGTCTCAAGATGTGTAGGTTAGGGGGTCTAGCCATGCTAAATTGCCCCTTAGTGTCTCAAGATCTGTAGGTTAGGGGGATTGGCCATGCTAAATTGCCCCTTAGTGTCTCAAGATGTGTAGGTTAGGGGGATTAGCCATGCTAAATTGCCTCTTAGTGTCTCAAGATGTGTAGGTTGGGGGGATTAGCCATGCTAAATTGCCCCTTAGTGTCTCAAGATGTGTAGTTAGGGGGATTAGCCATGCTAAATTGCCCCTTAGTTTCTCAGGATGTGTAGGTTAGGAGGATTAGCCATGCTAAATTGCCCCTCAGCGTCTCAAGATGTGTAGTTAGGAGGATTAGCCATGCTAAATTGCCCCTCAGCGTCTCAAGATGTGTAGGTTAGGGGGATTAGCCATGCTAAATTGCCCCCTTAGTGTCTCAAGATGTGTAGGTTAGGGGGATTAGCCTTGCTAAATTGCCCCTTTGTGTCTCAAGATGTGTAGGTTAGAGGGATTAGCCTTGCTAAATTGCCCCTTTGTGTCTCAAGATGTGTAGGTTAGGAGGATTAGCCATGCTAAATTGCCCCTCAGCGTCTCAAGATGTGTAGGTTAGGGGGATTAGCCATGCTAAATTGCCCCTTTGTGTCTCAAGATGTGTAGGTTGGGGGGATTAGCCATGCTAAATTGCCCCTCAGCGTCTCAAGATGTGTAGGTTAGGGGGATTAGCCATGCTAAATTGCCCCTTAGTGTCTCAAGATGTGTAGGTTAGGGAGATTGGCCATGCTAAATTGCCCCTTTGTGTCTCAAGATGTGTAGGTTAGGGGGATTGGCCATGCTAAATTGCCCCTTAGTGTCTCAAGATGTGTCGGTTAGGGAAATTAGCCATGCTAAATTGCTCCTTAGTGTCTCAAGATGTGTAGGTTAGGGGGATTAGCCATGCTAAATTGCCCCTTAGTGTCTCAAGATGTGTAGGTTAGGGAGATTGGCCATGCTAAATTGCCCCTTTGTGTCTCAAGATGTGTAGGTTAGGGGGATTGGCCATGCTAAATTGCCCCTTAGTGTCTCAAGATGTGTAGGTTAGGGAGATTGGCCATGCTAAATTGCCCCTTTGTGTCTCAAGATGTGTAGGTTAGGGGGATTGGCCATGCTAAATTGCCCCTTTGTGTCTCAAGATGTGTAGGTTAGGGGGATTGGCCATGCTAAATTGCCCCTTAGTGTCTCAAGATGTGTCGGTTAGGGAAATTAGCCATGCTAAATTGCTCCTTAGTGTCTCAAGATGTGTAGGTTAGGAGGATTAGCCATGCTAAATTGCCCCTCAGCGTCTCAAGATGTGTAGGTTAGGGGGATTGGCCATGCTAAATTGCCCCTTAGTGTCTCAAGATGTGTTGGTTAGGGGGATTGGCCATGCTAAATTGCCCCTTTGTGTCTCAAGATGTGTAGGTTAGGGGGATTGGCCATGCTAAATTGCCCCTTAGTGTCTCAAGATGTGTCGGTTAGGGAAATTAGCCATGCTAAATTGCTCCTTAGTGTCTCAAGATGTGTAGGTTAGGAGGATTAGCCATGCTAAATTGCCCCTCAGCGTCTCAAGATGTGTAGGTTAGGGGGATTGGCCATGCTAAATTGCCCCTTAGTGTCTCAAGATGTGTAGGTTAGGGGGATTGGCCATGCTAAATTGCCCCTTAGTGTCTGAAGATGTGTAGGTTAGGGGGATTGGCCATGCTAAATTGCCCCTTAGTGTCTGAAGATGTGGAGGTTAGTGCAATTGGCAAGGTAAATAAAAGGGGTATCGGGGATAGGGCCTGGGTAAGGTGCTTTCTTGTAAGGTGCAGATTTGATGGGCCGAATGAACTCCTTGTGCACTGTACAATTCTATCAGTCTATGATTCTAAGAGCATGGATGTATGTTGCTGATAGTCACAGCCTGTCAAATATTACCTATATTTAGAAGAATGTGAGAGTGGGCAAGAAAACTGGTGTTGAAGCTGGCAGCACAACTGGCAACCTTCTTCACTGTCTGAGGAAACGGACGGTGGGGAAAAGAAACTTCAGGCGCGGGGCATTAAGATCGAGGAACCATTTTTATAGACTGCCTCAGTGCACAAAGGTTCACTGGGGATCTCCCCCCACCATGTCCCTCTGACACACAAACCACCACCCCCCCATACCTGACCCACCCCAGCACTACCCAGGCACTGCCTCCTGACACAGTAATGAGTAATGACTGAACATGAACCCCCCCCCCCCAACCCCCCCCACTACCTGAACCCCTCTATCCATCAGGTGGGAGACGAATAATCATTAGTTAAAGAGACATGACATGACCCCAAGATTCAGAGACTATTTCCTCGGGTGGATGTAGCTAGGGGGCATAACTATAAGGTTGATGGCGGGAGATATAGGAGGGATGTCCGAGGTAGATTCTTTACTCAGAGAGTGGTTGGGGGGTGGAATGGACTGCCTGCTGTGGAGTCGGACACTTTAGGAACTTTCAAGCGGTTATTGGATAGGCACACGGAGCACTCCAGAATGATAGGGAGTGGGATAGCTTGACCTTGGGTTTGGACAGAGCTCGGCACAACATTGAAGGCCAAAGGGCCTGTACTGTGCTGTACTGTTCTATGTTCTGTAAGATCCCAGTTGAGGCCGTCCTCATGTGTGCAGAGCTTGGTTATCATCTCAGCACACATGAGGATGCCCCCCAACTGGGATCTTGGGTTCATGTCGCACTATCTGTAACCCTCATGGCTTGCCTGGACTTGCAAAATCTCACTAAGTGTCCTGTCTGGAGACAATACACATCTCTGCTTAATGCTCTCTCCACTCACATTGTCTGTACCTTTAAGACTTGATTAGCTGTAAAGACTCGCATTCCAATCATTAATTGAGTTTGTGTCTTTATACGTCCTGTTTGTGATCAGAACTCCTACTTACCTAGTGAAGGGGCAGCGCTCCGAAAGCTAGTGGCATTTGCTACCAAATAAACCTGTTGGACTTTCACCTGGTGTTGTCGGAGTGTGTTTACCCCAGTCCAACGCTGGCATCTCCACATCATAATAGCTAAACAGCAGAGAGGCTGAAATCAGAGGAAGAAGTTGCGGGGGGTGGAGATGGGTGGGGGAGAGGTAAAATTGAAAAAAAAGTGGGAAAGGGGAAACAAAGGGGGAGAAAAGGCCAGAAGAGAATAGAGGGGAAAGAGTGAGAGGGAAAAGAAAAATGAAGACAGCTAATAAAGAGATAAAAGTTGGAGAACAGTAAGAAATTAAATAAAGTAGAATGAAAAGAAAGGGGGTCAAGTTGGGGTAAAGCTAATGATCTGAAGTTGATCAATTTGATGTTGAGATGGGAAGGCTGTAAAGTGCGGAGGCGGAAGATGAGATGCCGTTCCTCCAGTTTGTGTTGAGCTTCACTGGAACATTGCAGTAAGCCGAGGATAGACGTGTGGGAGAAGGATCGTGTGTTAAAATGGCAAGAAACCGGAAGGTCAGAGTCCTGATTACACACAGACCGAAAGCGGTCACCCAGTCTATGCTGGGTCTCTCTCTGATGTAGAGGAGACCACATTGGGAGCAGTGAATTCAATAGACCAAATTGAAAGAGGTGTGAGTGAAACACTGTTTAACCTGGAATGAGTGTTTTGGATCTTGGATGGTAAGTATAGAAGAGGTAAAGGGACAGGTGTTACCCACTTCTGCGATTGCATAGGAAGATGCCATGGGTGCCGGGAGAGGTGTTGGGTATAGGAGAGGAGAAGGTTATCACGGAGGGAATGGCCTCTGTGGAATGCTAACAGGAATGGATTTTCTTCTGGGAGAGGGAGAGGGGAGGATATGATTCAGGTGTAGAGGTCTGATAATGAGATGTAAACGTGTTATAATGATTCCTGTTGGGTGGAGGGTGGGGATAATCGCACCACCCGTTACACTGATGTGTAATGTGATTTAGGTCTCTTGTGATATTTTCCACTCCCATCATCAGATTGAATGGATGGATTGCTCCACCAGAGGGGACAGCAGCTCATCTCAGGAAAGTTACAGTACCTGGCACAGCTTGGACACATGAAGATCACACTTATGTCTGAATGCTGTGAGGTTGTGGTTCAAACTATCACCTAAAACTGAGCCTTCAGTAAGAAACTGAGGGAACGCTGCATTGTCAAGGGTGAGACTCACTAACCGATATGCTAACAAATGTTCTGTTGGATGTATTGAAAAAAAACTATTGCACTGTTTTGAAGAAAAG
Source organism: Carcharhinus amblyrhynchos (assembly GCF_965287045.1). Classification (NCBI taxonomy): domain Eukaryota; kingdom Metazoa; phylum Chordata; class Chondrichthyes; order Carcharhiniformes; family Carcharhinidae; genus Carcharhinus; species Carcharhinus amblyrhynchos. The sequence continues at coordinate 5,178,959 of NC_137355.1, forward strand.
CAAAAGAGCGGCATGGTGGCACAGTGGTTAGTACTGCTGCCTCACGGTGCCAGGGACCTGGGTTCAATTCCTGGCTAGGGTCATTGTCACAGAGGTTTACAGCATGGAAACAGGCCCTTTGGCCAAACTTGTCCATGCTGCCTTTTTTTAAAACCCCTAAGCTAGTCCTAATTGCCCGCATTTGACCCATATCCCTCGATACCCATCTTACCCATGTCACTGTCTAAATGCTTTTTAAAAGACAGAATTGTACCCGCCTCTACTATTACCTCTGGAAGCTTGTTCCACTCACATAAGAACATAAGAAATAGGAGCAGGAGTAGGCCATCTAGCCCTTCGAGCCTGCCCCACCATTCAATAAGATCATGGCTGATCTGTCGTGACTCAGTTCCACATTCCCGCCCTCTCCCCATAACCCTTAATCCCCTCTCTTATCAAAAACCCATCAACCTGCGTCTTAAAAATATTTAGCGAGGCAGCCTCCACCACTTCAACAGGCAGAGAATTCCAGAGATTCACCACCCTTTGAGTGAAGAAGTTCCTCCTCAACTCCGTTCTAAACCGCCCCCCCTTTATCTTGAGGCTGTGCCCCCTAGTCCTACTGTCTTTTTTGAGTGGGAAGAGTCTCTCCACCTCTATCCTATCCATCCCATTCATCATCTTATACGTCTCAATGAGATCTCCCCTCATTCTTCTAAACTCTAACGAGTACAAGCCTAGTTTATTCAGCCTCTCCTCATAGCTCAACCCCCTCAACTCTGGTATCAGCCTAGTAAACCTCCTCTGCACTCCCTCCAAGGCCAAAATATCTTTGCGCAGGTGCGGCGCCCAAAACTGCACACAGTACTCCAGCTGCGGCCTCACCACTCACCACCCTCTGTGTGAAAAAGAATTGCGGTATCTCCCCCCTCTCACCTGTGCCCTCTAGTTTTAGACTGCCCTACCTTGGGAAAAGATATTGACTGTCTAGCTGATGCCCCTCATTATTTTACAGACCTCTATAAGATCACCCCTCAGCCTTTTACACTCCAGAGGAAAAAGTCTCAGTTTATTCAGCCTCTCCTTATAACTCAATCTATCAAGTCTCAGTAGCACATTTTCTGCACTCTTTCTAGTTTAATAACATCCTTTCTATTATAGGATGACCAGAAATCCAAGTGTGGCCTTGCCAATGTCTTGTACAAGTTCAACAAGATGTCCCAACTCCTGTATTCAATGATGAATGAAACCAAGCATGCTAAATGCCTTCTTCACCACTCTGTCCACCTATGACTCCACTTTCAAGGAGCAGTGAACATGTACCCCTAGATCTCTTTGTTCTGTAACTCTCCCCAGCGCCCTACTGAGTAAATCTTGCCCTATCTGTGCAGAGTCTATAGGTTCTCCACATGTCTGTGTGGGTTTCCTCTGGATGCTTCAGTTTCCTCCCACTGTCACAAAGATGAGCAGTTTACGTTGATTGGCCATGCTAAATTGCCCCTTAGTGTCAGGATGAATATGTGGGGTTAGGGGTGGGATTGGCGGTGGATTATTGGTGGTGCAAGCATGTTGGGCCAAATTTCCTTCAGCACTGTAGGGATTCTATGATTCTTCGCTGAGTCAGTATTGGAGGCTCCTGATTTCTGAAGCAGTTTGGTGCTGAGTAAGATTGCCGCCAGTATTATGTTGAAGTGATTAGACTGACCATATCAAGTTGCTCCTCCCCTTTGGGTCATACACTGCCTCATCTACGACTGCCCCCCCGCAGAGGGAACTGTTCATTTAACGTAACCTTTGTCTCTGTGCATTTCTTTCCAATGCCAAAGAGAAATTCTTCCAGAGTGCTAACATGCAGCAAACTCTGCTGCACCTTGAGGTTGTTTGATGTGTCAACCCAATTTTAACCTCAAATTGTCTCAAACTGACTGGTTAAACTATTTTCTTGATGATGGGCAGCGTTTTCCTTTGTGTCGCTGTTGGGTCTTTATTCTAACGTCTGTGTGCTGAACAATGAGCTTGGAAGTTCTTAGACTTCACTTGTTGGCAAAACAAAAGCGAGGCATGGAAGACTATTTTATAGAATCATAGAATCCCTATAGTTTTGAAGAAAAGCAGGAGGGCAGTACGGTGGCACAGTGGGTAGCACTGATGCCTCACAGTGGCAGGGATTGGGTTGGATACCCGGTTTCGGTCACCGAATGTGCGGAGTTTACACATTCTCCCCGTGTCTGTGTGGGTTTCCTCCCGCAATCATAGAATCATAGAACCCTACAGTGCAGAAAGAGGCCCTTCGGCCCATCGACTCTGCACCGAACAGAATCCCACCCAAGCCCTACCCGCAAATCCCTACATATTATACCCACTAATCCCTCTAACTTACACTTTCTGAAAGACGTGCTGGTCAGATGCATTGGCCGTGCTAAATTCTCCCTCAGTGTACCCGAACAGGCACTGGAGTGTGGCGACTAGGGGATTTTCACAGTAACTTCATTGCAGTGTTAATGCAAGCCTACTTATGACACTAATAAATTAACTTTGAAACGGGAGAGTCATGCCCGAGATTTCCCTCATTCTTCCAATCTCCAGTGAATATAAAGCTAATTAACTCAATCGCTCCTCAGTCCCTCCATCCCAGCAACCAGTATGGGAACACGAGCCCCGTACTGATGGGAACATAGGTCCCAGTGAGGGAGCAGTTCTAATCACTGTGCCTGTGAACAATCCATCACTCCACACACTTTCCCACCTTATCCCCATTACCTTTCATTCCCCTGGCTGATTGAACATCTCTCCAGTGCATTTTCAATCCTTCTTCAACTCTGTGGCAAAAGTCAAAGAACAACACAGCACGGGAAACAGGCCCTTTGGCCCAACGAGCCCGTGCTGCCATTTCAACATTGTCTCTTCCACCCATGACCCTTGTCTACGCTCATGGCACTCCACATTGGAAACCAGATTGAGGGGAGACTAATTTGGGGACAATTTGTTCCACCAATCAGCCTAACAGCACATCTTTGGGGTGTGGGAGGAAACCGGAGCACCCGGAGAAAACTCACGCAAGCACGGGGAGAATGCGCAAACTCCCACAGACACCGGCCCAAATCCATGTGTCTGCACAGCAAACAGTGATAGTCACTGAGCTGTCGTGTTGCCCAGTATCTGGTCCAGTTTAAGCACGCACTAACGACGTGACGCATTAGGCTACTCTCGAAACATCCAAGAGCAGCCCTCGCACGACCCATCCCGTGTATGCCCCTCGTCGGACCAAAGCACCTGTGGATTAAAAGAGAAAAACATCAATACCATGCACATCTTATGCAAACATTCAGGGAATCCCCAGAAGCTCAGAAGTCAAACAAGTGAGCCAGAAAATATGTTGTCCAGAAAGTAACTCCAAACACCTTACCCAAGAACACCAACACTCAGTGTGAGAAAGCTGTGGTTTTCAGGTCGATTTACTTATATTCATGCATCAGATCATCTGGAAGCTAATAGGTTTCGTCAGCAGGAAGAGTTATTTCTTGATGGATGTCCACAGCAGAAGGGTTGGAACAGAAGTCTGTTTTGCAGGAAGATGTCACAATGCCTTCACGCTTGTCTTCACAATGTCTTCAATGCATCTCCCTCCGAACACAAGATGATGACCATTTGGAGGCTCCATCCACTTTTGGCCACTACACCAAGACTGCTCCAGCACAAACACTGCCAAAGACCACCAGTGGTACCACGAGACCATTGAAGGAAAGGTTTAGGAGTCTGGATTAGACTGAGGACTCCCAACAACATACTCCACACAGTGCATCAGTATAGTGAGTACCTTCTACATAAGTTGTAGAGAGAGTTTTGCAGTTGGAGGGGCTGGTGTGGCAGAGTTGAATGAGAACAGAGAAAGCGAGGCGCGCACCGCACAATGCGGCGATCAGTCCCTCCGACTGCAAAAATCTCAGAATAATTTGCACAGCAACTCGAGGGAAAAAAATTCCTGACTTCTCAGCCTTGTAACTGGCCATCCCTCCGGATACACCCAGAACAGTTTAAAGTCAGAATCAAACCACCAACAGCGGATTCTCCCCTTCGGGAAGGCAAGGTGTATTGTGTTCAGCTAACCAGCTGGATTTCCAAAACAGGGAGAGAACAAGAGGGAGAGAGAGAGAGAAACTTTCTTCATCCTGAGGCCCCTTCTAAAACTAAACCCTGCAGCTCAAAACTGAGCCAGCTCCTGTCACCTGACCAGCAAACATTCTTCCTTCTGACAATGCAGGGTCATAAAACTAATCCCAGGAAGTACCTGAGGCCCCCATTTAAGCCACTTAAGGAGAAATAAAAGGCCTCTCCGTCGACAGTTCGGCAACATTGACATCAGCTAAACATGATTTTAAAAAATCTCTTAACCATAGAACCATAGAAAATTACAGCACAGAAACAGGCCTTTTGGCCCTTCTTGTCTGTGCTGAACCATTTTTCTGCCTAGTCCCACTGACCTGCACTTGGACCATATCCCTCCACCCCCCTCTCATCCATGAACCCACCCAAGTTTGTTCTTAAATGTTAAAAGTGACCCCGCATTTATCCGGCAACTCATTCCACACTCCCACCACTCTCTGTGTGAAGAAGCCCCCCCTTAATATTCCCTTTAAACTTTTCCCCTTCACCCTTAACCCATGCCCTCTAATTTTTTTCTCCCCTAGTCTCAGTGGAAAAAGCCTGCTTGCATTCACTCTATCTACACCCATCAAAATCTTATACACCTCTATCAAATCTCCCCTCATTCTCCAGGGAATGAAGTCCTAACCTATTCAATCTCTCTCTGTAACTCAGCTTCTCAAGTCCCAGCAACAACCTTGTGAACCTTCTCTGCACTCTTTCAACCTTATTTATATCCTTCCTGTAACTAGGTGACCAAAACTGTACACAATGCTCTAAATTCAGCCTCACCAATGCCTTATAGAACCTCACCATAACACTCCAACTTTTATACTCGATACTCCGATTTATAAAGGCCAAAAAGGGACATTCACATCACACTAATAACTAGTTTCTCTATAACAGTTGTTAGGCTAACTGGCCAAATTTTCTGCTTTTTATCTCCTCTCTATTTGAATAATGGAGCTACGTTTGTTGGAAGGTTGATTTGATGTCAGGAGCGATGAGATGTTAGTTTTTGTTCACTTTCAAACTATTTGGAAACTTCTGATGCTAGCATGTGCCAGCAATTCCCCATTCTGAAAAAAAACAAGGTAAAAGTCATTTTATAAAGTAGCTAGGCTGAGGGAAATATATATTCATGTTTTGTCATGCCTTGACTAAGGAAACTCAGCTCAAAATACATTTATATTTTGATTCTTTCTGTGTAGCCGAACAGCACTGTTATTTACACCTTTGGCAAAAGGTGTAAATAACATTTATAACCTCCTCTTACAAACTCTTTAAGAAGGGTTTACCCCAGTCCGACGCTGGCATCTCCACATACAAGCTCTTCTGCAGAGATAACAGTTTCTCCTTGCTAAAAGGAGGTAAAGCTGCAACTTTATAAGACCCTAGTCAGACCCCACTTGGAGTACTGTGTGCGCAGTTCTGGTCACCTCACTACAGGAAGGATGTGGAAGCTATTGAGAGGGTGCAGAGGAGATTTACAAGGATGTTGCCTGGATTGGGAGGCATGCCTTATGAGGATAGGTTGAGGGAGCTCGGTCTCTTCTCCCTGGAGAGACAAAGGTTGAGAGGCGACCTGATAGAGGTTTATAAGATGTTGAGTGGAATAGATAGGGTGGATTCTCGGAGGCTATTTCCCAGGGCTGAAATGGTCACTACGAGAGGACACGGGTTTAAGGTGCTGGGGAGCAGGTACAGAGGAGATGTCAGGGGTAAGTTTTTCACTCAGAGGGTGGTGAGTGAGTGGAATCGGCTGCCGTTGGTGGTGGTGGAGGCGAACTTGCTGGGGTCTTTTAAGAGACTTCTGGATGAGTATAGGGATTTAATGGGATTGAGGGTTATAGATAGGCCTGGTAGGTAGGGATATGACTGGTGCAACTTGTGGGCTGAAGGGCCTGTTTGTGCTGTGGTGTTCTATGTTCTATGTACTAAAATCCTTCATAACTTTCAACAATTTCCCATTAAGCTTCCCTGCTGTAAGGAGAATACTCCCAGCTTGGTCAATTTTTCCACACTGTTATATTCTACACACATTAGGTCACTGTTAAAAAATAAAGGGTCACTGAATTAAGATTGAGACGAGACAAACTTTTTTCTCTCAGAAGGTAGCGAGCCTCTGGAACTTCCTTCCAAAAAAGGCAGCAGAAGAAGAATATTTGAATATTTTTAAGGTGGAGCTCGATAGATTTCTTGATTAACAGGGGTGGGTATCAGTTTATCAGGAATGAGCAGGGATGTTGGGTTGAAGTTACAATCAGATCAGCCACGGTCTTATTGAATGGCGAAGCAGGCTCGAGGGGCCAAGTGGCCTACTCCTGCTCCTAATTGGTTAAAATGGCTCCTAAATTAGTTAGCACTGCTGCCTCACAGCGCCAGGGACCTGGGTTCGATTCCCGGCTTGGGTCACTGTCTGTGTGGAATCTGTGGGTGTCTATGTGGGAGGTCTTGCTGCAACTGTACAGGGCACTGGTGAGGCCGCAACTGGAGTACTGTGTGCAGTTTTGGTCCCCTTATTTGCGAAAGGATATATTGGCCTTGGAAGGAGTACAGAGAAGGTTCACTAGGCTGATACCGGAGATGAGGGGGTTAGTTTATGAGGAGAGATTGAATAGACTGGGTCTGTACTCGTTAGAGTTTAGAAGGATGAGTGGGGATCTTATAGAGACGTATAAGATAATGAAGGGGATGGATAGGGTAGAGGTAGAGAGATTCTTCCCGCTTAGAAAGGATAGCAGGACTAGAGGGCACAGCCTCAAGATAAGGGATTAGTTTAGATCAGAGTTGAGGAGGAACTTCTTCACTCAAAGGGTGGTGAATCTCTGGAATTCTCTGCCCATTAAAGTGGTGGAGGCTGCCTCGCTAAATATATTTAAGTCACGGGTAGATAGGTTTCTGATAGACAAGGGAATTAAGGGGAGAAAGCGGGAAAGTGGAACTGATCCACTTCAGATCAGCCATGATCTTATTGAATGGCGGGGCAGGCTCGAAGGGCTAGATGGCCTACTCCTGCTCCTATTTCTTATGTTCCCTCTGGGTGCTCCAGTTTCCTCCCACAGTCCAAAGATTGGCCATGCTAAATTGACCTTTGGTGTCAGGTGGGCTAGCAGGATAAATATGTGGGGGGGAATAGAACCTGGGTGGGATTGTTGTCAGTGAATGGTAGGGTTTCTATGAATCTATCTCTGCCTTAAAAAAAATCTATGATCCCAGTACAAGGGGCCACGGGCTTAGGGTGAGGGGGGAGAGGTATAACACGGATATTAGAGGGAGGTTTTTCACACAGAGGGTAGTGGGGGTATGGAATGCTCTGCCAAGTAAGGTGGTGGAGGCAGGCACGCTGGAGTTGTTTAAGAGTAACTTAGACAGGCACATGAGTGGGTTGGAGATGGGAGGATTTAGGAGATTGTTTTAAATAAGGTTCATTAGCACTGGGACATCCCCGGTAATGTAAAAGGATGTGGAATGATACTAATGTTTTTCTCTTTTAATTCACAGGTTTTAAGTCAGTCCACCTTGTTGTCCAACGAGGGGCATACACGCGATGGGTCGTACTAGGGTTGCTTTTGAATATTTGAGATTGGCCGAGTGCTTCATGTCGTTAGCGTGTGCCTAAACTGGACCAGATACTGGGCAAGACGACAGCTCAGTGACTATCACTGATTGCTGTGCAGACACATGGATTTGGGCCGGTGTCTGTGGGAGTTTGCACATTCTCCCCGTGCTTGCGTGGGTTTTCTCCGGGTGCTCCAGTTTCCTCCCACACCCCAAAGATGTGCTGTTAGGCTGATTGGCAGGAATAAATTGTCCCTAAATTAGTTTCCCTCAATGTGGATGGCCATAAAACAAAAGATAAGGGTCATGGGTGGAGGGGGGGGGGGGCTAGTAATGTTAAAATGGCGACACGGGCTCGTTGGGCCGAAGGGCCTGTTTCACGGGCTGTTTTAGTTCTTTGTTCTTTGTATCCCATCTCCTTTCGAGGTCCACAGTTAGATTCAGCAATCCAACCCAGACCAAAGCAGTGATTTTGAAAATGAATGGACAGGTATCAGATCTCTCAGTGGGAGAGCATTTTGGGAATAGTGATCATAACGCTATCTCATTTACACTAGCATTGGAGAGAGATAGAATCAGACAAACTAGGAAAATGTTTATCGGGAGTAAGGGGAATTATGAAGCCATCAGGCAGGAAATTAGAGGCATAAATTGAAAGGAGGTTTTCTCGGGGAAATGTACAGAAGTAATGTGGCAAGTTTTCAAGGAATATTTGTCTGGAGTTCTGCACAACAACGTTCCGACGAGACAGGGAAGTTTTAGTAGGTTACGGGAACCATGGTGCATGGAAGTTGTAATTTAAAGAAACGAAAAGCATACAAAAGGTTCAGGGAGCTAGGTAATGTTAGAGATCTAAAGGAGAATATGACTTGTAGGAAGGAATTTAAGAAGGAAATTCGGAGAGCCAGAAGGGGTCATGAGAAAGCCTTGGCAGTAAGATTAAGGAAAACCCCAAGGCCTTCTACAAGTATGTGAAGAGCAAAAAGATGAGATGTGAAGGATCAAATATGACTGTGGGAAAGTTTGTACAGAACCGGTAGAAATAACAGAGGTACTCGATGAATACTTTACTTCAGTATTCACAGTGGGGAAAAGGATCTTGGTGGTTGTAGTGCAGGCTTGCAGTGGACTGAAAAACTTGAGTATATTGACATTAAGAAAGTGGATATGTTGGAGTTTTTGAAAGTTAGATAAGTCGCCAAAACCAGATGGGATGTACCTCAGGTTACTGTGGGAGGCGAGGGAAGAGATTGCAGAGCCTCTGGCGATGATCTATGCATCATCAATGGAGGCGGGAGAGGTTCCGGAGGATTTGCGGATGTGGTTCCTCTATTCAAGAAAGGCAATAGGGATAGCCCAGGAAATTATCGACTGGTGAGTCTAACCTCAGTGGTTGGTAAATTGTTGGAGGAGACCCTGAGAGGCAGGATTTATGAACATTTGGAGAGGTATAGTATGATCAAAAATACTCAGCACGGCTTTGTCAAAGCCAGATCATGCCTTACAAGCCTGGTTGAATTTTTTGAAGATGTAACTAAACAGATTGATGAAGGAAGAGCAGTGGATGTGGTTTATATGGACTTCAGCAAGGCGTTCGATAAGGTCCCCCATGCAAGGCTTATTGAGCAAGTGAGGGGGCATGGGATCCAAGGGGATGTTGCTTTGTTGATCCAGAACTGGCTTGCCCACAGAAGGCAAAGAGTGGTTGTAGATGGGTCTTTTTCTGCATGGAGGTCAGTCACCAGTGGAGTGCCCCAGGGATCTGTTCTGGGACCCTTACTCTTTGTGATTTTTCTAAATGACCTGGATGAGGAAGTGGAGGGATGGGTTGGTAAGTTTGCTGATGACACAAGGGTTGGAGGTGTTGCGGATAGTCTGGAGGGATGTCAGAAGTTGTAACGAGACATAGATAGGATGCAAGACTGGGCGGAGAAGTGGCAGACGGACTTCAACGCGGATAAATGTGTGGTGATTCATTTTGGCAGGTCAAATGGGATGAAGGAATATAATGTTAAGGGTAAGACTCTTAGCAGTGTGGAAGATCAGAAGGATCTTGGGGTCTGGGTTCATAGGACGCTCAAATCGGCTTGGCAGGTGGAGGATGTGGTTAAGAAGGCATATGGTGTACTGGCCTTCATCAATCGAGGGATTGAGTTTAGGAGTCGGGAGGTAATGCTGCAACTTTATAAGACCCTGGTCAGACCCCACTTGGAGTACTGTGCGCAGTTCTGGTCACCTCACTACAGGAAGGATGTGGAAGAGGAGATTTACAAGGACGTTGCCTGGATTGGGAGGCATGCCTTATGAGGATAGGTTGAGAGAGCTCGGTCTTTTCTCCCTGGAGAGACGAAGGTTGAGAGGCGACTTGATAGAGGTTTATCAGATGTTGAGAGGTATAGATAGGGTGGATTCTCGGAGACTATTTCCCAGGGCTGAAATGGCTGCCATGAGAGGACACAGGTTTAAGGTGCTGGGGAGCAGGTACAGAGGAGATGTCAGGGGTAAGTTTTTCACTCAGAGGGTGGTGAATGAGTGGAATCGGCTGCCTGCAGTGGTGGTGGAGGCGGATTCGATAGGGTCTTTTAAGAGACTTTTGGATAAGTACATGGAGCTTAATAAGATAGAGGGTTATAGATAGGCCGATTAGGTAGGGACATATTCGGCACAACTTGTGGGCCGAAGGGCCTGTTTGTGCTGTAGTTTTTCTATGTTCTATTAGCAGAACATTCTGGGAGGTTGGTAGCGATAGCTTGTTTTATTTTATATGATGTGTGATTGAGTGACCCATGCTAGATGCACAAAACATTCCCTTTTCCCCTTCTCCTTGTTCTATCCAAAGAGACAAGTTAAGGCACAAAAGTAGTTTGTGGGATCCAATGAGATAGACAATGAGATGATGAGGCAATTCTGTTGAAATGTTTTGCCGTGACTTCCAAGAAACTTAACATTGGAACAATAAAAGTGAGACATCTGTCTGCAATTTACATCGCGTACATGAGTTAATTATTGATTTTAGTCCAATAATTGGTCATGTATGTTACAGCATCTGACTTGGTCTGCAGAACTACATAATAACCACTTATATCACTGGAAGTTCCTCCAAAAGCATTATAGGGGGAGTGATAGCCTAGGATTATTATTGCTAGACTATTAATCCAGAAACTCAGCTATTGCTCTGGGTTCGAATCCTGCCACGGCAGATGGTGGAATTTGAATTCAGTAAAAAATATCTGGAATTAGGAATCCACTGATGGCCATGAAACCATTGTCAATTGTCGGAAAAACCCCACCCCATCCGGTTTGTTAAAGCATTCTTTCCAGTTGTATCACAGCTTGGTATGCTCCAGCTCTGTCCAAGACCACAAGGAATTCCAAAGGGTCGGGAACATAGTGCAGTCCATCACGCAAACCAACCTCCCATCCATTGACTCCATCCATATTTCCTGCTGCCTTCGAAAAGCAGCCAGCATAATCAAGGACCCCATGCACCCCAGACCTACTCTGTTCCACCTCCTTCCATTGGGAAAAAGGTACAAAAGACTGAGATCACGTAGCAACCAACTCAAGAACAGCTTCTTTCCTGCTGCCATCAGACTTTTGAATGGACCTACCCCACATTAAATTGATTTTTCTCTAGCTATGACTGTAACATTACATTTTGTACTCTCTCCTTTCCTTCCTTATGTAAGGTATTGCCTATATAGTGCACACTAAACAGTACTTTTCTCTGTATAATATACATCTGACATTAATAACTGAAGTCAAATCAAATCAAATGAATGTCCTTTTGGAAAGGAAATCTCCCACCCTTACCTGGTCTGGCCTACATGTGACTCCAGAGCAATGTGGTTCACTTTCAGCTGCTCTGTGAAATGGCTTAGCACTCAGTTTCAAGGGCAACTCGGCATAGGTTATAAATGTTGGCCAACCAACGATGCCCATGTCCCACGAATGAATGAAGATCCAAACCCTTGTGTCCACTGCTGCGGAGGACAAAGTCAACAAAGCATCGCAAACACCACCAAGTTGTCCTCCAAGTCGCACATATCCTGCCTTGGAATTATGTCGCTGTTCCTTCACTCTCACAGAGCTGTTTGAACAAATACTTTAAAGGACAATTTAAGAATCAACCCACTCTGTACTCTCATTCCCCTGCCTAAGAGCAGAGAATATTTGTGAGAGACAGAGAAGAGAGATGTCTACCAAGCGTTCGACGGGAGGGAGCAGGGGTACTGGATTAATTCAGAGTTGCTCCAGCAACGAATGAGCAGCACAGTGGTTAGCACTGCTGCCTCACAGCGCCAGGGACCTGAGTTCAATCCCCGCCTCGGGTGACTGTGTGATGTTTGCATGTTCTTTCTGTGTGTGTTTCCTCCGAATTGCTCCCAAAGTTAGGTTAATTGGCCATGGTAAATTTCCCCCTAGCGAGCCAAGGATGGCACTGGTGATTAGCACTGCTGCTTCACAGCACCAGGGACCTGGGTTCGATTCCCGGTTTGGGTCACTGTGCAGAGTATACACCCTGTGGGTTTCCTCTGTGTGCTCTGAAAGATGCGCTGGTTAGGGTGAATTGGCCGTGCTAAATTCTCCCTCAGTGTACCCAAGCGAGAGTGGCAACTTCCACAGTAACTTCATGTAAACCAACTTGCGACTAGTAAATAAACTTAAAGATGTGAAGGTTAGGAGATTAATGGGGTAAGTAGGGCCTGGGTAAGATACTGTGTGAGGCAGTCGGTGCAATGGGTTTCCTTTGGCTCTGGAGGGGTTCTATGATTCGATGAAAATAATATGAATTTGATGAGTCGATCGCCCTCCTTCCTGGTATGGTTCTCCCTCCTACCCTTCACCCAAGTAAAGGGTAATGTTGCCCACACCATGCGGTGAGGTCATCATCTAACAGATCATGTCACAGTTTGAGTCACAGGACATCACAATGATTTCACGAAAGATCTATCGGCACAATGGCTTTTCAGATACAGGCACTGGGAGCCAGCAGTTCAAGTTAGCGTTTAATCGGGAGGGTCCACTCTTCAATCGAAATCTTCCAAAGCCATCTACGATATTTTTTTGGAAGCATCAAAGCAGCTCAGAACCAGCAGAATCGGAAAATGTGAGGACAAGTCTGCCTAGGGCCAACAATCTCTGGAACGGGTATACCTCCCTTTGCCAGGGAGATTGGCCTGCGTTTGGGCCAGCAACGGCTCAGGAACTTGAAGACTCAGTGTGTGTGTGTGCTTTGCGGGAATGTTTATCACCTGGAGATTCCACATCCACAAAGGATTTTACTTCCATTGAGCTGAATCCATTGGGAAATCATTGGTATGATTACTCTGTAGTTTAAGGAGAAATCATCAAAAGTTTGAATTGAATTGAATTGAAAAAGATACACGGAATTCAATAACTGGGGAAAAAAATCACCAACCAGCCAAATCATTTTGCCTTTACAGTAGTTTACTGCAAAGAACAAAAAGAATTTCCCTGAGCCTCTCATAACAAAGATAATCATTACTTTTGGAGAACAGATTGATTAGAACAACAGGCTTTGCTGCGCAGAGTTGGGAAATCGCGGAAAGAGAAATTCAATCGCAACAAAAATGGATTTCTGCCAGATTCCACAGCAACTGCTGATGACATAATTAAAGGATGCTATTTATTTGCAAACAAGCCACAGAATTGGAAGGACGGTGCAGAAAACACCAACTGAGGAGCGTACACTTTGGTTTATAGAACATAGAAACACTACAGCACAAACAGGCCCTTCGGCCCACAAGTTGCGCCGATCACATCCATACCCACCAAGCCTTAGAACTATCTGTAACTCCCAATCCCATATACTCATCCAGAAGTCTTTTAAAAGACCCCAGCGAGTTCGCCTCCACCACCACTGACGGCAGCCGATTCCACTCACTCACCACCCTCCGAGTGAAAAACTTACCCCTGACATCTCTGAACTTGCTCCCCCGGCACCTTAAACCTGTTTGTGAGTGCGTGCGCAGTACAAAGGCGGGATTATGAAAGTGGAAGTTTGGCTTCGTGCGATCCTGGGTCTGTGCTCCGACAGCAGCGAGCTGGTCAGGCTGAGGGTGGTTGGGGCCTTGCAGGAACTGGGGCACACCAAACAGAAGCGAGTCCTGCTCTTCCTCCGCAAGTTCCTCGCCGAGCACCAGAGTCTGCCGCTGCTGCAACGTATCACTCTGCTGAAGAGTTTGCTGATGATCGTGAAGGACAACGCGGCCCATCTGGGGCGTCCGCTGTCAAAGAAGATGATGTCTTTGGCTCTGACAGAGATGACCAAACTGACGAGCGTGACTGACGTGCACCGGGAAACCGCCAGTAACCTCCTGCTCACGCTGGGCTGTAGTTTTCCCACTGAGGTTTTCGCCGAGCTGCAGTCAATGGTCCACCATCAAATTCCACCGAACTTCTACGTGACCCTAACCCTGGCGAGCTTGTGTTACGAGAAAGCCAGTTATATCGTCCCTTTGCTGAAACCCATACTGGAGACCATGGTCTTTACCCTCCGGGTGGAAACGTGCGAGAGAATGAAGTGGGTGTTCTGTTACGCCTTTGGCCTTTTCAGCAAGAGTATCCTGATTTACATCTCAAACCCAGAGGAGGCCCCCCGACCCCTGATAACAAAGAACCTGTTCTTCGGTGAGTTTTCCACTGCCTACGACATCCTGTTTCACTTCTGGCTCAACGCGAAGGATTCCAAGGTGAGCACCATAGTGGTCGAAGCAATTGGTCAGATCTGCTACCTGCTACCCAACGACAAGGTGGAGAACGAGCTCCCCATGCTCATTCCCACCGTGCTATCCTTGTATCAGAAAACGTCGAGCGACCTTGCTATCACTAAGGGCCTGTGTAGTATACTGCACTCTGCCATGGATAGGGACAGTAAGATGTTGTTGGCCCACCTGGAGTTTCTACTCATCATTTTGCACCAACAGTTCTGCGTTGCGATGGATCAGCCCCACAACCCAGAGGCTGAGATGCTACAAAGCAAACTCCTCTGCTGTTTCACACTTCTAACTCCAACCTTCATCGACCAGGTAGTGACATTTCTCCTCCTCGAGTTGGAGATCAACGATGAGCAGATCCAACTGGGAGCGCTGGCGATAGTGAACCACTTGATCTACAGCGTCCCCTCGTGCCTGGAGATTCAGAAGAATCAAATACTGAATAGCTTGGCACTGCCAACGTTAACCAGCAGCAACAGAGTGAAGGAGGTGCTGGCCCAGGTGATATACACCATGGCCAGTCACGGTTACCTGGAGCTGGAGAGAGGGGTTGACGTGATCGAATTTGTAATCGAGCAGTGCGCCCTGCCCATTGAGAGCAAGGGGAAATGCAGCAAAAGGCAAGGGGAGTTCAGCTTTGAGGTTACGGATATGGACATCAAGATGCAGTATGAGACGTTGCTGGAAAAACTGGCCACATCGTTGGACATTGACAGTGTCTTCTGGCCATTGCTCCTGGAGTTTGTGATCCCAGTAAGGTACACCGACGCCTTAGTTGCAGTCTGTAGTTCCTTGGTCTATCTTGGAACGAAGAAGCAGAAAGCCGGAGCGACAGAATTTGTGTTGAATTACGAGGAATGTGTAAATCTTCCCAACCGTCAGGCATTGCTGACAAGATTGTTGACGGTGTCTTCATCGCCCAACGAAGGGAACGGCCAGGGAGCCCCTGCTCTCTCCTTGCTGCAAGTCTTGGGTATTAACATCCACCCCGCGGCAGTGAAAGTGTGGGACAAGGAGCTCCCCGTCTTACTTCATTATCTTCAGGAGTTCCCCGGGAACGACCTGCCTCAGGGCGAGTGGGAAGAGAAACTGCTGCACCTTTTGTTCCAAACCCTGCAGGAGATCGAGGACGAGGTCTGGATTGTCGAGCTGAGCGAGGCGATGAGCAAGTACGTCCACCGATCTCACCCTACCCCGCAGCAGAAGGGCTTCCTCTACAAGTGTTTAGGGATAGCATTGCAGCTGGTCCAGAACCCCGAGGTGGTGAGGAAGAAACTTCATGAGATGTTGCAGATCGTACGTCATGAGGAGGAGTTAGAACGGGAGGGCGTCGCGATTGGAATTGGCCAGTGCGCGCGCACCCACTTGGATATCGTCTTAACCACACTGAAAGAGTGTTCAAAGCTGAATATCTTTAAGAAGACGGCAAGTTTCTATCAGATCATGAAGGATCAGGGTAGCATTGAAATCACAAAGGTAAGAAGCACACTCATTTTATCCTACGGATATTTAATCTGGTACTCACCCAAAGAGTTTATTCTACCCAGGCTGGAGAACGACATTCTACAGAATGTTTTCAACCACTTCAACATGAAGATCTTGGGAATGAGGGTTCGGGTCAAGGACTCAACGATGAAGCTAAGCCTGGTCAAGATGGTAACTCTGATGGCAAGAGCGATCCGAGCCACGGAAGGTCTGCCCCGGTACAAACTGGCCAGGAAGGCTGAATTGGTGGCCTATATGCAAAGCTTCATCAAGGCAGAGCCAAGGGACACCCTGAAGACTCCCATTCGAAAGGTGGCTGTGGATGCTTGCGCGTCACTAATTTTATTGGAGCCTTTATTAGCTGATCATACGGAATTGGTGAACGTCTGCCTGAGTAGCGTTTTCAGCTTGCCACCTTTGGAAAACGGCGGTGCCAATGATGCCAGGGGCCTGAGTCCGGCTGAGAGGCAAACGCTCTACAGTGAGACACTGGCGTCTCTGGAGGAATTGCTGAAGCAATTTCTGCTTTACGATCTGTCCCCAGACGGCCTTCAGTTCCTCTTTAAGAACATGGTGTGTTGGATAGAATCCAGAAAGGACTCTGAGCGAGAAAAATCGTTGGAGGCCACCTTACACCTGCTGACGTTTTATCTACAAGCAGCTGAGACGGATGGTAAAGGTGCGTCCCACGACTTGGCAGCTATCATCGGACGCGTAGTACTTCGATGCTCCGATCCCTCACTCGTCGTAAGGGAGGCGGCCATTGAATGCTTATATCTCCTGCTTTACATACGGTTCGAATTTAAAGGGTTTCCCAGGGGATACAGGGATACGGAAGTGGAGCATCTGAAAGCCATCAAGGACGGGTTAAGAGACACCAAGAGCGAAACCCTCTTTTGTGTCTGCACAGATATCGGTAAAGTCCTGTCCAAATGCATGGCTCCTGACAAGATGGACACGCTGCTCGTCACCATTTCCAAAGGACTTACTGACAAGCAGCTAAACGGCTCCTACGTAGCTTCGATTGTGTTGAATGTTCTCATTAGGAGATGTGGAGCGATGATCGGCGACATTCCCGGAATCATCAAAGTTCTGTACCGTCAGTTGCAGTCAGTTTCGGAACTACAGGTAACACACGCAGTGATGTTAGCGATCTCAATCCTGGCTTCACAGAACATGACGATGATTTACCCCTACCTCCTCAAATACCAAGTCCCGTTCCAGACGTACATGGGCGAGGTCTGGCGATCCCTACTGACTGACAATACACTGGCCACCACTTCCGTTAAATACCTGCTGGATAATTTAAAACTGTTGTGTGACGACAGGAAGGATTACCAACCGGTGACTCGATCAGCGACGCAACAATCTTTAGCCGTTATCTGTGCTCTCCACGCCATGATGTGCAGCCCTGAATCGGAAAGACTGATCGACGTTCTCTACCCCCATTTGTTCACCGCACTCCTGACCTTTCTCAGCTCCATTGTCCAGGTCTGTTACGCCAGGGATTTTCCCAGACTACCCAACGAGAGGAAAGTCTTCACCCAGCCCGAGGAAGCTGGTAACGCTGACGTTTGGAACTACGCCATCGAGATCCTGCAAGCCCTCCTGGAAAATGGGAGAAAGGCGGATTCGAGCGACGCCAAAAGGGGAGACTGGGAGCTGCTGAAAAGCCCAGAGAAGCATCATGAAGGGGTTACGCTGCTAGCTAACGCAGTGGCCACCCGCGCGGTACATCATCTTATCAGCATCGTGGAGCAACTCATTCCGTTCCTCGCTAACGTTGACGAGAGACAGAGAGTCACCGTGGCCGCTTTCTTTGCTGAACTCCTGAACCACTCAGTGGTGGTGGAATTATCCCTCACCGACACTCTGGTGGCCAGCTTGCTCCGGTGTCTGATGGACACTTCTCCCACCGTCCAGCGACTTGCTGTCAGGGGCTTAGGAAACGTCGCCGTCGGAGCTCCTGAAAAGATTGGAAAGTACTCCGCCAAATTGTTGCCCACCATGATTGCGGTCGTACACAAGTACTCAAAGTCCAATCATCTCCTAGCCGTTGAGGCGATGTCGAGTATTTCAAAGATCTTAGATCGGGCGCAGGAAAGCTTTGCAGATTCCGTTCTGATCGATGTGGCACAGGCCATTGAGCCGTACTTTGAACACACACAGGGGTCATTGAGGAGCTCAGCTTTTACCGTGCTGGGCAAGGTCATCGGGCTTGGTAAAATCCAACTGAACCCGGAGTTAACGGAACACACTTATTCAACCTTGATCAGCTTGTTACTGCATCTCAGTGACAACTGCGACGGAGTGAAGACAGTCTGCAAATCCGTGCTGAGTTCAATGAGTCCAATCGTAGCGTCAGAGGGACTGAGCAAAATGCTTCGAGAGCTTTCGTCGGAGGACGCGAGCCTGGATTGCGAGAAATACTTAAGCGGGGTCTCCAAACACATCAGCAGAGATCTGCCCGACAAAGTGGTTTCCTACATCGTAAGGTGCGCAACCTTCTTCAAGAACTCGCAGCCGGGGATAAGGGAGAGCGCCGTCACCCTGCTAGCTCTCCTCATGCACAACGCAGCGCCAGTCTACTCCTCCCTGTTTTCCGCTGACCCCATCTGCGACGAGATCAATAACCTGCTAACTGACCCGGTGAAACGCGTCCGACTCAGGGCAGCCGTGGCGATACGGTACCTCCACATGTACTAAGGAGCCAGGCACGGTGAGGTGTGAGGTTTGAACGTGATGGGAGGGGACAACTCTGTGCAAAGAGCTTGGGCTGTTCCATACACAAGTCTATTGAAAGCTTGAGAGTCTCTGTAAAAGTGATAAACTGCAAGAACATTTAGCAAAAGTACAATCTGAATTTATCGTAAAATAATATTTTTGGATTAAATTATAAATTTTTCTTTTACTCTGTGCCTTTTAAAAGGAAAAAGTGCCTGCGTTTGCTTATTTTATTGCTGCTAGTCATTTAGTTTCTTCTCAACCCCTATTTGGATTCCACCCTCCCTCCTCTCCCCCAACAACTCTCCCCTTTCTATCACTCAGTCTCGCCACCTTGCCCTGTCAGGCGCTTTGAACATAAGAACATAAGAAATAGGAGCAGGAGTCGGCCATCTAGCCCTTCGAGCCTGCCCCGCCATTCAATAAGATCATGGCTGATCTGTCGTGTCTCAGTTCCACTTTCCCGCCCTCTCCCCATAACCCTTAATCCCCTCTCTTATCAAAAACCCATCAACCCGCGTCTTAAAAATATTTAGCGAGGCAGCCTCCACCACTTCAACGGGCAGAGAATTCCAGAGATTCACCACCCTTTGAGTGAAGAAGTTCCTCCTCAACTCCGTTCTAAACCGCCCCCCCTTTATCTTGAGGCTGTGCCCCCTAGTCCTACTGTCCTTTCTGAGCGGGAAGAGTCTCTCCACCTCTATCCTATCCATCCCATTCATCATCTTATACGTCTCAATGAGATCTCCCCTCATTCTTCTAAACTCTAACGAGTACAAGCCTAGTTTATTCAGCCTCTCCTCATAGCTCAACCCCCTCAACTCCGGTATCAGCCTAGTAAACCTCCTCTGCACTCCCTCCAAGGCCAAAATATCTTTGTGCAGGTGCGGCGCCCAAAACTGCACGCACCCCCTTCATTTCTTTTGCCCCCCCAATCCATGGCCCCTTTCCTTTGCCCTCTCCTTCGAAAGACCTACCCAGCAGTCTCACCCCTCCCCGCACATTCTCCCCCTTCAAGTATTTATCCAATTTACTTTTAATTGGAATCTGCTTCCGCTACCCTTTCCAGATCAAAACAATTCGCTGGGGGGCCAGTTTCGTAGCCTCCCTGGTGGGTGGGATTGAGACAGGGCACACGGACACTTGGCAAGCAAGCTACCCAACTCCCAGCTGTGCCCCAAGGTACAACAGCAGCTAGCCCACCCTGGACTCTATGGACAGAAGCAGATTTACAATTGCTGGGGTCTTGTGCCCGAGCAGACTTGCAGAACTCATCCAGCCATCGCAGTCTGGCCATGAAGCCAGACACTGTCTCTCCGGCCTCTCTAACCGCAGAAAGAAATTTGTATATTTGCGTGACGATAGAAGGTCAGGGGTTACATAGAACACTACAGCACAAGCAGGCCCTTCGGCCCACAAGTTGCGCTGATCATATCCATACCTACCAGGCCTATCTATAACCCTCAATCCCATTAAACCCCATATACTCATCCAGAAGTCTTTTAAAAGACCCCAGCGAGTTTGCCTCTACCACCACCGACGGCAGCCGATTCCACTCACTCACCACCCTCTGAGTGAAAAACTTACCCCTAATATCCCCTCTGTACCTGCTCCCCAGCACCTTAAACCTGTGTCCTCTCGTAGCGAACCTATGAGATAATAGTAACCCTTACCAACTTGACTAACTGTTCAGAGTCTGAAGCTTCTGGTGATGCCAGGTTGTAAGTGTTCGGTGCAGACTCGATGGGCTGAAGGGTCTCTTTCTGCACTGTCGGGTTCTATGAGTCTATGAATAGTGTGTGTGGGTCGCAGATTGTGATGTGAACAGCCCCACTTTCTGTTTCTCCTTGGCTCCCAATTTTTTTCACAATGAAAAAATATCAATGTCCTGCCCCCACTTCTCGATCTCGGGGTCCCATCATCAAAGGCATCTTAAATTGAAGTCTTCGTCTTTTTCAATTCAACTTCAAGAAATCATTCTCTTCCCCCTCCAACTCTACATTATGGGTTCTCAATAGAACATAGAACATTCCAGCACAGTCCAGGCCCTTCGGCCCTCGATGTTGCGCCGACCAGTGGAACCAATCTAATGGCCCTCTAACCTAAACTATTCCAATGTTATCCATATGCCTATCCACTGACCATTTGAACGCACTTAAAGTTGGCGAGTCCACAACTGCGGCAGGCAGGGCATTCCACGCCCTTACTACCCTCTGAGTAAAGAACCTACCTCTGACATCCATCCTATAATTACCACCCCTCAATTTAAAGCTATGTCCCCTCGTGTTAGCCATCACCATCCGAGGAAAAAGGCTCTCACTGTCCACCCTATCTAACCCTCTGATCATCTTGTATGCCTCAATTAGGTCACCTCTTAACTTTCTTCTCTCTAATGAAAATAACCTCAAGTCCCTCAGCCTTTCCTCATAAGACCTTCTCACCATACCAGGCAAGATCCTGGTAAACCTCCTCTGCACCCTTTCCAACGCCTCCACATCCTTCTTATAATGCGGCGACCAGAACTGTACGCAATACTCCAAGTGCGGCTGTACCAGAGTTTTGTACAGTTGTAACATGACCTCACAGCTCCGAAATTCAATCCCTCTACCAATAAAAGCTCACACACCGTACGCCTTCTTAACAACCTTACCAACCTGGGTGCCAATGACTGATCCGGTCTGTCCTCGTCGCCAGTGTAATAACTCGAGGTGATCCAATGTGGCAAACAACTAACTAAAGGGTTCATTAATAGGAATATACACGAAGGGTTCAACATCACAACTAATACGGGTCAACTCCTAAAAACACCTTGAAGCCCCACAGCTCTGGGACTGCTCACCCTCTCTCCCGATTGGCCCAGGTTTCTGTGCCCTCGCTCCATTTGCTCCAGCCCCGTCACGTGGCCTGGGAAGGATTGCCCAAGCTTGTCCCTAGTCTGTACGTCAAATTTAACCTGGACCAGGCCCATCAGGAAGCCCGGGCTGTAGAGTTCGCAGCTATTGCAGGAGTGCCTAATGTACAGGGGGACATATCGACTGCACCCACGCTACCACAATCCCCTTCATCCCAAAAACCATTTGACTGTGTCGGAATTTCCTACATTTCTGCTATTCAATTCCTGATTAAATTTTGGGATAAGCCCAGAGTTACCCTGATCTGGAATGTCTCTGATGTACCTGTCCAGCAGTTGGGGTTAACCTCAGCACTTCTCTCGTTCAATATCCCTCCTAGACTCTATCGCTGTCCTCACACACCCCTGCAGATAATTTGTTCACCCACAAACAAGATTAACAAACAAACCCAAACAACACCCATGACTTTTATTGTTGAAAACAACTTAAAATTCCAAGTTGAGTATTCCCTCACACTGGCCAGCGTACAGTGAATCCACGTTCTTCTCTTTCTCTTGTCCTTTGGAGACAAACTGCCCACAGCTGTGATCTCACACAGATTTTTATACACATTATGAGTATCCTCTATTATTTCAATCCGATTTTAACAGCGCCAGGGGCCCAGGTACGATTCACGGGTGGCTGTGTGGAGCTTGTACGTTCACCCAGTGTCTGCGTGGGTTTTGTCCAAGTGCTCCAGTTTCTTCTCAAGAGTCCAAAGATGTGCGGGTTAGGTGGATTGGCCATGACGGATAGCCCCTCGGTGTTCAAACATGTGCAGGTTGGGGGGGGTTGGCCATGCTAAGCTGCCACTTAGTGCCAGGGAGGTTAGCTAGGTAGGTATGTGGGATAGGGCCTGGGTGGGATTGTTGTTGGCACAGGGTCAATGGGCCAAATGGCCACCTTGTGCACCGTAGGGATTCTATGATACAAGAATTGTGAAGCTTTGGAGCTCTCTAGCCCAAACAGCTGTGGTTATCATAAAAACATTTATAGAAACCCTACAGCACAGAAGGAGGCCATTTGGCCCATCGAGTCTGCACCGACCACAATCCCACCCAGGCCCTACCCCCATATCCCTACACATTTACCCACTAATCCCTCTAACCTACACACCTCAGGACACTAAGGGGCAATGTTAGCTTGGCCAATCAACCTAACCCGCACATCTTTGGACTGTGGGAGGAAACCGGAGCACCCGGAGGAAACCCACTACTCAGGCACAAGGAGAATGTTGCTGCAACTGTACAGGGCACTGGTGAGGCCGCAGCTGGAGTACTGTGTGCAGTTTTGGTCGCCGCACTTGTGGAAGGATATATTGGCCTTGGAGGGAGTACAGAGGAGGTTCACTAGGCTGATACCGGAGATGAGGGGGTTGGACTATGAAGAGAGATTGAATAGACTGGGTCTGTACTCGTTGGAGTTTAGAAGGCTGAGGAGGGATCTTATAGAGACGTATAAGATAATGAAGGGGATGGATAGGGTAGAGGTAGAGAGATTCTTCCCGCTTAGAAAGGATAGCAGGACTAGAGGACACAAGATAAGGGGGGAGCAGTTTAGAACGGAGTTGAGGAGGAACTTCTTCACTCTAAGGGTGGTGAATCTCTGGAATTCTCTGCCCGTTGAAGTGGTGGAGGCTACCTCGCTAAATATATTTAAGTCACGGGTAGATAGGTTTCTGATAGACAGGGGAATTAAGGGTTATGGGGAGAAAGCAGGAAAGTGGAACTGATCCACTTCAAATCAGCCATGATCTTATTGAATGGCGGGGCAGGCTCGAAGGGCTAGATGGCCTACTCCTGCTCCTATTTCTTACGTGCAAGCTCCACACAGACAGTGACTCGAGCCAGGAATCGAACCCAGGACCCTAGAGCTGTGAAGCAGCAGTGCTAACCACTGTGCCGCCCATTAGTTCAATGTACTTAAGACTGATGGGTCTTTGTAGAATTAAAGAATTCAAGGGATAGAGCAGGAAGGTGGTGATGAGGTAGATGATTAGCTATGAGCTTATTGAGTGGGAAAACAGGTTTGAAGGATTGAATGGCCTCCTTCTGCTAAGCTTCCTTATGGTCATTTGGCTATCCATTTCACCTGGTGTCCATTATCGCCGCCTCCAAACGTTCCTCCCCATCTTTAACCACTCAGCAATTTTTTCCCAACTTTGTTTCCAGCTGAAACAAGTGCCCAGTGAATAAACTCTTCCCCAAAGTCTCGGATTGCCAGTTATCCAGTCTTTTATTTCTTCATATAATCAACCTACAACAAGACTTGACAGCTGCGTTCAAGCGGCTCTAACTGGATAAGCGGGTAAGTCACTGAGGTAAATTTTAAAGTTTCTCCCTTTTGTTGAACTAGGGCAGTAATTTAAACAGGGATTGAGGAGATGTAATTACTGTATTAAATTTATAGCATGATAATTCAACTATGGGTTGTAGGGTGGCACAGTGGTTGGCACTGCTGCCTCACAGCATTAGGAACCCGGGTTTGATTCCCGACATGGGTCACTGTCCATGCACATTCTCCCCGTGTCTGCGTGGCTTTCCTCCAAAGCGGTCCGGTTTCCTCCCAACTTTGTGGGTTAGGTGGATTGGTCATGCTAAATTGCCCCCTCATGTCTCAAGACATGTAGGTTAGGGGGTTTAGTGGGGTAAATGCATGGGTTATGGGGATGGGGTGGGGGTGATCTGGATAAGATGTTCCGTTGGAGAGCCAGTGCAGACATGATGGGCCAAATGGCCTCTCTCTGTGCTGTAGGGTGCACCATAGGAAGCATCCTTTCCGGATGTTTCGCAGCTTGGTATAGTTCCTGCTCTGCTTTAGACTGCAAGAAAGTTTTGTGAACATAGCCCAGTTCATCACGCAAACTAACCTTCCATCCATTGACTCTGTCTACACTTCCCATTGCCTTGGAATAACAGTCAGTATAACCCTACACATCCCAGATATTCTCTCTCATCCACCTTCTTCCATCAGGAAAAAGATCCAACAGTCGGAGGTCACGTACCACCGACTCAGAAACAGCTTCTTCCCTGCTGCCATCAGACTTTTGAATGGACCTACCTTATATTAAGTCGACCTTTCTCTAGCTATGACTGTAACACTACATTCTCCACCCTCTCCTTTCCTTCTCCCCTATGTACTCTATGAATGGTATGCTTTGTCTGTATAGCCTGTAAGAAACAGTATTTTTCTCTGTATGTCAATAATAAATCAAATCAAATCTTGGTGGCCGGAATTTTATGGCCTCCCTCATCCCGAAACTGGAAAATCCCACCCGAGGACAATGGACCTTCCCATTGTTCATCCCGTACCCATTCCAATTCCCGTGACGGGCGAGATGGTGAAATTCCGGCCTGTGATTCTGCGCCAACTATAACTAAAAAAAACTCATTGAGTGATCATTTTAAACTTGAAACTCTTAATTGGAAAACCGAATGGGAAATACAAAAATATCATGAATAACAGGAAGTTAGTCAAGCTCCCAGCCGCTGTCAGTGCTCCGAGCTGGGTCTGCGCCATGAGCGTTGTCCTTGTAGCTGAGGTACCAACGTACAGAGTGAGGTGACCAGGATCCGAACATCTCCTGCAGAAGGATCCGAACATCCCCTTGTCAGACCCCACTTGGAGTACTGTGCGCAGTTCTGGTCACCTCATTACAGGAAGGATGTGGAAGCTATTGAGAGGGTGCAGAGGAGATTTACAAGGATGTTGCCTGGATTGGGAGGCATGCCTTATGAGGATAGGTTGAGGGAGCTCGGTCTCTTCTCCCTGGAGAGACGAAGGTTGAGAGGCGACCTGATAGAGGTTTATAAAATGTTGAGAGGTATAGATAGGGTGGATTCTCAGAGGTTATTTCCCAGGGCTGAAATGGTTGCTATGAGAGGACACAGGTTTAAGGTGCTGGGGAGCAGGTACAGAGGAGATGTTAAGGGTAAGTTCTTCACTCAGAGGGTGGTGAGTGAATGGAATCGGCTGCCGTAGGTGGTGGTGGAGGCGAACTCGCTGGGGTCTTTTAAGAGACTTCTGGATGAGTATATGGGATCTAATGGGATTGGGAGTTACAGATAGTTCTATGGCTTGGTAGGTTTGGATGTGATCGGCGCAACCTCTGGGCCGAAGGGCCTGTTTGTGCTGTAGCGTTCTATGTTCTATCTCAATCCCAGAGTTTGGAAAAGGTTTGGATTCCTTGAACTAGTCTAATAAACTCACTCCTCCAACCCCAGAAGTGGCGTAACTGAGTAATGACTGGATACTCTTATGACCTGGTCCCTTTGCCAATCAGAGAGAGCAGATTAGAGGCTCTCATTGAGGGCCAGCTATACGTGTAGGAGCTGTGCCTCCAGAATGGCTGCCTCCATTCCCAATTCTCACATTCCTGTCTGTTAAAACGGAGTGACTGTTTTCTGAGTCCATTTCTCCCTGCAGTCTAGCTTTAGGATCCCTGCAGTGCAGAAGGAGGCCATTTGGCCCATCGAATTTATCACTGGAGGGGTTCTTCTACTACCCACTGTCCAGTCGAGGTGGCGAGTTGACTTCTCCCAGAATGCTCCTCTGCTGTCTCTGTTGGATGCTCGTTTAATATACCTCTGTCTTTGTGAAGCTCCCTTGTACCCTGTATAAAATTTACTTTTCTTTGTGTTAATTTAGCAACCATCCTTTTAATCCCTTGACCCAAGTCATTTATATAAATTGTACAAAGTAGAGGTCCGAGCGCTGTGTTTCACCACTCGAAACATTTTGCCAACCTGAAAAAAACACCCATTTATGCCTACTCTCAGTTTCCAGTCAGTCAGCGAATCTCTGATCCATGCCAATATGTTCCCCCTTATAACAGAAACTGGCTTAGTAACAGGACACAAAGCGTGGTGGTAGAAGGCTCTTTGAGTGACTGGAGACCCGTGTCCAGTGATGTACCACAAGGAGCAGTAATGGGATCCTTATTGTTGGACATAAATGATGTAGATGAAAAAAAAATGGGGAAAATGATAAGGAAGTTTGCAGATGACACCATGATTGGCAAGGTGCTTAATAGTGAAGGTCAGAAGTTACAGGAAAATGTAGATGGGCAGAGTAGGGGCAGATGGGATTTATCCCTGATAAGATGAACTTTGGAAGAAGTAACAAGACAAGGAAATATTTAGTGAACAGCAGGACACTCAGAGGAACAGGGGAATTTTGGTGTATTTGATTACAGATTCTTGAAAGTGGCAGAGCAAGTGAATAGAATAGTTAAGAAGGCATATTGGTCACTTGCAAGTGCAATTAGGCGGGCAATTTCATGTGTCGTTGCAGAGTTGATGGGCCAAATGGCCTCTCCTGCTCTGTAGTATTCTGTGATCCTGTGAAATGCCTTCTGGAAATCTAAGTACAGTACATCCACTGGTTCCCCTTTATCCACAGCACAGGTTATGTCCTCAAGGAACTCCAATAAATTGGTTAAACGTGATTAATTGGTTGATTTAAATTGGTTAAATGTGATCCTATCAAATGCCTTCTGGAAATCTAAGTACAGTATATCCACTGGTTCCCCTTTATCCACAGCACAGGTTCCATCCTCAAGGAACTCCAATAGAACATAGAACATAGAACATAGAACATTACAGCGCAGAACAGGCCCTTCGGCCCACGATGTTGCGCCGACCAGTTTTCTAAAAAAAAACACTGACCCACTAATCTAAACCAATCCCTTTTCGTCCATAAACCTATCCACAGATCTCTTAAACGCCCCCAAACTAGGCGCATTTACAACTGCAGCAGGCAGGGCATTCCAGTCCCTCACCACCCTCTGGGTAAAGAACCAACCCCTGACATCCGTCCTATAACTACCCCCCCTTAATTTAAAGCCATGCCCCCTCATGCTAGCTTTCTCCATCCGAGGAAAAAGGCTATCACTATCCACCCTATCTAAACCTCTAATCATCTTATACGTTTCAATAAGATCCCCTCTTAGCCTCCTTCTTTCCAGTGAAAACAACCCCAAATCCCTCAGTCTCTCCTCATAGGACCTCCCCTCCATACCAGGCAACATCCTGGTAAACCTCCTCTGCACCCTCTCCAAAGCCTCCACGTCCTTCCTGTAATGTGGGGACCAGAACTGCACACAATACTCCAAGTGCGGCCGCACCAGAGTTGTGTACAGTTGCAACATGACGCTGCGGCTCCTAAATTCAATCCCCCTACCAATAAACGCCAAGACACCGTATGCCTTCTTAACAACCTTATCTACTTGATTCCCAACTTTCAGGGATCTATGTACACATACACCTAGATCCCTCTGTTCATCCACACTATTCAAAGTCCTCCCGTTAGCCCTATACTGAACACATCTGTTACTCCTACCGAAATGAATTACCTCACACTTCTCCGCATTAAACTCCATCCGCCTCCTCGCGGCCCAGCTCTGCAACCTGTCTAAGTCACCCTGCAAACTATGACACCCTTCCTCACTATCTACCACACCTCCGACTTTGGTGTCATCAGCAAACTTACTAATCCACCCAACTATACCCTCATCCAGATCATTAATAAAAATTACAAACAGCAGTGGCCCCAAAACAGATCCCTGAGGCACACCACTCGTAACCGAACTCCATGATGAATATTTACCATCAACCACCACCCTCTGTCTCCTATCTGCTAACCAATTCCTGATCCAAGTACCTAAATTACCACCAATCCCATACATCTGCATTTTCTGCAGAAGCATACCATGGTGAACCTTATCAAACGCCTTACTAAAATCCATATATACCACGTCAACAGCCTTACCCCTATCCACCTCTTTGGTCACTTTCTCAAAGAACTCAATAAGGTTAAATTGGTTAAATGTGATTTTCCGCTCGCAGAACTTTAAATTTGATACTACCCATAACCTTTCTAGTTAACAACAGACAGTGTTTCCACCTCTTGAATTTTTTTCTTGCTCATTGCGTATCCTGAAATATCCCCTTAAACATTTTCCGTGGCGCCTCTATTGACCGATCATAGAATCCCTACAGTATAGAAGGAGGCCATTCGGCCCATCAAACAGGTACCAAAAATGATCGTACCCAGGCCCTATCCCGATAACCTCATTTTTACCCTGCTAATCCCCCTGACACTAACGGAAAAATTATCATGACTGATCCACCTAACCCCAGGAAACCAGAGCACCTGGAGGAAACCCACACAGAATGGGGGGAATGTTGGGGTGGCACGGTAGCACAGTGGTTAGCACTACTGCTTCACAGCTCCAGGGTCCTGGGTTCGATTCCTGGCTCGGGTCACTGTCTGTGTGGAGTTTGCACATTCTCCTCATGTCTGCATGGGTTTCCTCCGGGTACTCTGGTTTCCTCCTGCAGTCCAAAGATGTGTGGGTTAGGTTGATTGGCCATGCTAAGGTAGTGCCCAGGGATGTGTAGGTTAGAGGGATTAGCGGGCATAATATGTAGAGATACGGGGGTTCGATTGTGTTCGGTGCAGACTCGATGGGCCTCTTTCTGCACTGTAGGGTTCTATGATTGTTCCATCCGGTGTAACATAGTTCATTTTTCTTGTTCAATAAATGTTTTATTCTTTGTGTTAGAAGTACACTGGCAGACTCCTGTGAATTTGTTCGGTAAGTGCTCTCCATGGCTTCTAAACAAAAAGTTAGGATCTATCAGGCCAGATTCCACTCCGGGATCTGATAGATCCAATATTAACATCAGTCGCAATCGTAACAGAGAGCAGAACTTGAAGTAATTAATATCACAAGCTACTGGAGAAATTAATGAGAATAAAAGCTAACAAATCCCCTGGACCTGACAGCCTATATCCTTGTGTTCTAAAAGAAGTAGCTGCACAGATGACAGATGTACTGGCTGTGATCTCGCAAATTCCAGGGATTCTGGAATGGTCCAGTGGATTGGAAAAAGGTAATTTCCCCTTTGAATAGCTTATTTTTGACTGTCACAAGTCGGCTCACATTAACACCGTAATGAAGTTACGATGAAACTCCCCTCGTCGACCCTATGGGTACACTGAGGGAGAATTTAGCACCCTAACCAGCACGTCTTTGGGAGGAAACCGGGGCGCCCAGAGGAAACCCACGCAGACACAGGGAGAACGTGCAGACTCTGCACTGTCGCCTAAGCTGGGAATCGAACCCGGGTCCCCGGCGCTGTGAGGCAGCAGCGCTACACCAACGCAACAACGAAATGCCTCACATAAACAATCACATTGTTCCCGAAACCAATAATTTCACAGTCTTTCCAACTTGACCCTCCTTCTGTAAGACCCGCAATTCTATTTTTGTTCAAAAGAGACATTACACGGTGATAAGTTTTGGACGCGATTTTCCCAGCCTGATGTGTTGCTTGAGTAGCACAGCGAGCAAGGGAAGGTCAGCGGGAGGGCTGTAATAAGATTCGCGACAGATGTCCAACTGATCACAATTCTCCTGGGCCATTTTTGTATGAAATATCGAAATTCACCCAGAACAGTATCATCCAGTCTTGCTAATGTCCCCCCCTCCCACTGCCAGGGGACGTTCCCACCAGTGGGGATTGAAACTGGCCCCCATCGAAGTGGACCCAAGCATAATGGTCTTGCAAGCAAGAGCAGAGACCGTTGAGGCCCTCCCAGGAGGTTGGGGACAGGGGATGCCCCTTGGGCAGTGCCAGCCTAGCACTGCCCATCAGGCATTGATGTGGATATGCCAGCGTTGGACTGGCATTGGGCAGTGACAAGGGGGGCAGGATCTGAGAGAAGTGGGGCCTTCTGGGGAGGTTGGGCCAGACCATAGGAACATAGAACAGTATAGCACAGTACAGGCCCTTCAGCCCTCAATGTTGTGCTGAGCTATGTCCAAACCCAAGATCAAGCTATCCCACTCCCTATCATTCTGGTGTGCGCCATGTGCCTATCCAATAACCGCTTGAAAGTTCCTAAAGTGTCCGACTCCCCTATTACAGCGGGCAGTGCCTTCCACGCCCCAGGGGCACACCAATCAGTGGTGCATTGCACTCTGCACTGCATTCAGTGGGGGAGGGATGGAGTGATTGGGGGTGGCCTTGCAGAGGGGGCGCTTGAGGCTGGCCGTGGGAGTAGGGTCAGGATGGGTGATCGGGGGTGGAACGTTGGGGAGACTGGCAATGGAGGAGGGGGTGTGCGTAGGGATGGGAGGGTGGAGAGGCTGACAATGGGGGAGGGGGTTTGGGGGGGAGGAATTGGGGAAGCCAGCATTGGAAGGCTGGCAATGGGGAAGCATTGCCAACCTCCCTGCAGTGAGGTTGGCACGTGTGAAATGGCCCAGTCAACGTGCTGATGCCAGGCTCTCTGGCAGGATTAGGTCACACACGCTCCTCCTACTGGTGGGATTAAGTGTCGGAAATTTATCCAACACTCGTAAAATAGGTGGGAAAATCTCCCATTTTCCTGCTCGTTGGGCACTGGGTTTTTTTTTGGGAAGATCGCCCCTTACACGTTTCCCAACACAAATGGGTCATCACTAATCTTAGCAAATGTAGCATAATTTGTTCAAGGGAGAAAAAAAGATAGCCAATGCCCATTTAGCCCCCACGCTGTCATCCATTATTCAAAAAGTTGTAACAGGGCGCTTAGAAAACTATGGTATAAATCAACAGAGTCAACATGACTTGGTGAAATGGGTTAACACTATTGGCATTTATTGGTGTTCATGAAACTAGCAGGGTAGGTAAAGAGGAATATGAATTTTGAAAAGACATTCTAAAAGGTGCCATAGAGAGTTAATTGCATATTTCCCCATGTGTCTGCATAGGTTTCCTCCGGATGCTCCAGTTTCCTCCCACAGCCCAGGTTAGAGGGATTAGCCATGGTAAATGTGTGGGGTTATGGGGATAGGGCCTGGGTGGGATGCTCTGTCAGAGAGTTGATATGGACTAGGAAAAAGATGCAAAACCCTGAGGTCACGTACCAACTGACTCAAGAACAGCTTCTTCCCTGCTGCCATCAGGCTTTTGAATGGACCTACCTCGCATTAAGTTGATTTTTCTCAACACCCTAGCTATGACTGTAACACTACATTCTTTGTCTTTTTCTGCGTATGGTTTACTATGTCTGTATAGCGCGCAAGAAATAGTACTTTTCGCTGTATACTAATACACGTGACAATAAATCAAATCAAATCAAATTGAAAGTACCCATTCTACTCTCTCAGAAACTAGAACGCAGCTTTTAAAACTACAAGAGAAGATGACAAATGTACATGATGATAAAACAGGTACAGGATTGCCAAGGCACAGTTGGAATAACAAGTTCACATCCAGGATTCCACAGAGCATATATGGTAACCAGCTGAGGTGGCAGGGATTTGTTCAGAAGCAGGTTTCTTTGAAATCATTACACACATTGTGGCAGTGATGAGGTGTAACTGGGAACAGACCAGGCCCAATCCAGCTACTCAACAACTGCACAGTGCTATTACATTGAGGACAAGATCCCTAATGCAGCCAGGAATAACAGCCAAGAATAACAATGCCATAGATCAGTGTGAGTAATTAAAGAAACTTCCAGACAAGGTTACACGATAGAACCTGGACTTACCAGCTGATTACCTCTGTATACAGTATGCTGAGTCTCATGGATACTCAGTTCTATACAGTAACGTAATGGTAACTAGATTCACTAGGCTGATACCGGAGATGAAGAGAGATTGAATAGACTGGGTCTGTACTCAAAGTTTAGAAGGATGAGGGGGGATCTTATAGAGACATATAAGATAATGAAGGGGATGGATAGGGTAGAGGTAGAGAGATTCTTCCCGCTTAGAAAGGATAGCAGGACTAGAGGGCACAGCCTCAAGATAAGGCGGGGGAAGCAGTTTAGATCGGAGTTGAGGAGGAACTTCTTCACTCAAAGGGTGGTGAATCTCTGGAATTCTCTGCCCGTTGAAGTGGTGGAGGCTACCTTGCTGAATATATTTAAGTCACGAGTAGATAGGTTTCTGATAGACAGGGGAATTAAGGATTATGGGGAGAAAGCGGGAAAGTGGAACTGATCCACTTCAGATCAGCCATGATCTTATTGAATGGCGGGGCAGGCTCGAAGGGCTAGATGGCCTACTCCTGCTCCTATTTCTTATGTTCTTATGTTAGTAACTAAACACAAGCTAAGCATGGGTGGCACGGTAGCACAGTGGTTAGCGCTGCTGCTTCACAGCTCCAGGGTCCTGGGTTCGATTCCTGGCTCGGGTCACTGTCTGTGTGGAGTTTGCACATTCTCCTCGTGTCTGCGTGGGTTTCCTCCGGCTACTCTGGTTTTCTCCCACAGTCCAAAAATGTGCTGGTTAGGTTGATTGCTATGCTAAGAAATTGCCCCTTAGTATCCAGGGATGCGTAGGTTATAGGGATTAGTGGGTATAATATGTAGGGACATGGGGATAGGGCCTGGGTGGGACTGTGTTCGGTGCAAACTCGATGGGTCGAATGGCCTCTGCACTGTAGGGTTTCAATGATTCTATGAACATGTATTGTCAATAGTTATGCTTCTTTGAAAGGGGGGGTGGGAAACACTTTAAAAAGAGAAGGGGATGTTGCAAAATGCCTTTAAGGGATATGAGTTATTGGCGCCTTTATATAATTGTAACAATATGATGGTATGTATTCAGTGAGTAGAATGGCCTCCTTTGCAGTAATCATTCCGCCTATCAGATCTTCCTGAGGTTCAGGATTTTTCTGCGCTCACTGCCTCCAGTTTGGAAGGTTCACAATTCTGCTGTTGAATTCCTCTCCCGCTGGTAAGATTAAGGAATAATGTGGAGATGCCAGTGTTCTCCAAGGTGGCCTTCACAAAACACGACAGCGCAGTCGCTGAGCAGAGACTGATAGCCAAGTTCTACACACATGAGGATGGCCTCAACGGGGATCTTGGGTTCATGTCGCACTCGCTGTAACCCCCTCAACTTGCCTGGGCTTGCAAAATCTCACTAACTGTCCTGTCTGGAGACAATACACATCTTTTAACCTGTGCTTAATGCTCTGTCCACTCACAATTTCTGTACCTTTAAGATTAGCTGTAAAGACTCGCATTCCATTCATTATTTTTCAAATTGAGTTTGTGTCTTTATATGCCCTGTTTGTGAACAGAACTCCCACTGATCTGGCGAAGGAGCAGCGCTCCGAAAGCTAGTAACTTTTGCTGTCAAATAAACCTGTTGGACTTTAAGCTGGTGCGGTGAGACATCTTACCAAGATTGAGGGATCCAGGGCGATCCCAGGTCTCCATTCCTGCAGTTTCTGCATCTCCAAAAATCTACGTGCTGCTCAGATATTGGGTGAAATTCGAAGTCCTCCCTTGTTGCGAGCGTAGGGGCAGAGGGGTATTTAATCGGGTGGAAGGGAGTCTGAGATTCTGTCTGTTTCTTATCTCTGCCCAGAGCAGGTCTGGGAAGCTTGCTCATCATGCTGCTAGTTGAGGCTATCAATGGATAGTTAATGTTATTTAAAGGGGGTCATCCCACTGCCGCTGGGATTCACCCAGCAGGAGCTGGGCGAGTTGCTCTGTGGGGAAGGGTTTGTTTACAGGCCGGCAAAGCGGAATGAACCATTCAAAGGAACACATTTGAATGGGACACAGGGATCTGGAGCCGACATGGTGGTGGGGTGGGGGTGAGGGGAGGGGGGGCTTGCTGAGAGCTACTCTAACCCTTGCTATAGACCCCCCTCCTCCCCTCACCCCCCCCTCCCACAGCCCCCACCGCCGCCGCCCCCCCCACCGACACACACACCTCCCTGTAGCCCCATTACTCACTGGGTCTCTCTCTGATCCTGCTCTTATAGGGTGCGTTCAAAAGCAATCAAAGTTACAGCTCCCCCAGCAGTGCAGTTACTGCACCAATCAGCAGGGTGGGATTGCCACTTCTAAACATAAGAACATAAGAAATAGGAGCAGGAGTCGGCCATCTAACCCTTCGAGCCTGCCCTGCCATTCAATAAGATCATGGCTGATCTGTCGTGGATCAGTTCCACTTTCCCGCTTTCTCGCCTTAATTCCCCTGTCTATCAGAAATCTATCTACGCGTGACTTAAATATATTTAGCGAGGCAGCCTCCACCACTTCAAGGGGCAGAGAATTCCAGAGATTCACCACCCTTTGAGTGAAGAAGTTCCTCCTCAACTCCGATCTAAACTGCCCTCCCTTATTTTGAAGCTGTGCGCTCTAGTCTGCTGTCCTTTCTAAGCGGGAAGAATCTCTCTACCTCTACCCTATCATAGAACATAGAACATAGAACACTACAGCACAAACAGGCCCTTCGGCCCACGAGTTGCGCCGATCACATCAACACCTACCAACCTACAGACCTATCTATAACCCTCAATCTCATTGAACCCCATATACATCCATATACATATATCCATCCCCTTCATTATCTTATACATCTCGATAAGATCCCCCCTCAGCCTTCTAAACTCCAACGAGTACAGACCCAGTCTCTTTAGTCCCTCTTCATAGTCCAACCCCCTGGGGTAACTCCTGGGGTACGTGATGCTAAGGAAGGGTCACCGCTGTCCATAACAGTGAGCTGAATGTGGAGATCTCACCCGATCTGCATGGAAGTTTTATTGTAATTGTACAAGGTTTTGGTGAGATCGTAACTGCAGTGTTATCTACTGTTTTGGTCACTGGACCCAAGAAAGTCTCTAGTGCCAGAGTTGGGTAGCATCCCCCATATCCGAGCCTAAAGCTCTTGATTTGGCTCCCATGATGTGGGGATGCCGGCGTTGGACTGGGGTAAACACAGTAACAAGTGTCACCACACCAGGTTAAAGTCCAACCAGTTTATTTGATAGTAAACCCAGAACCTCCTACACACCTGACAAAGGAACACCGTTTCTGAAAGCTTGCGGGTTTACTATCAAATAAACTGGTTGGACTTTAACCTGGCGTTGTGAGACTTC
The DNA here is from genome assembly GCF_965287045.1 of Carcharhinus amblyrhynchos. Classification (NCBI taxonomy): domain Eukaryota; kingdom Metazoa; phylum Chordata; class Chondrichthyes; order Carcharhiniformes; family Carcharhinidae; genus Carcharhinus; species Carcharhinus amblyrhynchos. Next base: position 5,214,380 of record NC_137355.1, read on the forward strand.
TTACTTTGAATCCCACCCAGGACTTGATGGCCAAGGAAGATTTGTTCATTTTGCGGCCAACAGGCCAATTATCCATCTGCAAAATCCTTCCAACATGCCAGTGGCAGACGGTAAGAGACTCCTGGCCAGCCATCCTTGGTGTGGAATGGTTGCCCTCATGCTATAATCCTCTGGCACTACAGAGGGAGCGCTGCACAGTCAGAGGCACTGTTTTCAGAGGAGCCATTAAATCAAGGCACCGTCTGCCATCACAGATTAAAGATTCAATGGCAATGATTTTGAGGAAGGGCTGTGTGTAGGGCCTAAGTAAGATGCTCTGTTTGGATGGGCTGAATGGCCTCTTCCGCTCTGTGGGAATTCTATGATTTCGAAAAAAGGACTGGGCCATTCTGCCCATCACTAAACAAGATTGAATCCCTGATCATTATCATATTCCTGTTTGTGGGAGCTTTCTGTGCCTAAATTGACAACTGTTCCTGCCATTGGACCCATTTACATCAACTTTCAATATCTGATACCGCCTCGCTTTAATATAATGTTTAACATTGTATCAGTGACTACACTTCAAAAGTATTTCATTGGCTGTAAGGTAGTTTGGGACACCTCGAGGTTGTAGCAGGTACTATATAAATGCCATCCCTCCTTTTCACGCACGGAGACAGCCGTAACCCCTGTGCCATGTTGGCAGGTCACCTTGTCTTGTACCATCTGCAGTGGTTGAATGCCGGGCACAGATGGTGAGCTTGCCGTAACTGCACAGTACCTCGTACCTTGCCTGAGGGAGAGAATCTGGAGGCACAGGGACTGAGTGCCAAAGAACAAAAACATGACATAGATCTTAAAGAGTACTGATACACGGACATTGGTCTATACCCTTCGAGCCTGGTGTGCCTGTTTGGTACAGTGACCAACAGAACCAGCGGCACAGTGGGAAACACAGTTTAGCGACAGTGGACACAACATGAAGTTAGGACGATCACCAATATACGCTGGGGGTGTCATCCCATGAGGATTGGATTCCATGCTTATCTTCTCTTTACACCATTCATAGTGGTTGTGGGCGGCATGGTAGCACAGTGGGTTAGCGCTGCTGCTTCATAGCTTCCAGGGCCCTGGGTTCGATTCCCAGCTCGGGTCACTGTCTGTGTGGAGTTTGCACATTCTCCTTGTGTCTGCATGGGTTTTCTCCCACAGTCCAAAGATGTGTGGATTAGGTTGATTGGCCATGCTAAAATTGCCCCTTGGTGTCCAGGGATGCGTAGATTAGTGGGTATAGTATATGGGTGTAGGGCCTGGGTGGGATTGTGTTGGGCCGAAGGGCCTCTTTTTGCACTGTAGGGTTCTATGATCTATGACCTCAGAGAGCGAATGACAGCACAATGTAATCAGAAATATCAATCTCTTTGAGCATCACACAGTGGCACAGTGGTCAGCACTGCTGCCTCACAATGCCAGGGACTTGGGTTTGGGTGACCGTCTGTGCGGAACTTACACACTCAAACCCTATCTGCGTGTGTTTCCTCCGGGTGCTCCAGTTTGCTCTCGCAGTCCAAAGATTTGCAGGTTAGATGGATTGGCCATGCTAAATTGCCCCTTAGTGCCCGAAGGTGTGTAGGTTGGGTGGGTTAGCCATGCTAAATTGCCTCTTAGTGCCCAAAGGTGTGTAGGTTGGGTGGATTAGCCATGCTAAATTGCCTCTTAGTGCCCAAAGGTGTGTAGGTTGGGTGGGTTAGCCATGCTAAATTGCCTCTTAGTGCCCAAAGGTGTGTAGGTTGGGTGGGTTAGCCATGCTAAATTGCCCCTTAGTGCCCTAAGGTGTGTAGGTTGGGTGGGTTAGCCATGCTAAATTGCCTCTTAGTGCCCAAAGGTGTGTAGGTTGGGTGGGTTAGCCATGCTAAATTGCCCCTCACTGTCCAAACTTATTTAGGTTGGGTGGTTTAGCCATTTTAAGTGTGCTATTGACAACAATGACTATGGGATCTAGGATTGCTATGGGATCTAGGATTACTGGGGAAGACCGGACGATAACATGGAGTTCAGGAAGTTTGGAGGGGCAGTGACAGTCACAGAGGGAGTCTCAAACTGAAATCTGAGCAATGGCATCATCAGAAAATTGAACTGGAAAAGCATCTGGACAGAACGGGGTGAGAGTCAGTGTGAGAGGAGCCCAGGGTCACACTCGGGGTCGCTATTTTACAGGTAGCCTCAACCTGCTTACATTCTAAATGGTGGCACAGTGGTTAGTACTGCTGCCTCACAGTGCCAGGGTCCTGGGTTCAATTCCGGCCTTGGATGACTGTCTGTGTGGAGTTTGCACATTCTCCCCGTGTCTGCACGGGTTTCCATTGGGTGCTCCGGTTTCCTCCCGCAGTCCAAAGATGTGTAGGTTAGATGGATTAGCAAACACGAGGAGAATGTGCGGGCTGCACACAGAGAGTGACCCAAACTGGCAATCGAACCAGGGCCCCTGGTGCTGTGAGGCAGCAGTGCTAACCACTGTGCCACTCCACAATTAATGGAATTGCTGCATTTTGTCATGCAAATTACAAGTGTATGTCAACCTAATGGTGTTTAAAACAGACAAGTGTGAGGTATTGCACTTTGGAAGGACAAACCAAGGTAGGACATACAAGATAAATGGTAGGACACTGAAGAGTGCAGTAGAACAGAGGGATCTGGGAATACAGATACATAATTCCCTAAAAGTGGTGTCACAGGTAGATAGGGTCGTAAAGAGTGCTTTTGGAACATTGGCCTTTATAAATCAAAGTACTGGGGATAAGAGTTAGAACGTTATGGTGTATAAGACATTGGTGAGGCTGAATTTAGAGTATTGTGTACAGTTTTGGTCACCTAATTACAGGAAGGATATTAATAAGGTTGAAAGAGTGCAGAGAAGGTTTACAAGGATGTTGCTGGGACTTGAGAAACTGAGTTACAGAGAAAGGTTAAATAGGTTAGGACTTTATTCCCTGGAGAATGAGGGGAGATTTGATAGAGGTGTATAAGATTTTGATGGGTATAGATAGAGTGAACGCAAGCAGGCTTTTTCCACTGAGGCTAGGGGAGAAATAAAACCAGAGGGCATGGGATCAAGGTGAAGGGGGAAAAGTTTAAAGGGAATATTAGGAGGAGATTCTTCACGCAGGGAGTGTGGAATGAGCTGCCGGATAAATGCGGGATCACTTTTAACATTTAAGAAAAACTTGGATGGGTTCATGGATGAGAGGGGTGTGGAGGGATAGGGTCCAGGTGCAGGTCAGTGGGACTAGGCAGAAAAATGGTTCGGCACAGACAAGAAGGGCCAAAAGGCCTGTTTCTGAGCTGTAATTTTCTGTGGTTCTAAGAAAGGCAACCAACCACCTACAACTGCATTTCTAGACTCCTGACGGAGGTCAACAACAAACTGACTAATAAATGTTAACACTTGTGGAATTGGAATGAAAAATTGCTCCACACCTGTCTTCTCGGTGTTTTCCATTCATTTCCTGTCACAGAGCATTGTGAGTTCAAACTCCACTCCAGAAAATCCACTTCACTTCTACACTCTCATATTTAGGTGAGATGTTTAACTGAATCTATCTTTTCTGGTCAGTGTAAATGATCTCCTGACACTACTGGTTAAACATTGCCTGGCACGGTGGCACAGTGGTTAGCATTGCTGCCTCACAGTGCCAGGGACCTGGGTTCGATTCCTGGTTTGGGTCACTCTCTGTGTGGAGTCCGCACATTCTCCCCGTGTCTGCGTGGGTTTTCTCTGGGTGCTCCGGTTTCTTCCCACACCCCAAAGATGCGCTATTAGACTGATTGGCAGTAATAAATTGTCCCTAAATTCGTTTCCCTCGATGTGGAATGCCATAAACATAGATAAGGGTCACGGGTGGAGGGGGGACTGGTAATGTTAAAATGGCGGCGTGGGCTCGTTGGGCCGAAGGGCCTGTTTCCCCAGGCTGTTTTTGTTTTTTGTTCTTTGTCCTGCGAGGGACCTTGCAACGTTAAAGACACCATATAGCGAGTTCTTTCAGTAGCAAATACCTTTCAAAATATTTTGTCCAGTGCTTTGATAGTGGGTTTTTCTTCCCCATCGGAAGTGTTGACAGGAAGAATGGGAAAGCAGCAGATTATTTACGTGAACAGATGTTGCAGACCTCTGAGGCGCAGAGAGACTGAGTATCTTGCTACCGAATCATAGGAAGTTAGTGTGCAGATACAGCAAACAGGAAGGGAAATGGATTGTTGCTATTTATTGCAAAGGGGAATGGAATAAAGAAAGTAGAGAAGTTTTGGTACAGTTGTCCAATGTGTTGGGGAGACTATGTCTGGGGAACTGTGTGCAGTTTTGGTCTCCTTATTTCAGATAAGACATAATTGTATCTAAAGCTGTTCAGAGAAGGCTCAGTCAGCTGATGAGGGGGTTATCTTACAATGGAAGATGGGACAAATTAGGCTTGTCCATTTAGGAGAATGAGAGGTCATCCTTGTTGAAATCCTGAGGGGACTGGACAGATTGGATTCTGCAAGGATATTCCCTCTCGTGGGAGAGACTAGAGCCAGGGGACGCTGTTTAAAAATGGGAGCTCTCCCACGTAAGGTAGAGATGAGAAGGTTATTTCAGGGACAGGTTCGTGAATGTCTGTGATCCTGTTCCCCGGAGATGCGAGAGGCAGGACCATTGAATATTTTTAAGGCAGGAATAGATTCCCGACTATGAGAGAGTCAAAGGACATCAGGAAGAGGCCACAATCTGATCAACCATAATTTAACTGAGGAGGTTTGATGGGTCAAATAGCCTACTCCTGCTCCTAAGTCACCTGCTTGTAAGTTCATACGTAAAAAGGAAGAATAATTCATATTTTAACATCATTTCTCAGTCATTTTCATTTAGCCAGTATAGTGCGAACTGGAAATATTTTTGTCAACTGCCTTTATATCCATTTTGAGATGTTATGAGTCTCACTATGTTGCACTTGAACCGACAATCCTCAATCATAAAATCCCCTATAGTAAGGAGGCCATTTGGCCCATCAAGCCATCGCTGACAACTATCCCATCCAGGCTCAATCTCCATAATCTTACATATTTATCCTGCTAATCCCCCTGACACTAAGGGGCAATTTAGCACGGCCAATCGACCTAACCAGCACATCTTTGGATTGTGGAAGGAAACTAGAGCACCCACAGGGAACCCACACAGACATGGGTAGAATGTGCAAACTCCATACAGACAGTGACCCGAGGCTGGAATTGAACCTGGGTCCCTAGTGCTGTGAGGCACCAGCACTACCACTGTGCCACCTTAACCTTAAATATCCCAATATTTAGGAAGGGTAACATAAGAACATAAGAAATAGGGGCAGGAGTAGGCCATCTAGCCCTTCGAGCCTGCCCCGCCATTCAATAAGATCATGGCTGATCTGTCGTGGCTCAGTTCCACATTCCCGCCCTCTCCCCATAACCCTTAATTCCCCTGTCTATCAGAAACCTATCAACCCGTGACTTAAATATATTCAGCGAGGTAGCCTCCACCACTTCAACGGGCAGAGAATTCCAGAGACTCACCACCCTTTGAGTGAAGAAGTTCCTCCTCAACTCTGATCTAAACTGCTCCCCCCCTTATCTTGAGGCTGTGCCCTCTAGTCCTGCTATCCTTTCTAAACGGAAATGAGCCTGCGCCACCATTTTAACATTGTGAGTCCCCTCTTCCACCCATGACCCTTGTCTATGCTTATGGCACTCCACATTGGAAACCAGATTGAGGGGAGACTAACTTAGGGACAATTTGTTACACCAATCAGCCTAAGAGCACATCTTTGGGGTGTGGGAGGAAACTGGAGCACCCGGAGAAAAACCCACGCAAGCACGGGGAGAATGCGCAAACTCCCCATAGATACCGGCCCAAATCCATGTATCTGCACAGCAAACAGTGATAGTCACTGAGCTGTCCCATTCATTGCCAAGCTGATAAGAAATGCTGTAAGCAGGGAGGGGTTCCCTCTGACAGAATAAAGTGTCGGACATGACGATGCTTAGATTGTTAACTTTTAGTACAATTCGATCGAAAGAAACGTCCGCATTACGACCCAGCTGGACGTGTAAATTTAACAAGATCTCAATCACATTGCCACATCTGGACTGCGTATCACAGAGCTCAGGATCTCTTCCGAATTTATTAACAATGTGACTAATCAGCTGCTTCATGACACTCGGTTAATTGAGATGGCTGCGGGCAAATCTAAATTAGAAGTGAATTTATCATCTAGTTTTCCTCTGTGTCGAGGTTCTTTTTTTAATGATCTACATTTAACCATCTATTAACCAATAAATGTATTCTGGTGACTCACTCAGGAAAAGAGAACTGAAGATAATATCCCCAGCAGAAATTATCCAGAGAAATTACCAGCTAACTGAATGCGAAAATAATACCGTGCTGAGGGATTTTCATCAGCAGTAACACACAGGTCAATTCCAGTTTGCATAATCTAAATTAAACTGTGATATCTGTACACTAATACACTAATTTAGGTGTGGGTCCCATTGCGAAGGGGTTATTGAATATAAGTGTAAACAGTCTTGAATGTTATTTGTGGTACGGTGGCACAGTGGGTTAGCACGGTTGCCTCACAGCTACAGGTTCCTGGGTTCGATTCCTGGCTCGGGTCACTGTCTGAGTGGAGTTTGCACATTCTCCCCGTGTCTGCGTGGGTTTCCTCCGGGTGCTCCTGTTTCCTCCCAAAGATGTGCGGGTTAGGTTGATTGGCCATGCTAAATTGCCTCTTAGTGTCCCAAAGATGTGTGACTTAGGTGGATTAGCCAAATTGCCCCTCAGTGTCCAAACTTGTTAAGGTTGGGTGGTTTAGCCATGTTGGGTGTGCTATTGACAACAATGACTTTGTGTTCTGGAATGTGTAGGTTAGAGGGATTAATGGGGCAAATATGTGGAGTATTAGGGATAGGGCAAGGTGGGATTGTTGTCGGTGCAGACTCAATGGCCTCTTCCTGCACTGTGGGGATTCTATGAATTGTTTCATAGGACTTTAATTGTGAAATTCTGGCCCTCCAACACTGCAACATTCTGTGATGTGTACACACCTCTTGTTCTGAGCTCCTGAGTATCTCTGATATAGTTGCTTCAGTGTTATGGGGTCGATTTAGGTGAGTTTGCTATTGGTCTGTATTTACAAATACGACTGAAGGCAAGGCTGCTGGTACACTTTACCTTTTATTGAACATGGTACAAACTATGCACAATACAGACTTCCCACGAGGCTCTACACAGAGCTATCACGATACACAGGGTGTGACTCTATTGATCATGCAGACTATAGATTCACATATTTAACATTAACCCTTCATACCATATCCTCTCCCCCAACTACTGTTTATATTATCTGCCATCATACTCCCCAGAATCTCTGCCTTCATCTCTGCAGATAAGCACTGTAGTTATACAAATCTCCCTGACCTCATTCTCAGCTCCCTCGGAGGTTGCTCAGGGTTCACGCCCTCTCTTGAACTCTCAGAGACTGTTGTCTTCCTGGTTATATGGGTAGTTAGCCCATTCTATTGATCGCCTTTGTTCCTTCTCACTATTCCATTTGCAGTCTCAGTAAGATAAGGACACAGGTATTCTGTCATTTCTTGACCTTCTCTAGGTCAAGTACTGGAACTAATAGAACACCTGAGGTCCTGTGGCGCAGTGGGTTAGTGTCCCTACCTCTGGGCCAGCAGGCGCTGGGTTCAAATCCCACTTCAGCTCTTCTAATACCCTGCCCACCACAGAATCAGAGCAGGTGAGGGATAAACTGATAGAAATGCCCATTCACCTTGGATCGAGCAAGACTGGAAAACCCTGCCCGTAGAATTATTTTTGGTCAGCACTGCTGCCTCACAGCCCCAGCGACCCGGGTTCGATTCCCGGCTCGGGTCACTGTCCGTGTGGAGGCTGCACATTCTCCCCGTGTCTGCGTGGGTTTCCTCCAGGTGCTCCGGTTTCCTCCCACAGTCCGAAAGATGTGCGGGTTAGGTGGCTTGGCCGTGCTAAATTGCCCCTTAGTGTCAGGGGGACTCGCTGGGGTAAATGTGTGGAGTTACGTGGATAGGGCCTGGGGGGGGATTGTGGTCAGTGCCGACTCGATGGCCCGAGTGGCCTCATTCCGCACTGTAGGGATTCTATAATTCTATTCTTGTCTCTAATCCAGACGCTGGTTGGAGTTTTGGTAAACTGTGGCGTTGATTATAGTTTCAAATCTGATTTTCACAGTATTCCTTCTCCTGCTCCCTTTCTCTCTCAGATCAATTGCTTTTTGACATAGAATAGGTGGAATAAAGCATGTTGAATCCATGGAATCACTACAGTGCAGGAAGCCATTCTGCCCATCGGGTCTGTACCGGCTCTCTGAAAGAGGATTTAACCCAGACCAACTCCCCACTGTGAACCATAGAACCCTACAGTGCAGAAAGAGGCCCTTCAGCCCATCGAGTCTGCACCGAACACAATCCCACCCCAGACCCTACCCCCATATCCCTACATATTGCACCCACTAATCCCTCTAACCTACACATCCCTGGACACTAAGGGGCAATTTCTTAGCACGGCCAATCAACCTAACCCGCACATCTTTGGACTGTGGGAGGAAACCGGAGTACCCGGAGGAAACCCAGGCAGACACGAGGAGAATGTGCAAACTCCACACAGACAGTGACTCAAGCCGGGAATCGAACCCAGGACCCGTGAAGCAGCAGTGCTAACCCACTGTGCTACCGTGCCGGTAGTTTTTGAAAGAAAACTTTTTTAAAGTTTTCTTTCAAAAAAAAAACTACGTTTTAAAATCTCTCTGAGGATTAGGTTTTGGTGAAGGAGATGAGGGAGGGTGAATCGGATTAGTGATTCCATGACCTTGTCACTGTTAAATACGTTCCTACCTGCCACACTTTCATTCTGGAGGAGGGGACGAGATGGAGCTGGGCCTGTCACTTCCCAAGGTTGGTCCAGGGTAGTAACAGAGGTAGGTGGATGGTGGGGCCAGCAGGCTAGAAGGTCCAACTCTGTATATTGGGACATTGATATCATTACTCTCAATCACTCTGTTCTAACTCCCGTGAATGTTATTGCTAGATGGCTTCATTACTAATGTTTGGCTGGGGTCCAAGGACACATAATCTACTTAACCCTGAGCAAACAATGTTTATTCAGCTCAAGATGGAACTGTTATTTTATTTGATCGACATTTCTATTACTTCGCAATCTATCTTTGAAGGTTTTTTTTCAATGCCTCTGTGTTTATTTACAAATGATGAGATATGAGATGGATAAGTGCTATTGATGATGACTGGCTGCGATAGACTGCCAACTTTAAGAGAGGATAAGAGGAGAAATGCATTTCAAAGGATAAGTTGAGTAGCTTTGCTGATTCGAGATGAGAGTTCCCTTCTGGCTCTTGACTCCTTGGTGTTGCTGTGAGCTGTGACTATTATCAAAATTGGCCCAGTATCATCAAAAGTGCAAAGGGGGAGGAATTGAATTGCCCAATCAAAGAACAAAGAACAACACAGCACAGGAAACAGGCCCTTCGGCCCAACAAGCCCATGCCGCCATTTTAACATTGTGATCCTGCTATGAAGTCACCAAGAGTGGGAGTACTACGCGCGGACTCAATATCAATATCTTTTTCCCCATACTGGCAACAATTGCTACAAATGGTAATGGGCAGGAATCCAGGAACTTCTTCTCTCATTGAGGGTCAGTAATGGCGTTGTGGTGTTGTGATGTTAGTGTACCTTTAAGAATTTTTTTTAAAAATCATGTCCTCTGCAGTTGTAGGAAGGCCTTCTGGTTTCATTATTTGACCGCGCTGTCTGCTAGAATCCCTTTTATTGCTGTTTCAATGGCTTAAATGGGGTTTTGTTAATTTTTACTTGGGGTCTCAGGTATTTAATTTAACGACCCTGCATTATGAGGCGAAGATTGGTTGACAAGTCAAAGTCAGGTGCTTCCTCCCCAGGAAGATCCAAGGACTCACTTTCAGTTTTGGTTTTAAAGTCAGAATCTGCCCTAGTGGTCAAGTGGCAGGCAGTTTCTCTATCTCTCTCTGCCTGGTATTTTATATTTTGCTGGATAGCTGGAAGCTGGTCTCCTGGTCTTCCTGGAGTGAAAATTCTGCTATTGATGGCTTGCTAATTAGTAATTAGAGTCTCTCTCTTTCTCTCCCTGGTGTTTTGGGAATCTATTCTGACTTCAAGCTTATCTGTGTGTGCATCAAGTGCTGCAGCATCCAACCAAAGGACTAAGTTCCAGCATCACGTGAGCATTTGTGTTTTCTGTGCTAAATCTGTGGCAAAGGTTTTGTATAGGGAACTTGAATTGATTTTGGATCAGTTCATATATTTAGTAAGGGTTACACAATATCATGTTTCTTGTTTGTAAATGGTGACATTCATTGCTATATGTTGCATTCTTAAATAAAATTTGTTGGATAAAAGCTCCCTAGTGGGTCAATTGAATCTTACTTTAAGTGAAACATCTTATGTTCATCCTAGCCAAATTCAAATTGCAAACTTATGATCCAGGCAGACTTCATAAAACACTTTGGAGTTTCTGTCCTGAATTGACACTGGACTAGTAAGCCAGAGACTCAGATGAATGCTCTGGGGACCCAGGTTCGAATCCCACCACAGCAGATGGTAGAATTAAATTCAATCCCACCATAGCAGATGGTAGAATTTAAGTTCAATAGAAATCTTGAATTAAAATTCTAGCGATGACATTGAAACCATTGTTGTAAAACCCATCTTGTTCATTAATATCCTTTAAGGAAGGAAATCTTACCAGGTCTGACATATATATGATTCTGGACCCACGATAATATTGTTGTCTCTTAACTTTCCTCCCCAAGGACAATTAAGGTTGGGTAATAAATGTTGCCAACTCCACCTAACTTGACAAATATCTGAGCCTGAATTCGAAACCCAGAGGAATAAGGTCCCATATATGTATCGGCACATTTTCAGTGCCAGAGATGTTGACTGCCATCAATTAACAATGATCATGTTGCTAAAAGAATGTTATAATAACTCCAGGAGTCAGCTGTAAAGGAACAGTGCTTTATTGTGCAAAATAAAGTAAAAAAACTACAAGACTGTGGTGAACACAAACAAATCCCAACTTGTACAACACAATAATGGACCCACTCAGGGGTCTGCTTTATACAGGGCTCAGTATACGAGCTCCACCTGGTTAGTTAATTACCAACCCCTAGGGAGCTCTTATTCAATGGGTCTCCCAGTGAGTTCAATCGGTGATTCCCCCCATGAAAGTCATGGTGGTTATCACATACACTTGCAGAGATAAGACTGAACCATCCATGGTGAGTTCAATGGGAACTAATTGGCAAGTACACCAAGTTCCCAAAAATAAACAGGGAGATTCAGGCTGAGATAACGCCCAGAATAATGTGCCCTTCTGCCATGGCAAGTTTGATGGTGAGTAGGGTATAATTTGGGGATCCTGCCGTCTTCCCCTCCCTGCCCTTATTAAGTCTGTGGTGGGTTGGCTTGCTGCCAATTGAGGGCTTTAAGTGGTAACTGATACCCGGGTAGAGGGTATCATCTTGGCGCAGCTGGTATTAACCCAGGTTGGGGAATGTGTGTGTGTGTGTGTGTGTGGGAGGCAAGGGGTGGGGGAGAGGGGAGGACAGCCATGTAGGGAGCATGCCTCCGAAATCCAGGTGTCTTTACTCATGGGAGCCCACTATTGGTGAGAAGGGATCCTTTGGTGTTGATCGAAGGGCACAGCATCAGAAAGGGTGTGTGGGGGTGGGGTTGGTGTCCAAAGAGAGTCGTCCCTTGCTTTTGCTGCTGGCCCCTTCCTCCTCCTCCCCTGCCTCCCCTCAGCCCCCACTCTCCCCACCATCAATCCCTCCTGTTTCGGCCCACCCTCGATCCGAGGCCTTTTTTGGGTGGACGCAGTACCAGCAGCAGCCACTGGCCTACTCAGTGGCGCTGCCGATGCAGGGCCTTTGATTGGGACACCCACCCTTCGGGGTCCCTAATCCTAAGGAAAGACCCATCAATGGCTGATCAAGTGCCTGACTGACAAAAGATGAGAAGGACCTTCTCAAAAAGAGGGGAAGCAGGGGATCAGTCTTGCCGGCTCTCCAACCAGTGGCTAAATACAGTTACGAGGATAGGGGAAGGGTGGGGTTTGGGTAATAGACTCTGTCAGAGAGTTGGTGCAGATTTGGCCTCCTCCAGCACTGTAGGGATTCTATGAGATGCCCACTGCCTCCACGAGATCCTGTTTTTCTCAGGTGAGACGCACCTCGCATTGCAACTTTTGGATATTCACATTTTGCCCCCCTTGTCTGAAGTCACGCTGGCATTTACTCATAACTAACGCTGAGTGCTCGGGCCCTCCCTGTCACTCGGACAGGAAATTCTGGCTTCTGCACTGCTGACCAGTAATCTTTCCTTCTGGTCCTGCTGTCAAGGGGACAAGTTGCTTCTGATAGCGAGTAACTAGTGAGAACACCAGAGAACATACCTGAGGAATACACTGGGATGGGGTTACCTGGGATGGGTTACCTGGGAGAGGGTACCTGGGAGGGGGTTACCTGGGAGGGGGTTACCTGGGAGGGGGCTACCTGGGAGGGGGTTACCTGGGAGGGGGTTACCTGGGAGGGGTTACCTGTGAGAGGTTACCTGGGAGGGGGCTACCTGGGAGGGGGTACCTGTGAGGGGTTACTTGGGAGGGGGTACGTGTGAGGGGTTACCTGGGAGGGGGTTACCTGGGAGGGGGTTACCTGGGAGGGGGTACCTGGGAGGGGTTACCTGGGAGAGGGTACCTGTGAGGGGTTACCTGAGAGGGGGTTACCTGGGAGGGGGTACCTGGGAGGGGGTACGTGTGGGGGGGTACCTGTGAGGGGGTTACCTGGGAGGGGGTTACCTGGGAGGGGGTTACCTGGGAGGGGTTACCTGGGAAAGGGTACCTGGGAGGGGTTACCTGGGAGGGGTTACCTGGGAGGGGGTTACCTGGGAGGGGGTTACCTGGGAGAGGGTACCTGTGAGGGGTTACCTGAGAGGGGGTTACCTGGGAGGGGGTACCTGGGAGGGGGTACCTGTGAGGGGTTACCTGGGAGGGGGTTACCCGGGAGGGGGTTACCTGTGAGGGGGTACCTGGGAGAGGGTTACCTGGGAGGGGGGGGACCTGTGAGGGTTTACCTGGGAGGGGGAACCTGGGAGAGGGGGACCTGGGAGGAGCCACTTGGGAGGGGGTTACCTGGGAGAGGGTACCTGGGAGGGGGTACCTGGGAGGGGGGGACCTGGGAGAGGGGGATCTGGGAGAGGGTGCCTGGGAGGAGTGGCCTGGGAGGGGTTACTTGGGAGAGGTGGATCTGGGAGAGGGTACCTGGGAGGAGCGGCCTGGGAGGGGGGGACCTGGGAGGGGGTACCTGGGAGTGGGGGACCTGGGAGAAGTTAACTGGGAGGGGGGGACCTGGGAGAGTGTACCTGGGAGGGGGTACCTGGGAGGAGCGACCTGGGAGGGGGTACCTGGGAGAGGGTACCTGGGAGAGTGTACCTGGGAGGGGGGTACCTGGGAGGGGGTACCTGGGAGGGGGTACCTGGGAGGAGCGACCTGGGAGGGGGGGACCTGGGTGAGGTTACCTGGGAGGAGCGATCTGGGAGGGGGTCCCACTTTCTCTGAGCAATGCGGCTGTGGTCACAAATCACCTGTGTGCAGGTTTGGTAACGAGGCCAGGACCCGAGGGCAATGTTGCCACATTGAGCTGTCTCTTGGCCTTATACCAGGTATCCCCTCCCAGGTATCCCTTCCCAGGTATCCCCTCCCAGGTCCCTTCTCCCAGGTTCCCCCATCCCAGGTATCCCCTTCCAGGACCCTCTCCAAGGTCATAAATGATAAAACACCCACAGTGTAGAAGGAGGCCATTCAGCCCATCGAGTCTGCACTGACTCTCCAAAGGAGCATCCTATTCAGGCCCACCCTGTTCCTGTAACACCATGCATTTGCCATGGCTCATCCCTTCTGACCAACACATCGTTGGACACTAAGGGGCAATTTAGCATGGCCAATCCACCCTAACCTACACACCTTTGGACACTAAGGGACAATTTAGCATGGCTAATCCCTTCTAACCAACACATCTTTGGACACTAAGGAGCAATTTAGCATGGCTAATCCCTTCTAACCAACACATCTTTGGACACTAAGGAGTAATTTAGCATGGGAAATCCACCTAAGCTTCACATTTTTGGACACTAAGGGGCAATTTAGCATGGCTAGTCCACCCTAACCTACACATCTTTGGACACTAAGGAGCAATTAGCACATCAATTAGCAAACATCAATAGTGTGATTCCTCACAGAGCGTGGGAATTCAATGTGCTGAACAGGTTAGGATGTGAGGTAATGTATTTTGGAAGGTCGAATATAGACAGAAAATGTACAGTAAATGGCAGAACCATTAAGAGTATTGATAGGCAGAGGGATCTGGGTGTACAGGTACACAGGTCACTGAAAGTGGCAATGCAGGTGGAGAAGGTAGTCAAGAAGGCATACGGCATGCTTACCTTCATCAGCCGGGGCACTGAGTTTAAAAATTGGCAAGTCATGTTGCAGCTTTATAGAACCTTAGTGAGGCCACACTTGGAATACAGTGTTCAATTCTGGTCACCACACTACCAGAAGGATGTGGAGGCTTTGGGGAGGGTACAGAAAAGATTTTGCAGTTGTTGCCCCTGGTATGGAGGGCATTAGCTTTGAGGAGAGGTTGGAGAAACTTGGTTTTGTTTCTCACTGGAATGACAGGAGGTTGAGGGGGTGACCTGATAGAAGTCTACAAGATTATGAGGGGCACGGACAGAGTGGATAGCCAGAAGCTTTTTCCCAGGGTGGAAGAGTCAATTACTAGGGGGGCACGGGTTTAAGGTGCGAGGGGCAAGAGATGGACGAGGCAGATTTTTTACACAGAGAGTAGTGGGTGCCTGGAACTCGTTGCCAAGGGGAGGTAGTGGAAGCGGATATGATAGTGACCTTTAAGGAGCGTCTTGACAAATACATGACTAGGATGGGAATAGAGGGATTATGGTCCCCAGAGGGGTAGAGGGTTTTAATTAAGTCGGGCAACAGGATCGGTACAGGCTTGGAGGGCCGAAGGGCCTGTTCCTGTGCTGTAATTTTCTTTGCTCTTTGTTCTTTGATGATCACAGTCAGAGTTAGATGGGCTGAACGGCCTAATTCAGCTGCTATGTCTTATGGAATGATTCCTACTGGGAATGTTCAGCTGTTTATTCTGTTGTTCACCCAGAGCTGGGAGGTGGAGACTTCCTCAGTAATCAAATCGCACGGACGAAGAAAACCCTCCTCCGGAGGGATGAAGATTAGGAATCAACATCTGTTTCGAGTTTCAGAAACTTGGCAACTGAATAACATCTCCGCGCACTCACAAAGCCACTGAGGCAATTACAGCTTCCCACAAGCGGTTACCACCTCCTGAAAGAGATATCAGTCCAGCCAGTCAGTATTTATCACTCAATCAATATCGCAAGAACTCTTTAACTGGCCATTATCACGTTGCTATTTGTGGGAGCTTGCTGTGCACAAATTATCTGCTGTGGTTTCTACATTGCAGCGACAACCCCGCTTCAACAATACTTCTTTGGCACAAATGGTAATATTGGAAGGACTGGAGACCACCCATTAGTATAATTGATACTAATTATATGGGCGGCACGGTAGCACAGTGGGTTAGCACTGCTGCTTCACAGCGCCAGGGACCTGGGTTCGATTCCCGGCTCGGGTCACTGTCTGTGTGGAGTTTGCACATTCTCCTGCCTGGGTTTCCTCCGGGTGCTCCGGTTTCCTCCCACAGCCCAAAGATGTGCGGGTTAGGTTGATTGGCCATGCTAAGAAATTGCCCCTTAGTGTCCTGAGCTGCGTAGGTTGGAGGGATTATTGGGTAAAGTATGTAGGGATATGGGGGTAGGGCCTGGGTGGGATGGTGGTCGGTGCAGTCTCGATGGGCTGAATGGCCTCCTTCACTACTGTAAGGTTTCTAATTCTAAAATAATGAACTGTATTGGTTTATTTACCAACACACAGCTCACATTCACCCTTCCAGTTCCTACTTTTCCTATTGGGCAATCGGGTCACGTTACCCTCCCAATGTACACACCTTCAAGGGGCTAGCGACTACATAAAGCAATGGTCATGAATAGCGCGAGATCATGATCGGAATCTTACCACTGGTCACACCAGTGGAACTGTCCCATCCCGCCGCAGTGAGTGGAGATTTGGCTGGCAGCTAAATTCAACAAACTCGCTGCAGCGGGAACGTGGCGTGAACGGGTGGTAAGATTGCACCCGGTAAGTCTTACAAGCCCAGAATCGATATTAATGGAATGGACTCTTTGCTAAAGGCAGCTATAGTGGTTTTGGACTGCTGTCTCACAGCGCCGGGAACCCAGGGTTTGATTCCACCTTCGGATGACTGTCTACAGGGGGGTGGAACATTCTCCCCACGTCTGCGTGGGTTTCCTCCAGGTGCTCCGGTTTCCTCCCAAATTCCACAGATGTGTAGGATAGGTGAATTGGCCATGTGTCTCAGTGGACAGTATACTCTGTATCTGATGATCATTGTGTCTCAGTGGACAGTATACTCTGTATCTGATGGTCATTGTGTCTCAGTGGACAGTATACTCTGTATCTGATGGTCATTGTGTCTCAGTGGACAGTATACTCTGTATCTGATGGTCATTGTGTCTCAGTGGACAGTATACTCTGTATCTGATGGTCATTGTGTCTCAGTGGACAGTATACTCTGTATCTGATGGTCATTGTGTCTCAGTGGACAGTATACTCTGTATCTGATGGTCATTGTGTCTCAGTGGACAGTATACTCTGTATCTGATGGTCATTGTGTCTCAGTGGACAGTATACTCTGTATCTGATGGTCATTGTGTCTCAGTGGACAGTATACTCTGTATCTGATGGTCATTGTGTCTCAGTGGACAGTATACTCTGTATCTGATGGTCATTGTGTCTCAGTGGACAGTATACTCTGTATCTGATGGTCCTTGTGTCTCAGTGGACAGTATACTCTGTATCTGATGGTCATTGTGTCTCAGTGGACAGTATACTCTGTATCTGATGGTCCTTGTGTCTCAGTGGACAGTATACTCTGTATCTGATGGTCATTGTGTCTCAGTGGACAGTATACTCTGTATCTGATGGTCCTTGTGTCTCAGTGGACAGTATACTCTGTATCTGATGGTCATTGTGTCTCAGTGGACAGGAGACTCTGTATCTGATGGTCATTGTGTCTCAGTGGACAGTATACTGTGTATCTGATGGTCATTGTGTCTCAGTGGGCAGTATACTCTGTATCTGATGGTCATTGTGTCTCAGTGGACAGTATACTCTGTATCTGATGGTCATTGTGTCTCAGTGGACAGTATACTCTGTATCTGATGGTCATTGTGTCTCAGTGGACAGTATACTCTGTATCTGATGGTCATTGTGTCTCAGTGGACAGTATACTCTGTATCTGATGGTCATTGTGTCTCAGTGGACAGTATACTGTGTATCTGATGGTCATTGTGTCTCAGTGGACAGTATACTGTGTATCTGATGGTCATTGTGTCTCAGTGGACAGTATACTCTGTATCTGATGGTCATTGTGTCTCAATGGTCAGTATACTCTGTATCTGATGGTCATTGTGTCTCAGTGGACAGTATACTGTGTATCTGATGGTCATTGTGTCTCAGTGGACAGTCTACTCTGTATCTGATGGTCATTGTGTCTCAATGGACAGTATACTCTGTATCTGATGGTCATTGTGTCTCAATGGACAGTATACTCTGTATCTGATGGTCATTGTGTCTCAGTGGACAGTATACTCTGTATCTGATGGTCATTATGTCTCAGTGGACAGTATACTCTATCTGATGGTCATTGTGTCTCAGTGGACAGTATACTGTGTATCTGATGGTCATTGTGTCTCAGTGGACAGTATACTCTGTATCTGATGGTCATTGTGTCTCAGTGGACAGTATACTGTGTATCTGATGGTCATTGTGTCTCAGTGGGCAGTATACTCTGTATCTGATGGTCATTGTGTCTCAGTGGACAGTATACTGTGTATCTGATGGTCATTGTGTCTCAATGGGCAGTATACTCTGTATCTGATGGTCATTGTGTCTCAATGGTCAGTATACTCTGTATCTGATGGTCATTATGTCTCAGTGGACAGTATACTGTGTATCTGATGGTCATTGTGTCTCAGTGGACAGTATACTGTGTATCTGATGGTCATTGTGTCTCAGTGGACAGTATACTGTGTATCTGATGGTCATTGTGTCTCAGTGGGCAGTATACTCTGTATCTGATGATCATTGTGTCTCAGTGGACAGTATACTCTGTATCTGATGGTCATTGTGTCTCAGTGGACAGTATACTCTGTATCTGATGGTCATTGTGTCTCAGTGGACAGTATACTGTGTATCTGATGGTCATTATGTCTCAGTGGACAGTATACTCTGTATCTGATGGTCATTATGTCTCAGATACTGTGTATCTGATGGTCATTGTGTCTCAGTGGACAGGAGACTCTGTATCTGATGGTCATTGTGTCTCAGTGGACAGTATACTGTGTATCTGATGGTCATTGTGTCTCAGTGGGCAGTATACTCTGTATCTGATGGTCATTGTGTCTCAGTGGACAGTATACTCTGTATCTGATGGTCATTGTGTCTCAATGGACAGTATACTCTGTATCTGATGGTCATTGTGTCTCAGTGGACAGTATACTCTGTATCTGATGGTCATTATGTCTCAGTGGACAGTATACTCTATCTGATGGTCATTGTGTCTCAGTGGACAGTATACTCTGTATCTGATGGTCATTGTGTCTCAGTGGACAGTATACTGTGTATCTGATGGTCATTGTGTCTCAGTGGACAGTATACTGTGTATCTGATGGTCATTGTGTCTCAGTGGACAGTATACTCTGTATCTGATGGTCATTGTGTCTCAGTGGACAGTATACTCTGTATCTGATGGTCATTGTGTCTCAGTGGACAGTATACTGTGTATCTGATGGTCATTGTGTCTCAGTGGACAGTCTACTCTGTATCTGATGGTCATTGTGTCTCAATGGACAGTATACTCTGTATCTGATGGTCATTGTGTCTCAATGGACAGTATACTCTGTATCTGATGGTCATTGTGTCTCAGTGGACAGTATACTCTGTATCTGATGGTCATTATGTCTCAGTGGACAGTATACTCTATCTGATGGTCATTGTGTCTCAGTGGACAGTATACTGTGTATCTGATGGTCATTGTGTCTCAGTGGACAGTATACTCTGTATCTGATGGTCATTGTGTCTCAGTGGACAGTATACTGTGTATCTGATGGTCATTGTGTCTCAGTGGACAGTATACTGTGTATCTGACGGTCATTGTGTCTCAGTGGGCAGTATACTCTGTATCTGATGGTCATTGTGTCTCAGTGGACAGTATACTCTGTATCTGATGGTCATTGTGTCTCAATGGACAGTATACTCTGTATCTGATGGTCATTGTGTCTCAGTGGACAGTATACTCTGTATCTGATGGTCATTGTGTCTCAGTGGACAGTATACTGTGTATCTGATGGTCATTATGTCACAGTGGACAGTATACTCTGTATCTGATGGTCATTGTGTCTCAATGGTCAGTATACTCTGTATCTGATGGTCATTGTGTCTCAGTGGGCAGTATACTCTGTATCTGATGGTCATTGTGTCTCAATGGTCAGTATACTCTGTATCTGATGGTCATTGTGTCTCAGTGGGCAGTATACTCTATATCTGATGGTCATTGTGTCTCAATGGTCAGTATACTCTGTATCTGATGGTCATTGTGTCTCAGTGGGCAGTATACTCTGTATCTGATTGTCATTGTGTCTCAGTGGGCAGTATACTCTGTATCTGATGGTCATTGTGTCTCAGTGGACAGTATACTCTGTATCTGATGGTCATTGTGATTATATGATCATTCTCCCCATGTCTGCGTGGGTTTCCACTGGGTACTCCGGTTTCCTCCCACTGTCCAAAGATGTGCGGGTTAGGATGACTGGCCGTGCTAAATTGACCTTCAGTGTCCGTGGAATTAATAGTGTAAATTGTTGGGGTTACAGGGATAGGTCTTGGGTGAAATTACTGTCAGTGTAGGCTGGATGGGCTGAATGGCCTGCTCTGCAGCGTAGGGATTCTATGATTCTATAATAATGGATCGAATGCTCTGTACCTGAAAGTCATTGTGGTTCAATGGGCAGTATGGTCACTCAAGCTGACCAGATTGCTCAAACTGAACTAGTCTCAATTGCCTGCATTGGGTCCATATCCATCGAAACTTTTCCCATCCATGTATCTGTCCAAATGATTTTTCAATGTTGTAACTGTACCCGCCTCTACCACCTCCTCGGGCAGCTCATTCTATTCACCCTCTGTGTGAAAAAGTTGCCCCGCAGGCCCCTTTTAAATCTTTCCCATCTCACCGTAATCCTATGCCCTCTAGTTTTGGACTCCCTGACCCTGGGGAAAATGCCTTACTATTCACCTTATCTATGCCCCTCATGATTTTATAAACCTCCGGAAGATCACCCCTCATCCTCCTATGCTCCAGGGAAAAGAAATATCCCAGCCAATGCGTATAATTCAAACTTTTCCTTGAGAGTTGGGATTTTTAAATAGAATCCCAACAGTGCAGAAAGAGACCATTTGGCCCATTGAATCTGGACAGACTACAATCCCACCCAGACCTTATTCCCAATAACCACCCGGTAACATTCTTGTAAATCTTTTTTGCAACCTCCCCAGTTTAATACCATCCTTCCTATTGTAGGGTGGCCAAAATTGTACACAGTGCTCCATCTGTGACCTTACCAGTGTCTTGTACGGTTATAAACATAAGGTCTCAACTCCCGTACTCAATGCTCTGACTGATGAAGGCATGTGTGCCAAATGCCACCTTCACCACCCCTGTGACGCCACTGTTAAGGTACAACGTACCTATACTGCCAGGTCTCTCTGCTGCTTTGTTGCTGAATGATCATTATACGCTGTGTCTGAAGGTGATGGCTTCAAATTGCCATTTGGGGGACTTAAGCTCAAGCTTTAAGATGAGGAAGTGCTAACCTGCCATCAGTGCTGTCTTTACTCGGATCAGGAATTCACTGAAATTGTGGGCTGAGCGGAATGAATAATAATTTTCAACAGGAATCAAAGGGGGTGGAGGGTATCTTACTCCCTCAGCACTGCAGTAAGAATACTCCCATCCCTCTCACCCAAATCCTACATCCACCAATTGTCAAGTCTGATTGAACGGATAAACTGGTTTTACCCAGGGAATGACGAAACATAGGAGATTGGAGCAGGACAAGGCCATTTGGCCCTTCGAGCCTGCTCCACGGTTCATCACGATCGTGGCTGATTATCCAACTCAATAGCTCAATAACCCCACCTTCTCCCCCCCCATATTCTTTGATCCCCTTTGCCTGAAGTGCGAAATCTAACTGCTTCCCGAAAACACACAGGCGGGGATTCTCCCCGAAAAATTCCAGTGAAAATTGGAGTAAATCCTGCTGGTGTTCCCAGTGGGCGTTTCAAAGTGAATCCCCTACACTCTGAGGGTGGTTATCATTTCTGTCTTACATCACCAGGGGGCCTGAGTTCGATTCCTGGTTTGGGTCATTGCCTGCTTGGAGTCTGCACATTCTCCCCGTGTCTGTGTGGGTTTCCTCCGGGTGCTCCGGTTTCCTCGTGCTGGTTAGGGGCATTGGCCGTGCTAAATTCTCCCTCAATGTACCCAAACAGGCGCTGGAGTGTGGCGACGAGGGGATTTTCACAGTGACTTCATTGCAGTGTGAATGTAAGCCTACTTACCATCATAGAATCATTTCTACAGTGTAGAAAGAGGCCCTTTGGCCCATCGAGTCTGCACCGAACACAATCCCACCCAGGCCCTACCCCCATATCCCTACATCTTATACCCACTAATCCCTCTAACCTAGTATCGCAGGACCCATGCAAAAAATACTAATTATTTATTAGTATTTGTGACACTAATAAATAAACTTTAAAAAAACCACGCACTGCAGAGTAACCTAACGTGAATCACTCCAAAAATCAGTGGGCTGCAGCGCACTGAGTGGACCAACGCACATACACCGATCTGTCAGTGCCGAAATTGGCACATGCGTAGTGAGTCCTGTCTGCCGGCCTCTGATTACTGACCAGCTCGATTGCGGGCTAGCCCCACAATGCTGGCCCTCTCCCCCCACCCTTGGCCTGATTGTCAGCCCCCAAGAATGCCCAGGCCTCATGCCCAGTGGGCAGTGTCAATTGCCCCAGGGCATCGGCGCTTTGACCCTTGGGCAGTGCCAGGGTTCCAGGCTGGCACTGCCAAGGTAGCAATGCCCAGGAAGCTCGACCCTCTGGGGAGGCCTCGATTGCCCTCCCTTCACTCCAGCGGGATTGGGTCACCAGCTCTCTGGAAGCGGGCAGCTACTGTAAACACTGCTGGTGTGAAATACTCTTGGCCGAGCGGGTGGGGGTTTCGGGGGGAGGCTTGCGTGCCCGGAGATTTCAGTCCCAGGCCTGCTAATAGCATTTAAATTATATTTAAATTATTAATTGAATAATTTGTGTGACTCCCGGCTGATTTCGGGCGTGGAGCTAATGCCACTGGAAATCCGATGCCGGAATCCCACTCAGGCCCAGACACTCAGCAGGGATACCACACATTGGACACCACTTGAACCTCCTGACCCACTGCATTAAATAATTAGTAGAGTGGGTTGGGAGATTACCCTCCAAAATATTTTGGCCTCAACTGTGTTCTGTGGTAGTGAATTCCACAGTTTTGTCACTCTCTGGGTAGAGAAATTCCTCCTTATCTCTGTCCTAAATGGTCCATCTGTATTCTCAGACTATGACCCCTCGTTCTGGGCTCCTCCACCATCAGGAACATCCCTCCTGCACCTACCATGTCTAGCTCTGTTAGAATTTCATAGGTTTCCATGAGTTCCCTCCTCGCATCCAAAGATGTGCGGGTTAGGTTGATTGGCCTTGCTGAGAAATTGTCCCTTAATGTCCAGGGATGTGTAGGTTAGAGGGATTAGTGGGTATAATATGTAGGGATATGGGGGTAGGGCCTGGGTGCAGACTTGATGGGCTGAAGGGCCTCTTTCTGCACTGTAGGGTTCTATGATTCTCATTATTCTAAACTCCAATGAACACAATCCTAACCGGCTCAGTCTCTCCTCAGTTCCACCATCCCAGGAATCAGCCTGGTAAACCTTGGCAACAAGAGCATCCTTCCCCAGTGAAGGAGACTAAACCTGCACACAATATTCCAGATGCGGCCTCACCAAGGCCCTCTAGAACTGACATCTCAGTTCCTGCACTTGGATCCTCTCTCTATGAAGGCCAACACACCATTTGCTTTCTTCAACACTCGCTGCACCTGCGTACTTACCTTCCGTTGGTGTACAAGGACACCCAGTTGCTCACTCCACATGAAGCAGCATAGATTCACTGAACTGGAAGTTAACTAAGCTCATGAGGGGCACATGAGTAGGAAGATAGATTGATGTGGTGAGTTGGAATGTACCCAAGCAGATTTGGCAGGGGCATACACACGATGGGTTGTACAAGGGCTGCTGTTGGTTGTTTCAAGAATAGCCTAGTACTTCACGTCGTTAGTGTGTGTTTAAACTGGACCAGATGCTGGGCAAGACGACGGCTCAGTGACTATCACTGTTTGCTGTGCAGACACATGGACTTGGGCCGGTGTCTACGGGAGTTTGCGCATTCTCCCCGTGCTTGCGTGGGTTTTCTCCGGGTGCTCCGGTTTCCTCCCACACCCCAAAGAAGTGCTGTTAGGCTGATTGGAGGTAATAAATTGTCCCTAAATTAGTTTCCCTCAATGTGGATGGCCATAAACATAGATAAGGGTCATGGGTGGAGGGGGGACTGGTAACGTTAAAATGGCGATGCAGGCTCGTTGGGCCGAAGGGCCTGTTTCCCGGGCTGTTTTTGTTCTTTGTTCTAGAGTTAGAGAGTTTTACAACACAGGAAGGCCAGCGTCAACAGGATTGGTTGAATGGTCTGTTTTGGGACCTTAAATTCCTCCTAATTATTGGCTGGCGCCAAGATGATTACCAAGAAATATCCTGCAGTTAATGTGTTACCTGGGCTTTGAGAACACTGGGTGGCATTGTTTACTGTTCGAGCAGGGTTTTGTGGAGAGCAATTTTAACAGCAGGAAACTCTGGAGATCTGAGCAGCAACAAAGATGCTGGCAGGGGCTACAGAAGGAGATAGTTTGCCCCATTTATTTATGATAAAAATAGGGCAAGGAATTCTAAAATTTTAATTGTCTGCTCTCCTTTACAGTGTCACTGGGAGGGTTGGCAACTCTCCAGGGTTTTCCGGGAATCTCCTGGGTAATAAAACTCAATCCCCTGGTCTCCTGGAAGAGGAAAGTCAAAGAATGTTAAAAAAAATTGAACACATGTTTTTAATTCAACTTTTGTTTGGATAATCTTTTGGGGAGGAAGGCTCTTTGGCTTGGCAGCGCACGTACTATAACTCCACATGTGCACCCAAGCAGATGTGGCACCTTTACTAGAGTAGAGTTAGAGAGATCTACAGCACAGAAAGAGGCTCTTTGGTTCATCTGGTGGGATTTTACAGCTTCACTGGGGCAAGATATCAATGGAAATTTCCTTTGTCAGACCCTTGCCCGTGTCAATTACGTGACGGGTGAGATGGTAGAGTTCCGGCCATCGTGTCTGTGCCAACCATCAAACACCTATCCATTCAAACCCCATTTTCCAGCACTTGCTCTGTAGCCTTGTGTGCTCTGGCATTTCAAGAACTCATCGAAATACAGGGTTGGAGGGTTATAGGAGACTGTTTTAAATAAGGATCAGAGTCTCGGGACGTTCCTGGAAATCTAATGCAACATGTGTTGATGTTTTCTGTTTTACTCTGCTGGTGCGTCGGTCCACCTTGTTGTCTAACGGTGGGTTGTGCGTGGGCCGCTCTTGGATGTTTCGAGAGTGGCCTAGTACTTTGTGTCGTTTGTGTATGCTTAAAACTGGACCAGCAGATGGGCACCACAACAGCTCAGTGACTATCACTGTTTGCTTGTGCAGATACATGGATTTGGGCCGGTGTCTGTGGGAGTTTGCGCATTCTCCCCGTGCTTGCGTGGGTTTCCTCCGGGTGCTCCGGTTTCCTCCCACACCCCAAAGACGTGCTCTTAGGCTGACTGGTGTAACAAATTGTCCCTAAATTATTCTCCCCTTAAATTGGTTTCCAATGGGGCGTAACATAAGCATAGACATGGGTCAAGGGTGGAGGAGGAAAAACACATTGTCAAGATGGCGGCGGTGGCTCGTTGGGCCGAAGGGCCTGCTTCCCGAGCTGTGTTCTTCTTTGTTCCTTGTTCTTTGTACTGCTTAAATATTTGTGAGACTTCCCACTTCTCCCACTCTCTCCGGCAGCGAGTTCCAGATTCCCACCATACTCTGGGTGAAAAGGTTTTTCCCTGTTCGTTGATCCCCCTATTCAGGGGAGAAGTTGCTTCCTCACAGCCTTATCTGTGTCCTTTATCATTTTGTGCACCTCGATCAGGATCCCCCCCCAACCTTCTCGGCCTTCTCTACTCTAAGGAGAACAATCCAACCTCTCTTCCGAGACACAGATAAAGAATTCTGCTCCATCGATATGATAGACCGGAATTTTACTGCCTCACCCATCCTGATTCTGGGGCTGGCGAGGCTCGCCGAACGGAAACCTCCATTGGCCTCAGGCGGGATTTTACCACCTCACTCGCCCAAGTGAGTTGGTAAAATCCCAGACACAGTCTCCGTGCTGCCCCCGTGTCTCCCTCCCATCTGATTCACACTCACAGTGAATATTCCTGCTAGATAGATATTTGCCAGATCGACGAAGAGGGTGACGGGGAAATGGTATTCATGTATTTGCCCCTTAAAAGCCACTATCGTATCTGTTTCCACTCCCTCCCCCAGCCGCGAGTCCCAGGCAACTCACCACCTTCTGCGTAAAACACTTGCCTCGTACGTCTTCTTTAGAGCTTAACAGTTATTTATTTTTAGTCACAAGTAGGTTGACATTCACACTGCAATTGAGTTACTGTGAAAATCCCCTAGTCACCACATTCCGGTGCCTGTTGACATACACTGAGGGAGAATGTAGCACGGCCAATGCACCCTAACCGGCACGTCTTTCGGACTGTGGGAGGAAACCAGAGCACCCAGAAGAAACGCGTAGATTCAAAGTAACACACAACAGATTTATTGAAGGAGGCACTCTCTGCACAGAACAGAAAAAAAAACAGAAGCCTGTGAAACACCCCAATGACCGCATGATCAAATCACATGATGCACTCAAAGCAATCATGCAACAACTTAAATATATAACGTCCATCCCACTTTATGTCTATCGTGATGATATCTAATTATCATGATATTATACACAGGATCGATGATACTTGAGACACAGTGCGGTGCATCATTAATCATTATACACAGTGAATAAGAAAGTTAATCAGGATGATGTCTAGTCCTCTTTGGTTATATGAAAAGTTCTGGAATTTAAATGTCTTTGATCCTAGAACTATGATCTGGAACTTCAGTAGACATTTCTTCTCTTGAAACTAATTCTGCATCATTCACATGGTATCGTGGCATGGATAGAATGATCAGACAATCAGGAGTCAATTAAGTCTTCCATAATAATATTCACAACACTAGAGACTAAAATACTTGCTATGCCTGGAGATGATTCTGAAAAATCATTCTGAGATGACAATAATTGGTTAGCATGGTGTCACCAAACTAACTCATCTTCAGCTCGAACCACCTAAAGAATTTAACATGTTTTTGCCAAATGATGCCCATTTCTCACTGTGGCATAATAACACGCTAACACTCGATCTAATATTTAAAATGAGCGTTGTACCCTTTTGTCGTCCGGTACTTCCCCGGAGTGGAGAAACTACCACATCTTCTTCGAAACCTTCAACATTTTATCGATGGCAATGAACATCTCGCCAAGGCCATCCCCACTACCTGCCTTCAAATAACCATCCAACCTCAAATAGACAATCATTCAGTGCAAACTACCCAGCCTTCAGGGGAACAAATTACATCTTTGGTTATAGGGGGTTGATCAGACCAATCCCCCCACAGTACAGCTTTCAAGACTCCAACAGCTGCCTTCGTCTGACGCTCAAATCCAGGGTATAACTATAAGGTTGATGGTGGGAGATATAGGAGGGGTGTCCGAGGTAGATTCTTTACTCAGAGAGTGGTTGGGGTGTGGAATGGACTGCCTGCTGTGATAGTGGAGTCGGACACTTTAGGAACTTTCAAGCGGTTATTGGATAGGCACATGGAGCACACCAGAATGATAGGGAGTGGGATAGCTTGATCTTGGGATTGGACATAGCTCGGCACAACATTGAGGGCCGAAGGGCCTGTACTGTGCTGTACTGTTCTATGGTTCTAGAGTAGCGACCGTGATATCAGACAACCTTGCCAAGGCACCTTCCGAAAGACACGCCGGGTCATCGCCATGGATACCACCATCGCATGTGAAAATGCCATCCACCAGGTACACGGTACATACTCATGCTTTTTGGCCAATGTTGTCCCCCTCATTCACTGCAGGAAAGGATGTCCCGAGGTGAGATACATCGGGAGAATACATCGGTGAGACCCTGCAGATCCTACAACAAGCGACGAACAGGCACCATGCGACAATCACCAGGCGGGAATGTTCCCTTCCAGTCGGGGAACAACACTTCAGCAATCGACGGCATTCGGCCTCCAATGTTTGAGTAAGTATTCTCCAAGGCAGCCTTCAAGACACATGACATAGAACATAGAACACTACAGCACAAAGTTGCGCCGATCATATCTATACCTACCAGGCCATAGAACTATCTGTAACTCCCAATCCCATTAAATCCCATGTACTCATCCAGAAGTCTCTTAAAAGACCCCAGCAAGTTCGCCTCCACCACCACCGACGGCAGCCGATTCCACTCACTCACCACCCTCTGAGTGAAAAACTTACCCCTAACATCGCCTCTGTACCTGCTCCCCAGCACCTTAAACCTGTGTCCTCTCGTAGCGACCATTTCAGCCCTGGGAAATAGCCTCCGAGAATCCACCCTATCTATTCCTCTCAACATTTTATAAACCTCTATCAGGTCGCCACTCATCCTTCGTCTCTCCAGGGAGAAGAGTCCCAGTTCCCTCAACCTATCCTCATAAGGCATGCCTCCCAATCCAGGCAACACCCTTGTAAATCTCCTCTGCACCCTCTCAATAGCTTCCACATCCTTCCTGTAGTGAGGCGACCAGAACTGCGCACAGTACTCCAAGTGGGGTCTGACAAGGGTCTTATAAAGATGACAATGCAGAGTCGCTGAGCAGAGACTGATAGCCAAGCTCCGTATGTATGAGGACGGCCTGAACCAGGATCTTGGGTTCATGTCATACTATCTGTAACCCCCACTATACTGCCTGGGTTTGCAAAATCCTGCTAACTATCCTGGCTTGAGACAATTCACACGTCTTTAACCTGCGATTAAACCTCTCTCTACACACAGTTTGCACCTGTAAAGACTTGATTATCTGTATAGACTTGCATTCCAATATTCTTCACACTTGGAATACTGCGTACAGTTCAAGTCGTCCTATGATAGAAAGGATACTAGAAAGGGTGCAGAAAAGATTTACTAGGATGCTACTGGGCCTTGATGGTTTGAGTTATAAGGAGAGCTTGAATAGACTGGGATTTTTTTCCCCGGAGTGTGGGAGGCTCATGGGTTATCTTATAGAGGTCTATAAAATAATAAGGGCACAGATCAGCTAGATAGCCAACATCTTTTCCCAAAGGTAGGAGAGACTAAAATTTGAGGGCATAGGTTTAAGGTGAAAGGGGAGAGATACAAAAGTGTCCAGAGGGGCAATTTTTTTCTCACAGAGGGTGGTGAGTGTCTGGAACAAGCTGCCAGAGGTAGTAGTAGAGGCGGGTACAATTTTGTCTTTTAAAAAGCATTTAGACAATTACATGGGTATAGAGGGATATGGGCCAAACGTGGGCAATTGGGACTAGCGTAATGGTTAAAAAAGAGGGTGGCATGGACAACTTGGGCCAAAGGGCCTGAGTCCTTGCTGTAAACCTCATGGCTCTAGCTCTTGATTCTTCAAATATGCGAAAAAGACTGAGTGTATTCACCCTATCCCTGCATCTCATGATCTGATGGACCTCTATAAGATTACCCTTCAGTCTCCTATGCTCCAAAGAGAAAAGTCCTAGCCTGTCCAATCTCTCCCTTTAACTCATACATGGCATTGTCCTATAGTTAATGAGAAAATGTGTTAATTTTGTCCGCAGTGATGCTTTTTCATGGCTTCCTTAAAAGTTTGTACATCTCTCTTAGTGTGTCCATTTGCTAAGGCATGATACATACATGTCTAATGCTATTTGACATTTAGATCTTGCATTGAGACTTAGAGCTTGCATTGGGAATTAGAGCTTGCATTGGGAATTAGAGCTTGCATTGGGAGTTAGATCTTGCATTGGGAGTTAGAGCCTGCACTGAGAGTTAGAGCCTACACTGAGAGTTAGAGCCTACACTGAGAGTTAGAGCCTACACTGAGAGTTAGATCTTGCACTGAGAGTTAGATCT
The DNA here is from genome assembly GCF_965287045.1 of Carcharhinus amblyrhynchos. Taxonomy (NCBI): domain Eukaryota; kingdom Metazoa; phylum Chordata; class Chondrichthyes; order Carcharhiniformes; family Carcharhinidae; genus Carcharhinus; species Carcharhinus amblyrhynchos. The sequence continues at coordinate 5,244,172 of NC_137355.1, forward strand.
TGCATTGAGAGTTAGAGCCTGCACTGAGAGTTGGATCTTGCATTGAGAGTTAGATATTGCATGGAGAGTTGGAACGTGCATTGGGAGTTAGAGCTTGCATTGAGATGAGGGCGTTGGACTATGAAGAGAGACTAAATAGACTGGGTCTGTACTCGTTGGAGTTTAGAAGGATGAGGCTGGAATCTTGTAGAGACGTATAAGATAATGAAGGGGATGGATGGGGTCGAGGTAGAGAGATTCTTCATGCTTAGAAAGGATAGCAGGACTAGAGGACACAGCCTCAAGATAAGGGGGGGGGGGCAGTTTAGATCGGAGTTGAGGAGGAACTTCTTCACTCAAAGGGTGGTGAATCTCTGGGATTCTCTGCCTGTTGAAGTAGTGGAGGCCACCTCACTGAATATATTTAAGTCACGGGTAGATAGGTTTTTGATAGACAGGGGAATTAAGGGTTATGGAGAGAAAGCGGGAAAGTGGAACTGATCCACTTCAGATCAGCCATGATCTTATTGAATGGCGGGGCAGGCTCGAAGGGCTAGATGACCTACTCCTGCTCCTATTTCTTATGTTCTTATGTCCTTATGTTAGGAGGCCATTTGGCCCATTGAGCCTGCACCATCCACAATCCCACTGAGATCCTATCCCTGTAACCTCATATATTTATCCTCCTAATCCCCCTGACACTGAGGGGCAATTTAGCACAGCTAATCAACCTAACTTGCGCATCTTTGGATATATTTATATTACCATAGCTTGACTTTGAGAGGACAGTCACATCAAACAATTAAAAAATAGATGACATCTACCAATTAATGTATTTTTTTGGTCATTTTACGATGTTACTTTTACAGTTTTAGTAAGAGGGATGTTTCTTTGCATTATGCTAACTCGGATCTCGGGGTACATGTGCATAGCTCCCTGAAAGTTGGCACCCAGGTTGATAAGGTTGTTAAGAAGGCGTACGGTGTGTTAGCTTTTATTGGTAGAGGGATTGACTTTCGGAGCCGTGAGGTCATGTTACAACTGTACAAAACTCTGGTGTGGCCGCACTTGGAGTATTGCGTGCAGTTCTGGTCGCCGCATTATAAGAAAGATGTGGAGGCATTGGAAAGGGTGCAGAGGAGGTTTACCAGGATGTTGCCTGGTATGGTGGGAAGGTCTTATGAGGAAAGACTGAGGGACTTGAGGTTATTTTCATTAGAGAGAAGAAGGTTACGAGGTGACCTGATTGAGGCATACAAGATGATCAGAGTGTTAGATAGGGTGGACAATGAGAGCCTTTTACCTCGGATGGTGATGGCTAACACAAGGGGACATAGCTTTAAATTGAGGGGTGATAATTATAGGACGGATGTCAGAGGTAGGTTCTTTACTCAGAGGGTGTGGAATGGCCTGCCTGCAGCAGTTGCGGACTCGCCAACTTTAAGGGCGTTCAAATGGTCAGTGGATAGGCATATGGATAACATTGGAATAGTTTAGGTTCGAGGGTCATTAGATTGGTTCCACTGGTCGGCGCAACATCGAGGGCCAAAGGGCCTGTACTGCGCTGGAATGTTCTATGTTCTAAGAGAGTGGGACGATTCGGAAAAGGGTTCAATGATAAAGCTGCAGCAGGGGTTGGAGACAGTCAAACAGTGAGGTGCTCTAAGCAAAGTCTCCTTTCTGTTCTGGTTTAACTTGCCGAAACTGGGTAACTTTTTGACTTTTTTTTGTCATGGGCAAAGTTTTCTCTGACAAGTGCGATGATTGATTCTACGTTGGCCATCTCTCCCAGCCTCACCTCAGATGTGTCCTCGTATCTGTGTGGCTTCCTGCGTATTGTACCTAGTTGAAATATTGTCTTCTGTATTAAAGAAGAAAAATGGTTTACCGGCACATTCCATAGCTGTTGTCAGGATAATCAATCATTCTTAAGTTCAAGCAAGAAGGAAGAAGCTCAACCACTTTACACTAAATCTTCCTTGTACTTGCGGGCTACGCATAGTAGCATAATACATTACCGTTGTTACACGGTAACGTTCATTCTAAATGGAGCTTTGCTTTTGTGCTTTACTGCAGGGAGCTGTTATTTTAAAAACCTACTTTTTAATCCACCTACTTCTTTACAATACGTAATAAATCACAAACTCAGCGGAAACGAGAGCCCTCAAAACTCGCAAAGTCCAATTAATGCTTCGTTTTTGTATCAGCGATAAACCCAGAATAATAACAACAAAGTTTGTTGTAGGGTGTTGGATACCGTTAGGTCGGTCCTTAATGAAGTCTTGCTAGTCTGAAGTAGATTAACAGCGTGTTGGGTTCTATGAGCTGCATAGTATAATCCATGATATACTTCCAATCTGGGAGACACCAGATTAACAACAAGTTGACCTGGCCAATGTTATTGCTTTTTCAAAATTTAATGTTGCTGTTCGGTGTTGATATCAATCTACTGTCCACCCCCAGTTGCCCTGAGAAGATGAGCCACCTCATTGTTTGGCCGTTTTGGTTAATAGTTAAGATTCAACCTGGCCAACCTGTGACTGGGATTAGGTATGTGTTGTATTGGGTAAATTTGGCAAGTTTCCTAACAAAGAACAGCACAGGAAACAGGCCCCTCAGCCCTCCAAGCCTGTACCGCTCATTGGTCTAACTGGACCCTTCGTTTGTATCCCTCCATTCCCAGTCTGCTCATGTGAGTATCCAGGGAAGTCTTAAACAATTCCAGCGTGTCCGCCTCCACCATCCTACTTGGCAGCGCATTCCAGGCCCCCACCACCCTCTGTGTAAAAAACGTCCCTCTGAGATCTGAGTTATACCTTGCGCCTCTCACCTTGAGCCTGTGACCCCTCATGATCGTCACCTCTGGCCTGGGAAAAAGCTTCCCACTGTTCACCCTATCTATACCCTTCATAATGTTGTACACCTCTATTAGGTCTCCCCTCATTCTCATAACCTAGAGGACATTAAGTTTCTTCTGCCTTCAGGATTACTGAGACTGGCAGCAAGGGTTTATTTACAGTTTCTTTCTTAAGATTGAATTCAAATTCTCAAACTGATGGCACGGTAGCACAGTGGGTTAGCACTGCTGCTTCACAGCTCCAGGGATCTGTGTTCGATTCCCGGCTCGGGTCACTGTCTGTGTGGAGTTTGCACATTCTCCTCGTGTCTGCGTGGGTTTCCTCTGGGCGCTCCGGTTTCCTCCCACAGTCCAAAGATGTGCAGGTTAGGTTAATTGGCCGTGCTAAATTGGCCCTTAGTGTTGCAGGATGCATAGGTTAGAGGGATTAGCGGGTAAATATGTAGGGATATGGGGATAGGGGCTCGGTGAGATTGTGGTCAGTGCAGACTCGATGGGTCGAATGGTCTCTTTCTGCAATGTGGGGTTTCTATGATTCTATGAAACTGTCTTGGTGCCTTTATTCTCAGGATTATCAGGCCAGGTCTCTAGGTTACCAATAATCTCTACTCCACCATACCATTGCTCATTGTAAAAATCTTTTCCTCCCCCGTTGGCAATCCCTCGGAATCAAGCATGACTTGCTTCCACTCTGGTTTGATGGGTTCTGAGATGGCTGATATGTCCCAGGGACAAAAAAGTTGAGCTCCGGAGGTTGAGGTGTGGTGTTATAGTGAGGACAATCCTGCCGTGTCAGGATTCAAGCACAGGTCTCCTGAATATTCCAAAAGGAAAAAAAAAGTGCTGGAAAAGCTCAGCAGGTCTGACAACATCTGGAAAAAAAAGGTCTGGGAAAAAAAAGGTCTGGAAAAAATGCTGGAAAATCTCAGCAGGTCTGGCAACATCTAGAAAAAAATGGTCTGGAAAAAATGCTGGAAAATCTCAGCAGGTCTGACAGCATCTAGAAAAAAATGGTCTGGAAAAAGTGCTGGAAAATCTCAGCAGGTCTGGCAACATCTGGAAAAAAATGGTCTGAAAAAAGGTCTGGCAAAAAAAAGGTCTGGAAAAAAATGCTGAAAAACCTCAGCAGGTCCGGCAACATCTGGAAAAAATAGTCTGGGAAAAAAGGTCTGGAAAAAATTGCTGGAAAATCTCAGCAGGTCTGGCAACATCTGGAAAAAATGGTCTGAAAAAAAGATCTGGAAAAAAGGTCTGGAAAAAAATGCTGGAAAATCTCAGCAGGTCTGGCAACATCTGGAAAAAAATGGTCTGAAAAAAGGTCTGGAAAAAAACATGTGGAAAAAAGGTCTGGAAAAAATGCTGGAAAATCTCAGCAGGTCTGGCAACATCTGGAAAAAAATGGTCTGGAAAAAAAAGGTCTGGAAAAAATGCTGGAAATTCTCAGCACGTCTGGCAACATCTGTAAGGAGAGAAAAGAGCTAACATTTCCAGTCTTGATGAGCCTTTGCAAAGGGTCATCTGGACTTGAAACCATCAGCTCTTTTCTCTCCTTACAGATGTTGCCAGACCCGCTGAGGTTTTTCCAACATTTTCTCTTATGGCTTCAGATTCCAGCATCCGCAATAATTTGCTTTTATCCCTGGAACGTTCGCTGAGTTTCTAGATTAATAGTGACAATATCATGAAGCCATCACATCCCCCTGAGATCAAAAGAGGCCAAGTATGTTGCTTGGTGCTGTTCCTTGCACTATCTTGAAGTTCCCATGCCATTAGACCATGCAGATTGGCAGAAATTGCAGAAGGAGTTTTGGGAGGAGGCGGTTGAGGAGGTTCGATGCGAGGACAGCTGGATTTGTCTCTTCTTGAATATAGTCATAGTCACAGCATCCCGAAGTGCACCCCCCCCAACATTCAGCCCCCTTTCCAGCTGACTGGTTCTGCAGCCACGCCAGGATTATAACTCCTGCCTTGTAAAAAAAATAAGAGAAGGAAGTAAAGCATCAAACTGTCTGTGACCTTAATCCAATTAAGTCAAATCTTGTTTGGTCAGGCTGAGTGCTGGCTGAGGTTGTTTACACTGGGTGGATTTCCTTTCTCTCTGGTTTCGCCACTGCAGGAAGTATTTCAAAGTAGGTCAGCTTTAATTAATTGAGAATTGTATCTTTTCACAATCTGTCTGCGAGCTGGAACATTACAGAGTGTATAATAAAAACCCAAAGTTCTCCGGTTTCCAGCATCACTATGATAAGAGTTTGTGAGCCTTCGTGAGATTTCCTCGTCACACTTTCATCAAACAGAGACTCCCTTTAAGACGCAGAAATGCCGCTGTCCAAATGTGGAGTGCTACTAGCTAGAAACATCGATAACAAGCTAACTGACCAAACTGACTTTCAGAACTCTGATTCTATGGAATTCACAGCACGAAGGAGTATATTTGGCTCGTCACATTCAGGGTTGGATCTCAGACAATGATGAGACAGAGTACAGGAAAGAGATAGAGAGTCTGGTGAACCAGTGCAACAACAATAATCCCTCCCTCAATGTCAACAAATCATCGGGTACATAGTACAAGGCATGACCCCTGTCCACATTAATGGGGGTGAAGTAGAAATGGTCGAGAGCTTCAAGTTTCCAGGTGTACAGATTACCAACAATCTTTCTTGGAATCTCCACAATGATGCTATAGTTAAGAAAACCCGCCAACGCCTCTACTTTTTCAGGAGGTTAAGGAAATTTGGCAAGTCCTCTACAACTCTTACCAATTCTTACTGATGCACCATAGAAAGCATCCTTTCCAATTGTATCTCAGCTTGGTATGGCTCGCCAAGACCGCAAGACATTACAACGGGTCATAAATGAAGCCCAAACCAGCCTACAATCCATTGACTCTGTCTACACTTCCCCCAGCCTACAATCCATTGACTCTGTCTACACTTCCCCCAGCCTACAATCCATTGACTCTGTCTACACTTCCCCCAGCCTACAATCCATTGACTCTGTCTACCCTTCCCCCGCCTCGGCAAAGCAGCCAGCATAATCAAAAACCCAACACACCCCAGACACTCTCTCTTCCACCTTCTTCCATCGAGGAAAAAGATACAAAGTTCTGAGGTCATGTATTAACTAACTCAAGAACAGCTTCTTCCCCACTGCCACCAGACTTTTGAATGGACCTACCTTATATTAAGTTGATCTTTCTCTGCACCCCAGCTATGACTGTAACACTACATTCTGTATGCTCTCCTTTCCTTCTCTATGAATGGTATGCTTTGTCTGTATCACACGCAAGAAACAATACTTTTCACTGTATACTAATACATGTGACAGTAATAAGTCAAATCAAATCATCTTTACTCTATGTAGAGCAATCCAAAACCAATCGCATTCTCCTGGTAACCCTGCAAGTTTATTTTCTTCAGTCACGCATCCAATATCCCTTTGTCTATTATCTGTTCTTATCAATTTAATATTTGATATGTCCACGATCTGGGGGCCAATAAAATTGATTATTGGGACAGTGAAGTGAAACAGGGGTTTTCTCGTTCCATTCTAAGCATCAGCCTGGTCTTCTGGTGAGCAGAACAGGAACACGGTGGTTGGCACGGCTACCTCACGGTGCCCAGGACCTGGGTTTGATTCCTGGCTTGGGTCACTGTCTGTGTGGAGTTTGTACATTCTCCCTGTGCCTGTGTGGGTTTCTTCCAGTTTCCTCCCACAGCCTGAAAGATGTGGTGGTTAGGGTGCATTGGCCATGCTAAATTCTCCCTCAATGTACCCGAACAGGCGCCCGAGTGTGGCGACTAGAGGAGTTTCATAGTAACTTCATTGCAGTGTTAACATAAGCCTACTTGCGACACTAATGAATAAATTTTTTGAAACCATTTGTCTCTGCTCTGTCATCATCTTCAAAACATTTTCAGTCACTGCATGATCCAAGTTTTTCCCTTTTATCTCTTCTCCAGAACTTTAATTTTGTGTTCCCTCGCAATTGTATCATGGGAACAGTTTCTCCTTGTCCACACGATCTGAACCTCCTGTAATATTATCCACCTCTGTCGGATCGTACTGCAATTTATTTCGTTCCAAGGAGAACAACTCCAGCTTTGACAACCTAACTTTGCACCAAAATGCCTTGAACCAGGTAAATCTCTTCTGGTAAATCTCTTCCAACCCTGTCAAGGATCCTTCCGAAAGTGCGGTGACTCAAAATTGGAGGTAACATTCGGGTCCAGGAGTCAGCTGTAACGGATCAGTGCATTATTGCACAAAATAAAGTGAAGCAAAAACCACAAACCTGTGGCGAACACAGACAGGTCCCAACCGGGAGGATACAACAATGGACCCGCTCAGGGGCTTGCTTTATACAGGGCTCATTATACGGGATCCATCTGGTGAGTTAATTACTAATTCCCAAGTAACCTATATCTGGGAGGTCAATCAGTGAGTCCCTGTGCAAGTCCTGGGGGTTATCACAATTATATTAACCATCTTGCCAAACGTAAGCAGAGACAAATAGTTTTTAAAAGTTTATGTTGGGCAAGGTAGCACTGCTGCTTCACAGCTCCAGGGACCTGGGTTCGATTCCCGGCTCGGGTCACTGTCTGTGTGGAGTTTGCACATTCTCCTCGTGTCTGCGTGGGTTTCCTCTGGGTAGTCTGGTTTCCTCCCACAGCCCAGAGATGTGCGGGTTAGGTTGATTGGCCGTGCTAAGAAATTGCCCCTTAGTGTCCAGGGATACGTAGGTTAGAGAGATTAGTGGGTATAATATGTAGGGATATGGGGGTAGGGCCTGGGTGGGATTGTGGTCGGTGCAGACTCGATGGGCCGAAGGGCCTCTTTCTGCCCTGTAGGGATTCTAATTCTAAAAACTAAGGCACTAAGTCTAAGTACTAATTGAGTGTCGCTGGTCTATTGGTGACTTTTCTGTCATTTCATTACAACATTCCACTGAACATTTGGAAATGTAAGCTAAACTAACCTGTTTAACTGGTTGGATTGCAGAACTCATTGCCTTGGGAAGAACTTCAGCTCTTTCTGTCTTTTAATCAAGTGCTCTAACTCAATATTCTGGAAAGGAGTGGATCAATAAAATTACTTGGAAATTTCTCCGGTCATTCTAACACCCAAACTCTGTCCCTGATTTGAATCTATTCAAGTGCGTGTTACATTAAGAACACAGGGGGACTGGCCAGAACTACACATTGTACATTGAAATGCTCATTTTAATTTCAGTTATTCCCAAAACTAAGCATAATTATAAAGTCAGAGAGGTTTACAGCATGGAAACATGTCCTTTGGCCCCACTTGTCCATACTGCCCTTTTTTTTAAACCCCTAAGCTAATCCCAATTGCCCACATTTGGCCCATATCCTTCTATGCCCATCGTACCCACGTAACTATTTAAATGTTTTTTAAGAGATAAAATTGTACCTGCCTCTACTACTACCTCTGGCAGTTTGTTCCAGACACTCACCAGTCTCTGTGTGAAAAAATTGGCCCTCTGGACCCTTTCGTATCTCTCCCCTCTCATCTTAAACCTATGCCCTCTAGTTTTAGACTCCCCTACTTTTGGAAAACAATATTGCCTATCTACCTTGTTTATGCCCCTCATTATTTTATAGACCTCTACAAGATCACCCCTCAGCCTCCTACGCTCCAGAGAAAAAAGTCCCAGTCTATCCAGTCTCTCCTTATAACTCAATTCATCAAGTCCCAGTAACATCCTAGGAAATCTTTTCCGCACTCTCTCTAGTTTAATAATACCCTTTCTTCAATAGGGTGACCAGAATTGCACACAGTATTCCAAGTGTGGCCTTACCAATGTCTTGTACAACTTCAACAAGACGTCCCAACCCCTGTATTCAATGTTCTGACTGATGAAACCAAGCATTTGAATGCCTTCTTCACCACTCTGTCCAGCTGTGACTCCACTTTCAAGAAGCTATGAACATGTACCCCTAGATCTCTTTGTTCTATAACTCTCCCCTACGCCCTATCATTAACTGAGTAAGTCCTGCCCTGGTTCAATCGACCAAAATGCATCACCTCGCATTTGTCTAAATTAAATTCCATCGGCCATTCGTCAGCCCACTGGCCCAATTGATCAAGATCTCGCTGCAATTGGAAATAACTTTCTTCACTGTCCACCATGCCACCAAACTTACTAACCATGCCCCCTATATTCTCATCCAAATCATTAATATAAATGACAAATAACAGTGGGCCCAGCACTGATCCCTGAGGCACACCGCTGGTCACAGGCCTCCAGTTCGAAAAACAACCCTCTACAACAACCCTCTGGCTTATGTCAAGAAGCCAATTTTGTATCCATTTAGATATCTCACCCTGGATCCCGTGAGATTTAACTTTATGCAACAACCTACCATGCGGTACCTTGTCAAAGGCCTTGCTAAAGTCCAAATAGACAACACCAACTGCACTGTCCTCATCTACCTTCTTAGTTACCCCTTCAAAGAACTCAATTAAATTTGAGAGACATGATTATCCACTCACAAAACCATGCTGACTGTCCCTAATCAGTCCTTGCCTCTCTAAATGCCTATAGATCCTGTCTCTCAAAATACCAATTTACCCGCCACAGACGTGAGGCTCGCTGGCCTGTAGTTCCCAGGCTTTTCACTGCAGTCCTTATTAAACAAAGGCACGACATTTGCCACTCTCCAATCTTCACCCGTGACTATCAATGATTCAAGTATCTCGGCTAGGGGACCCACAATTTCCTCCCTAGCCTCCCACAATATTTGGAATATGCCTCATCAAGTTCCGGGGATTTATCTACCTCGATGCGCTTTAAGACTTCCAGCAACTCCTTCTCTGTAATATGTCCACTGCTCAAGACATCAATATTTAATTCCCTAAATTCCCTAACATCCAAGTTTTTCTCAACAGTAAATACTGATGAGAAATATTTATTTAGGATCTCATGTTTGATCAACATGAAAGCATTTTAATTTCAATTATTCTCACTGATCAGAAATATTGTCCCTGATGGATTTAGGTTGACGGAATATGATTTCTTGCAAAGTATCATTCGTAAAAAAAAATTGTTTTTCTGAAGAAACAGCAGTAAATGGCCAATCCCAACAGTGCAGACGGAGGCCATTTGGCCCATCATCTAGTCTGTACCAACAACAATCCCACCCACACCCTATCCCTGTATTTACCCCACACATTTACCCTACTAATCCGCCTGACACTAATGGTCAATTTAGCATGGCCAATCCACCTGATGTGGAGATGCCGGCGTTGGACTGGCGTAAACACAGTAAAAAGTCTGACAACACCAGGTTTCAGTCCAACCGATTTATTTGATCGTAAATTCACTAGCTTTCAGGTTTGCCCCTTCGTCAGGTGAATGGAGAGTTCTGGCCTCGGACAGAGCATATAAAGCACAGACAGTTTACAGATTACTGATTAGAATACACCTAACCTGCTGTTCAAGTCTTAAAGTGGCTGACAATGTGTGCGGAAGGAGCACTGATTACAGGTTAAAGAGATGTGTATTGTCTCCAGACAGGACAGTGAGGGAGGTTTTGCAAACCCAGGCAAGTCACGGGGGTTACAGATAGTGCGACATGAACCCAAGATCCCTGTTGAGACCGTCCTCATGTCCTCACGTCCACCTGACCCAGACATCTTTGGACCATGGGAACAAACTCACGCAGACACGGGGAGAATGTGCACACTTCTTGCAGACAAATGACCCACGGCCGGGATTGAACGCGGGGCGCTGGCACTATGAGGCTGCAGCGCTAACCACTGTGCCACCGTGCCACCAGGCCAAGCATCTCATTAACTCAGTTTGCTCTCAAAATAGTAAGATAGAGAAATCCCCCAGTGCAGGACGGCACTATCCACATTTCCCACCTCCTGTACAATCGCGCCAGTGTTTCAGATAGGGAGGTGGGTACAAAAAAGATGTTGGTACCTATTCCACTTTGGAATTTCAAATGGGAAAATGCAGGGCTGGGTGAGTATGTTGGATTTGTGTGGTTCTGTGAAGATCAGAGTTGAACACACCAGTACCTGTTCAGCGAGGTACAAAGTATATGGATTTCAAAAATTCAAGTTTCCTATAAATACGCAATGAAATTGGGACAAATGAGGGCTCGGGAGAAAATGCATTTAACAAGAATTATCTTTGCGGTAAGGAAGAGATGGAGATTTCTCTTAATCTGAACATGACTTAATGTAACTTTCTTTGTAATTAATTCTGATTTTCTTTGTACCGTGATATATCAAGTGACAGAGAGGGGAATGGCTTGATAACTGTATGTCATGCTGGCTTAGATAATTTACATATTAGGTGTTGGAGGTTGAGATTCAGCACAAAGTAGAAAGAATGCACAGCACAAGAACAGGCCCTTCGGCCCACTAAACCTGTGCCAACACATGACGCCTTTCTAAACTAAAGACCTTTTGCCTCTATGTGGTCCGTACCCCTGCCCTTTCATGCCTCTTAAACATTGCTATTCTATCTGCTTCTACCACCTCCTCTGGCAGCGCCTTCCAGGCACTTACCACACTTACCGAATCTGGGTTGGCACTGCTGCTTCACCGCTCCAGGGACCCGGGTTCGATTCCCGGCTCTGTGTGGAGTTTGCACATTCTCCCCGTGTCTGCGTGGGTTTCCTCCGGGTGCTCCGGTTTCCTCCCACAGTCCAAAGATGTGAGGGTTAAGTTGATTGGCCGTGCTAGAAATTGCCCCTTAGTGTCCAGGGATGTGTAGGTTAGAGGGATTAGTGGGTATAATATGTAGAGATATGGGGATTGGCCTTGTGTTCGGTGCAGACTCGATGGGCCGAAGGGCTTCTTTCTGCACTGTAGAGTTCTATGATTCCCCCATGCTCTTCATGTATTTGTTGAGTTGCCTCTTAAATGCTTGTACGTAAGGGGCAACTTGACGAATATGTGAAAATGCCGCTATCATACCAGCTCGCACCACCTCCCCAATAGCACGTTCCAGACATTCACATCCTCTGTGTAAAACTCTTGCCTCGCACATCTCCTCTAAACGTTTCCCCATGCACCTTAAACCTACGTCCCCTAGTACTTGACTTTTCTACCCTAGGAAAGAGCATCTGACTATCCACTCTGTCCGTGCCCCTTATAACCTTGTAAACCTCCATCAGGTCATCTCTCAACCTCTGTCATTCGGTTTATCAAACCTCTCCTCATAGTTAATACCCTCCAGACCAGGCAACATCCTGGTAAACCTCTTCTGTCCCCTCTCCAAAGCATCCACATCCTCCTGGTAGTGTGGTGACCAGAATTGTACACAATATTCTAAATAAGGCCTCACTAAGGTTCTGTACAGGTGCAGCATGACCTGGCAATGCTTGGCCAATGAAGGCAAGCATGCCGTATGCCTTCTTGACTACATTATCCACCTGTGATGCTATTTTTAGTGTTCGGTGGACGTGTACGCCCAGATCCCTCTGCCTGTCAATACTCCTATAGGTTCTACCATTCCTACATGCATTGGACCTTCCAAAATGCATTATCTCACACTTGCCCGGATTAAACTCCACCTGTCTTTTCTCTGCCCAAGTCTCCAACTGGTCCACATATTGCTGTAACCTCTGAGAATCCTCTTCACTGTCCGCAACTCCACCAATTTTTGTGTCGTCTGCGAATTTACTAATCAGACCAGTTATATTTTCCTCCAAATCATTTATATATACTGCAAACAAACAACAGAGGTCCCAGAACTCTGGTCCCTACGGAACCACTAGTCAGAGCCTCCCATTCAGAAAAGCCCCCCCTCTGTCTTCGATGGCCAAACCAGTTCTGTATCCATCTTGTCAGCTCTCCTCTGATCCCGTGTGACTTCACCTTTTGTACCAGTCTACCATGAGGTACCTTGTCAAAGGCTTTACTGAAGTCCATGTAAACAACATCCACTGCCTTTCCCTCATCTATCATCTTCCTCGAACAACTCGATCAAATTAGAGAGGCATGACCTCCCCTTCACAAAACTGTCATAAGTCCACTTTTCAGATGTGAGAAATCCTGTCCCTAAGAATCTTTCCCAATAATTTCCCTACCACTGACGTAAAGCTCACCAACCTACAATTTCCTGGATTATCCCTGCTGCCCTTCTTAAACAATGGAACAACATTGGCTATCCTCCACTCTTCTGGAATTTCACCAGTAGCCAATGAGGATACAAAGAAGTAAGGGCAGAAGGTTTGTTCTTGAGTTTAGATCGGGTATCATGATCAGTACGGGCTGTTTTACTGTTCTGTACTTTTCTTTGTTCTCTTTGTCCTATGCCCCCTAATAACTGAAATTTCTACCTTGGGAAAAAGACTCTGTCTATCCATGCCTCCCGTAATTTTGTTAAGACGCAAACCATTTTCTTGTATGACTGCCTTCATTTAAAAACCTTAATATTAAAAGGCTAGTATGAAAGTAAAACAATATCATAAGAACATAAGAAATAGGAGCAGGAGTAGGCCATCTAGCCCTTCGAGCCTGCCCCACCATTCAATAAGATCATGGCTGATCTGAAGTGGATCAGTTCCACTTTCCCGCTTTCTCCCCATAACCCTTAATTCCCTTGTCTATCAGAAACCTATCTACCCGTGACTTAAATATATTTAGCGAGGTAGCCTCCACCACTTCAACGGGCAGAGAATTCCAGAGATTCACCACCCTTTGAGTGAAGAAGTTCCTCCTCAACTCTGATCTAAACTGCACCCCCCTTATCTTGAGGCTGTACCCTCTAGTCCTGCTATCCTTTCTAAGCGGGAAGAATCTCTCTACCTCTACCTTATCCATCCCTTTCATTATCTTATACGTCTCTATAAGATCCCCCCTCATCCTTCTAAACTCTAACGAGTACAGACCCAGTCTATTTAGTCTCTCTTCATAGTCCAACCCCCTCATCTCCGGTATCAGCCTAGTGAACCTCCTCTGCACTCCCTCCAAGGCCAATATATCCTTGCGCAAGTGCGGCGACCAAAATTGCACACAGTACTCCAACTGCAGCCTCACCAGTGCCCTGTACAGTTGCAGCAAGACCTCCCTGCTTTTATATTCTATCCCCCTCGCTATAAAGGCCAACATCCCATTCGCCTTCTTGACCACCTGCTGCACCTGCAGACTGGGTTTTTGCGACTCGTGCACAAGGACCCCCAGGTCCCTCTGCACCGTCGCATGCTGCAGCTTTTCACCCTTTAAATAATACTCCCTCCAACTATTATTTCTGCCAAAGTGGATAACCTCACAGTTGCTAACATTGTATTCCATCTGCCAGGTCCTCGCCCACTCGCTCAGCCTATCTAGGTCCCTCTGCAGACTTTCCACACCAATATCGTATTGGTATTGAGAAAGGAATCATCTACCTTTGGGAATTATGCATGGTTTATAATATTGGACTTCATGCATAGCTCTGAAAATGTAGATTGATTTGGACATAGACATGCTTTGTTCTCTTTGTCCGATGCCCCCTAATAACTGAAATTTCTACCTTGGGAAAAAGACTCTGTCTATCCATGCCTCCCGTAATTTTGTTAAGACGCAAACCATTTTCTTGTATGACTGCCTTCATTTAAAAACCTTGTTTATCCTGATAATGTGCAATAATAAGGCGGGAACGATGAGCATTCAAGGTGTATTTAGTGAACCATTGGATCTGAAAGAGTAATTTTGAGGAAGAGTAAAGGAAAATACTAATTAAATCCTTTTTGACATTTGGGCATTATGTGTTTATATCACAAAAGCAGCAATGTACAGATCTCATTGTGAGGTTCCCAGAACCTTTAGCTGTTTCGGATCTCTAATTTTCAAAAAGAGGAACGCGAAGGGAAGAAAGAGGAAAATTCCAGAAGAGAAGGTCGGACACTCTCGAGGAACATCAGACCTTCAGTGGGTCTGCACCCAAATAGGATGGAAGCTATAGACTCTCGTTGCTCTAAAGCCAGCTGATACATCTGGTCATAGAGTCATACAGCACAGGAAAGGCTCTTCGGCCCATCGAGTCTGCACTGACAGTAACTACCACTAGAGGCGCACAAATCCCATTTTCCTGCACTTTTTAATTATTCATTTGTGGGACGCAGGCATCGCAGGCTGGCCAGTATTTATTGCCGATCCCTGGTTACCCTTGGAAGACCGTTGAAGACATTGCTGTGGATCTGGAGTCACATGTAGGCCAGACCGGGTAAGGATGGCAGATTTTCCTCCACTTGTCCCATATTTTTGAATGTTGTGATATTTCAAGTGCTCATCCAAGTTTTTTTTTAAAGATTATAAGGTTTCCGGCCTCCACTACCTCCCCAGGCAGTGCATTCCTGATTCCCACCACCCTCTGAATGATTCTACTTTTCTCAAATCCCCTCTGAATCTCCTGCGCCTCACCCTAAAACTGTGCCCCTTGTGACTGACCCCTCAACCAAGGGGAACAGCTGATCCCTACTCACTCTGTCCACACCCCTTATAACCTGTCACACCTCAATTATGTCCCCCCCTCAGCCTTCTCTGCTCTAAAGAAAGCAATCCAAGCCTATCCAGTATCTCTTTACAGTTCAAATGTTCCATCCCAGGCAACACCCTGGTGAATCTCTTGAGTACCCACTCTAGAACAATCACATCCTTCCTATAGTGAGATGACCAGAACTATAAGAACATAAGAAATCGGAGCAGGAGTAGGCCATCTAGCCCTTCGAGCCTGCCCCACCATTCAATAAGATCATGGCTGATCTGAAGTGGATCAGTTCCACTTTCCCGCTTTCTCCCCATAACCCTTAATCCCCTTGCCTATCAAAAACCTATCTACCCGTGACTTAAATATACTTAGCGAGGTAGCCTCCACCACTTCAACGGGCAGAGGATTCCAGAGATTCACCACCCTTTGAGTGAAGAAGTTCCTCCTCAACTCTGATCTAAACTGCCCCCCTTATCTTGAGGCTGTGCCCTCTAGTCCTGCTATCCTTTCTGAGCGGAAAGAACCTCTCCACCTCTACCCTATCCATTCCTTTCATCATCTTATACGTCTCAATAAGATCCCCCCCTCATCCTTCTAAACTCTAACGAGTACAGACCCAGTCTATTTAGTCTCTCTTCATAGTCCAACCCCCTCATCTCCGGTATCAGCCTAGTGAACCTCCTCTGCACTCCCTCCAAGGCCAATATATCCTTCCGCAAGTGCGGCGACCAAAACTGCACACAGTACTCCAGCTGTGGCCTAACAAATGCACTGCGCAACTCCAACACTACCTTCTTGCTATTGTACTCGTGAGGTGGTGAATTTAAAACTGAGATGCGGAGGAACTACTTCTCACAGAGGGGGGTGAATTTGTGGAACTCGTTGCCCCATTGCACGGCGGAATTTGAATCATTGAATGGTTACAAGAAGAAAATAGATATAAAAAAAAGGGAAAGAGGGGATGGGGAACAGGTGAGGGGATGGATTTGAGACCAGGGAGAGATCAGCCAGGATCTCACTGAATGGTGGAGCAGGTTCGAAGGGTTGAATTTGCCTCCTTCTGTTCCTCATTCCAAAGATCCTATATTCCTGTACTCCATGTCACGACTGATAAAAGCAAGTGTCCCATGTGCCTTCTTAACTATCTTATTCACCTGCTCTGCCGGTTTCTGGGTTCTGTGACTAACTGCCCCAAGATCCCTCTCTTCCTCAGTGTCCTCCCATTCATTAAATACTCGCTCGTCTTGTTTCTTCTTCCAAAGTGCATCACCTCGCACTTATCAGGATTAAGTACCATCTGTTACTGCCCTGCCCATCTAACCAGCCCATTTTCAGATCTTCCTGTAACCTACAACCACTGTTAACCACGCTGCCAATCTTGGGGTCATCTGCAAACTTGCTTAACATTCCCCCCGCATTTTTATCACACTGGAGTGGACCGTAAGTAGACATGCGGCCAACGGGATGTGGAAGCTATTGAGAGGGTGCAGAGGAGATTTACAAGGATGTTGCCTGGATTGGGAGGCATGCCTTATGAGGATAGGTTGAGGGAGCTGGGACTCTTCTCCCTGGAGAGACGAAGGTTGAGAGGCGACCTGATAGAGGTTTAAGAACATAGAACATAGAACACTACAGCACAAACAGGCCCTTCGGCCCACGAGTTGCGCCGATCACATCAACACCTACCAATCTATAGACCTATCTATAACCCCCAATCCCACTAAACCCCATATACTCATCCAGAAGTCTTTTAAAAGACCCCAGCGAGTTCGCCTCCACCACCACCGATGGCAGCCGATTCCATTCACTCACCACCCTCTGTGTGAAAAACTTACCCCTGACATCACTTCTGTACTTGCCTCCCCGCACCTTCAATCTGTGTCCTCTCGTAGCGACCATTTCAACCCGGGGAAATAGCCTCTGAGAATCCACCCTATCTATATAAAATGTTGAGAGGAATAGATAGGGTGGATTCTCGGAGGCTATTTCCCAGGGCTGAAATGGTCGCTACGAGAGGACACAGGTTTAAGGTGCTGGGGAGCAGGTACAGAGGAGATGTCAGGGGTAAGTTTTTCACTCAGAGGGTGGTGGGTGAGTGGAATCGGCTGCTGTCAGTGGAGGGGAACTCGCTGGGGTCTTTTAAGAGACTTCTGGATGAGTAGATGGGATTTAATGGGATTGGGAGTTATAGATAGGTATGGAAATGATCAGTGCAACTTGTGGGCCGAAGGGCCTGTTTGTGCTGTTAGTGTTCTATGTTCTTTATAAAGGCCTGTTCAGTTCCTAACAGGAACTGATCGAAAGAAATGGAAGTCACTCCGAACATTTGCACCAGTAAAATTGGACTAGCCTCATGACTTGAGCCTCAGAGGAGATGGGGATTTATATAGATGATCTGGAGGAGGGAACCGAGTGCAGGGTGTTGAAATTTGCTGATGACACCAAGATTGGGGGAAAGGCAAATTGTGCGGAGGGTGTGGAGAGTCTGCAGAAGGATCTAGATAGGCTGGGCGAATGGGCCAGGAAATGGCAAATGGAATTTAATGTTGGCAAGTGTGAGGTGGTCCACTTTGGTAGGAAGAATGGTAGGAAGGACTATTACTTACGTGGCGAAAAACTGCAGCAGGCGACGGTGCAGAGGGACCTCGGGGTCCTTGTGCATGAGTCGCAAAAACCCAGCTTGCAGGTGCAGCAGGTGGTCAGGAAGGCGAATGGGATGCTGGCCTTCATAGCGAGGGGGATTGAATATAAAAGTAGGGAGGTCTTGCTGCAGCTGTATAGGGCATTGGTGAGGCCGCAGCTGGAGTACTGTGTGCAGTTTTGGGCGCCGCACCTGCGCAAGGATATTTTGGCCCTGGAGGGAGTGCAGAGGAGGTTTACTAGGCTGATACCGGAGTTGAGGGGATTGAGCTATGAGGAGAGGCTGAATAAACTAGGCTTGTACTCGTTAGAGTTTAGAAGAATGAGGGGAGATCTCATTGAGACGTATAAGATGATGAATGGGATGGATAGGATAGAGGTGGAGAGGCTCTTCCTGCTCAGAAAGGACAGTAGGACTAGGGGGCACAGCCTCAAGATAAAGGGGAGGCGGTTTAGAACGGAGTTGAGGAGGAACTTCTTCACTCAAAGGGTGGTGAATCTCTGGAATTCTCTGCCCGTTGAAGTGGTGGAGGCTGCCTCGCTAAATATTTTTAAGAAGCGGGTTGATGGGTTCTTGATAAGAGAGGGGATTAAGGGTTATGGGGAGAGGGCGGGAAAGTGGAACTGAGCTACAACAGATCAGCCATGATCTTATTGAATGGCGGGGCAGGCTCGAAGGGCTAGATGGCCTACTCCTGCTCCTATTTCTTATGTTCTTATGTTGCTGCCTCCCGCAGAGCTAAAGATTCCAGAGGGTCATATTTAGAAGATCTTCCTGTCCTCGCACACTGCTAATCCGTAAGATCAGAGACCAGTTGTCTCTGGGGCAACAGTTATCCACCGCTGAGCAATAGGAAGGGTTTCCAGAGGTGCGGTGTCGCACCATTCCCCCAGACCCTTCTCCAGCACAGGGACCGTCATACTGGAGCGCATGCATTCGATCTGAAGCAGGGGGGCGAGGTGTCACAACCTGGTGAGAGCACCTCATACACCTGACCAGCTGCCAGAGGCCATGGCATCTGAGGGATGAACAGCTGGAGGAGTGAAGGAGGCCAGATGCATGCCAACCCCTAGGCCGATGATGGTCTCTGGAGTTGTACATGAGGCGACAGATTGCTGGAAGCTCAGGGTCCCTTTCGTCGAATTTACAGGAGGCCATTCAGCCCATTGAGTCTACACCGACCACAACCCCACCCAGGTTCTGACCCCACATATTTATCCTGCTAAACCCCCCCTGACGCTCAGGGGCAATTCATCGTGGCCAATCAACGTAACCCGCACATCTTTGGAGTATGGGAGGAAACCGGAGCACCCGGAGGAAACCCACACAGACTTGGGGAGAATGTGCAAACTCTACACAAACGATGACCCAAGCCGGGAATTGAACCCAGGTCCCTGGCATTCTGAGGTAGCAGTGCCAACCGCTGTGCCACCGTGCCCTAAAAGGTGAGATACTTGAGGAACTGATGGAGATTTGGGACGTGCGATGGATATGGGGTGTGGGGTTACTGGGATAGGGCAGGGTATAAGGCCTGGATAAGATGCTCCATCAGAGAGTCGGTACAGACTCGATGGGCTGAATGGTCTCTTCTGCAGTGTAGAGTATCTCTAATGATTGTTCCAGGGAACCAAATCCTGGTCTGGACAGTCCACTCAAGACATGAATGCAGCCATTACCCCCTCGTTTGTGTATGTGGCCAATTCCATCCAGAGGTTGGCGACTCACCTCAACAGTCAGATCTAGCTGAATGGTCAATGGGTGCCAAAGGTTCAGCCAGAACCATCGCCTTGTCCATGAGGGCTGTCCCACAGTGACAAGGTGAGATGTGGGTGAGGAGCTTGGATTCTCAAACAGCTCCTTGGCCATATCGGGTGACAGAGAGAGGTGAAGGAACGTCTTTGAGGAAGGAGGAACAGCTCAGGTTACCTCTTATGGAGTTCCCACTCTAGAGCTGTTTCCTCAGCCCCTCTGACAAAGACCCTCAGGGGGCTGGGGAATGAACCCGCACCATTACAGGCCACCCCCAGCTAGCTAGGACTCAGTCATCAAGAGGCTACCAGAGGATAGCCACCCCAGGCCACAGGGCAGCTGCCAGGGAGGTCTGAGCACCGCCTGGGAGCACCCATGAAAGAATTAAGAGAATGCAATAGATGCCTTCACAGGGTAATAGAAGATTAAAGTATTTTAACTGTGTCTGATGTTGATTGTAATAAATTTGTTTCTTTTTCCGCCTTTCCATTGGTTGTTGGAGGAACTCTGACTCGCCGCAAGGGTGAGGTCCCATGACACATGACATGCGTGGTCAATCTTTGGACCATCCAGAAGAGCGGGCACCTCCAGTTGAAGTGGTCCGAGCTGTGTAACAGTGGAGGGTGAGCCTTTATTTGGCTGATAGGATAATGTGGGATGACTCACCGGAATTGTGAATGTGTAACTGTGGAAATTAAGTTGGAATTCCAGCAACGGGCCAAATATTTAATTCACTTTCTTCTCATAAGAGCATAATAAGAAATAGGAGCAGGAGTCGGCCATCTAGCCCCTCGAGCCCGCCCCGCCAATCAATAAGATCATGGCTGATCTGAAGTGGATCAGTTCCGCTTTCCCGCTTTCTCCCCATAACCCTTAATTCCCTTGCCTACCAAAAACCTATCTACCCGTGACTTAAATATATTTAGTGAGGCAGCCTCCACCACTTCAACGGGCAGAGAATTCCAAAGATTCACCACCCTTTGAGTGAAGAAGTTCCTCCTCAACTCTGTTCTAAATTGACCCCCCCTTATCTTGAGGCTGTGCCCTCTAGTCCTGCTATCCTTTCTGAGCGGGAAGAACCTCTCTACCTCTACCCTATCCATCCCCTTCATTATCTTATACATCTCTATAAGATCCCCCCTCAGCCTTCTAAACTCCAACGAGTACAGACCCAGTCTATTTAGTCTCTCTTCATAGTCCAACCCCCTCATCTCCGGTATCAGCCTAGTGAACCTCCTCTGCACTCCCTCCAAGGCCAAAATATCCTTGCGCAAGTGCGGCAACCAAAACTGCACACAGTACTCCAGCTGCGGCCTCACCAGTACCCTGTACAGTTGCAGAATTCATAGAATTTATCCTCATAGAATCCCCACAGTGCAGAAGGAGGCGATTTAGCCCATTGAGTCTGCACTGACTACAATCCCACCCAGACCTTATTCCTGTAACACCCACTGACACCAGGGTCAATTTACCACGGCCAATCAACCTAACCCGCACATCTTTGGAATGTGTGGAGGAAACTGGAGCACCCGGAGGAAACCCACACAGACACGAGGAGAATGTGCAAGCTTCACACAGACAGCGACCCAAGGCAGGAATTGAACCAGGGTCCCTGGCGCTGTGGGGCAGCAGTGCTAACAACTGTGCCATTCTGCAAGCTTAAAGATGCTTGCTTCAAATAAAACACCAAGGAGTTGCTGGAACTATAGTGAACTTGTGAATCTATAGTTAATAGTAGTTAAAATATGCAGATGCTGGTAGGGAAAATTTAGCGCCAACAGTTGTGGAAATTTAAGTTATGACCAAATGACTCTGTCAAGTAATGGAAAATGTTTATTGGTAAACAAGGCCTTCGGTGAGACCGGTGGTTGTGTACTCAGGATAGGCGACTAATCTAACCTTGTGTCAGTTTCATAAACACTGCATTCCTGGCCTTGGCCACAGGATGAATCAAAGACAAGTTACCATGAAAAATAACAAGAATCAAGATATGGTGACTTGGTATGCTAATGAAGGACATGGTTTCCTATTGGATAAGAAAGGGCAAAAAGCTATGTTATGATTGGTGGACTATGTATGCAAATAAAGGATTAGAAAGTTGCTCATTTCCCATTTGTTGTAATTAATTATAGCTGCTAAGTATCTGTATGAATTGACAGAACACCATTGTGTCTGATCTCCTTGCTGGCAGGTAATTAAACTCTGGAGTGGCCGCACTTGGAGTATTGAGTACAGTTCTGGTCGCCGCATTATAAGAAAGATGTGGAGGCATTGGAAAGGGTACAGAGGAGGTTTACCAGGATGTCGCCTGGTATGGTGGGAAGGTCTTATGAGGAAAGGCTGAGGGACTTGAGGTTATTTTCATTGGAGAGAAGAAGGTTACAAGGTGACCTGATTGAGGCATACAAGATGATCAGAGGGTTAGATAGGGTGGACAGTGAGAGCCTTTTTCCTCAGATGGTGACGGCAAACATGAGGGGCTTTAAATTAAGGGGTGGTAATTATAGGACGGATGTCAGAGGTAGGTTCTTTACTCAGAGGGTAGTAAGGGCGTGGAATGCCCTGCCTGCAGCAGTTGTGGACTCGCCAACTTTAAGGGCGTTCAAATGGTCAGTGGACAGGCATATGGATAACATTGGAATAGTTTAGGTTCGAGGGTCATTAGATTGGTTCCACTGGTCGGCGCGACATTGAGGGCCGAAGGGCCTGTACTGCGCTGGAATGTTCTATGTTCTATTATGGATCCTCCAGGTGTGAGGTGGGATGGACTGCACACAAGGCTCCCATTGGCTAACCAGTAACCTTCATTAACAGGAACGGAATCCTGTGTGTGACACTGTCAGCAACCCCTGTTTGCACCGTACCCTGGGGAGGGGGACACTGTACCCGATACATGTGGGCACTCCCAGGTGCCACATCTTTTCACAACCCCCCCCCGTACGTCTTCAAGGGCTTATATCCTTGGCAACGAGGGAATATTGGACAAGTTGCTAACTCCAATGAGGAGAACCGGGATGGAAACAGAAAAGGTCTGCAAAACTAGCCATGCGGAGCCAAGCCCCCATCAGCAGATCCTAGGTCACCGAAAGATGACATTCAGCTTCCTGGTTCATCTCAGAATACCTCAACAAGGGTCTCCCAGATCACTAAGATAGAAACAAAATACTGCGGGATGCTATATTTGGATGACCAAACGACTCTGTCAAATAATGGAAAATGTTTATTGGTAAACAAGGCTTTCAGTGAGACCAGCGGTTGTGTACTGAGGATAGGCGACTAATCTAACCTTGTGTCAGTTTCATAAACACTGCATTCCTGGCCTTGGCCACAGGATGAATCAAAGACAAGTTACCATGAAAAATAACAAGAATCAAGATATGGTGACATATTACGCTAATGAAGGACATGGTTTCCTATTGGATAAGAAAGAGCAAAAAGCTATGTTATGATTGGTGGATTACATACGCAAATAAAATGCTGGAAAATATCCAGATTTGAAACGTTGGCTGTATTCTCTCTCCACAGATGCTGTCAGATCCGCTGAGGTTTTCCAGCATTTCCTGTTTTTATTTTCTGCCAGATTTACTATGGTCTGCATAACTCCAGGAGAGTCTAGCAGACGAGGGCAGAGTGGAGGGTGAGGTATCCTCTGTCAAGGAGGGTAAGAGGGATTGCAATGACCAGCTTCAACATCCAGCAAGAGAGGAGGGCACAATGACATGGCTTCAAGGAAGTCTCAAGAAGAGTCCATGTTGAGAGTTAACCCAAATAATGCATGGTGAGTACTCAAACCTTTTAAGCTTTAATAGAACTTAGTAGAACATACAACATAGAACATTACAGTGCAGTACAGGCCCTTCGGCCCTCGATGTTGCGCCGACCAGTGGAACCAATCTAATGACCCTCTAACCTAAACTATTCCAATGTTATCCATATGCCTATCCACTGACCATTTGAACGCCCTTAAAGTTGGCGAGTCCACAACTGCTGCAGGCAGGGCATTCCACGCCCTTACTACCCTCTGAGTAAAGAACCTACCTCTGACATCCGTCCTATAATTACCACCCCTTAATTTAAAGCCCCTCGTGTTTGCTGTCACCATCTGAGGAAAAAGGCTCTCACTGTCCACCCTATCTAACCCTCTGATCATCTTGTATGCCTCAATTAGGTCACCTCGTAACCTTCTTCTCTCTAACGAAAATAACCTCAAGTCCCTCAGCCTTTCCTCATAAGACCTTCCCACCATACCAGGCAACATCCTGGTAAACCTCCTCTGCACCCTTTCCAATGCCCCCACATCCTTCTTATAATGCGGTGACCAGAACTGTACGCAATACTCCAAGTGCGGCCGGTCCAGAGTTTTGTACAGTTGTAACATGATCTCACGGCCCTGAAGTTCAATCCCTCTACCAATAAAAGCTAACACACCGTACGCCTTCTTAACAACCTTATCAACCTGGGTGCCAACTTTCAGGGATCTATGCGCATGTACCCCGAGATCTCTCTGCTCGTCAACACTACCAAGAGTCTTTCCATTAGCCCAATACTCTGTAATCCTGTTACTCCTTCCAAAGTGAATCACCTCACACTTTTCCACACTAAACTCCAATGATGGCTGTCTCTGACTATCGGTCAATTCAGTCTGCATTGGCTGACTCCCCTGAAGATGGCTTTGATTAATACAATGATTTATGGTTGATTATACGATGCCGCGCAAGTTTCTAATGGGCCCCAGAATGCACCAGAAGCTTAAAAATTAATGGCCATTGTGCCAGTGCCAATGTGGCTCAGCACAATTGGAATTTAATCCTGATAAATGCAAGGTGATGCATTTTGGAAGGAATAATGCAGGGAGGAGTTATATGATAAAAGGTAGATCAATTAAGAGTATAGAAATGCAGAGGGACCTGGGAGTGCAAGTGCACAAGTCTCTGAAGATGGCAACCCAGGTGGGGAAGGTTGTGAAGAAAGCTTACGGAATGCTAGCCTTTATAGGAAGGGGTACAGAGTATAAGAGCTGCCGTCTAATGCTTCAGTTGTACAGAATGTTGGTTAGACCGCATTTGGAGTACTGCGTCCAGTTCTGGTCACCTTACTACCGGAAGGACGTGGAGACCCTGGAGAGAGTGTAGAGGAGGTTTACCAGGATGCTGCCTGGTATGGAAGGACTGGGTTATGAGGAAAGATTGGGTAAATTGGGGCTGTTTTCCTTAGAAAGACAGAGATTAAGGGGGGATCTGATAGAGGTGTATAAAATAATGTAGGGTATAGATAAACAGTGGCAGGCTTTTTCTGAGATTGGAGACAAATATCACGAGGGGTCACAAGCTAAGGGTGAGGGGGGAGAAGTATAATTTGGATACTAGAGGGAGGTTTTTCACACAGAGGGTCGTGGGGGTATGGAATGCACTACCAAGTAAGGTGGTGGAGGCAGGCATGCTGGACTTGTTTAAGGTTTACTTAGATAGGCACATGAGTGAAACAGGGATGGAGGGTTATAGGAGACGGTTTTAAAAAGGGTCAGAGCCTCGGGACGTTACTGGAAATGTAATACTACATGTTAATGTTTTGTCTCTTTTAATCCGCAGGTGTGTTGGTCCACCTTGTTGTCTAACGAGGGGCATGCACACGGTGGGTCGTGCGTGGGCTGCTCTTGGATGTTTTGAGAGTGGCCTAGTACTTCACGTCGTTGTGTATGCTTATAACTGGACCAGCAGATGGGCACCACGACAGCTCAGTGACTATCACTGCTAGCTGTGCAGATACATGGACTTGGGCCTGTGTCTGTGGGAGTTTGCGCATTCTCCCCATGCTTGCATGGGTTTCCTCCGGGTGCTCCGGTTTCCTCCCACACCCCAAAGATGTGCTCTTAGGCTGATTGGTGTAACAAATTGTCCCTAAACTACTCTCCCCTGAATCTGGTTTCCAATGGGGGTACCGTACGCATACACACGGGTCAAGGTAGGTGTAGGGAAATACTTTGTTAAGATGGCGGCGTGGGCTCGTTGGGCCGAAGGGCCTGTTTCCCGAGCTGGGTTGTTCTTTGTTCAACCATCTTTGATCTGATTTGATTTGATTTATTATTGTCTCATGTATTAACACACAGTGAAAAGTATTGTCTCTCATGCTATACAGACAAAGCATACCATTCATAAAGAAGGAAAAGAGAAAGTGCAGAATGTAGTGTTACAGTCATAGCCAATTATTTGCATGGACCTTTTCCTTGATGTACACAGTGGTTAGCAGTGCTGCCTCATGGTGCCAGGGAACCGGGTTCAATTCTAGCCTTGAGTGACTGTGTGGAGTTTGCACATTCTCCCTGTTTCTGCGTGGGTTTCCTCCGGGTGTCCCGGTTTCCTCCTACGCTCCTAAGATGTGCAGTTTAGCAGGATTGGCCATGCTAAATTGCCCCTTAATCTTAGAAATCATAGAACCCTACAGGGCAGAAAGAGGCCCTTCGGCCCATCGAGTCTGCACCGAACACAATCCCACCCAGGCCCTACCCCCATATCCCTACATATTATACCCACTAATCCCTCTAACCTACGCATCCCTGGACACTAAGGGACAATTTCTTAGCACGGCCAATCAACCTAACCCGCACATCTTTGGACTGTGGGAGGAAACCGGAGTACCCGGAGGAAACCCACGCAGACACTAGGAGAACGTGCAAACTCCACACTGACAGTGACCCGCGCTGGGAATCGAACCAAGGACCCTGGAGCTGTGAAGCAGCAGTGCTAACCACTGTGCTACCGTGCTGCCCATAATGTGCCAAGATGTGTGGAGTAGGGAGATGAGTGGGGTAAATATATGGGGTAAGGCCTGGTTAAGATTCTCTTTTGGAGACTCGATGCAGACTTGATGGGCCAAATCCTTGGAGGGATTCAATGGATTCTATGGAATTAAACCATTAACCTCTGGCCCTCCCAGCTTGCCTTTCCCCAAATTGCTACATGCTTTAGTGTCTCAACTTTTTGCTGTAAGTTCCACATCCCCAGTTATACATTTGGCCAGGGAAAAGGTTTGGTTTAAGTGGAGCCCATCCCAACAAAATAGCTCCTCTTTCCCAAGTATTGGTGTGAGTGCACCAGGAACCAAAACAATGTCTACCTAATGTGTCTCCAACACCCCTATTGGAGCCACATAGTTACTTAATTCTCTAATCTTCTTGACCTGATATCAAGTCAAGTGGCTCAGGCAACAACCCTGAATTGATTCCTATGGACCCTCCAACATATTTTCTGGCTCACTTGTTTGACTTCTGAGCTTCTGGGGATTCCCTTGAATGTTTGTATAAGGATGTCCATGTTATTGATGTTTTTCTCTTTTAGTCCACAGGTGCTCCGGTCCGCCTTGTTGTCCAACGAGGGGCATACACGCGATGGGTCGTGCGAGGGCTGCTCTTGGATGTTTCGACTTCTTGAGAAGGTGAGAGGGCATGGGATCCAAGGGGCTTTGGCCTTGTGGATCCAGAACTGGCTTGCCTGGAGAAGGCAGAGTGTGGTTGTGGATGGGTCTTTTTCTGCATGGAGGTCAGTCACCAGTGGAGTGCCCCAGGGATCTGTTCTAGGACCCTCGCTGTTTGTCATTTTCATAAATGACCTGGATGAGGAAGTGGAGGGATGGGTTAGTAAGTTCGCCAAAGATGCGAAGGTTGGTGGTGTTGTGTAGTCTGGAGGGATGTCAGAAGTTGCAGCGGGACATAGATAGGATGCAAGACTGGGCGGAGAAGTGGCAGATGGACTTCAACGCGGGTATATGTGTAGTGGTCCATTTTGGCAGGACCAATGGGATGCAGGAGTACAATATCAAGGGTAGGAGTCTTAGCAGTGTTGAAGAGCAGAAGGATCTTGGGGTCCGGGTCCATAGGGCTCTTAAATCGGCCTCGCAGGTGGAGGATGTGGTCAAGAAGGCGTATGGTGTACTGGCCTTCATTAATCGAGGGATTGAGTTTAGGAATCGGGAGGTAATGCTGCAACTTTATAAGACCCTTGTCAGACCCCACTTGGAGTACTGTGCTCAGTTCTGGTCGCCTCACTACAGGAAGTACGTGGAAGCTATTGAGAGGGTGCAGAGGAGATTTACAAGGATGTTGCCTGGATTGGGAGGCATGCCTTATGAGGATAGGTTGAGGGAGCTCAGTCTCTTCTCCCTGGAGAGACGAAGGTTGAGAAGCGACCTGATAGAGGTGTATAAAATGTTGAGAAGTATAGATAAGGTGGATTCTCGGAGGCTATTTCCCAGGGCTGAAATGGTCACTACGAGAGGACACAGGCTTAAGGTGCTGGGGAGCAGGTACAGAGGAGATGTCAGGGGTAAGTTTTTCACTCAGAGGGTGGTGACTGAATGGAATCGGCTGCCGTTGGTGGTGGTGGAGGCGAACTCACTGGGGTCTTTTAAAAGACTTCTGGATGAGTATATGGGATCTAATGGCATTGGAAGTTACAGATAGTTCTATGGCTTGGTAGGTATAGATGTGATCGGCGCAACTTGTGGGCCGAAGGGCCTGTTTGTGCTGTAGTGTTCTATGTTCCAGTAGCCTAGTGCTTCATGTCGTTAGTGTACACTTAAACAGGACCAGCTGATGGACAACACAACAGCTCAGTGACTATCGCTGATTGCTGTGCAGACCCATGGATTTGGGCCGGTGTCTGCGGGAGTTTGCGCATTCTCCCCGTGCGTGCGTGGGTTTTCTCCGGGTGCTCCGGTTTCCTCCCACACCCCCAAAGATGTGCTCTTAGGCCGATTGGTGTAACAAATTGACCCTAAATTAGTCTCCCCTCAATCTGGTTTCCAATGTGGAGTGCCATAAGCGTAGACAAAGGTCATGGGTGGAAGAGGGGACTCACAATGTTGAAATGGTGGCGTGGGCTCGTTGGGCCGAAGGACCTGTTTCCCGTGCTGTGTTGTTCTTTGTTCTCTTTGTTAATCCAGAGATTATTCTTTTTGCGGGTCTGATGGACCCCAACTTCTCCATCTCTCTCAGCAGAACATCATTCCTCATTCTACCTTCATCACCAGCCCCTGTGAGTGACACACACTGGTCACTCACGGTGTTGCTTCCTTGCTTTAATGGTCATATTTATTGCTTGATGGTGAATTGATATTTGTGTTAATTGTCCTGACGCTGTGTGTGCAATGGTAAATCATTAAAGGGCAGCGTGATTCATTAATTGCACACTAGCATATTAGTTATGCCACTGGACTAGATATCCGGAGGCCTGAATTAATGAATGGAAAGGTGTGAGTTGAAATCCCAAAGTAGCAATTGAGGAATTTAAACTCAATTAATAAAACGTGGAATTGAAAACTAGGCTCCGTCATGGCACCCATCAAACTAGCATTGATTGTCGCAAAAGCTCAACTGGCTCACTAATGTCCTTTAGGGGAGGAAATCTGCCGTCTACATGGAACTCCAGACCCGCAGCGACGTGTCTGGTCCTGAACTGCCCTCTGAAATGGTCTAGCTAGCCACACAATAGGGCCTCACCTTGAAGCACACCCGAACTTTTGGGGCTAGCCTTGTATCTCTACCAGCAAGGCATTGCGTTAACCCTAATCCCCCCTACCGAGATCAAGAATGTGTCCCACTACCTGCTTATTGCTGGTAAATGTGGGCCTTACCAGTGATCACCTCATTCAGTAAATTAATTTTTTTTAAAATGTACAATATGGTATGACTGTTGCGTTCCATGAATCACATGTCCTTGCCTTGGTTTTTTTTGAAATTTCATTCTAATTTTCAAAGGACAAAGTACAAAACAGGAACAGACCCTTTGGCCCGTGCCAATCATGATGCCCTAATTCACCTAAAAAACACTTCTGCCCTTACTCAGTCCAATTCATAAGAACATAAGAAATAGGAGCAGGAGTAGGCCATCTAGCCCTTCGAGCCTGTCCCGCCATTCAATAAGATCATGGCTGATCTGAAGTGGATCAGTTCCACTTTCCCGCTTTCTCCCCTTAATTCCCCTGTCTATCAGAAACCTATCTACCCGCGACTCAAATATATTCAGCGAGGCAGCCTCCACCACTTCAACGGGCAGAGAATTCCAGAGATTCACCACCCTTTGAGTGAAGAAGTTCCTCCTCAACTCTGATCTAAACTGCCCCCCCCCTTATTTGGGATGGAGGGGGGGACTGGTGGTGTTGAGATGGCGGCGCGGGCTCGTTGGGCCAAAGGGTCTGTTTCCCGGGCTGTTTTTGTTCTTTGTTCTTATCTTGAGCCTGTGTCCTCTAGTCCTGCTATCCTTTCGAAGCAATATTCGCTCTATTCCCTCCCTATACATGTACCTTATCCAGATGCCCCTTAAGTGTTGCTAATGTGCCTACTTCCACCACCTCCTCTGGCAGTGCCAGTCATCTGCCATTCTCCATGTGAAAACTTCCACCCGCTCATCTCCCTTAAGCTTTCTTCCCCTCTCACCTTGAACCTGTGCCCCCTTGACACTTGTAATTAACCCTTGTAATTGACAATTCCACCCTGGGAAAGAGTCTTTGACTATCCACCCTGTCTACGCCTCTCATCATTTTGTAGGCCTCTATCGGGTCTCCCCTCAGCCTCCATCTTTCCAGTGAAAACAATCCTAGTTTAGGGATTGAGTTTCGGAGCCGTGAGGTCACGTTGCAGCTGTACAAAACTCTGGTGCGGCCGCACTTGGAGTACTGCGGACGGTTCTGGTCGCCGCATTATAAGAAGATGTTGGAAAGGGTGCAGAGGAGAGGTTGCCTGGCATGGTGGGAAGGTCTTATGAAAAAAGGACTTGAGGCTGTTTTCATTAGAGAGAAGAAGGTTAAGAGGTGACTTAATCGAGGCATATAAAATGATGAGGACTCTTGAGACCAGATAACATCCTGGTGAACCTTCTTTGCGCTCTCTCCAAAGCTTCCACATCCTTCTGAAACACTTTGCTCCCCTGTTTAAAGAAAGTGCCTTTTATTTAGTTTGTGTTCTAGGTTGATAGTATAAAATCCAAAACTAATTCAATCCACAGAACAACAAAAAGGTGCCAATTAACACGGGTCACTTTGTAGCATATATACTGATCTTCAATGCAGGATTCAGCGAGGGGACATTCCAATGCTCCTGAGTGAACGGTGCATGAGTGCTGCTGGGTAATGGGTCACAAGAAATAGGAGCAGGAGTAGGCCATCTAACCCCTCAAGCCTGCCCCGCCATTCAATAAGATCATGGCTGATCTGAAGTTCCACTTCCCCGCTTTCTCCCCATAACCCTTAATTTCCCTTGTCTATCAGAGACCTAGCTACCCGTGACTTAAATATATTTAGCGAGGTAGCCTCCACCACTTCAATGGGCAGAGAATTCCAGAGATTCACCACCCTTTGAGTGAAGAAGTTCCTCCTCAACTCCGATCTAAACTGCGCTCCCCCTTATCTTGAGGCTGTGCCCTCTAGTCCAGGGTCTGGCTTTCTTCTGGTCACAGGGAATCATAGTTTTATTTTTATTTATGAGAGAGACAAGTAGGCTTACATTAACACTGCAATGATGTTAACTGTGAAAATCTCCAAGTAGCTACACTCCTGTTCATTACACTGAGGGAGAACTTATCATGGCTGTGGGTGGAAACCGGAGCACCCGGAGGAAACCCACACAGACACGGGGAGAATGTGCAGCCTCCACACAAACAGTGACCCAACCCGGGAATCGAACCCAGATACCTCACACTGTGAGGCAGCAGTGCTAACCACTGCGCCAATCGCACTGCTGGGGACTCCTATCTAACCTGTCCTACAAAAACTGGGGGAGTTTTGTTGCATATTTACTGTGGATTCAGTTAAAGTTCAATTCAGGGGCACATCACTTTAAGAAGGATGTCAAGGCCTTCCAGCTGGGATAATTCGCTGGAAAATTCCCAGAGGTTTTTTCGTTACGGGGGGAGAGGTTAGAGAAACTGAGGATCGTCTCTTTTCAGCAGTGGGCATTAAGGGAAGAGTTAACAAAATGGCTTTAAAATTACAAACGGTTTTAATAGGGTAGATTTTCTCCCTCTCTGTGGCGTGTTTGGTGGTGGGGGGAGTGGGGTGAGGGGGACAGTGCACCGCTTGTCGGAAGTGGGATCTTATGGATCCGCCATTTGTCGGGGGTTCCCTCTTGAACACACCCTACACTGCCAGGAAAACCGGGGTTTGTGGGGGGGGGGGGTAGGGGGATGGGAGCTGTCGGAGGGATTGGAAGATCCAACCAGCATGAACGGTAGCTTCCTTCAGATCTAAGTATGCCAGATCCCCCTTATCTACTCTGGCAGATACATCCTCAAGAACCTACGGCAGGCTTTAAAAGAGATCTTCCTTTTGTTGACTCTGCCCAATCATACACTCCTTTCCAAACATCCGATTATCCTTTTGTGAATTGTGGGATGAGACTTGTCACCTGTCAATGGACAGGAAACATTCCAGAGTGTATGTTGGGGGGGTGGGAATTGTCCCAGCTCACCCGCTCACCCGAGTGGGCTGGGAGAGAGAGGGGGGAAACATGCAAAGGTCTGTTGACCTTGGGTGAGATTTTCCAGTTTCGGGGTGCGCACGGCTGGAAAATCTCACCTTATGGAATTTCGAAAGTTGACCATCTCCAATCTCTACAGCCAGCTCTTTGCGGTGTAGCGAGGGGGATTGAATATAAAAGTAGGGAGGTCTTGCTGCGGCTGTATAGGGCATTGGTGAGGCCGCAGCTGGAGTACTGTGTGCAGTTTTGGGCGCCGCACCTGCGCAAAGATATTTTGGCCTTGGAGGGAGTGCAGAGGAGGTTTACTAGGCTGATACCGGAGTTGAGGGGGTTGAGCTATGAGGAGAGGCTGAATAAACTGGGCTTGTACTCGTTAGAGTTTAGAAGAATGAGGGGAGATCTCATTGAGACGTATAAGATGATGAATGGGATGGATAGGATAGAGGTGGAGAGACTCTTCCCGCTCAAAAAAGACAATAGGACTAGGGGGCACAGCCTCAAGATAAAAGGGGGGCGGTTTAGAACGGAGTTGAGGAGGAACTTCTTCACTCAAAGGGTGGTGAATCTCTGGAATTCTCTGCCCGTTGAAGTGGTGGAGGCTGCCTCGCTAAATATTTTTAAGACGCGGGTTGATGGGTTTTTGATAAGAGAGGGGATTAAGGGTTATGGGGAGAGGGCGGGAAAGTGGAACTGATCCACTTCAGATCAGCCATGATCTTATTGAATGGCGGGGCAGGCTCGAAGGGCTAGATGGCCGACTCCTGCTCCTATTTCTTATGTTCTTATGTTCTTATGATCAGGTGTAAGGGACTTACTTATTTTAAACCCCATTAATTTCTCATGTACTTTTCATTGGTTATATTAATATTTTGCAGTTTCTCCTTTACACTAGCCCCTATTATTTCTGGGAGGTTTATAGTATTTATATCCGTGAAGGCTGATACAAAGGCTGAAATCTACCATCCCTGTTTGTGGCTGGGATTTTCCAGGCTTGCTGGGAGTGAGTGGAGTTTTGGCTGGAACGCCAGGTTTTCTGTTCTCACTTGTAACGGTGCCCACCACAGAAGAGCCCGGAAGATCTGTCCCAAAATATTTGCTTCACTTCTCTCCCAATTCCTCATTCCCCGGAACAGCCTGGAAGGAATGATGTGGAGATGCCGGCTGGGGTAAACACAGTAAGACGTCTCACAACACCAGGTTAAAGTCCAATAATAAATCAAACCAAATCAAAATAATAGATAGCCATTACAGAACCAGGCCTACAAGGAAACCATAACTGGGACCTGAAGGGTACGTGACGTTCAGGAAGAACAGGAGCTGGGAAAAGGTGGCGGGGTAGCTCGGTTAATTGAAGAAGGCCTGTTTCCATGCTGTAAACCTCTATGACTCTACACACAGGCAGTGACCCAACGCTGGAATTGAACCTGGGTCCTTGGCACTGTGAGGCAACAGTGCACTGTGCCACCGTGCCACCCTAGTTGATTCTCAACATACTGCTCAAGAAAACCACCCTATTCCGAGAATTTGTACATCACGATGTCAGTACTGATGTTTACCCAGTGTCCCATGATGACTGTATTATGCTTGTTACTCACTCCCCTGATTTCCTAGTTTGTACTGTGATTTACATTACCACTGCTGTTTGGGAGGCCTATCAGCTACCCCCACCAATGTTTTCTGCTGCTTGTTGTTCCTTTGTTCCACCCAAACTGATTCAACTCCTTGATCTGTAGAAGCAGGATCAGTGCTCACTAATGCCCTCTTTAATTAACCGAGCTATCCCACCACCTTTTCCCAGCTCCTGTTATTCCAGAATGTCACGTACCCTTCAGGTCCCAGTTATGGTTTCCTTGTAGGCCTGGTTCTGTAATGGCTATCTATTATTTTACGAAGAACAAAGAACAAAGACCCTTCGGCCCAACGAGCCCACGCTGCCATTTTAACAATGTGTTTTTCCTCCTCCACCCTTGACCCATGTCTACGCTTATGGTACCCCCCCCATTGGAAACCAGATTAAGGGAGAATAATTTAGGGACAATTTGTTACACCAATCAGCCTAAGAGCACATCTTTGGGGTGTGGGAGGAAACCGGAGCACCCGGAGGAAACCCACGCAGGCACGGGGAGAATGCGCAAACCCCCACAGACACCGGCCCAAATCCATGTGTCTGCACAGCAAACAGTGATGGTCACTGAGCTGTCGTGGTGCCCATCTGCTGGTCCAGTTTAAGCGTACACTAACAACGCGAAGCACTAGACCACTCTCGAAACATCCAAGAGCAGCCCACGCACAACCCACCGTGTGTATGCCCCTCGTTTTGGTTTGATTTATTATCGTCACATATATCAGCATAAGGTGAAAAGTATTGATTCTTGCGCGCTGTATAGACAAAGCATACCGTACATAGAAAAGGAAAGGAGATAACGCAGAATGTAGTGTTACAGTCATAGCTAGGGTGTAGAGAAAGATCAACTTAATGCAAGGTGGGTCCATTCAAAAGTCTGACTGCAGCAGAGAAGAGGCTGTTCTTGAGTTGGTTAGTATGTGACTTTTGGTATGTATATCCTTTTCCTGATGGAAGAAGGTAGAAGAGAGTATGTCCGGGTGCGTGGGGTCCTTAATTATGCTGGCTGCTTTGCCGAGGCAGTGGGAAGTGTAGACTTACCTTATCATTAGTAACTACATAGACCACGATCACTGGATCCTCCCTCTCCCACTGTAAGTTCCCCTCCAGCCCTGAGCAGAGATCTCAAACCCTGGCAGCAGGCAGACAACACGGTCGTCTGGACTCACACTGCAGACAGCACTGAGGTGGCGATGGGGCAATGGTATTATTGCTGGATTAGATAACCCAGAGGCCCATGGCAATTCTCTGGGGATCTGGGTTCAAACCCCACCATGGCAGGGGGTGAAATTTGAATTCAAGTTGAATTTTGATCATAAAACCTTTGTTTTAAAAACACACCTGGTTCCCTAATGTCCTTTCGGGAAGGGAATCCACTGAACTAACCTGGTCTGGCCTCCAAATCTGGTCCATGTGGTTGACTCTGAAACGACCTTGGTTAGGAGGGTTAGTGGGGTAAACGTGTGGGGCTGTGGGGATAGGTGTCCGTGGGGAGTTTGCGCATTCTCCCCGTGCGTGCGTGGGTTTTCTCCGGGTGCTCCGGTTTCCTCCCACACCCCAAAGATGTGCTGTTAGGCTGATTGGCAGGAATAAATTGTCCCTAAATCAGTTTTCCCTCAATCTGGATGGCCATAAAACATTAGACAGGGGTTGTGGGTGGAGAGGGGGACTGGTGGTGTTGAGATGACGGCACGGGCTCGTTGGGCCGAAGGGCCTGTTTCCCCGGCTGATTTTGTTCTTTGTTGTCCTTGATGCGTTGGAATGTAGAAACTTGGCCTCCAGTCCATTGGGCAGAACATTATGGCCCCCATCCCAGCAGGAGCGGGGGATTAAAATGCAGCAAACCCTTCGCAAGTCTATTGGCTCTAGCAGGGTTGGCAAATCCCACCAACCTGAGGGGACATCCATTCCTGCTCCTTTAATCCTGTCCTGAAGCTCCTCAAGCCACAGGCACTTACTACGGACGTAGACTGCAGCAACATCAAGGAGCTCACCCATGCTGTTGCTGTGACACGTTACCCAACCTGGCATCTTTATTGTGTTAATTAGATGTATTTTTCTGAATTAATTTATGGGGCAGGATTTTACGATCTCGCTCAGGCAACTTAGTAAAATCCTGCCTAAGGCCATTGGAGATTTCCATTCTGCGCACCTCGCCCGCTCCGATTCCGGGACATTCGTCCCTCTCTTCACTGACCACCCTCAACCTCTAAACTCCTGATTTTCCACTTTGTGCACGGGAGGCGAGGTGGCCTTACTGTCTCACAGCGCCAGTGACCCGGGTTCGATTCCTGGCTTGGGGTCACCGCCTGTGAAGAGTCTGCACGCTCTCCCCGTGTCTGCATGGGTTTTCTCCGGGTGCTCGGGTTTCCTCTCGCAGTCCGGTTAACTGCATTGGCCGTGCTAAATTCTCCCCCGGTGTACCCGAGCAGGCACCGGAGTGTGGCGAACTAGAGGATTTTCGCAATAAACTTCATTGCAGTGTAAGTGTAACACTAATAAATAAACTTACGCCTCGCAGAGACCCCTGCGTTTAGAAGAATGAGGGGAGAACATAACATAAGAACATAAGAAATAGGAGCAGGAGTAGGCCATCTAGCCCTTCAAGCCTGCCCTGCCATTCAATAAGATCATGGCTGATCTGTCGTGGATCAGTTCCACATTCCCGCCCTCTCCCCATAACCCTTAATCCCCTCGCTTATCAAAAACCCATCAACCCGTGTCTTAAAAATATTTAGCGAGGCAGCCTCCACCACTTCAACGGGCAGAGAATTCCAGAGATTCACCACCCTTTGAGTGAAGAAGTTCCTCCTCAACTCCGTTCTAAACCGCCCCCCCTTTATCTTGAGGCTGTGCCCCCTAGTCCTACTGTCCTTTCTGAGCAGGAAGAGTCTCTCCACCACTTCTGCGCATGTGTCCTAGTTCTTCCTTAACATTCAAAAATATATCTACAGACCCAGATCAGGTCTCTCAAGTTAACTGACATAGTTGCAATAATCTCATACTCCATTTCACTAATCACACAGGATAACCAATGGATTTTAAACTAGCTATCAATCTAGTGAAGATTCTCTGAGCCTTGTCCAAGGTTGCTGAATTGGAGATCTCATTGAGACGTATAAGATGATGAATGGGATGGATAGGATAAAGGTGGAGAGACTCTTCCCGCTCAGAAAGGACAGTAGGACTAGGGGGCATAGCCTCAAGATAAAGGGGGAGCAGTTTAGAACGGAGTTGAGGAGGAACTTCTTCACTCAAAGGGTGGTGAATCTCTGGAATTCTCTGCCCGTTGAAGTGGTGGAGGCTGCCTCGCTAAATATTTTTAAGACGCGGGTTGATGGGATTTTGATAAGCGAGGGGATTAAGGGTTATGGGGAGAGGGCGGGAATGTGGAACTGAGCCACGACAGATCAGCCATGATCTTATTGAATGGCGGGGCAGGCTCGAAGGGCTAGATGGCCTACTCCTGCTCCTATTTCTTATGTTCTTATGCTTAATACTCTCTAGAAAGGAATGACAAGTCAGGTTCACTAAAGTTCAGAAAGCAGTTTCAGATAGCTGCATAATTAATTGGTTGGACTCAGGGAGCTTGTATGTCCTGTTTAACGCTGGAAGGAATTTAACTCTCTTAAACAGTATTTTT
Organism: Carcharhinus amblyrhynchos; assembly: GCF_965287045.1. Taxonomy (NCBI): domain Eukaryota; kingdom Metazoa; phylum Chordata; class Chondrichthyes; order Carcharhiniformes; family Carcharhinidae; genus Carcharhinus; species Carcharhinus amblyrhynchos. The sequence goes on from NC_137355.1 coordinate 5,281,582, forward strand.
TAGTTAGTTGCTAAATGTAAAGGGATAGTCAGCATGGTTTTGTCAGAGGGAGGTCATGCCTAGCAAATTTGATAGAATTTTTTGACCGTGTAACCAAGTGTGTGGATGAGGGTGGTGCGGTTGAGGTAGGTTACATGGATTTCAGCAAAGTTTTTGACATATGGGAGACGTATTAAGAAAGTTAGTTATTGTGGGATACAGGGTGAGGGATGGGAGGTTTTGGTGAGGGGGTTGGGGTTCGAGGAAATATGTTTCTACTCAGAGGGCGGTGACGGTCAGGGGTGCACTGCCTGGCAGGGTGGTGGAGGCAGGATGCCCCACTCTAGATGGGTACTTGGCACGCCATAATACTTAAGGCTCTGGGCCAAGTGCTCTGGCAAGCGCAATTAGGCAGGGCCTATGATGCATCAGAGCAGACTCGATGGGCTACGGGCCCCTTCTGCGTTGTAGGATGCTGTGATTCCCTGAATCTGTACACAAAAACAGAGCTGCGGTCCTCGGGGGAGGGGGTGCGGGTGTGATTGTCCGAAATGTGATGGTCATGGTTGAATGTCTCGGGGCGCAGTGGAATCCAAACCTGAGGGAATAGGAAGACATATGGGAAGAGCTGGTGTGAATGGCTCCATTGGACGTGGGGAAGGTGTTCCCATGAGTGGGAGAGACTGGGATCCCAGGGCACAGCCTCAGAATAAAGGGGTGGCCTTGTAGAATTGAGAATGGGGAGGAATTTCTTCAGCCAGAGGGTGGTGAATCTGTGGAGTTCATTACCACAGAGGGCTGTGGAGGCCAGGTCATTGAGCGTACTTAAGACAGAGATAGATAGGTTCTTGCTGCAGCTGTATAGGGCATTGGTGAGGCCGCAGCTGGAGTACTGTGTGCAGTTTTGGTCGCCGCACTTACGCAAGGATATTTTGGCCTTGGAGGGAGTGCAGAGGAGGTTTACTAGGCTGATGCCGGAGTTGAGGGGGTTGAGCTATGAGGAGAGGCTGAATAAACTGGGCTTGTACTCGTTAGAGTTTAGAAGAATGAGGGGAGATCTCATTGAGACATATAAGATGATGAATGGGATGGATAGGATAGAGGTGGAGAGGCTCTTCCCACTCAGAAAGGACAGTAGGACTAGGGGGCACAGCCTCAAGATAAAGGGGGGGGCGGTTTAGAACGGAGTTGAGGAGGAACTTCTTCACTCAAAGGATGGTGAATCTCTGGAATTCTCTGCCCGTTGAAGTGGTGGAGGCTGCCTCGCTAAATATTTTTAAGACGCGGGTTGATGGGTTTTTGATAAGCGAGGGGATTAAGGGTTATGGGGAGAGAGCGGGAATGTGGAACTGATCCACGACAGATCAGCCGTGATCTTATTGAATGGCGGGGCAGGCTCGAAGGGCTAGATGGCCGACTCCTGCTCCTATTTCTTATGTTCTCATGATTGTAAGGGATACTGCAAAAAGGCGGGAGAATATATTTGAGAAAGTTATCAGCCATGATCGACAGTGGAGCAGACTTGATGGGCCGAATGGCCTAAATCTGCTCCTATATCTTATGGTCTTCTTGTAGAATGCAGCAGAGACAGAGAAATTAATAAATAGAGTCGTAGGAACATTTGGCCCATCGAGCCTGCTTCACCGTTCAGTGAGTTTAAGGCTGACCTCAGAGGGTCGTAAGGGCGTGGAATGCCCTGCCTGCAGCAGTTGTGGACTCGCCAACTTTAAGGGCGTTCAAATGGTCAGTGGATAGGCATATGGATAACATTGGAATAGTTTAGGTTAGAGGGTCATTAGATTGGTTCCACTGGTCGGCGCAACATCGAGGGCCAAAGGGCCTGTACTGCGCTAGAATGTTCTATGTTCTAAGTTCTAACTCAATGCCTCTTCCCCGCACCATCTCCATATCCCTCAATGTTATTAGAAATCTGGTTTCTGGCTTGAATATGCTCGTTGCTTGAGCTTCCACAGCACCCTTGGGTGAAGAATTTCCTCCTCATGTCAATCTTAAATGGCCTACTCTTTATCCTGAGGTTATGTCCACTGCCTTTAGACTTATCATGATGTGGTGTTGGATTGGGGTAAACACAGTAAGAAGTCTCACAACACCAGGTTAAAGTCCAACAGGTTTATTTGATGGTAAACGCCACAAGCTTTTGGAAACGCTGTTCCTTCATCAGGTGAAGGAACACACACCTGATGAAGGAACAGTGTTTCCAAAAGCTTGGGGCATTTACTATCAAATAAACCTGTTGGACTTTAACCTGGTGTTGTGAGACTTCTTACTGCATTCAGACTCACCAGCCAGAGAAAGCATCTTATCAACACCCATCCTGTCTTGCCCTGTAAGAATTTTGTAAATCTCAATTCGATCACCTCTGAGTCTTTGAAATTCAAGGGAATAAGGACACAGTCGCCTCAATCCTTCCTCATAAAGCATGTGATTGCACTGGTGGAGGGTACGGGGGAGATTCACCAGGATGCTGCCTGGGCTGGAGTGCTTGAGCTATAAGGAGACACTGGATAGGCTCGGATTGTTTTCTGTAGAGCCGGGGATGGGGGGTGTATTTGAGGTGTATAAGATTATGAGGGGTATGGACAGGGTGAGGAGGAAGCAGCTGTTCCCCTCAGTTGAGGGGTCAATCAGGAGACATAGTTTTAGGGTGCGGAGCAGGAAATTCAGAGGGGATTTGCTGCAAATTTTAAAGGGCGCAAAGCTGCAGCATGCGACGGTGCAGAGGGACCTGGGGGTCCTTGTGCATGAGTCACATAAACCCAGTGCAGCAGGTGATCAGGAAGGCGAATGGGATGCTGGCCTTCATAGCGAGGGGGATAGAATATAAAAGTAGGGAGCTCTTGCTGCAACTGTACAGGGCACTGGTGAGGCCGCAGCTGGAGTACTGTGTGCAGTTTTGGTCGCCGCACTTACGCAAGGATATTTTGGCCTTGGAGGGAGTGCAGAGGAGGTTTACTAGGCTGATACCGGAGATGAGGGGGTTGGACTATGAAGAGAGACTAAATAGACTGGGTCTGTACTCGTTGGAGTTTAGAAGGAGGAGGGGGGAATCTTATAGAGATGTATAAGATAATGAAAGGGATGGATAGGATAGAGGTAGAGAGATACTTCCCGCTCAGAAAGGACAGCAGGACTAGAGGGCACAGCCTCAAGATAAAGGGGGGGCGGTTGAGAACGGAGTTGAGGAGGAACTTCTTCACTCAAAGGGTGGTGAATCTCTGGAATTCTCTGCCCGTTGAAGTGGTGGAGGCTGCCTCGCTAAATATATTTAAGTCACAGGTAGGTGGTTTCTGATAGACAGGGGAATTAAGGGTTATGGGGAGAAAGCGGAAAAATGGAACTGATCCACTTCAGATCAGCCATGATCTTATTGAATGGCGGGGCAGGCTCGAGGGGCTAGATGGCCTACTCCTGCTCCTATTTCTTATGTTCTTAAATTTAGGACTGAGTTGAGGAGGGACTTCTTCACACAAATGGTTATGTATCTATGGAATCCCCTGCCCAGTTGAGGCTCCCTCATTGAATGTTTTTAAGGCAAGGATAGATACATTTTTGAACAGTAAAGGAATTAAGGGTTATGGTGAGCGGGCGGGTAAGCTGAGTCCATAAAAAGATTAGCCATGGTCTTATTGAACGGCAGGCAGGCTCGAGGGGCCAGATGGTTTACTCCTGCTCCTAGTTCTTATGTTGATAAAGAAAATTCAGTCAGAGAGTGGTGGGAATCTGGAATGAACTGCCTGGGACGGGAGTGGAGTCTGGAATCTTACAGCCTTCAAAACAAATTGGATGAGCACTTGAAATATTGTAATATTCAAAGATATGGGACAAGTGCAAGAAATTGGGATTAGTGTATCTTTAGTGGTTGTTATTTTGGGGGCAGACTGAAGGGCCTTTTCTGTCTTGTATAACTATATGACTTTGACTCTAAAGCAATCCCATGGATTAATCTGGTGAATCACTGTTTATGGCAAGTGTATTTTCCCTTAGACAAGCGGTCTAAAGAAGGCAAAATACTTCTGATGTGCTCTCACCAAGGCTGTACATATAAGACACCTGTATTCCTGCACTCAAATCTCCTTGTGCTAAAGTCCAACATACCATTTGCCTGTTTCTTTGCTTGCTGCATCTGCGTGCTGGCACTTAATGAGGTATGAACAAGGAATGCCCAGGTCCCTGTGGACACCCGCACTTCCAAAACTCTCACCATTGAAGAAATATTCTGTCTTTCTCTGGTTTTCCCACCAAAGTGGGTAATCTCGGATTTATTCGTATTATGGCCAGAATTTTCCGGCTGTTTACACCCCACTGCGAGCATTTAAATCCGACTCGGAATTAGAAAGAGGCAAAAGCAATAGTTGCAGGAACTCTGAACATCGCAGAGATATCTATCCCCATGACTGGGGCCAAAACATTAAACACCTGAAAGAGTGTTGACGAACGGAGGGATCTAGGTGTATGTGTACATAGATCCCTGAAAGTTAGGAATCAAGTAGATAAGGTTGTTAGGAAGGCATACGGTGTCTTGGCATTTATTGGTGGGGGATTGAATTTAGGAGCCGCAGCGTCATGTTGCAACTGTACAAAACTCTGGTGCGGCCGCACTTGGAGTATTGTGTGCAGTTCTGGTCCCCACATTATAGGAAGGATGTGGAGGCATTGGAGAGGGTGCAGAGGAGGTTTACCAGGATGTTGCCTGGTATGGAGGGAAGGTCCTATGAGGAGAGACTGAGGGATTTGAGGTTGTTTTCGTTAGAAAGAAGGCGGCTAAGAGGGGACCTTATTGAAACATGTAAGATGATTAGAGGTTTAGATAGGGTGGACAGTGATAGCCTTTTTCCTCGGATGGAGAAAGCTAGCACGAGGGGGCATAGCTTTAAATTAAAGGGTGGTAGTTGTAGGACGGATGTCAGGGGTAGGTTCTTTACCCAGAGGGGGGTGAGGGATTGGAATGCCCTGCCTGCTGCAGTTGTAAATGCGCCTAGTTTGGGGGCATTTAAGAGATCCGTGGATAGGTTTATGGTTGGAAAGGGTTTGGTTTAGGTTAGAGGGTCATTGCTTTTTAATTGGTCGGCGCAACATCGTGGGCCGAAGGGCCTGTTCTACGCTGTAATGTTCTATGTTCTATGTTCTATGAAACAGCCAGTGAAATGAAGGATGGATTGAAAATGTGGACCAAAGGAGGTTTGATACATTGAACGATGCCTCTGAAGAGAGAGATTGAGAGAATGGAAGGTCATGGTGTGTGTGTGGACCTCAGGAAGCGGTCAAAACAGCGGCTTAAGCAATGCAGAATATCCAGGGGATTTCAGTCATCGTGGGAGGTTGAGGTGATGGCCTAGTGGTAATTATCGCTAGACTATTAATCCAGAAATTCAGCTGGTGCTTTGGGGCCTGGGTTCGAACCCCACCGAGAGCAGAATTTGAATTCAATCAAAAGAAAATCTGGAATTAAGAATCTACCATTGTCGATTGATGGAAAAACCATCTGGTTCAAAGAACAACACAGCACGGGAAACAGGCTTGCCCACCAAGCCCGCGTTGCCATTTTAACATTGTGAGTCCCTCTTCTACCTGTCACCTTTGTCTACGCCTATTAGACTCCACAATAAAGGAACCATAACCAGATTGAAGGGAGACTAATTCAGGGACAATTTGTTAACACCAATCAGCCTATGAGCATGTTTCTGGGGTGTGGGAGGAAACCGGAGTGCCCGGAGAAAACCCACGCAAGCACGGGGAGAATGTGCAATACTCCCCACAGACGCCGACCCAAATCCATGCCTCTGCCCAGCAAACAGTGATAGTCACTGAGCTGTCGTGTTGCCCGTCAGTTGGTCCAGTTTAAGCGTACACTAACGACGTGAAGCACTAGGCAACTCTCGAAGCAACATCGCCCTCGCGCGACCCACCCCGTGTCTGCCCGTTGTTGGACAACAAGGCGGACCGAATCGCCTGTGGATGTAAGAAAAAAAGATATAAATCAACACACACAACTTTATACAGACATTCACTTTAGGGAAGGAAATCTGCCATCCTTACCTGGTCTGGCCTACATACGATTCCAGAGCCATAGCAGTGTGGTTGACACTAAACTGCCCTCCGAAATAGCCTTAGCTAACCACTCAATTAGATCAATCACTACAAAATCTGCAGCACTGCGGGTCAACTCACATCAAGAAGGCAGCTCGTCCCCATCCTCTCAAGGGGATCGAGGGATGGGCAATAAAATGCTGGCCAACCAGTGGCGCTCATGTCCCATGAATAAAAAAATGAAAAATCCAGCTGGGTTCTACACGGAACCAGAGACACGATCGTGAAAGTAGATGGCTGACTAAACACGCTGAAGGAAACTGAAGGCGCTGAAGGCAAACATGGCAGTGCAAGCAAATTGAAAATCCCTTCAGACTCAGGACTGTAACTGTGTTAAGGTTAGCATTCCCAGGGGAGAAGTGACAGTAAGGGCAAACAGAGGAAGAGGAAACACCTGTAGATAGTGGAAATGTGACAGAGTAAATACTTTCAAATGCTCCATGGATCAGACAGGGGATTGGAAAAGGTCATGTTATAACATGATGATCTTTTGTCAAACCAAGAAAGAATGGCACGGTGGTTAACACTGCTGTCTCACAGCGCCAGGGACCCAGGTTCAATTCCCACGCTCGGGTCACTGTCTGTGTTGGAGTTTGTACGTTCTCCCCGTGTCTGTGTGGGTTTCCTCCCACACTCCAAAGTTGTGCAGGTTTGGTGGATTGGCCGTGGTGAGGTTGTGAGGCTAGGGTTGGGAGCCTGTCAGATAGTCAGTATCAACTTGATGGGTCAAATGGTCTCCTCTGCACCATAGGGATTCTATTTGATTTGATTGATTGTTGTCACATGTATTAGCATACAGTGAAAAGTATTGTTTCTTGCACGCTATACAGACAAAGCATGCCCTTCATAGAGAAGGAAAGGAGAGAGTGCAGAATGTAGAGTTACAGTCATAGTTAGGGTGTAGAGAAAGATCAACTTAATGAGAGATAAATCCATTCAAAAGTCTGACAGCAGCAGGGAAGATGCTATTCTTGACTCGGTTGGTACGTGACCTCAGACTTTTGTATCTTTTTCCTGGTGGAAGAAGGTGGAAGAGAGAATGTCTGGGGTGTGTGGGGTTCTTGATTATGCTGGCTGCTTTGCCGAGGAAGTGTAGACAGAGTCAATGGATGGGAAGCTGGTTTGCGTGATGGATTGGGCTACATTCATGATCCTCTGTGGTTCCCTGCGATCTTGGGCAGAGCAAGAGCCCATACCCAAGCTGTGATACAACCAGAAAGAACGCTTTCTATGGCGCATCTGTAAAATGGAATAAAAGGGAAGATATAAAATAGGCTGGAAAGCAGGAGAGAAAAAGATTTGCAATTACATAAAATGTTGCATGATGATCAGACATCTTTAAGTACTTTATCATAGAACCTTACAGTTCAGGTAGCGGCCATTCAGCCCATCGAGTCTGCACCAAACACAATCCCACCCAGGCCCTACCCCCATATCATACCCACTAATCCCTCTAACCTACACATCCCCAGACACTAAGTGGCAATTTCTTAGAATGGCCAATCAATCTAACCCGCACATCTTTGGACTGTGGGAGGAAACCCACGCAGACACGAGGAGAATGTGCAAACTCCACACAGACAGTGACCTGAGCCGGGAATCGAAGCCAGGACCCTGGAGCTGTGAAGCAGCAGCACTAACCACTGTGCTACTGTGCTGCCCACAACCAGTGGAGAACTTTTCAGAGTGTGAGTCGTCTCTGTTGTAACCTGGGAAACACCACAGGCAACCTGAGCACAGCAGGCTCCCATTAACAGTAATGTGACTGTAATAATGGCAGGCAACTCAACATGGTTCCAAGGGTTTGATAGAACATACATACAGATCTCCTCTTGTTTCCTCCTTGGCTCCAGCTGAGGTCCCCCCAGACCCAGGACACACATCCCTTGCTCCTGATTGACCCGGCGTCCCACGTTACCACTCCACAGGGGCTGGCCTGATCGCCCGGCCTACAAACCATCGCCTCTTAAAGGGGACCACGTTACCACTGTGACAATTATCTGGATTTGTTTTGTGATATTGATTGAGTATTGACTGATGTATAAGGAGATTGACTGGGTTAGGATTGCTTTTGTTGGAATTTGGGTGGGTCTCAGGGAGACTTATAAAATTCTAACAGGACTAGACAGGGTAGATGCAGGGAGGGTGTTCCCGACGGCACGGTAGCACAGTGGTTAGCACTGCTGCTTCACAGCTCCAGGGTCCTGGGTTCGATTCCCAGCTCGGGTCACTGTCTGTGTGGAGTTTGCACATTCTCCTCGTGTCTGCGTGGGTTTCCTCCGGGTACTCCGGTTTCCTCCCACAGTCCAAAGATGTGCGTGTTAGGTTGATTGGCCGTGCTGAGAAATTGCCCCTTAGTGTCCAGGGATGTGTAGGTTAGAGGGGTTAGTGGGTACAATATGTAGGGATATGGGGGTAGGGCCTGGGTGGGATTGTGTTCGGTGCAGACTTGATGGGCCGAAGGGTCTCTTTCTGCGCTGTAGGGTTCTATGATGGAGGGGAGTCCAGAACCAGGGGTCACAATCCGAGAATTCGGAGTAGACCGTTTAGGATGGAGGTGAGGAGACATTTCTTCACCCAAAGAGTGCTGAGCCTGTGGAATTCATTCCCACAGGAATGAATTCCTGATGCCAAAACATTGCATGTATTCAAGAGGCAGCTGGATAGAGCACTTGGGGTGAATGGGATCGAAGGTTTTGGGGAGAAAGCAGGATTGGGCTATTGAGTTGGAAGATCAGCCATGATCGTAATGAATGGCGGAGTAGGCTCAAATGGCCTCCTCCTGCTCCTATCTTCTATAAGGCTTAAATATTGGTCAGGACGCCAGGGGTAAATTCTGTGCTCTGACAAAGATTCCCCTTCAAGCCACTCACCAAACTAACGTGGAAATATATCACTGTTTCTCCATTGTTATTGGCTCAAAATCCTGCAGCACTGTGGGTGCGTGTACACTACACCATTTGAAGAAGGCAGCAAACTATTAGCCTCTCAAGGGGCAAATAGGGTTAGGCAATAAGTGCTGGCTTAGCGAGCGAACACCCAAATCCCATGAAGCATAGATAGAACTATAGAATCCCTACAGTGCAGAAGGAGGCATTCAGAACTGCACTGATCACAATCCCACCCTGGTCCTTTTCCCATAACTGTACATATTTACTAATCTCCCTGGCACTAAGGGGCAATTTAGTGTGGCCAATCCACCTAATGTGCACATCTTTGGATTGTGGGAGGAAACCAGAGCACTTGGAGGAAACCCACGCAGACACAGGGAGAATGTGCAAACTCCACACAGACAGTGATCCGAGGCCAGAATTGAACCCGGGTCCCTGGCACTGTGAGCCAGTGGTTCTAACCACTGTGCCACCATGTCACCCAAATGATTAAATATAGTCCCTTTAATGTAGTAACATGTACCAAAGAGATTCACATAGAGTTTACAAATCTGAGACATATGAGGAGGAATTAAGATACGTAAATCTTGATGAAAGAGAGAGGGTTTTTAAGAAGAGTGGTACAGAGATAGGAAGGACATTTCAGAGTGTTTGGTAAACCCTGGTACAATCCCAGTGGTGGGGTGATTCCAATCAGAAATTTCTGAAAATCAAGATCAAGCGAGCTCTTCTGCTCCACGGGAGGTTTCCGTCCTCCCTGAGCTCACCTTAGGATACCTGCGTTACGGTGTGACAGGCGTACCGCCCCAGTCAAACTCCCCACCTGCCACTGTCCACAGAGCAGGTCGCAGCCGGCCACTTCCAACCAGAAGCGAAAGCCCCACCGGGGATCGCCTCCCCACATCACCGTGTAAGTGAAAGAAACAATCAGAGTCGTGGTATTTCACCGGCGGCCGGAGCCTCCCTCTTATTCTACACCTCTCATGTCTCTTCACAGTGCCAGACTAGAGTCAAGCCCAACAGAGTCTTCTTTCCCTGCTGATTCTGCCAAGCCCGTTCTCTTGGCTGTGGTTTCGCTAGATAGCAGGTAGGGACAGTGGGAATCTCGTTCGTCCACGTCACTAATTAGATGACGAGGCATTTGGCTACCTTAAGAGAGTATGATGTGGTTAAGAAGGCGTATGGTGTACTGGCCTTCATCAATCGAGGAATTGAGTTTAGGAGTCAGGAGATAATGCTGCAGCTTTATAAGACTCTAGTCAGACCCCACTTGGGGTACTGTGCGCAGTTCTGGTCGCCTCATTACAGGAAGGATGTGGAAGCTATAGAAAGGGTACAGAGGAGATTTACAAGGATGTTGCCTGGATTGGGAGGCATGCTTTATGAGGATAGGTTGAGAGAGCTCAATCTTTTCTCCTTGGAGAGATGAAGGATGAGAGGTGACCTGATAGAGGTTTATAAGATGTTGAGAGGTATTGATCGAGTGGATTCTCGGAGGCTATTTCCCAGGGCTGAAATGGTCGCTACGAGAGGACACAGGTTTAAGGTGCTGGGGAGCAGGTACAGAGGAGATGTCAGGGGTAAGTTTTTCACTCAGAGGGTGGTGAGTGAGTGGAATCGGCTGCCGTCGGTGGTGGTGGAGGCGAACTCGCTGGGGTCTTTTAAGAGACTTCTGGATAAGTACATGGGATTTAATGGGATTGAGGGTTATAGGTAAGCTTAGTAGGTAGAGATATAATCGACGCAACTTGTGGGTCGAAGGGCCTGTTTGCGCTGTAGTTTTTCTATGATTCTAAATATGTGGGATTGTGGGGATGGAGCCTGGGTGGAATTGTGGTCGGGTAGGATTCTGAGGCTGCCTTATGAAATCAAACACACAATCCACACATGTCATCCGGATCCCCGGCATGTCCATTCAGTGGCCGAGTATAAGGTTTAAACATGAATAAGTTTAATAATTTATTCACTCATGTCCCAAGTAGGCTTAAACCAACACTGCGATGAAGTTACAGTGGGGCGGCATGGTAGTACAGTGGGTTAGCACTGCTGCTTCACAGCTCCAGGGTCCTGGGTTTGATTCCCGGCTCGGGTCACTGTCTGTGTGGAGTTTGCACATTCTCCTCGTGTCTGTGTGGGTTTCCTCTGGTTTCCTCGCAAAGATGTGCGGGTTAGGTTGATTGGCCATGCTAAGAAATTGCCCCTTAGTGTCCAGGGATGTGTAGATTAGTGGGTAAATATATGGGGATGGGGCCTGAGTGGGATTGTGTTTGGTGCAGACTTGAAGAGCCTCTTTCTGCACTGTAGGGTTCTTTGAATTCATCTAGTCCATGTGGATTTTTTTTTGTTCTGTTTTATTTTACACAAAATTATTCACCGAACTGTCACGCCCCTGTGACAGGTAAGATATGGAAACTTTGAGTTCCACAGACACTGCTGTCAGCATTCCCACCCCCAGGAACCAACATTGCTGAATGTTAATATCCAGGCATCAGAAAAGTGCCTGTGCTGTTTTGTTTTTGGATCCAAGTGATACCAGTCCACCAGTACATTGGCAATGTTTGAAGTTAAATTCTGCTTTTGGTTCAGAGTCAGTTGCAATCAGCCAGCATCAATTCATCCCACACAGCCAAGGGAGAGTTACTCTGACTCCAAATGAATGATAAGTAAAGTTATGCAAATAACCTTTCAGATGCCAACACAACCCCCCCCCCACCCCCAGGTTAATTATTCCAAGTCTGACAACACCAGGTTTAAATCCAACGCCGGGCATCTCCACATCATTATTCCGAGTGCAGAAGAACGCTGGAGTGGGGAAAGTGTTAAGATCCCAGCAAATCCGGGCTGGATTGGAATGTCTCAGCCCAGGGTGCTGAATTTTTGGTACTCTGAAATGTTAGTCTGGAGGAAGTTATTTGAGAGAAGGTGGCAATCTTTTGGGGGGTGGGCTCTAACCCCCTCCCTTTATTTGTAAAGTGAACCCCTGTATTATGAGGGGCTGTTTGCAGTAAGTTGGTTGCAGTCTGAGCCTGTTTTCTGACCAATAAATGAAGTTTAAAGCAAAATCTACTTGAGTTCCATTGCAGGGATTTCCAAATTAATAGGGGAGGGGGAAAATGTAACATTGGATGATTGCATTGCGTTTGTTTGGGCATTGCTCCTTATCCCTGGCTGCTGAGGGGTCTGGAGGATTATTTGTGTAGTTATTCTGGGTGTGATGTACAACCTCCCCAAGCCTGTGAGTGGAGATGACGTGTGCTTGCTGTCTATGTAATGCTTTGCTGAGGACACTCAGTCTGAATTTGCAAGCTGCTGTTTCCTGCCCCTCTCTCTCTCTCTCTCTCTACCTGTCACCCACTCTCTGCTCTCCACACTGGGTGTCAGAGAGCTGCAGGCAGCAACACCCCCCCCGCCACCACCACCACCCCCCCCCTCTCTCTCCCTCCCTCCCTCCCTCTCCCCCCACCCCTGCCACCCAGCTCAGCAGCAACTCAAACATGGACTCCCTGCAGCCGGCAGCAGCAGCGGCTCCCAGCGCCGCCAGCCCCGAGCCGGCCACCTCCAGAACCGCCGACAACCTCCCCAGCAGCGGCGACCAGGAAGCGCCCGTCCGCACACACAGCTGCTCCAGCACCAACCGAGGTAAGGGGGAGGGTGGGAGAGAGCCCGGGGGGGGGGGCAACTGGGCAAGGGGAGAGGGATAGGGAGTGAGATAGGGGAGAGGGAGAGAAGGGATGGGGGAGAGAGAGAGTGAGATAGGAGGGAGACAGAGAGGAATAGGAGGGAGAGAAGGGATGGGGGGGAGAGAGAGAGGGATAGGAGGGAGAGAGAGAAGGGATGGGGGGGAGAGAGAGGGATAGGAGGGAGAGAGAGAGGGATAGGAGGGAGAGATTGAGAGTGAGGTAGGAGAGAGAGTGAGATAGGGGAGAGATGGGGGGGAGAGGGATAGGAGGGAGAGATTGAGAGTGAGGTAGGAGAGAGAGTGAGATAGGGGAGAGATGGGGGGGAGAGGGATAGGAGGGAGAGATTGAGAGTGAGGTAGGAGAGAGAGTGAGATAGGGGAGAGATGGGGGGGAGAGGGATAGGAGGGAGAGAAGGGATGGGAGAGAGAGTGAGATAGGAGGGAGAGAGAAAGGGATGAGGGAGAGATTGAGAGTGAGGTAGGAGAGAGAGTGAGATAGGGGAGAGACGGGGGGGAGAGGGATAGGAGGGAGAGAAGGGATAGGAGAGAGATGGGAGAGAGAGTGAGATAGGGGAGGGAGAAAGAATAAAATAGGAGAGAGAGAGGGGGATGGGGGGAGAGTGAGATGGGAAAGGGGAGAGTGAGTGAGTGAGATAGGAGAGAGATGGGAGAGAAAGTGAGATGGGGAGGGATAGGAGGGAGAGAAGGGATGGGAGGGAGAGAGAGTGAGATAGGAGAGAGATGGGAGAGAGTGTGAGATAGGGGATGGGGGGAGAGGGATGGGAGAGAGAGTAAGGTAGGGGAGGGAGAGAGAGTAAGGTAGGGGAGGGAGAGAGAATAAGATAGGAAAGGGAGAGGGATGAGAGAGATGGGAAGGGGGAGAGGGAGAGAAGGGTTGGAGAGAGAGTGAAAGTGAGATAGAGAGAGTGAGATAGGGGAGGGAAAGAGAGAACAAGATAGGAGAGAAAGAGGGATGGGGGTAAGAGGGATAGGGGGCGAGAGAGAGTGAGATGGGAAAGGGGGGAGAGAGGGATGGGAAAGAGGAGAGAAAAGGATGAGAGTGTGTGTGAGAGAGAGAGAGAGAGAGATAGGAGAGGGAGGAAACCAGGTGAGAGATAGCGAGAGAGGGAGGCAGGAGATAAGAGAGAGAGAGAGAGAGAGAGAGATGAGAGAGGAGGGGTAGAGGAGAAGGGGATTGGGGGTGAATGGGATAGCAGAGGGAGAGATAATGAGGACTAGACTGGGGATGATAGAGTGAGATAGGGATAGGGGAGAGAGATGAGGAGAGGAAGGATGGGGAGAGTGAGTGAGAAAGGGGATAGAGAGAGGGATGAGGAGAGAGAGAGATGGAGGGAGGAATAGGGGAAAGGGAGAAGAGGGAGGGTGAAGGGGCAAGGGATAGAGGGGAGAGAGATCCCAAACCGCCCCTCCCTCTCCCCAGCAGAAGTATGGGGGGAACAAGTACATAGATTTCCCTTGTCAGGAGGGGGTAATAGGGTGTCCAGCGGCAAGGCAGAGGGGCAGACGGAGGGTCAGGATTAGGACTGGAGCTGGTTCTGAGACTAGTTTGGGGCTGGGCATCCTTCCCCAATCCCCCTTACCCAAACCCGGGGGCTCCCGAGCCAGGCTGAGTGAGGGGGAGGGGGCGTCCAGGAGGGACTGATAGCCCTTCATTCCCACTCCCACTCCACCATGGGGAGTGACCATGAACCGAGTCCTTGGTCCCGCTGTGCCCTCAGGAGGGGTTTTATTTGAGGAGACTGGCAGGACAGGGACAGGTACCTTTGCCCAGGAGGGTGGCTGTGCGTTTATTGATAATGTGTTTGGGGTGGGGGGGGAGGTGATTGGCAACTCCCTGCTCAGTATACATCTCAATTTAAATTACACCCCCCCCCCACAACCCTTTTCCTCTGGAAGTGGGGAGACCCAGGGAGGGGGGTGACTGTCCCCAAATCTGAAACCCAGTATTCAACCCTAACACCAGCTGTCTGGGCTGAGATTGGAGTTGCCGTTAGCTGAACCCCTTACATCTTGTTGAGCTGGGATACACTGACTTTAAAAGTGGTTCATTGATGGAGAAGTGTGCCTGAAATGTAATGGTGCATACAGTTTGCTAAACGACATGACATTCTCACAACTTTGTCTGGCAAAGTTGAGTTCTGACAATGGGATTAGTTGGTAACTCTACCTGGGAGCTGGTTCCCTTCTTGTGTGTGTGTTTGATTTTATTGAACAGTCTATTCTTTATGGCATCCAGATTTGCACTGATTGTCATTTGTCTATTTTGCTGGCTACCGTTTGCAGTAACTGTTTTTTTTTTGGGAACTGATATAATTGGATTGATTTGAAGAGATGGGAATGAGAATTTATTGAGTTGTGTGTGGGATGCATATTGAAGACTCGGTCCATGTTAAGTTGGCAACCCTTCAGTTCAAAGTGTTTTAAACAAGTGTATGTTCTGGATTTGTGTTTCAATATGATACCATTCTGGAATCACCAGGGTTCTGGTCCATTGGTAAGTGTGCAACATGTCAGGGATGGGTGGCGGAACTGCCTAACTGTTTTAGACAAAAAATTGTTGGATTGGTTAGACAGCATTTGTTTTTAACTCGGGTGGAATCTGTGCTGGTGTTGGGGGATCCTGGAGGCCTGTGAGCTGACTGGAAACCAGGAGGGTTCCAACAGAAAGTTTGAATGAGTGCAGAAACTCAACTGAAGAGACGTGAAACCCTTCCTCTCCCCGCTGTGAGGTCTTTGTATGGGTCTGGTACAGAACCTTGATCTAACCTAGAGTCATGACCAGAAAGATGCCAACACAGATCAAACAGAAGTTAACACAAGCGCTTAGGGGTAGAATTTTCACAGCAACTTCGTTGCAGTGTTAATGTAAGCCTACTTGCGACACTAATAAAGAGACTGAAACAAACAAAAGTGTATTACCTCCTTGACCAACGCCTTAAGAAGTGTCGTATCCTCGGATTTCTGTAAATAATGCTATCTCTTATCTATGTTAAGAGCATTTGTATATTTCCGCGTGTCTATAGTTTGAAATTACGCTGCATTCTCAAAATGCACCTCTTTCTCGTAACATATTCTCAGCTACACGTCAAAAATAAAGTTTGCACGTTTCTAGCTAGTGGGGTACCGTTTAATATCACAGTAAACACAAACAGAGTCCACGTTAATAAGACCATCCATCTCAGTAAACCTTGTATTTGACAGGTGAGTTAGTTTTGTCTGTATAAGTGCGGGCCCCTCCAACAAGCTGCTCAGGAAGCCGGGCAATGTGTTCAGATAGCCAACCCTGATTCAGCCTTTTAACAGCTCCCACCCAACCTGTGCTCAGTGCTGTGCACTGGGCTCTGATCACCAAACCATGGCTCTCTGCTACTCCTGAAAAGTACAGGAGTTGCTCCAGTTTCCCCCGTACCTCACACATCCCGGAGCCATTGAAATGCAACCCTTCAGATCTTTAATGAACCTGGATCCCTAGGTAAGTTCTATTTCAGCTGGGTGAAGAGAGAGAGAGAGAGTGTGTGTGAATCCATCGCTTTAAGCAGTTTCCTTCTCTTCCCCGTTTGAGTTTTAATCTTGGATCCCTGAAAATGGTGTTGTTTTGTACAATTCTTTACCTAACCTTTACAGTCTGGAGGAATCATTGTGATCTCTTGCATTTCTAACAATCCTGAACCAGTAGTTACCCTGCTTTTCTTTACACATTGTGTCCAAGTGTGACAGCTGATGGAAGGGGCTAGAGAACCCCTTCTTTAAGTTGATTGTCAGTATCAGCACTTCACTGGGTCAATACCCACCCCAATGAGCATCACAGACCAGATCCAAGAAACTTCATGAAGTTGTGATGCTGTTCATTGTATCTGGCAGTTAGAACCACACATTTCTCGATTCTTGGTATCGTGGGTGGTATGGTGGTTAGCACTGCCAGGGACCTGGGTTCGATTCCTGGCTTGGGTCACTGTCTGTGTGGAGTCTGCACATTCTCCCTGTGTGTGCGTGTGTGGGTTTCCTCCCGCAGTCCACAAGTGCTGGTTAGGTGCATTGGCCTCGCTAAATTGCCCCTCAGTGTACCCGAACAGGCACCGGAGTGTGGCGACTTTCATTGCGGTGTTAATGTAAGCCTACTTGTGACGCTAATAAATAAACTTTAGTTTAAAAGTAAACACTTATATATTTTAGCAACCAGATGTGTCCAGTTCATTTGGGAAAAAAAAAGTCTTTGTGTTATCTATGTATATTTAAAACTTGTGATCGAAAAAAGACATACATTTGCAGATGATGTAGATTTGAGGGTAAGGAGCAAAATACCAAACTAATCTTCTCTCCAAAGGTCAGATTCTTTCAGATAAACTTGACCAAACTATGATGTTACTTAGGAACAGTTTTCTGGTTCCATTTGTACCTTTAATAAAGATTTACAATAATGACCGAGAGGGCCAAAGAACAAAGAAAATTACAGCACAGAAACAGGCCCTTCACCCCTCCGAGCCTGCACTAAACATGCTGCCCGAATGAACTAAAACCCCCGATACTTCCCGGCACCGTATCCCTCTATTCCCATCCTATTCATGTATTTGTCAAGACGTCTCTTAAAGTTCACTATCATTACCTGCTTCCACTACCTCCCCCGGTAGCGAGTTCCAGGCATCCACCACCCCCTGTGTGGAAAAAAAACATGTTTTGTACATCTTTAAATTACACCCCTCGCATTTTAAACCTATGCCCCCTGATAAGTGACTCTTCCACCCTGGGAAAAAGCTTCTGACTGTCCACTCTGTCAATCTATTTTCTAACATCCGATGGGCCACACATTTGCACTGAAACCTAAAACTGATTTCGCTCTAAAGGCTGAGGGACTTGAGGTTATTTTCATTAGAGAGAAGGTGGTTAAGAGGTGACCTAATTGAGGCGTACAAGATGATCAGAGGGTTAGATAGGGTGGACAGTGAGAGCCTTTTACCTCGGATGGTGATGGCTAACACGAGGGGACGTAGCTTTGAATTGAGGGGTGGTAATTATAGGACGGATGTCAGAGGTAGGTTCTTTACTCAGAGGGTGTGGAATGCCCTGCCTGCAGCAGTTGTGGACTCGCCAACTTTAAGGGCGTTCAAATGGTCAGTGGATAGGCATATGGATAACATTGGAATAGTTTAGGTTAGAGGGCCATTAGATTGGTTCCACTGGTGGGCGCAACATCGAGGGTCAAAGGGCCTGCACTGCGCTGTAACGTTCTAATAATACCACTGAGCGCCTGTTGACGAAAGAGTTACAGCGTGCAGCAACACTGCTACAGTTTGATTCTTAATTCTTTGCAATCTGTAGCCTGTCCTGTCTGGGGCGTCCTGTTACTTAAAGATGAATTTTTTATTAAAATTAAAAATGTTCTGGTTTGTGTTCATAAATAGTTTTAATCGCAAATTATTTTCCCAAGCGGTCGTTACAATCCATGTTATCTGAAGAGATTTTATTGGGGGGGGGGTTTCATTTTTAAAATTATAAAAGCCGACAAGTGGGTTGCTGGCTTAGTAAAATGATAGTAAAAATGGGATTTTTTAATGTCAGTTTCCACTGAGTTTGACATGTTTATCGTGAAACAATGAAAGGCATTTTATATTGAATACACATGAAGCTAACACTGCGATAAAGAAAAGGCCTGTCTTTGCAGTTTATTCAGAATGCTTTACAATTTCTATACATTCTGCAGCAATCCCTGCTCAGTGGATTTTGACTTTAAGTTTGTACGCTTTACTGTAAGCTTTGCCCAGTTATTAGCAGCCCCGGTTGGGAGTGAGAACATGTTATGTGTCCCAAGGCCCGCACTGAACCTTTGTTAACAAAGAACAAAACAGCACGGGAAACAGGCCCTTCGGCCCAACGAGCCTGCACCGCCATCTTAACATTGAGTCCCCTCTCCACCCATGACCCTTGTCTACGCTTATGGCACTCCACATTGAGGGGAGACTAATTTAGGGACAATTTGTTACGCCAATCAGTCTAACAGCACACCTTTGGGGTGTGGGAGGAAACCAGTGCACCCGGAGAAAACCCACGCAAACACGGGGAGAATGCGCAAACTCCCGCAGACACCGGCCCAAATCCATGTACCTGCACAGCAAACAGTGAGAGTCACTGAGCTGTCATGTTAACCTGTCCTTAGAATGACAAAATGATGCTGCGGAAGGAAACAAGACTTGTGGTTGTTTAAATCATAGAATCCCGACAGTGCAGAAGGATGCCATTCTGCCCATCGAGTCTGTACTGACCGCAAGCCCACCCATGCCCTATTCCCATCGCCCTCAGTTACCCTGTTAACCTCCTAGGGTCAATTTAGCATGGCCAATCGACCTAACCCGCACGTCTTTGGACTGTGGGAGGAAACCGGAGGACCCAGAAGAAACCCACGCAGACACGGGGAGAATGTGCAAACTCCACACAGTCACCCGAGGCTGGAATTTCATCAGTATAATGCCTTTTGTGACATCGCAAAGTGCTTCACAGTGAAGTATTTTTAAAGTATTGTCCCTGTTATAATGCAGGATGTGCAGCAGCTGGTGAGTACACCCCAGCAGCTGTGAGGTGCAGTGTGCTCGTGACCAGGTAGCCCGATTTTTGATTGAAATATAAATATTATTTAAAGTTTATTTATTTATTGTCGCAAGTAGCCTTACATCGACACTGCAATGAAGTTACTGTGAAAATAACCGAGTCGCTACACCCCACACAGTGGCAAAGTGGTTAGCACTGCTGCCTCACAGTGCCAGGGACCCAGGTTCGATTCCCGGCTTGGGTTACTGTCTGCGCGGAGTCTGCATGTTCTCCCCGTGTCTGCGTGGGTTTCCTCGCACTTTCGTTTCCTGAAAGACGTGCCAGATAGGTGCATTGGCCACGCTAAATTCTCTCTGTGTACCCGAATAGGTGCCAGAATGGGGCGACTAGGGAAATTTCACGGCAACTTCATTGCAGTGTTAATGTAAGCCTGATAAATAAACTTTACAGGCTGCCCTCTGCAGAGGTTTCCCCTGGATGTCGAGATGCCGGCGTTGGACTGGGGTAAACACAGTAAGAAGTCTCACGACACCAGGTTAAAGTCCAACAGGTTTATCTGATAGTAAACACCACTAGCTTTCGGAACGCTGTTCCTTTGTCAGGTGAGTGGAGAGTTCTGTTCAGAAATAGGGCATATAAAGACACGCACAGTTCACAGAATAGGCATTCTAATCAGCATTCTGTAAACTGGGTGTACCTTTCTATGCCCTATTTCTGATCCGAACTCTCCACTCACCTGACGAAGAACAACGTTTCCGAAAGCTTGTGTTTACCATCAAATAAACCCGTTGGACTTTAACCTGGTGTTGTGAGACTTCTTACTGTGTTTACCCCAGTCCAAAGCCGGCATCTCCGCATCATAACTTATGGCCCTGTAAGTCAGATTGTAATAACAATGAGGCTTCAGCTTGGTGTCACAGCTCGGTGTGGCTCCTGTTCTAAGACTGCAAAAAAAAACTACAAAGGGTTATGAACGTACCCCGTGCAAACCAGCCTCCCATCCATTCATAAAATCCCTGCAGTGCAGAGGGAGGCAATTCTGCCCATCGAGCTCGCACTGACGACAATCCCTATCCCCATAACCCCATATAGTTACCCTACTAATCTACCCTGACACCAAGCATCAATTTAACACGGCCAATCAACCAAACCCACACATTTTTGGACTATGGGAGGAAAGCGGAGCATGCGGAGGAAACCCATGCAGACATGGGGAGAATGTGCAAACTCCACACATATAATGACCCGAGGCTGGAATTGAATCTGGGTCTTTGGCGCTGTGAGGCAAAGTGTGCCGCTCCCAATGACTTTGGCTATACTTCCCGCTGCCTCGGAAAAGCAGCCAGCGTAATCAAGGACCCCCACACACACTGGACATACTTTCTTCTACCTTGTTCCATTGGGAAAAAGTCTGAGGTCCCGTATCAGTCGACTCAAGAACAGCTTTTTCCCCGCTGCCATCAGACTTTTGAATGGACCCACTATATATTAAACTGATCTTTCTCTACACCCTAGCTATAACTGTAACACTATTTTCTCTACCCTCTCCTTTATTTCTCCCCTCTATGACTCTGCGAATGGTATGTTTTGTCGTATAGCACTCAATAAACAATACTTTTCACTGAATCCCAATACGAGTGACAATAATAAATCAAATCAAAGTATTAGTTCAGTGTGGGTTTTGAATTTCCGTGTCTGGAGTTGGATTTAAACCCACGATATCTGACTCCAGACAGCTACCACTGACCACAGGATAGCGATTACCCTGAGAACATTAGTCAGCCACATCTTGTGGGATTTTAACTCACATCCTCTGTGCTGCCATTTCAGCAACGTTGCCAGTACACCGAGGGGCTTCCGCAGAATCTTACTGTGCAGACGAGGCTCTTCGGCCCATCGAGTCTGCACCGACACGTCAAAGGCCCTGACCTGCCCACCTAATCCCACTTGCCAGCACTTGGCCCGTAGCCTTGTGTAAATCAGGCTGCCACTTAAATGCAGTGAGGTCATATGACGCGTAAGGTAAACTGGGGTTGTTCTTCCTGGAAAGACGGAGGATAAGGGGGGACCTGATAGAGGTGTATAAAATTATGAAGGGCGTAGATAGGGTGAGTGGTGGGAAACTTTTTCCCAGGTCGGAGGTGACGAACACAAGGGGTCTCAAGCTCAAGGTGAGGGGGATGTATTTTACACAGAGGGTGGTGGGGGCCTGGAACGCACTGCTAAGCAAGGTAGTAGAGGCAGGTACGCTGGGATCGTTTAAGACTTATCCACATGAACAGACTGGGAATAGAGGGATACAAACGAATGGTCTAGTTGGGCTCATGAGCGGGGCAGGCTTGGCGGGCCGAAGGGCCTGTTTCCTGCGCTGTACTGTTCTTTGTCCACAGATTTCATTAGAAACGCAAATAAGATCAACTATGTAGCCCACCTGCCTGCCCTGGTCCCGAAGCGTCTCCTGTCTGAGGGAGAACTCCACCTCCTGGGGTGATCACTCATCTCCGTCCCAATTGGGAGGTGATGGCCTGGTGTTATTTATTATTGCTAGACTAATAACCCAGAAATGTTCTGGGGACCCAAGTTCTTCAGCTAGTGGAGTTTAAATTCAATTATAAATATCTGGAATTAAGAATCTACTGATGACCATGAAACCATTGTCGGAAAAAACCATCTGGTTCACTAATGTCCTTTAGGGAAGGAAATCTGCTGTCCTTATCTGGTCTGGCCTACATGTGACTCCAGAGTCACAGCAATATGGTTGACTCTCAACTGCCCTCCAAGGGCAACTAGGGATGGGTATTAATGCTGGCCCAGCCAGTGATGTCCATGTTCCATGAATGAATAAAAGAGAAATTGATCTTTTTCTACACCCTAGGTATAACTGTAACACAATTTACAAGGATGTTGCTTGGATTGGGAGGCATGCCTTATGAGGATAGGTTGAGGGAGCTAGGTCTTTTCTCCCTGGAGAGACGAAAGATGAGAGGCGACCTGATAGAGGTTTATAAAATGTTGAGAGGAATAGATAGGGCGGATTCTCGGAGGCTATTTCCCAGGGCTGAAATGGTCGCTACGAGAGGACACAGGTTTAAGGTGCTGGGGAGTAGGTACAGAGGAGATGTTAGGGGTAAGTTTTTCACTCGGAGGGTGGTGAGTGAGTGGAATCGGCTGCCGTCGGTGGTGGTGGAGGCGAACTCGCTGGGGTCTTTTAAAAGACTTCTAGATGAGTATATGGGATTTAATGGGATTGAGGGTTATAGATAGGCCTGGTAGGTAGGGATATGATCAGCGCAACTTGTGGGCTGAAGGGCCTGTTTGTGCTGTAGTGTTCTCTGTTCTACAATATTCTGTACCCTCTTGTTTCTTTCTCCCCTTTGTAACTCTACGAATGGTATGTTTTATTGTATAGCACTCAATAAACAATACTTTTCACTGAATCCAATAATAAATCAAATCAAAGTATTAGTTCAGTGTAGGTTTTGAACTTCTGTGTCTGGAGTTGGATTTACAGTATCACCCTGTTCTGCTGTGTTACCTTCAAAGGCACAATTGCCACAAGTAAGGAGAGATGTCGAATTGTCAGAAGTCCCATTTTTCAGTGAGAGGCACTGAACTGAGTCAGTGTCCGCTTCTTTAAACTGCCACCATTTAAGTTCTCCTGATATCTTGGCCAAAAACAGTTTCATTATTTGTTCATATTATTGCAAGTAACAAGGATTCACAAACAGCAACCGGTTTGTTTAAACAACACCACAAATTATTGACCATAAATTGGACACTCTGAAGATGTGAAGGTCTTTTTTCTCTTTGCCTGTAATGATGTGTTTGGTACCACTGTTTTAAGTGGCGTAAATGGGTGGCAATGAGTGGTGGCGAATGCAACTTCTGTTGACTCTGCTTTGTTGGCCGCTGAGGTCAGGCGCGGGTCGGTCGTTGCTCTGATTGATGGAGGTTTAAAGGTTGCTTCCTTTCTGAGCTGCTCCATAATGGTACCTGTTACACTGCAGTCAGTGGTGTATTTGCTCTGGATTGTATTGTGCAAAAGATGAACTTGGGAGTTATTGCTCACGATAACATTTGTGTTGGATGTAGAACATAGAACATTCCAGCGCAGTACAGGCCCTCGATGTTGCGCCGACCAGTGGAACCAATCTAATGACCCTCTAACCTAAACTATTCCAATGTTATCCATATGCCTATCCACTGACCATTTGAACGCCCTTAAAGTTGGCGAGTCCACAACTGCTGTAGGCAGGGCATTCCACACCCTTACTACCCTCTGAGTAAAGAACCTACCTCTGACATCCCTCCTATAATTACCACCCCTTAATTTAAAGCTATGTCTCCTTGTGTTAGCCATCACCATCCGAGGAAAAATGCCTTCGCTGTCCACCCTCTGATCATCTTGTTTGCCTCAATTAGGTCACCTCTTAACCTTCTTCTCTCCAATGAAAATAACCTCAAGTCCCTCAGCCTTTCCTCATAAGACCTTCCCACCGTACCAGGCAACATCCTGGTAAACCTCCTCTGCACCCTTTCTAATGCCTCCACATCTTTCTTATAATGCGGTGACCAGAACTGTACGCAATACTCCAAGTGCGGCCGCACCAGAGTTTTGTACAGTTGTAACATGACCTCACGGCTCCGAAATTCAATCCCTCTACCAATAAAAGCTAACACACCGTACGCCTTCTTAACAACCTTATCAACCTGGGTGCCAACTTTCAGGGAGCTATGCACATGGACACCGAGATCTCTCTGCTTGTCGACACTACCAAGAGTCCTTCCATTAGCCCTATGTTCTGTACTCCTGTTACTCTTACCAAAGTGAATCACCTCACACTTTTCAGCATTAAACTCCATCTGCCACCTCTCGGCCCAGCTCTGCAGCTTTATCTATGTCCCTCTGCAAACTGTAACATTCATCCTCACTGTCTACAACTCCTCCAACTTTGGTGTCGTCAGCAATTGTTGTATTGGTTTGTGTTGAGGTGAAGCTTCCACGTAAAATACTGTGTTTCTCCCAAACATAAAATCTTCCATAAGAGCCCAACTGAACAGCCTATTTGATTAATGATTGAACTCTGTGCTGACGTACATCACAGAGAGGAGTGAGTTGCCGGGAGATAGAAATAATCGAGAGCTTCAAGTTTTTAGATGTCCAGATCACCAACTACCTGTTCCAAGCCCCCCCCCATGCTGACACTATAGTTAAGAAAGTCCACCAGTGTCTCCACTTCCTCAGTAGGCTAAGGAAATTTGGCATGTCTGCTATGGCTCTCTCCAACTTTTACAGATGCACCATAGAAAGCGTTCTTTCTGGTTGTATCACAGCTTGGTCTGGGCTCCTGCTCTGCCCAAGACCGCAAGGAACTACAATGGGTCATGAATGTAGCCCAATCCATCACACAAACCAGCCTCCCATCTGTTGACTCTGTCTACACTTACCATTGCCTCAAGATAGCACCCAGGATAATTAAGGACACCATGCACCCCAGACATTATCTCTCCCACCACCTTCCATCGGAAAAATGGCCGGCACAGTAGCACAGTGGTTTAGCACTGCTGCTTCACAGCTCCAGGGTTCGATTCCCGGCTCGGGTCACTGTCTGTGTGGAGTTTGCACATTCTCCTCGTGTCTGTGTGGGTTTCCTCCCACAGTCCAAAGATGAGCGGGTTAGGTTGATTGGCCGTGCTAAGAAATTGCCCCTTAGTGTCCAGGGATGTGTAGGTTAGAGAGATTAGTGGGTATAATATGTAGGGATGTGGGGGTAGGTCCTGGGTGGGATTGTGTTCACTGCAGACTCGATGGGCTGAATGGCCTCCTTCTGTACTGTAGGGGTCTATGATTCTATGAAAAAAGATCCAAAAGTCTGAGATCACGTACCAACCGACTCAAGAACAGCTTCTTCCCTGCTGCCATCAGACTTTTGAATAGACCTACCTCACTTTAAGTTGATCTTTCTCTGCACCCTAGCTATGACTGTAACATTACATTCTGCATGGTCTCCTTTCCTTCTCTATGAATGGTATGCTTTGTCTGTATAGCGCGCAAGAAACAATACTTTCACTGTATACTAATACGCGTGACAATAATAAATCAACTCAAATCAAAAAAATCTTGGGTTGATTGGCCGTGCTAAGAAATTGCCCCTTAGTGTCCAGGGATGTGTAGGTTAGAGGGATTAGTGGGTAATAATATGTAGGGAGGGGGTAGAGCCTGGGTGGGATTGTGTTCGGTGCAGACTCGATGGGCTGAAGGGCCTCTTTCTGCACTGTAGGGTTCTATGATTTCTATGAAAGCATACCATTCATAGAGAAGGAAAGGACAGGGTGCAAAATGTTCATAGTTCGAGGAGTGGGGCCTCGCTAAGTCTTTACTGCCCAATGTGTACAGGGGATTATTGTTGGACTAAGATGGCTTCCTGTAGGGTTCCTGATGGGTTCCAAACTCAATTGGCCGAAATTCAAAAATGTGGTTTTTGGTCCGACAACACCAGGTTTAAGTCCAACCGATTTATTTGATAGTAAACTCACAAGCTTTTGGGGCTTTTCGTCAGGCGAATGGAGAATCGGACAGAGCATACAACAGCACACACAGTTTACAGATTACTGATTAGAATGCAAATCCTTACACCTAACCTGCTATTCAAGTCTTAAAGTGACCAACAATGTGAGTGGAAGGAGCACTGATCACAGGTTAAAGAGATGTGTATTGTCTCCAGACAGTACAGTAAGTGAGGTTTTGCAAACCCAGGCAAGTCACGGGGGTTACAGATAGTGCGACATGAACCCAAGATCCCTGTTGAGGCCGTCCTCATGTGTGCGGAACTTGGCTATCAGTCTCTGCTCAGCGACTCTGCGCTGTCGTGTGTTGTGAAGGCCGCCTTGGAGAACGCTTACCCAAAGATCAGAGGCCGAATGCCCGTGACCACTGAAGTGTTCGCCAACAGGAAGGGAACAGTCTTGCCTGGTGATTGTTGAGCGATGTTCATTCATCCGTTGTCGTAGCGTCTGCATGGTCTCCCCAGTGTACCATGCTTCGGGACATCCTTTTGCCGGCATCTCCACACCATGACCTATGGCCAAACCAGTTCTGAATCCATCTAGCTCACTCACCCCGTGAGATTTAATCTCTTGCACCAGCCTGCCATGAGGGACCTTGTCAAATGCCTTACTAAAGTCCAACATCCACAGCCCTTCCCTCATCAATCATTTTTGTCACCTCCTCAAAAAACCCAATTAAATTAGTGAAACATGACCACCCACGTACAAAACCATGCTGTCTGTCACTAACAAGACCATTCTGTTCCAAATGTGTGTAGATCCTATTACTAAGAACTTTCTCTATCACTAAAGCAAGCTCACTGGCCTATAATTACCCAGGTTATCCTTGCTACCCTTCTTAAATAACAGGACAGCATTGGCCATCCTCCAATCCTCTGGGACCTCGCCTGTGGCCAACAAAGAAACACAGATTTCTGTTAAAGGCCCAGCAATTTCATCTTTTGTCTCCCTCAGAAATCTAGGATAGATGCCATCTGGCCCTGGGGACTTGTCCACCTTAATGCTTTTTAACTTATTGAACACTTCCCCCCCCCTCGTAACGATGACTTGTTCTAAAGGGTTTACACACCCTTCCAAGACACCATCAATCCACGTGACCCTCTCCTTTGTGAATACCAATGCAAAGTACTCATTAAGGATCCCTTCCTTTGGTTTGACACAGTTTTCCTCCTTTGTCTTTAAGTGGGTCAACTCTCTCTCTAGCCACCCTCTTATTCCTAGTATTGTTGTATAGAACGTTGGTTCGCCCGCATTTGGAGTACTGCGTCCAGTTCGTGTGCCTGTCTAAGTACGCTTAAACTGGACCATCTGACGGGCAACACGACAGCTCAGTGACTATCACTGTTTGCTGTGCCGATACGTAGATTTGGGCCGGTGTCTGCGGGAGTTTGCACATTCTCCCCGTGATCGCCTGGGTTTTCTCCAGGTGCTCTGGTTTCCTCCCACACCCCAAAAACGTGCTGATTGGTGTAACAAATTGTCCCTAAATTAGTCTTCCCTCAACCTTCCCCAATAGGTGTGGACAAAGGTAGAGGGGAGCACTCACAATGTTAAAATGGCGGTGTGGGCTCGTTGGGCCGAAGGGCCTGTTTCCCATTCTTTGTATATGTATGAAACGCCTTGGGATTCTCCTTAATCCTGTCTGCCAAGGACATTTCGTAACTCCTTCTTGCCCTCTGTTTGAGCACTTTTCTACTTTCTCTGTATTCTTCAAGTGCTCCACGTGTTTTAGTTGCCTAGACCTCATGTCTGCATCCTTTTTCTTTTTGACTACGATAACAATTTCCCAGGTCATCCACGGTTCCTGAGTCATGCCTTTCCTGTCCTTCCTTTTAAAGGCGTTTGCCTGTCCTGCACTCTGACCAACTGCTTCTTAAAAGACTCCCACATGCCACACGTGGATTTGCCCTCAAACAGCCTCTCCCAAGCAACAGCCTCCAAATCCCGCCTGATCTGGTTGTAGTTAGCCTTCCCCCAGTTTAACGCCTTAACCTGAGGACAACAGTTGTGTCCAGTTTTGGTCAACTAGTTACAGGAAGGATATAAATAAGGTTGAAAGAGTGCAGAGAAGGATGTTGCCAGGACTTGAGAAGCTGAGCTATTGAGAGAGATTGAATAGTTAGGACTTTATTCCCTGGAGAATGAGGGGAGATTTGATAGAGGTGCATAAGATGAGATTGGTATAGATGGAGTGAATGCAAGCAGGCTTTTTCTACTGAGGCTAGGGGAGAAAAAAAACCAGAGGGCATGGGTTAAGGGTGAAAGGGGAAAAGTTTAAAGGGAATATTAGGGGGGGATTCTTCACATAGAGCACGGTGGGAGTGTGGAATGAGCTGCCGGATAAATGCGGGGTCACTTTTAAGAAAAACTTGGACGAGTTCATGGATGAGAGGGGTGTTGAGGGATAGGGTCCAAGTGCAGGTCAGTGGGACTAGGCAGAAAATGGTTTGGCACAGACAAGGAGGGCCAAAAGGCCTGTTTCTGAGCTGTAATTTTCTATGGTAACACTCGTCCTTTTGCGTGATATCCGAAAGCTTATGGAATTGTGGTCACTGTTCACCCACTGCAAATATGATGACCTGCCTGGGTTCATTCCCTCGTACTGGGTCCAGTACAGTCCCTTCTCTAGTCGCATTATCCACATATTGTTCCAGAAAAACCTTCCTGGACACACTTAACAAATTTCTTACCACCCGGATCCTTAGCCCTCAGGGATTTCCAGTCAATATGAGGAAAATTGAAGTCTCCCACTACAACAACCCTATTATTTCTACATCTGTCCAGAATCTGCTTTAATATCCGTTCCTCAGCTTCCCGTGGGCTGTTGGGAGGCCTGTAGTATACCCCCATCGTAGTGTCTGCCCCATTCCTGTTTCTGAGCTCTACCCTCAGTGTCTCATTTCATGATTCTTCCAAAGTGTCCTCCCTCTCTACACCAATTTGGCAACTCTCCCACCTCTCTCATTTTCCCCTCTGTGTCACCTGAAACACATATATCTCGGGATATTTAGCCGCCAGTCCTGTTCCTCTTTTAACC
Source organism: Carcharhinus amblyrhynchos (assembly GCF_965287045.1). NCBI lineage: Eukaryota > Metazoa > Chordata > Chondrichthyes > Carcharhiniformes > Carcharhinidae > Carcharhinus > Carcharhinus amblyrhynchos. The sequence goes on from NC_137355.1 coordinate 5,310,404, forward strand.
CAAGTCTCCGTAATCGCAACCGCATCCAAGTTCCGCGCAAGAATCGAGGCTCTGAGTTCATCTGTCTGACCTGTTATACTCCTTGATTTGAAGCACTCCAGATCTCTGGGGCCCATTGATTTTGACCTCCCTCAGCCTGCTGTTCCTCTTAGTTAGCTGGCCCCCTTTTGTCCCGTGCCCACCCCCAGTCTCTGCGCTTGATGACCTACAGTTCTGATTCCCACCCCTGCCACACTATTTTAAACCCACCTGATCCATACTAGCACACTCCCAACCCTAGGATATTGGTGCCCTCCCAGTTCAGGTACAAAGAACAACACAGCACGGGAAGCAGGCCTAATGAGCCCGCGCCGCCATTTCAACATTGCGAGTGCCCTCTTCCACCCACGACTCTTGTCTACGCTCATGGCACTCCACATTGGAAACCGGATTGAGGGGAGACTCATTTAGGGACAATTTGTTACACCAATCAGCCTAAGAGCACATCTTTGGGGTGTGGGAGAAAACCCACGCAATCACGGGGAGAATGCGCAAACTCCCACAGACACCGGCCCAAATCCATGTATCTGCACAGCAAACAGTGATAGTCACTGAGCTGTCGTGTTGCCCGTCAGTTGGTCCAGTTTAAGCACACACTAACGACGTGAAGCACTGGGCTACTCTCGAAACATCCAAGAGCAGCCCTCGCACGACCCACTCCGTGTATGCCCCTCGTTGGACCCCAACTTGTACAGGCCCCACCTTCCCAGGAAGACAATGATCCAAAAATCTCCGACAGTATCTTCCAAATCTGTGACCTCACCATCTAGAAGGAGAAGCAGACACATGGGAATACTATCTCCTGTAAATTGCACCTCCAAGTTACACATCGTCGTGACTTGGAAATAAATCACTGTTCCTTCTCGCTGTCACTGGGTCAAAATCCAGCTCCCTCCCTAATGGCACTGGGGTCATCACTATCTTCCTGAGTGTAATTAAGGATTGGGAATGAATACCCACAATGTTCAAATCCCACTTGCCTGGATGGGTGCAGCTCCAACAACACTCGAGAAGCTCGATACTCTCCAGGACAAAGCAACCCGCTTGATTTGGCATCACATCTACAAGCATTCACTCCCTCCACCACTGGTGCTCAGTCGCAGCAGTGTGTGCCATCTACAAGATGCACTGCAGCAATTCACCAAAGATCCTTAGTCAGCACCCTCCAAACGTAAGACTCTTTCCATCTAGAAGGACAAGGGCAACAGACACGCGGGAACACCACCCCCTGCAAGTTCCCCTCCAAGACACTCACCATCAAGCCTTGGAAATGTATCACCGTTCCTGTGCAGTTGTTGGAATAAAATCCTGGAATACCCTCCCAAATGGCCTTGTGGCTCAACTCACACCACCTTCTCAAGGGCAACAAGGGAGGGGTAATAAATGCTTGGCCCAGCCAGCAACGCCTGTGAATGAATGAAAAAATAAACTAAGCAAAATAGCTTCCAATCCGTGGGCTATTTTAACTCCACCTTAAAGTCCCCCACTACAACATAGAACATCGAACATAGAACATTACAGCGCAGAACAGGCCCTTTGGCCCACGATGTTGCGCCGACCAGTTAAAAAACAATGACCCTCTAACCTAAACCAATCCCTTTCCATCCATAAACCTATCCACGGATCTCTTAAACGCCCCCAAACTAGGCGCATTTACAACTGCAGCAGGCAGGGCATTCCAATCCCTCACCACCCTCTGGGTAAAGAACCTACCTCTGACATCCGTCCTATAACTACCCCCCCTTAATTTAAAGCCATGCCCCCTCGTGCTAGCTTTCTCCATCCGAGGAAAAAGACTATCACTGTCCACCCTATCTAAACCTCTAATCATCTTATATGTTTCAATAACAACCCTATTATTTCTACATCTGTCCAGAAGGCAGATTGCTCCAGTTCTGATCTTATACACTGTGCAATTGAGAGTGCATGGAATCTATAGAACATTATAGTCATAAACAGGCCTTTTGGCCCTTCTTGTCTGTGCCAAACCATTTTTCTACCTAGCCCCACTGACCTGCACCTGGACCATATCCCTCCACACCCCTCTCATCCATGAACCCGTCCAAGTTTTTCTTAAATGTTAAAAGTGACCCCGCATTTATCCGGCAGCTCATTCCACACTCCCACCACTCTCTGTGTGAAGAATCCCCCCCCTAATATTCCCTTTAAACTTTTCCCCCTTCACCCTTAACCCATGAACTGCATCAGGCCAATGGACTATTGTGAAGGTGCACTGATGCCACAGGGTAATGTGATCATGGGTGTAACTCGCTTGCATTTTCAATTATTGACGCATTCTTGGTCCAGATTTCACTGCCCCAGCTGGGAAAGCGAGGCTAAAACCACAAACCCAGTGGCAAAGACCCAACATGACCTCAGATTCAGATATAAAGCTTCAGCGGCTGGAGTCAGGCATCAATGCTACCTGAAGCTGGCAGTAGGTTAAACGATTTATCGCATCCCCACCCTTTGCCCCTCACTCAGTAAAACACACTTGTGCTTCTGAAGTCACTTGTTGATTTGCTATTTTTAAAAAAATCTAAATTCATGGGCGGCACGGTAGCACAGTGGGTTAGCACTGCTGCTTCACAGCTCCTGGGCCCCGGGTTCGATTCCCGGCTCGGGTCACTGTCTGCGTGAAGTTTGCACATTCTCCTCGTGTCTGCGTGGGTTTCCTCCCACAGTCTAAAAATGTGCGGGTTAGGTTGATTGGCCATGCTAAAATTGCCCCTTAGTGTCCAGGGATGTGTAGGTTAGAGGGATTAGTGGGTATAATATGTAGGGATATGGGGGTATCCTGGGTGGGATTGTGTTCAGTGCAGACTCGATGGGCCGAAGGGCCTCTCTGCACTGTAGGGTTCTATGATTCTATGATAATAATAGGAGTGGATGATTTGATTTGATTTATTATTGTCACGTGTGTTAGTATCTAGCGAAAAGTATTGTTTCCTGCGCGCCATACGGACAAATTGTACCATTCATAGAGAAGGAAAGGAGAGAGTGCAGAATGTAGTGTTACAGTCATAGCTAGGGTGTAGAGAAAGATCAACTTAAAGCAAGGTTAAGTTCATTCAAAAGGCTGACGGCAGCAGGGAAGAAGCTGTTCTTGAGTCGGTTGGTACATGATCGTAGACTTTTGGATTTTTTTCCTGAAGGTGGAAGAGAGAATGTGTGGGGTGCATGGGGTCCTTAATTATGCTGGCTGCTTTTCCAAGGCAGGGGCAAGTATAAATGGACGGGAGGCTGGTTTGCGCGATGGATTGGGCTACATTCACGACACTTTATAGTTTCTTGCGGTCTTGGGCAGAGAAGAAGCCATGACAAGCTGTGATACAACCAGAAAGAATGCTTTCTGTGGCGCATCTGATGGTTTCTGTTTGATAAACTAGCACCAACGCAGGCAGCGAACAATTCTGTGCAGAAATTGCACAATCTCCTAAATGAGAGGAATTGGTTTCCCTTTTTGTAAAGCTGCTTTGTTTGCTGGTTCAATGCAAACCAGTAGCCTCGGCACTAATTAAATTTACAAACCAATATGCCAATTTTTAAAAAATAATCTAGCAATTAGCTTGATTTATGAAGCGTGCGAGATCCCAACACTAGTTTGAGCAGTGCACTATAATCACGGAGCTAGTCAGTGTCTGTGTGAAACTACAATCCTAGAACAACTTGCATTTATATAGCGCCTTTTGCAAACCTCCCAAGGTGCCTCACAGGGATTTTGTCAAATACAATTTGCACAATGGTTAGAACCGGAGACCCGGATTCGATTCTGGCCTCAGCTGAGCGTGTGGAGTTTGCACGTTCTCCCTGTGTCTGCTTGGGAATCCTCCGGGTGCCCTTCCCTCAATCCAAAAGATGATGTGCTGGTTAGATGGATTGGCCATGCTAAATTGCTCCCCCCTGCCCCTCCAAAGATGTGGAGGTTAGAGGGTTAGTGGGACACGTGTGTGGGGTTATGGGGATGGGGCAAGGGGGGATTGGGCCTGGGTAAGATGCTCTTCTGGAGAGCCGGTGCAGGCTCAATGGGCCAAATGGTCTCCTTCTGCATTGTATGGTCGAATAGGTTTGGACTTTATTCCCTGGGGCTTAGAAGAATGAGGGGAGATTTGATAGAGGTGTATAAGATTATGATGGGTATAGATAGAGGCTTTTTCCACTGAGACTAGGGGAGAAAAAAACTAGAGGACATGGGTAAAGGGGGACAAGTTTAAAGGGAATATTCGGGGGCGGGGGGGGCTTCTTTACACAGAGAGTGGTGGGAGTCTGGAATGAACTGCCAGATGAATGCGGGGTCCCTTTTAACATTTTAACGGATCTAGGTGTATGTGTACATAGATCCCTGAAAGTTGGGAATCAAGTAGATAGGGTTGTTAGGAAGGCATACGGTGTCTTGGCGTTTATTGGTAGGGGGATTGAATTTAGGAGCCGCAGCGTCATGTTGCAACTGTACAAAACTCTGGTGCGGCCGCACTTGGAGTACTGTGTGCAGTTCTGGTCCCCACATTACAGGAAGGATGTGGAGGCTTTGGAGAGGGTGCAGAGGAGGTTTACCAGGATGTTGCCTGGTATGGAGGGGAGGTCCTATGAGGAGAGGCTGAGGGATGTGGGGTTGTTTTCGTTAGAAAGAAGGCGGCTAAGAGGGGATCTTATTGAAACATATAAGATGATTAGAGGTTTAGATAGGGTGGATAGTAATAGCCTTTTTCCTCTGATGGAGAAATCTAGCACGAGGGGGCATGGCTTTAAATTAAGGGGTGGTAGTTATAGGACGGATGTCAGGGGTAGGTTCTTTACCCAGAGGGTGGTGAGGGATTGGAATGCCCTGCTTGCTGCAGTTGTAAATGCGCCTAGTTTGGGGGCGTTTAAGAGATCCGTGGATAGGTTTATGGACGAGAAGGGATTGGTTTAGGTTAGTGGGTCATTGTTTTGTAACTGGTCGGCGCAACATCGTGGGCCGAAGGGCCTGTTCTGCGCTGTAATGTTCTATGTTCTATTGAAGAAAAACTTGGACGGGTACATGGATGAGACGGGTGTGGAGGGATAGGGTCCAGGTGCAGGTCAGTGAGGCTAGGCAGAAAAATGGTTCAGCACAGCTAAGAAGGGCCTGTTTCTGAGCTGTGATGTTCTATGGTTCTGTGGATTCCATGGTTTCTCAATTTGACTTGGAGCAACACTAAGATAGCAACTTGGTAGGTTTTAAGGAATGCCTTAAAGGAAGGGAGGGTGAGAGGATTCCAGAGCTTTGGGTCAAGGCAGCTGAGGCCATGGACACTATGATGGAATGAAGGAATTCTGCACTGGATATAAAACCAGAACTGGAACAACCTGACATGAAGGAGACTGATGTGGAGATGCCGGCGTTGGACTGGGGTAAACACAGTAAGAAGCCTCACAACACCAAGGTTAAAGTCCAATAGGTGGGATTACTATCAAATAAACTGGTTGGACTTTAACCTGGTGTTGTGAGACTTCTTACTGTATGAAGGAGAGTCACAGCAAAGTATAACAACACTTCGATCAGATACATTACCAATTGATGTAGACTTTATTATTTAGCGTCACACGTAGGCTTACATTAACACTGCAATGAAGTTACTGTGAAAATTCCCTAGTCGCCGCACTCCGGTGCCTGTTCGGGTACACTGAGGGAGAATTTAGCACGGCCAACGCACCCCAACCAGCACATCTTTTGGACTGTGGGAGGAAACCCACAGAGAAATGGGGTGAATGTGCTGACTCGACACACAGTGACCCAAGCCTGGAATGGAACCTGGATCCCTGGCGCCGTGAGGCAGCAGTGTTAACCGCTGTGCCACCGTGACGTGCCACGGGGTAGAGGAGAAAACAATCAGAGGGAGAGCGACCAAGAAATCCCTCTTGCAAATACCACCAGCTGGTCACAGTGCGAATCTCAAGAGATGTCTACTTGTTTGCTGCCTTTGGCCTTGGACTGTGTGTGATGGAGGGAACCCTGCAAAGAAAAAACCTTCAAATCCTGTTTTGCAAAAGAGTCCTAATTTTAAAGCTGTGTGTTGGGTGATTATTTTTGTACAATGCTTTAAGTTTGTCTTATGGATAATCCAGCAGAATTTGTGTAGAATGGGACACGGTTTGCCTTGCTGAGATGCTGGGAGTGGCCCTGTGGTGCCATCTCTGGCAGCAGTATGGAATTATTGTGAGTTATTACAAGAAGTTTCACGACACCAGTTTAAAGTCCAACAGGTTTATTTAGAATCACGAGCTTTCGGAGCACAGCCCCTTCATCAGGCAAGGAAGGAGCTCTCGCTTGAGAAAGCAGCGCTGCCTACTCATCTGATGAAGGAACAGTGCTCCGTAAGCTCGTGATTCCAAATAAACCTATCGGACTGTAACCTGGTATTGTGGGACTTATTACTGTGCCCATCCCAGTCCAACGCTGGCATCTCCGCGCCACATTTATAATGGCAGTTCCCATTATAAATGTGACCATGAGAAATTATCACTGTAAAGTTGACAAAACAGTCTGGGTGGCATACTGGCTAGCATTGCTGCCTCGCAGCTCCAGGGTCCTTGGGTTCGATTCCCGGCTCGGGTCACTGCCCGTGTGGAGTTTGCACGTTCTCCTCGTGTCTGCGTGGGTTTCCTCCGGTTTCCTCCCACAGTCCAAAGATGTGCGGCTTAGGTGGATTGGCCGTGCTAAATTGCCCCTTGGTGTCGGGGGGACTAGCTAGGGTAAATGCATGGGATAATGGGGATAGGACCTGGGTGGGATTGTTGTCGGTTCAGGCTCGATGGGCCGAATGGCCACCTTCTGCACTACAGGATTCTATGAAAAATGTGACAACGGCTAAAAAAAATAGCTTTTGTAGTCGGAAAGTGCCTCGATTTATGATTTCTTTTGTCCATCTACGCTCGCAGATTTCCTGTTTTGTTTTTTGACGGTGAGTCAAAACATGTAAACACGTTAAAGTGTGAAATCTGATGTCTTCCAGGAAGCCTTTGTGCTGTGTGTGGGGAAAATTCACACTTTGTTTTGCAAACCGTTCAGTATCTGTGGTGGATAGTTTTACGGTGTTGTGCGTAAGTTCGATGGTGCTCTGCTATGTCAAGGAAGGTGGCGCAGTGGTTAGCACCGCTGCCTCACAGTGCCAGGAACCCGGGTTTGATTCAGACCTTGGGAGTTTGCACATTCTCCCCGTGTCTGCGTGGGTTTCTTCCAGGCGCTCCGGTTTCCTCCCACAGTCCAGAGATGTGTGCGGGTTAGGTTGCCTGGCAACCCCCCCTTAGTGCCTGGGGAGTTAGCAGGGTAAATATAAGGGAATAGGGCCTGAGTGGAATTGTTGTGGGAACAGGCTAGATGGGCCAAATGGCCTACTTCTGCAGTGTGGGGATTCTAATATTCAAAGGTGTGCGGGTTAGGTGGATTAGGCCTCTTCGTTTCCAAAGAGGTGTAGGTTAGGGAGGTGAATGTGTGGGATTACGGGAATAGGGCCTGGGTGGGATTGTTGTCAGTGTAGACCCGATGGGCTGAATGGCCTCATTCTGCACTGTAGGGATTCAAAGATATGTGGATAAGGTTGATTGGTAAGTTGGCCCTCCGTGTCCAGTGTTGCATAGGTTAGGGAGATTGAGTTAAATATGTGGGGTTTTGAGGATAGGGAGGTAATGTCCTGTCAGTGCAGGCATCCCTGTAGGGATGCTATGAATTGTGTTTTAGTGTGTACCATACCATGTGCTACTCTGTGCTACAACTGTGTCACTTCACAATCGTCGTCCAATCATTGTTACGGAAATGGGGGATATATTAGAACATAGAACACTACAGCACAAACAGGCCCTTCGGCCCACAAGTTGCGCCGATCATATCCATACCTACCAAGCCACAGAACTATCTGTAACTCCCAATCCCATTAAACCCCATGTACTCATCCAGAAGTCTTTTAAAAGACCCCAGCGAGTTCGCCTCCACCACCACTGACGGCAGCCGATTCCACTCACTCACCACCCTCTGAGTGAAAAACTTACCCCTAACATCGCTTCTGTACTTTCCTCCCCGCACCTTAAATCTGCGTCCTCTCGTAGCGAACATTTCAACCCGGGGAAATAGCCTCTGAGAATCCACCCTATCTATTCCTCTCAACGTTTTATAAACCTCTATCAGGTCGCCTCTCAACCTTCGTCTCTCCAGGGAGAAGAGTCCCAGCTCCCTCAACCTATCCTCATAAGGCATGCCTCCCAATCCAGGCAACATCCTTGTAAATCTCCTCTGCACCCCCTCAATAACTTCTACATCCTTCCTATAGTGAGGCGACCAGAACTGCGCACAGTACTCCAAGTGGGGTCTGACAAGGGTCTTATAGAGTTGCAGCATTATCTCCCGACTCCTAAACTCAATCCCTCGATTAATGAAGGCCAGTACACCATACGCCTTCTTGACCACATCCTCCACCTGCGAGGCCGATTTAAGAGTCCTGTGGACCCGGACCCCAAGATCCTTCTGCTCTTCAACACTACTAAGACTCCTGCCCTTGATAGTGCACTCGTTCATCCCATTGGTTCTGCCAAAATGGACGACTACGCATTTATCCGCGTTGAAGTCCATCTGCTACTTCTCCGCCCAGTCCTGCATCCTATTTATGTCCTGCTCAAGATTTACTAGTTACTAGGACAGGGAGGTTAGCAGATTGGCACATGCTTTTCAGGTTGGAGGTAAGGGTTAAAAATGTGGCTGAGGAATATTAATATTTTAAGATTGTATGGAATAGCAAGGAGAAAGGTACTGGTTCGGCTGCGATTGGAGTACTGCATACAGTTCTGGTCTCTGCTCTGGGAAAGATGGGATTGCGTTAGAGAGGGTACAGAGGAAGGATGTTCACTGAACGAGAGAATTTTAGTTATCGGGAAGGTCGGATAGTTTGAACATAGAACATAACAGCGCAGTACAGGCCCTTCGGCCCTCGATGTTGCGCCAACCAATCTAATGACCCTCCAACCTAAACTATTCCAATGTTATCCATATGCCTATCCACTGACCATTTGAACGCCCTTAAAGTTGGCGAGTCCACAACTGCAGCGGGCAGGGCATTCCACGCCCTTACTACCCTCTGAGTATGGGATTGTTGCTCTTGAAGCAGAGGGGAAATCAAATTCAAGTCTATATAGTATTGAGGAGTCTAGGTAGAGAAGATAGGAAGATTCCATTTCCCCTTATCAGATGTTTAGGTTCAGGGAAGAATGAGGCAGGAGGGAGTTTGAGGGGAATTTGATCCAGAGGCTGGTGGGGATCTGGAACTCACTGTCTCAGGGTGGTAGGGACAGAAACTTGAATAACATTTAAAAAGTGCTTGGATATGCACTTAAAGTGGTATAAGGAAATGAGAGAGTGCAGAATGGTGTGAACGACTATGGGCCAATAGCCAGAAAGTAGGGATAGGTTGGTGCATCTTTGTCAGCTGGCACAGATGTGATGGGCAGAATAACCTTCATCCTTGCTGTAAATTCCAAAGAACGTGCTAGAATTCTCGCACCTCACCTGCAGCTGACAGTGACATCTCGGGATATTGAAGACTTTGCGGGCAGTTATTTTGGTGAAATCTGCTGGCAACTCCTGCATTTGGGATGAACCACAGAATCGTAAAATCCCGACAGTGCAGATTCCAAATCTCCGGAACAGCACCTTACCCAGGCTCCGTAATCCCATGCATTCACCTTGGCTCATCCATCTAACCATCGAGAACCATAAAATCCTGGCAGTGCAGAAGGCCAACAGCATCTTACCCAGATAGTGTGTATTCACACTAGACCCTGAAATAGAAACTTAGCAAGACTCACTCACTCCCTTGTGCACACACACACACACACACACACACACACACACACACACGTGTGTGCACATACACATGAGCACACACATACTCACTTACACACGCACGCGCACACAGAATTTGGCACCTATGGAACACAGTGGCACAATGGTTAGCACTGCTGCCTCATAGTGCCAGGGACCCTGGTTTGATAGAACATTACAGCGCAGTACAGGCCCTTTGGCCCTCGATGTTGCGCCGACCAGTGGAACCAATCTAATGACCCTCTAACCTAATCTATTCCAATGTTATCCATATGCCTATCCACTGACCATTTGAACGCCCTTAAAGTTGGCGAGTCCACTACTGCAGGCAGGGCATTCGACGCCCTTACTACCCTCTGAGTAAGTTGATTCTGGCCTCGGGTGACTGCCTGTGTGGGTTTACTTCTACAACTCTGAATAAAGAAGTTTCTCCTCATCTCACTCCTAGTTCTCTTGCTGACAATCTTGAAATTCTGATCCCTCGTCACTGACGTACCAAACAGAATATCCTTCTCTACCCTCTCCAAATTATTCATAAGTTTGAACACCTCAATAAGGTCACCTCTTAATCTTCGCTGCTCCAAGGAGAAGAAGCCCAGTTTCTCGAATCTTTCCTTGTATCTGAAATTCCTCATCCCTGGTATCGTTCTAGTAAATCTCCTTTGCAGTCTCTCCGGGGCGACTGATACCTGCCAAGCAGTTGGAGCAACACCTACAATCTGAAAGTTTTGTGACGTCAGAAAGATTGTGAAGTTTCCAGATCCAAAGTTGAGTTTTACTGGAAGAGTTTAGGAAGCTGGGGGAGGAGAGGTCAGAGTGCACTGGGGAAGTAAGAGACTGGAAGTTCTGCCTTTATATGATCAGAACTCCGCACTCACCTGACCAAGGGGCAGAGCTCCGAAAGCTAGCGGCGTTTACTACCAAATAAACCTGTTGGACTTTAACCTGGTGTTGTGTGACTTCTTACTGTGTCTTCCTAGTGGAGGGCAGACTGCACAGTGAGCACAGTACACTGTATTCAAATACAATGTGTACGCAAGTTAGGTTGATTGGACGTGCTAAACTAATCCCCGGGTGTCCCAGGATGTGATAGGTCCAAAGGGATTAGCAGGGTGGCTAAGTGGGGATGGGCCCTGGGTGGGATTGTGGTCAGTACTGACTCGATGGCCCCCCCCTCTGCTCTGTAGGGATTCTGTGATAACTTCGCTGGAAAGATTTACGGGTGTTAGTGGCGAGGAGAGAGGCTGGAATTCACATCTCCTGGGCAGACTGGGCTTGCCCTGAAACCAGAAAATCCCTCCCAGGGTCAATGGACCTTTTCCATCGCTCCCCCCTCCACCCCCCCACTGCTCCCCGCTACGATTCCTGTGACAGGTGGAATGGGAAAATCCACCTCCCTGTGTTTGCACTGGAAGTCACAGGAGAGGGGTGACTTTGGCCGATAGAACCTTTTGGCTAAGATCTGGACAGGTGCCTGATCTTGACAGCTAGGACCTTGTTCGTCTCCCTTGTGGGGACCACAAATTGGATTCAATTTGAATTTGGTTTTTGGAGCAAGCAAGGAATTGGATTAATGGCTTCAATGCCCCGTCCACTCTCAGCATGGGCTTTGTAACTTTAAGAAAGGAATAACTTTTCTTTTTAAAGATAGAATACCTCCTCATCCACTCTTCGGATGATCTTTACTCAGGAGAAGGAGGTGGATAATTCTGGGACAAAAAAAAATGCTGGAAAATCTCAGCAAGTCTGGCAGCATCAGAGAGAATAGAGCTAAAGTTTTGAGTCTAGACTGTTTATCAGAGGGACAAAGGGTCGTCTAGACTCAACTTTGGTTCTATTCTGTCTCCACAGATGCTGTAAAAAGTCTGACAACACCAGGTTTAAGTCCAATTGATTTATTTGATAGTAAACTCACAAGCTTTCGGGGTTTGTCCCTTCGTCTGGTGAATAGAGAGTTCTGGCCTCAGACAGAGCGTATAAAGCACAGACTGTCTGTGCTTAAACCTGGTGTTTTCAGACTTTTTACTGTGTTTACCCCAGTCCAACGCTGGCATCTCCACATCATGTCCTCAGCTGCTGCCAGACCTGCTGAGATTTTCCAGCATCTGTAGTATTTTGCTTTCTCGGGTAAATCTGTGGCATTTTCTATCGCCGGTGATTACGTCAGACCCCAACTCAGGGATAACTCTGCACCACTTCCTCGCTGTATAATATTTACAAGCAGTAGTGATTCAGAAGCACTGAGTAGAATGCAATAATAGAAAGTACTGGAAATACTAGGCAATTCTTCATCAGGACTGGAGCTTTGTAAATTAGGAGATGAAGCTACGGTAGCAATTATAATTTATTTTTTAATTCTTTCATGGGATGTGCGTCTCACTGACGAGGCAAGCATTTGTTAACCATCCCTAGTTGCTCTAGAACTGAGTGGCTGGCTGGGTCATTTCGGAAGGGAATTAAGAGTTAACCACATTAAGTGTAGATCGTAATGATAGAATGCCACGCAGAAGGAGGCCAATTTGACCCATTGAGTCTGTACCGACAGGGCATCTTACCGAGGCTTTATTCCCAGAACTCCGTATGTTTACCCTGCTAATTCCCCTAACCTACGCGTCTTTGGACAATTTAGCATGGCCAATCCATCCGCAATCTTTGGACTATGGGAGGAAACCCATGCAGACACAGGGAGAACATGCAAACTCCACGCAGACAGTCACCCAAGGCTGCAATCACACCCATGCCCCTGGCACTGGGAGGCAGCAATGCTAACCACTGTGCCATCCTACGTAGGTCAGACCAGTTGAGGGTGGGAGATTTCCTTCGCTAAAGGACATTAGTGAACCAGATGGGTTTTACAGCAACAATCAATGATACTTTCATGACCACCATGACTTGAATCTCCAATTTTATTGACTGAATCTAAATTTCACTGCTGTCGCCATGCTGGGATTTGAACTTGTGTCCAGAGATGATTCTCCTGGACCTCTGGATTACTAGTACAGTGATGTTCTGACTTGGCTATTAGCTCCCCAGATCCCAAGATGCCACTAGGAAATGAAGGGCAGCACGGTGGCACAGTGGTTGGCACTGCTGCCTCACAGCACCAGGGACCCAGGTTCAGTTCCGGTCTTGGGTGGCTGTGTGGAGTTTACATGCGCCTGCGTGGGTTTCCTCTGGGTGCACCAGTTTCCTCCCACACTCCAAAGATGGCCACAAGTAAGAAGTCTCACAACACCCAGGTTAAAAGTCCAACAGGTTTATTTGTAATTATGAGCTTTTGGAGCACTGTTCCTTCCTCAGCAGTCCAACACCGGTATCTCCACATCATGACTCCAAGGATGTGTAGGTTAGGAGGATTGGGCATGCTAAGTTTCTCTTTAGTGTCCAAAGATGTATAGGTTAGGTGGATTGGGCATACTAAGTTTCTCCTTAGTGTCCAAGGATGTGTAGGTTAGGAGGATTGGGCATACTAAGTTTCTCCTTAGTGTCCAAGGATGTGTAGGTTAGGTGGATTGGGCATACTAAGTTTCTCTTTAGTGTCCAAGGATGTGTAGGTTAGGAGGATTGGGCATACTAAGTTTCCCCTTAGTGTCCAAAAATGTATAGGTTAGGAGGATTGGGCATACTAAGTTTCTCTTTAGTGTCCAAAGATGTATAGGTTAGGAGGATTGGGCATACTAAGTTTCTCTTTAGTGTCCAAAGATGTATAGGTTAGGAGGATTGGGCATACTAAGTTTCTCTTTAGTGTCCAAAGATGTATAGGTTAGGTGGATTGGGCATACTAAGTTTCTCCTTAGTGTCCAAAGATGTATAGGTTAGGTGGATTGGGCATACTAAGTTTCCCCTTAGTGTCCAAGGATGTGTAGGTTAGGTGGATTGGGCATACTAAGTTTCTCTTTAGTGTCCAAGGATGTGTAGGTTAGGAGGATTGGGCATACTAAGTTTCCCCTTAGTGTCCAAAAATGTATAGGTTAGGAGGATTGGGCATACTAAGTTTCTCTTTAGTGTCCAAAGATGTATAGGTTAGGTGGATTGGGCATACTAAGTTTCTCCTTAGTGTCCAAGGATGTGTAGGTTAGGAGGATTGGGCATACTAAGTTTCCCCTTAGTGTCCAAGGATGTGTAGGTTAGGTGGATTGGGCATACTAAGTTTCCCCTTAGTGTCCAAAGATGTGTAGGTTAGGAGGATGAGCAATGCCTGGGGTTACGGGGATAGGGTGGAGGAAACAGCCTGGGTATAATACTCTCTGAGAGAGAGTCAGTGTAGCCTCAATGGGCTGAATGGCCTCCTTCTGCACTGAGGGGATTCTTCTTCAATGAAGTCTCTTTAATTCTGGTTTGTGACTGGTGCACGTGTCCCAGGCAATGAGACAGCTGTGAGTGAACTGGATGTGAGAGTGAGTGTGTGTGTGCAGCTTATAACAAGGGCAGCTGTGCTCTCCATTTATACGTGCTTGAGATCGGTTGGAAAACCAGCGCTCGATTTTATTTCGCATTTAAATTGCTCTCGGTTTGCAGTTTAACTTTTCCTGACCCACAATCCTGCCAGGATATACACCCCACCGTGCATGTGTTAACTCTTGGAGAAAGCTATCCCAATTCTCCTACTTTTACGATTGTAAATATTTCCACCAATATTCCACCTGTCATACAACCCTTGCCTTTGTAGCTCAAGTGAACTGTTCTCCTCACAGGCCATCTTTTACCCCGCACAATATCTATAACCTGCCGGAATGACTAATGTTGGAGAGTGAAAAGTAGAAAACAACTGTCTTTGTGATTGAAATATAGAAAATAGGTGCAGGGAGAGGCTCCGTAACCCTTCGAGCTTGCTGCGCCATTCATTATGATCACGACTGAACATCTAACTCAGTAACCTGTTCCTGCTTTACCCCCGACTTCCACATATCCCTCCAGCCCCAAGAGCTGCTCCTGGAAAACAGGTAGTGAATTCCACACATTCGCCGGTCTCTGGGTGCAAACGTTTCTCCTCGTCTCGATCCTAAATGGTTTACCCTCCTTACCCTTCGCGTGTGACCCCCCTCTCCCCGGGAAGGTCCATGCACAGAGGCGAGGCGGTGTGAGCAGGAGGTCTGCCTTTCAGATGACCTACTGGGACCCGATTAGTCACCACGACAGCACCCGAGGGCAGACTGCCCCCCAGACTGGTACGATGACTATAATCCGTGGGCGGCACGGTGGCACAGTGGGTTAGCGCTGCCGCTTGGCAGCTCCAGGGTCCTGAGATCGATTCCCGGCTCGGGTCGCTGGCCGTTGCACATTCTCCTCGTGTCTGCGTGGGTTTCCTCCGGGTGCTCCGGTTTTCTAAGAACATAAGAACATAAGAAATAGGAGCAGGAGTAGGCCATCTAGCCCTTCGAGCCTGCCCCACCATTCAATAAGATCATGGCTGATCTGTCGTGGCTCAGTTCCACTTTCCCGCCCTCTCCCCATAACCCTTAATCCCCTCTCTTATCAAGAACCCATCAACCCGCGTCTTAAATATATTTAGTGAGGCAGCCTCCACCACTTCAACGGGCAGAGAATTCCAGAGATTCACCACCCTTTGAGTGAAGAAGTTCCTCCTCAACTCCGTTCTAAACCGCCTCCCCTTTATCTTGAGGCTGTGCCCCCTAGTCCTACTGTCCTTTCTGAGCGGGAAGAGTCTCTCCACCTCTATCCTATCCATCCCATTCATCATCTTATACGTCTCAATGAGATCTCCCCTCATTCTTCTAAACTCTAACGAGTACAAGCTTAGTTTATTCAGCCTCTCCTCATAGCTCAATCCCCTCAACTCTGGTATCAGCCTAGTAAACCTCCTCTGCACTCCCTCCAAGGCCAAAATATCCTTGCGCAGGTGCGGCGCCCAAAACTGCACACAGTACACAGTTCTCCCACAGTCCAAAGATGTGCGGGTTAGGTTGATTGGCCAGGCTAAGAAATTGCCCCTTAGTGTCCAGGGATGTGTAGGTTAGAGGAATTAGTGGGTATAATATGTAGGGATATGGGGGTAGGGCCTGGGTGGGATTGTGTACAGTGCAAACTCGATGGGCCGAAGGGCCTCTTTCTGTACAGTAGGGTTCTATGATCTATTTTGAGAAGATGACAGTTATCTCTACCAAAGAAAAGCCAGACAGCGTGTCTTAATGTCGATCGGCCGGTGGCTCTGACTTCTATCATTATGAAGTGTTGGAAAGGTTAGTTATGGCACAAATCAATTCCAGCCTCCCAGATTGCCTGGATCCACTCCTGTTCACCTACCGCTGTATAGGTCCACAGCAGATGCCACCTCGCTGGCTCTACACTCAACCCTGGAACACCTAGATAACAGGGACATCTACGTCAGACTCCTATCTATTGGCTACAGCTCAGCCTTCAACACCATTATTCCCACAAAACTCATCTCCAGACTCCGTGGCTGGGCTCCTCCCTCTGTGACTGGACCCTGAACTCCCGAACCCGCAGACCGCAATCAGTAAGGATAGGCAACAACACCCCCACCACCATCATCCTCAACACCGGTGTCCCACAAGGCTGTGCCCCCTACTATACTCCTTATACACCCTATAACTGTGTGGCAAAATTCCCCTCCAATTCGGTTTTCAAGTTTGCTGATGACACCACGGTAGTGGGTCGGATGTCAAACAGTGATGAGACAGAGTACAGGAATGAGATAGAGAATCTGGTGAACTGGTGCAACGATAATCTGTCCCTCAATGTCAGTAAAACAAAGGAGATTGCTATTGACATTGTTATAGAACAAAGAGATCTAGGGGTACATGTTCATAGCTCCTTGAAAGTGGAGTCACAGGTGGACAGAGTGGTGAAGAAGGCTTTTGGCATGCTTGGTTTCATCGGTCAGAACATTGAATACAGGAGTTGGGATGTCTTGTTGAAGTTGTACAAGACATTGGTAAGGACACACTTGGAATGCTGTGTGCAAATCCGGTCACCCTATTATAAAAAGGATATTGGTAGGAATAATGGTAGGAAGGACTGTTACTTACATGGCGAAAAACTGCAGCAGGCGACGGTGCAGAGGGACCTGGGGGTCCTTGTGCATGAGTCGCAAAAACCCAGCCTGCAGGTGCAGCAGGTGGTCAGGAAGGCGAATGGGATGCTGGCCTTCATAGCGAGGGGGATTGAATATAAAAGTAGGGAGGTCTTGCTGCAGCTGTATAGGGCATTGGCGAGGCCGCAGCTGGAGTACTGTGTGCAGTTTTGGTCGCCGCATTTATGCAAGGATATTTTGGCCTCGGAGGGAGTGCAGAGGAGGTTTACTAGGTTGATACCGGAGTTGAGGGGGTTGAACTATGAGGAGAGGCTGAATAAACTAGGCTTGTACTCGTTAGAGTTTAGAAGAATGAGGGGAGATCTCATTGAGACGTATAAGATGATGAATGGGATGGATAGGATAGAGGTGGAGAGGCTCTTCCTGCTCAGAAAGGACAGTAGGACTAGAGGGCACAGCCTCAAGATAAAGGGGGGGGGGGGGGGCGGTTTAGAACGGAGTTGAGGAGGAACTTCTTCACTCAAAGGGTGGTGAATCTCTGGAATTCTCTGCCCGTTGAAGTGGTGGAGGCTGCCTCGCTGAATATATTTAAGTCACGGGTAGATAGGTTTCTGATAGACAGGGGAATTAAGGGTTATGGGGAGAAAGCGGGAAAGTGGAACTGATCCACTTCAGATCAGCCATGATCTTATTGAATGGCAGGGCAGGCTCGAGGGGCTAGATGGCCTACTCCTGCTCCTATTTCTTATGTTCTTAAGAACAGCTTCTTCTCTGCTGCCGTGTGACATTTGAAGGGACCTACCTCTTAGTGGAGGTGTTCTCCTGTCTGCTTCAGGTAAGTTAACGACACGCAGAGGGGACACTCACGATGGGGGAAGTGTTTACTACAGGTACCAGCACCTGTAATTTCTAGGACAATGTACGATATTCCTTTAGCTGCCTCACTAGCAGCTCTGCAGTGAATAAGGATCCTGATATTGCCTGCAGCTGCCAGTTCAGTTCTGGACACTCCAGCCCAGTCATTTATCATTTGAGTTAGTTTACGTACCCAGAGGTGGGAATGATTAGCTGTTATTTTCAGACCCCTTTTGCTGTTAGTGGAACAGGGTTGAGTTGCCAATTTTGTGAGTCCTTGAGAGAGCACTTTGGGGAAAAGGAAAATTTAAATCAGAGTCTGGCTGGTAAAGGGGAATTACTTTCATCATCTCTCATTCCTCATTTTAGCAAAGACAGCTTAAAGGTCTCACAAATTTTGAATGACAGAATTTTTATTTATACAGTGGCTTCACAACACGAGTACAATCCAAACTGGTTCACTGCCCGAAACACTGAGTGTGCTGAGTCTCCGAATGTGGGGAAATGTGGCAGCCAGATCCCCCAATCAGCATTGTTACAAATGCCCGGATAATTTTATTGTTAAGCTTTGTAAGTCATGAAATTGGCTCAGACACTTGGAGAGAACTTCCCTTCCCTTTCAATTGTGGGATCTTTCACATAGTGAAGGGGCAGATGGGGTCTCGGTCTAATATCTCTTCGGGAAAAAGGTTTTAAAGTTTATTTATTTACGAGTAGGGTTACGTTAACGCTACGATGAGTTTACTGGGAAAATCTTTGAGTGTGGCGCCTGTTTGAGTAGACTACAGGAAGGTCGTGAATGTAGCCCAAGCCATCGCGCAAACCAGTCTCCCATCCATTGGCTCTGTCCACACTTCCTGCTGCCTCGGCAACTGGCATAATTAAGGATCCCGTGCACCCCGGACATTCTCTCTTCCACCGTCTTCAGGAAAAAGATTCAAAAGTCTGAGGTCACGTACCAGCCGACTCAAGAACAGCTTCTTCCCTGCTGCTGTCAGACTTTTGAATGGACCTACCTCGCTTTAAGTTGATCTTTCTCTACACCCAAGCTATGACTGTAACACTGCATTCTGTACTCTTTTATTTCCTTCTCTGTGAACGGTATGCTTTGTATAGTGCGCAAGAAACAATACTTTTCACTGTGTACTAATACACGTAATAATAATAAATCAAATCAAATAACTGAGGGAGAATTTAGCATGGCCAATACCCCTAATCAGCACGTCTTTCAGACTGTGGGTGGAAGCTGGAGCACCTGGAGGAAACCCACGCAGACATGGGGAGAATGTGCGGACTCCGCACAGATAGTGATCCAAGCCACGAATTGAACTCAGCTCCCTGGCACTGTGAGGCAGCGGTGCTAACCACTGTGCCACTCATAAAATGATACCTCTGACAGTGCAGTGCTCCTTCATTGCTACATTGGAATATGTAGAACTCTTAAAAGTATTGATAGGCAGAGGGATCTGGGCGTACAGGTACACAGGTCACTGAAAGTAGCAATGCAGGTGGAGAAGGTAGTCAAGAAGGCATACGGCAATCTTGCCTTCATTGGCCGGGGTACTGAGTTTAAAAATTATCAAGTCATGTTGCAGCTTTATAGAACCTTAGTTAGGCCGCACTTGGAATATAGTGTTCAATTCTGGTCGCCACACTACCAGAAGGACGTGGAGGCTTTGGAGAGGGTACAGAAAAGATTGACCAGGATGTTGCCTGGTGTAGAGGGCATTAGCTACGAGGAGAGGTTGGAGAAACTTGGTTTGTTCTCACTGGAATGACAGAGGTTGAGGGGGGAGATCTGATAGAAGTCTACAAGATTATGAGGAGCATGGACAGAGTGGATAGTCAGAAGCTTTTTCCCAGGGTGCAAGAGTCCATTACTAAGGGGGCACAGGTTTAAGGTGTGAGGGGCAAGGTTTAAAGGGGGTGTATGATGCAAGTTTTTTTACACAGAGGGTGGTGGGTGCCTGGAACTCACTGCCGGGGGGGGGTAGTGAAAGCGGATACAATAGTGAGTTTTGAGGGAAATCTGGACAAATACGTGAATAGGATGGGAATAGAGGGATATGGTCCCTGGAAGGGCAGGGGGTTTTAGCTCAGTGGGGGCAGCATGGTTGGTGCAGGCTAGGAACATTGAACATTACAGCGCAGAACAGGCCCTTCGGCCCACGATGTTGCGCCGACCAGTTAAAAAACAATGACCCCCTAACCTAAACCAATCCCTTTCCATCCATAAACCTATCCACGGATCTCTTAAACGCCCCCAAACTAGGTGCATTTACAACTGCAGCAGGCAGGGCATTCCAATCCCTCACCACCCTCTGGGTAAAGAACCTACCCCTGACATCCGTCCTATAACTACCCCCCCTTAATTTAAAGCTATGCCCCCTCGTGCTAGCTTTCTCCATCCGAGGAAAAAGGCTATCACTGTCCACCCTAGCCAAACCTCTAATCATCTTATATGTTTCAATAAGGTCCCCTTGTAGCCGCCTTCTTTCTAACGAAAACAACCCCAAATCCCTCAGTCTCTCCTCATAGGACCTCCCCTCCATACCAGGCAACATCCTGGTAAACCTCCTCTGCACCCTCTCCAAAGCCTCCACATCCTTCCTATAATGTGGGGACCAGAACTGCACACAGTACTCCAAGTGCGGCCGCACCAGAGTTGTGTACAGTTGCAACATGACGCTGCGACTCCTAAATTTTAGATAAATATTTAGATAAATAAATAGGCCAAAGGGCCTATTCCTTGTGCTGTAATTTTCTTTGGTCGTGGGTTCATTCCAAAGAACATTCTGGAACTACGTTTTGAAAGGTAAAGAACTGTTGCTACAAATTTATTCAAGCTGTAGCCCCCACTGCAATGTGCTATCAGTCAGATGGATTGGGGAATCATGTGTTTCTTTATAGCTGTGTGGAGTGTTCACACAATGGAGGAATTAATTCATTGAAAGATCAATCCAGGAACTGGCTGGCAGATAACGCGTGGACGCTAGCAGCGGGATTTTCCAGCTGCGCTTGCCCTGAAAACAGGAAAATCCTGCCCGAGGACTGACCTTTGCATCGTCCGTCCCCTCCCACTGCGATTCCCATCGTCGATTTCGGAGGATCGGGTTACTGAGCACAAACAATCCGACCCGCCACTGAAAATACATCTGATGGAACGACTGGGAGACCATTGTGCTGGGACTAACCATCGGTGCGGAGATGCCGGCGTTGGACTGGGGTAAACACAGTCAGAAGTCTGACAACACCAGGTTTAAGTCCAACCGATTCATTTGATAGTAAACCCACAAGCTTTCGGGGTTTGTTCCCTTTGTCAGGTTCTCCAGAGTTTACTATCAAATAAATCGGTTGGACTTAAACCTGGAAAAACCTTGGAGCCAGACTATTTAATCTACAGCTTTCTTTTTTATCCGAGAGTTTCTGGTCAGTCATTAATTTTAAAAATGAGAAGATGCAAAGCCTGTGGAAGTTGATGCTTTAGTTCAGAAGACGATGGCTGAGTGGTATTGTCATGAGGCTATTTATCCAGAGACTCAGCTAATGTCCTGGGGACCCGGGTTCGAATCCCACCACGGCAGGTGGTGGAATTTGGATTCAATAAAAAATATCTGGAATTAAGAATCTGCTGATGACCCTGAAACCGTTGTCGGAAAAGCCCATCTGGCTCTTTAGGGAAGGAAATCTGTCGTTCTTACCCCGGTCTGGCCTACGTGTGACTTCAGAGCCAAAGCAATGTGGTTGACTCTCAACTGGCCTCCGAGGGCTATTGGAGATGGGCAATGAATCCTGGCTAACTGGCGATGCCCGCATCCCACATATGAATTAGAAAAAAGTTCACTCGATTTGGGCGGCACGGTAGCACAGTGGGTTAGCACTGCTGCTTCACAGCTCCAGGGTCCCGGGTTCGATTCCCGGCTCGGGGTCACTGTCTGTGTGGAGTTTGCACATTCTCCTCGTGACTGCGTGGGTTTCCTCCGGGTACTCCAGTTTCCTCCCACAGTCCAAAGATGTGCGGGTTAGGTTGATTGGCCGTGCTAAGAAATTGCCCCTTCGTGTCCAGGTTAGAGGGATTCGTGGGTATAATATGTAGGGATATGGGGGTTGGGTCTGGGTGGGATTGTGTTTGGTGCAGACTCGATGGGCCGAAGGGCCTCTTTCTGCACTGCAGGGTTCTATGATTCTGTGACTGAACGAGTAACCAGTTGACCAAGAGCCATCCTTGGCGCTTATCTTCCCAGTTGGGTTATTTTACTTGCCTGCTCTTGCTTTCTCTTCCCAACTGCTTTCCCATTCTCTGAGAGATGGTGAATATTTTGATCACGGACCCCCTCCCGCCAACTCCCGGCTGCGTTGCCTCATTGTCACACCGCCTGAGAACCAATGGAATGCGTGATCGGAAAGGTCGGCCATTTTGTTCCTGAGGTTCGCGACGTCACTCTCCGAGCTGCCAGGGAATTTCGCCGCTAGTGTTCCGGATGACATCGCTACGGAAACAACAGTCGGCCGTTCAAAAGGAAATACAATGTCAAGGCGAAGGATTTGAACTCTATTTGTTTCTCAAGTTAACTAAAGTGCAGCAGCGAGGGTAATGCCAACCTGTGGCAATGGCAAGAGAGGAGATGGAGGGAGTCGTAAACCGGATTTTAGATAGTGAGGACCTGTGTTGCAAATGTATTTGGGAACATGGTTAATAAGCACACGTCCTGACTTTAACTCCACTTTGCATGTAGCCATCTACATCTTGCCCATTGCACCATTGTATGGAGCCCAGGGGTCATAGTACTATTACAGTGTACTGTGTCTGCACTGGCGCTCCAAGCGGGCATTGTGACTTGTACCTGGCCATCCATGTTGTTGTCACCATCCACCAGACACACGGTACACACTCTTGCAACTCGGCCAACGTTGTCTACCTGATACGCTGCGGGAAAGGATGTCCCGAAGCGTGGTACATTGGGGAGACCACGCAGACACTATGACAACAGATGAATGAACATCGCTCGACAATCACCAGGCAAGACTGTTCCCTTCCTGTTGGCGAACACTCGCCATTCCGTCTCTGATCTTCGGGTAAACGTTCTCCAAAGTGGTCTTTACGACAGCGCAGAGCCGCTGAGCAGAGACTGATGGCCAAGTTCCGCACACATGAGGACGGCCTCAACAGGGATCTTGGGTTCATGTCGCACTATCTGTAACCCCCGTGACTTGCCTGGGTTTGCAACATCTCACTAACTGCCCTGTCTGGAGACAATACACGTCTGTTTAACCTGTGCTAAATGCTATCTCCACTCACATTGTCTGCACCTTTTAAGACTTGAATAGCAGATTAGTTGTAAAGACTTGCATTCTAATCAGTATTCTGTAAACTGGGTGTGTCATTATACACCCTTCTCTGATCGCAACCTTCCATACACCTGACGAAGGATACGCTGTTTCCAAAAGCTTGTGAGTTTACTATCAATTAAACTGGTTGGACTTCCTGGTGATGGAGGGTGCAAACAGGAAACCCCATTGACAGCGGCGGGACTGGAAGATCCTAGTGGCAGGCCACCTCCACCAAACAGGCTGTGGGGAGGACGGGACTCAGGAAATCTCACTCACAGACAGGGGGCCACCTGAATGTTCCAGACTCCTACCCTGCGCGTTAATGGACGTCAACCTATCAAACTTATGTTGGCAAGAACTCAGATTTATTTATTTATGGAGAGGACGGGTGGCACAGTGGTTAGCACTGCTGCCTCGCAGTGTCAGGGATCCAGGTTCGATTCCGGCCTCGGGTCACTGTCTGTGTGGAGTTTGCACATTCCCCCCCCCCCCCCTCGTGCCTGCGTGGTTTTCCGCTGGGTACTCCGGTTTCCTCCCACAGTACAAAGATGTTGGTTAGCCATGATAAAATTGACCCGAGTGTCAGGGGAATTAACAGGGTGAATGTGTAGGGTTACGGCAATAGGGCCTGGGTAGTATTGTGGTCGGTGATGGATTCGATGGGATGAATGGCCTCCTTCTGCACTATAGAGGTTCTATAAAAATGTGCGATCGTTGCGATGTATTTTTGTTTGATGGATAACGCTGATGAGGCATTTTTGGCCATACCAATTTCTCTTGAGGGAGATGTGTTGGGCCATTGTGTTGGGTTGTACAGTGAGCTGTGAATGGTGCTCTATCAATGGTGTTAGTACTCACTGGAGTTGAGAAGGATGAGGGGGGATCTTATAGAGACGTATAAGATAATGAATGGGATGGATAGGGTAGAGGTAGAGAGATTCTTCCTGCTTGGAAAGGATAGCAGGACTAGAGGACACAGCCTCAAGATAAGTGGGGGACAGTTTAGATTGGAGTTGAGGAGGAACTTCTTCACTCAAAGGGTGGTGAATCTCTGGAATTCTCTGCCCGTTGAAGTGGTGGAGGCTACCTCGCTGAATATATTTAAGTCACGAGTAGATAGGTTTCTGATAGACAGGGGAATTAAGAGTTATGGGGAGAAAGCCGGAAAGTGGAACTGATCCACTTCAGATCAGTCATGATCTTATTGAATGGCGGGGCAGGCTCGAAGGGCTAGATGGCCTACTCCTGCTCCTATTTCTTATGGAACAGTCATGTTGACCTTGTGGCAAAATAGGAAAATCTCCGAGTCATTTTTGCCTCTTTTAAAGCTGGGAAGAAGTGATACTTCCACGATACTGCGAAAGACAACTATTTTATGGAATCAAAGAATGGACATTCCTTACCCCATTGCGTTTCCACCTTGTACTGAAGTCTGATTTATAAGCGTGTGTTTAGTGCCCCCTTTTCAAATTCTGTTGTGTAACCAAGTTCCCGATCTTCACAGTGAGAAGAATATCAAGTACAAATGAAGAAGATTAAAGATTGAAGAAGAAACTGAAAGCTTGAAGGGAGACTAAGAGCAGGGAAGCAATATGGTGTGAAGAGATGATTTAGTACATCCAAAAAAAAATCAATAAATGTGAAAGTGGTTATGATATTGACTTTTAAAAGCAGCGCCCACTTGTTTATTAGAAAGCATTAGACTATCACCTTAACTAACACTGCAGCCAAGAAATCCCCAGCGAGTTGAAGCCTTGAATCTTCACAGATACGCATTTAGTGCAATATGTTTCTCCATCGAAAATTTGCAAATCCACTTTGAAAGAACGAGTTTCCAGGTTTCTGTGTTACCCAAACCCAGAAGTTCCATACACTGCCTGCAACCGACGCCAGCAATCCCCAGGCTCACATCTGCAGCCGTCTTTCACTGAAACTCTTCACTAACTACAGTCGTCATTCGGAACGTGTTCTCCTTAACTATCTCCGGCTTGTCTGCGGCACGGATGGAGCCCAAAAGCCAAGGAGCCGGGGCCAAGGTTGAGAGCGAGGCTCCAGCAGAGGACACCAAACGGACAGCGAGTTGGCGAACAGTCGCCTCCGTGGGTGCTTGGGCCGGAGGCACTTGGTACTGCTACTGGCGTGAAACACAGTTCCGTTCCCCACCGCTGCCATCCTTCACGTTAACACGCAGGCAGGAATTCGTTCTCTGAAAGCAAAGGGCATTCGGACAAAGTGAAGGAGCCCAAAATCCTGCCATGCTTGTCAGGATGTGCTTTACGAAAATTGATCGCGTCCACAGGCAGCTGGGCTAATTTTGGCAAGGATTTACCTAAGTGGTTTTGTTCTGTTACAGCTTTCTGCCGACGCTCCCATCGCCCTGATAATAGTTTGTGCATTGCTAAGTAGGAAAGGAGTGCATAAGGAACACATTACCAAAAGCAAATGGTGAAATTGAGAATTGCGAGGGGCGTTGCTGTCAGAATTGAAACACATAGCGTGCGTTTTGCGCCAATTAGATTTTCTCTGGGAGAAGGTTATTCCAGGAAATGGTAATATCGTTCCAGAATTGAATGGAAAGAAAGACAAGTGACTCTCTCTGGATACATCTTAAATAGAAAAGAGTGCTTACAGATGGGCGGCATGCTGGTACGGTGGTTAGCACTGCTGCCTCACAGCGCCAGGGACCCAGGTTCGATTCACTGTCTGCGAGAAGTTTGCACATTCTCCCCATGTCTGTGTGGGTTTCCTCCGGGTGCTCCGGTTTCCTCCCACAGCCCAAAGGTGTGTGGGTTAGGTGCACTGGCCCAGTGCTAAATTGATCCTTAAGTGTCCCGGAGTGTGTCGGTTAGGGGGTTAGCGGGGCAAATACGTGGGGTTATGAGGATAGGGCCAGGGTGGGATTGTTGTGGGATGGAGGTAGAGAGATTCTCCCCGCTTAGAAAGGATAGCAGAACTAGAGGGCACAGCCTCAAAATAAGGAGGGTGTAGTTTGGAACGGAGTTGAGGAGGAACTTCTTCACTCAAAAGGTGGTGAATCTCTGGAATCCTCTGCCCATCGAAGTGGTGGAGGCTACCTCGCTAAATATATTTAAGTCACGGGTAAATAGGTTTCTGATAGACAAGGGAATTAAGGGAGAAAGCGGGAAAGTGGAACTGATCCACTTCAGATCAGCCATGATATAGTGTTGACGAACAGAGGGATCTAGGTGTATATGTGCATAGATCCCTGAAAGTTGGAAATCAAGTCGATAAGGTTGTTAGGAAGGCATACGGTGTCTTGGTGTTTATTGGTAGGGGGATTGAATTTAGGAGCCGCAGCGTCATGTTGCAACTGTACAAAACTCTGGTGTGGCCGCACTTGGAGTACTGTGTGCAGTTCTGGTCCCCACATTATAGGAAGGATGTGGAGGCATTGGAGAGGGTGCAGAGGAGGTTTACCAGGATGTTGCCTGGTATGGAAGGGAGGTCCTATGAGGAGAGACTGAGGGATTTGAGGTTGTTTTCGTTAGAAAGAAGGTGGCTAAGAGGGGACCTTATTGAAGCATATAAGATGATTAGAGGTTTAGATAGGGTGGACAGTGATAGCCTTTTTCCTCGGATGGAGAAAGCTAGCACGAGGGGGCATAGCTTTAAACTAAGGGGTGGTAGTTATAGGACGGATGTCAGAGGTAGGTTCTTTACCCAGAGGGTGGTGAGGGATTGGAATGCCCTGCCTGCTGCAGTTGTAGATGCGCCTAGTTTGGGGGCGTTTAAGAGATCCGTGGATAGGTTTATGGATGGAAAGGGATTGGTTTAGATTAGAGGGTCATTGCTTTTTTTCTTAATTGGTCGGCGCAACATCGTGGGCCGAAGGGCCTGTTCTGCGCTGTAATGTTCTATGATCTTATTGAATGGCGGGGCAGACTCGAAGGGCTAGATGGCCTACTCCTCCTATTTCTTAAGTTGTCGGTGCAGGCTCGATGGGCTGAATGGCCTCCTTCTGCACTGTAGGGATGCTATTCTATGATCTCCAAGACTGGAAGTGGGTGTGATGGGTGGAGAGAGAGAGATTTATTTCCCTGCCTTTCCTTTCTGTAGAATAAGCAGACTCTCTTCCAGTGGCTGTATGTTTGTGAGTGTGACGCCTAGCTTGGTGGCAGCACCTCAGGTCCATCTGTTTGACTGTTAGCTTGTTACTTCCTGGTGGGTGGAGTGAATGGGCCAAGTTCTTCGGCTTATTTTACAACCCGGGGTGCTCAAGGAAGCGAGTAAGTAGATTTGCATTTGTTATAGTGCTGATCGCACTTCCCAAACTGGTTCTCAGCCAGTGAAATACTTCTGAAATTCTCCAGGTTTAAGCGCAACATTCAGGTTGACACCTTTGTTGGGTAGTGTGGGGACGTCAGACCCATTTGGGTGAGACGCTGACACAGAAAATAGGAGCAGGGCGGCACGGTGGTTAGCACTGCTGCCTCACAGCATCAGGGACCTGGGTTCAATGGGCGACTGCGTGGAGTTTGCACATTGTCCCCGTGTCTGCGTGGGTTTCCTTCCACAGTCCAAAGATGCGCAGGTTGGGTGGATTGGCCGTGCTAAGTTGTCCAAAGATTTGTAGGTTAGATTAATTAGCCTTGGTAAACGTGTGGGGTTATAGAGATGGGGGGAGCGCGGAAAGACCTTAGTAATATCGTAGAGTCAGTGCAAACTCAATGGGCTGAATGGCCTGTTTTTACATGGTAGGGATTCCATGATACAAGCAATTCTGTTAACAAAATCACTTAATGTAGCGATGTCGGCGTTGGACTGGGGTAAACACAGTAAGAAGTCTCACAACACCAGGTTAGAGTCCGACAGGTTTATTTGATAGTAAACCCACAAGCTTTCGGAAACAGTGTCCCTTCGTCAGATGTGTGAAAGGGTCAGAACAAAATCACTTAACAGAGAAAAGGGGGAAATCATCCAGTTTAAACCATAAGACAA
Source organism: Carcharhinus amblyrhynchos (assembly GCF_965287045.1). Taxonomy (NCBI): domain Eukaryota; kingdom Metazoa; phylum Chordata; class Chondrichthyes; order Carcharhiniformes; family Carcharhinidae; genus Carcharhinus; species Carcharhinus amblyrhynchos. The sequence continues at coordinate 5,338,432 of NC_137355.1, forward strand.
GTCGAACGCCAACAGATGAAATGGGATAAAGTGGTTCAGATAATGATTGGGAAATGTTACAGACATTAAACTGGAAAAAAGAGTGCAGAGAGGGTTTACTGGGACTTGATGGTTTGAGTTATAAGGAGAGGCTGGATAGACTGGGATTTTTTTTCTCTGGAGTGTATGTGGCTGTGGGTTGATCTTATAGAGGTCTGTAAAATAATGAGGGGCACAGATCAGTGAGATAGTCAATATCTTTTCCCAAAGGTAGGGGAGTCTAAAACTAGAGGGCACAGGTTTAAGGTGAGAATGGAGAGATACAAAAGGGTCTAGAGGGGCAATTTTATCACACACAGAGGGTGGTGAGTGTCTGGAACAAGCTGCCAGAGGTGGTAGTAGAGATGGGTACAATTTTGTCTTTTAAAAAGTGTTTAGATGGTGACATGAGTAAGACGGGTATAGAACGATATGGGCTTAATGCAATTGGGACAGGTTTAAAAAAATGGGCAGCATGGACGAGTTGGGCCGAAGGGCCTGTTTCCTGCTGTAAGGGATGTTGAGGGATGACTATGAGGGATAGTAAAAGCCATTCAGATATCCAGCAACGGTGATCTGTAGTGCAGAGCGCGCAGCTCACTATGACCTGGGTGGGATCGGTTTCCAGATATCGGTAACGTTGATCCTCGAATTGACCAGTTTGTCAAAAAAAATAGCGAATCTGCTGGAACTTTCAGTTTCGTCTCCAAGCTTTTGTGACCCTGGAGTTCAGCAAAGGCACTGAACCATTCACTTGGTATCTGAACGTAATTAATCGAGGGCAACTGGATGTGGCTTGGAGTAACAAAGGCTTTATTGGCAACAGTAAGTAGTTACGTACACAAAACTGAAGGAACGAGGCGACTCTCTTCCCTGGCTCCAGTTGTGGGACCTCCTCAACCAGAGTATATATTGGCGCAGCTTCCCGCCTGGATAATCCGTAAGGTCTGGAACGATCACGTGGCCCTCGGGCAACATCCCTTTAAAGGGAATACCACGCAGGACCAGAGTGGGAAATGAACTGGGGGCTGCTTTAAAGAGTAACCCCAGTCCAACCGAGTGGCACTAAACGGCCAACAGAACGACCGTGGATGTAAACGACACCCGTCCTCCCATTCGGCGGAGCAGGAGTTAAGTGGACTGTGCGGAAGAGGAGGCTGGCATTTATTGGGCACCTCCCTCCTGGTGTCCACGTGCAAGACGTCAGCTGGAATTTCGCTGCCTTGCCCGCTGGGGGCTCATAAAATCCCGCCTGAGGCCAACGTAGAGTGCTGTTCTGTGACCCTTGCCCGCGCCATGGGCGAGGTGGTAAAATTCTGGCCAGCAAGCTTGCCAACCGTGGCCACACCAAGTTCAACCGCCCATACAGACCGTCCATCAACAGACTGACGTCCAACTGAACAACGCTCTCTTTTAACCAGCAGTTTCAGCAGGATTATGCATTGAAACAACGTCACCGGAAGGAACAGTTCTGAACGTCTTTGGAAATCCTGACGGGATGGCCAGCTGTCATTGTCGCCGGCAGTGAGTTAACAGAGCCGAGTTCTCGGTCAGTGCCAGCTCTCCTGTCTGAAACATTTGCCTGAACACCTTTATCAGATGGGAGGTGTAATCCGCGAAAGTTAGCACGTGTGCCAAATCTTAAGGGTCTTGTTTGTGAATAGAACTATCTGCCTTGCCCAACTTGAGGAACTGCAGTGCTCTAAACCTACCTACCTCCGCCAACTGGTAACATCTCCCTTTGTGCTCTCTCCACAGAACAGCTTGGACCTGCAGGACTTATAAAGCACCCTGCACCCCACACCTGGATGAGAGAGCTTCCCCCAGCCACCACCACTGTCTCAGGCAACATTGCAGAGAGCGAGAGCCAGCACAGTCTAGTGAGGCACCTACGAGGAGACAGAGATAGGAGGCAGAACCTGAATGTGGTTTGTAGATACCTACGAGAGCTCATAGGTGACCCGGAGCCTTGGTTTGAGCAGTGGGCATGGTAGGTATGAAGAACCAGAGGGTTTAACTGAGGAGTATGGAACGCCAGCATCGTGTCGTCGTGACAATCTGGATTGAGAATCGGGTGGGGTAGATACGTCCGTCTTCCAGAAGAAAAGCTGTTTGTCAAACACACATAGCGGGGAATAAGTGACTGATCTACAGTCAAGTGCTAAAGGACCAACTGGGTATCTGCAACTGATGGGTCCCTGGATCAAGAAACAAAAGCATTATTGACTCTGAGTGTTGCTTGGCCCGGTATACAATCTGATATCGAGGAAGTCCAATGATTAATGAAATGTTACCTTGGATTGAGAATGCAGTAACGTTGTATGTAATGTATGAACTCAGCATTACTGCAATCACTATAGTGCAGAGCTTTGCTCACCTAAGCTTTGAATTCGGTGAATGAGAACTTGTGTCCAGTTTGAATATAAGAAAACTTGATTGAATTTGGTCAGTGATGTGACTTTTGGAAAACGCCCCATTCTGTTGCTGGTGATTCAGATCCAGTGCACACACTGCAGGTTTTGCGTGTATTAGAAGAGAGAATTTTGCATGTATCTTAAGAGAGAATGGAAACCCCCATATCTGCTTGGCAAATGAGCAGCAATTCACCCAGTACCTTTTTGCCCTGATGCACACTTTGACTGGGTATGGCACCGTGTCCTGGAGTAGCGTAGGTTAGATGGGCTTTAGATTGGGTTTCACAGGTTGGCGCAACATCGAGGGTCGAAGGGCCTGTACCGTGCTGTAATGTTCTGTGTTCAAAACCTCCCTCTCTCTCCACGTGCCCTAATATTTCTTTGTGAGGCTTGTAGTCTGGTTTTGTTGCTACTCGAAGGGGATCTTTCTTGGTGTGAAGGGTGTTGTAGAGGCACGCGGTCTATTCTTCAGCGTGCCATTGGTGGACAAGGAGAGATTTCCACCACCAATGGAGTTAAGGGTACAGGGCGTGGAAGTGATTACTGACAGCAGAATCTGATCTCGGGTGGCTCAGTTCAGAGAGAGACTCCACCTTCGTCAGCTCATCGATTGGCGTCAGCCTGATGCTTTATCATTAACAAACTTCACTGATTCCCTCAGAACAACATTGGACAGTTCCCTCCTCCTGTGGGGGGGACAGCTGCCAGGAAGGATCCAACCACAGTAATCTACCAGAGAGTTGTGGATGGTTAGCACTGCTGCCTCACAGTGCCAGAAAAACCTGGTTCGATTTGGTCATGGGTCACTGTCTGTATGGAGTCTGCATGTTTTTCCCGTGTCTGCATGGGTTTTCTCCAGGTTCTCTGATTTCCTCCCACACTTGAAAGATGTACAGGTTACATGGATTGGCCATGCTAAATTGTCCCTTAGTATCCAAAGATGTGCAGTTGAGGTGGATTGGCCATGCTAAATTACCCCTTAGTGTCCAAAGATGTGTAGGTTAGAGGGATTAGCCATGCTAAATTGCCCCTTAGTGTCCAAAGATGTGTAGGTTAGAGGGATTGGCCATGCTAAATTACCCCTTAGTGTCCAAAGATGTGCAGTTGAGGTGGATTGGCCATGCTAAATTACCCCTTAGTGTCCAAAGGTGTGCGGGTTAAATGGATTGGCCATGCTAAATTTCCCTTAGTATCCAAAGATGTGCAGTTGAGGTGGATTGGCCATGTTAAATTACCCCTTAGTGTCCAAAGATGTGTAGGTTAGAGGGATTAGCCATGCTAAATTGTCCCTTAGTGTCCAAAAATGTGCAGATTAGGTGGATTGGCCATGCTAAATTGTCCCTTAGTGTCCAAAGATGTGTAGGTTAGAGGGATTAGCCATGCTAAATTGTACCTTAGTGTCCAAAGATGTACAGGTTAGGTGGATTGGCCATGCTAAATTGCCCCTTAGTGTCCAAGAATGTGCAGGTCAGGTGGATTGGCCATGCTAAATTGCCCCTTAGTGTCCAAGAATGTGCAGGTCAGGTGGATTGGCCATGCTAAATTGCCCCTTAGTGTCCAAGAATGTGCAGGTCAGGTGGATTGGCCATGCTAAATTGCCCCTTAGTATTCAAAGATGTGTAGGTTAGAGGGATTAGCCATGCTAAATTGTCCCTTAGGGTCTAAAGATGTGGAGGTTAGGTGGATTGGCCATGCTAAATGCGCAGGGTTACAGGGGTAGGAGGGTGGATAAATCCTGTTTATTCCTTCTGATAACCTCTATGATACCAGAAAGTACAATGAAAACTTTGTGAAGGAGCTATCTCAGTGTGATGGCTTATGCTGATAGGTTTAGATGGAGTTGAGATGAAGGAGGCTGAACGCAAGTATAGACACCTATAAATCTACCCAATGATCAGTGTAGATGACATTCCGATGTAGCCAGGCTGTGGCCGGAATGTTGCCATTCCAAGTTGGGATGGAACTGAGGCAAGGAAAATTATTGCGGAGTTCTCGGCTTGGTCTCCTTGGTGCCACACACAGTCTAAAGCTGCCTTGATATCAAGAGCTGTCACAGGCATCTTGTCTCTGAAGTTCAGTGAGTCCTGGCAAAACTCAGACTGTAAGTACCACTTGATAATACTGTTGGTGACCCCTTCCAATGCTTTACTGTAGACTGATGGGGTGGGAATCGGCCAGATTAATTTGCCCGAGGGTTTGTGGACAGGACAATTTTCCACGTTGCTGAGTAGATGCCACAGTACTGGAAGAGTTTGGCCAGGGATCTGGCAAGTTCTGGATATAAAAACTGGGACTGTTGTCATGGTCCATAGCTTTTGTGATATCTAGTGCTTTCAGTTGATTCTCATTATCATAGGGAATGGATTGAAGACTGACCCCTGTGATTCCAGGGCCTTCCGGAGAGGGCCGAGATAGATCACCCACTTGGCACTTCAGCCTAAAGTTAATGCTTAGGTCTGGCCTTTTGCGTTGATGTGCCGTCATCTAGGATAGGGATATTTGTCCATGTTTGCATCTTGTTCTTTCGTTAACTTTAAGTGTCCACCAATCATGCCTGAATCATAGAATCCTACAGTGGAGAAGGAGGCCATTTGGCCCATCACGTCTGCACCAGCTACAATCCCACCCAGGCCCTGGATGTAGCAGGACTGTAGGCCTAATCTATTGGTTGTGCGTTTCTTTGGCTCTTTCTATGCCTCTGCAAGATTGGCACCTCAATTTTAGTTACGCTGCTCCTGGCATGCTCTCTTGTACCCCAGATTGAACCAGGGTTGGTTCCCGGGCTTGGTGGTAATAGTAGAGTGAGGGATACGTGGGGCCGTGATAGCCCACAATGCCTCATGAATGGCCATTTTCCAGCTGCTTAGATCTGTTCTAAATCTATTCCATTTAGCATGATGGTCATGCCACACACATAGTGGGCAGTGTCCTCAAGATAAAGATGGGATTTTTTTTCCCACAGGATGTGTGAGCTGGTCGCTCCTTTTAATTTGATTTAATTTGTTTTATTATTGTCGATACGTTAGTATACAGTGAAAAGAGAATATTGTTTCTTGCGTGCTATTCAAACAAAACATACCATTCATAGAGAAGGAAAAGAGTGCAAAATGCAGTGTTACAGTCGTAGGGTGTGAGAGACAGTGTTACAGCTGTAGGGTGTGAGAGACAGGGTTACAGCCGTAGGGTGTGAGAGACAGGGTTACAGCCGTAGGGTGTGAGAGACAGTGTTACAGCCGTAGGGTGTGAGGGACAGTGTTACAGCCGTAGGGTGTGAGGGACAGTGTTACAGTCGTAGGGTGTGAGGGACAGTGTTACAGTCGTAGGGTGTGAGGGACAGTGTTACAGTCGTAGGGTGTGAGGGACAGTGTTACAGTCGTAGGGTGTGAGGGACAGTGTTACAGTCGTAGGGTGTGAGGGACAGTGTTACAGTCGTAGGGTGTGAGAGACAGGGTTACAGTCGTAGGGTGTGAGGGACAGGGTTACAGTCGTAGGGTGTGAGGGACAGTGTTACAGTCGTAGGGTGTGAGGGACAGTGTTACAGTCGTAGGGTGTGAGGGACAGGGTTACAGTCGTAGGGTGTGAGGGACAGGGTTACAGTCGTAGGGTGTGAGGGACAGGGTTACAGTCGTAGGGTGTGAGGGACAGGGTTACAGTCGTAGGGTGTGAGGGACAGGATTACAGCCGTAGGGTGTGAGGGACAGTGTTACAGCCGTAGGGTGTGAGGGACAGTGTTACAGTCGTAGTTAGGGTGTAGAGAAAGATCAACTTAATGTGAGGTTCAAAAGTCTGATGGCGATAAGGAAGAAGCTGTTCTTGAGTCGGCTGGTACGTGTCCTCAGACTTTTGTATCTTTTCCCCGATGGAAGAAGGTGGAAGAGAGAATGTCCGGGGTGTGTGGGGTCCTTGATTATGCCGGCTGCTTTTCCGAGACAGCGGGAAGCGTAGACAGAGTCAGTGGATGGGAGGTTGGTTTGCGTGATGGACTGGGCTACGTTCACGACCAATGCGACTGTGACAAGTAGATTGGTGAGGTGGAAGTTGAGTAGATTTTCCTTCTTGTTGATTGTCTCATCATCTGCCCATGACAAAACCATCAGTTCTTGGGCAACTTACAGTACCAGTGTCATCCCCATCACCCAGAGAGCACTGCATGCCTTTACTAACCTCAGTGTCCACCATGGAGGGAAGGGAGTGACTGATAATTGGTGGGTTTTGTTGTCTGAGCCTTCCGCACATTTATCTTCACGTTGAAGCTGATTGTTAGAGAGACAGGACGGAATCCACGTGCCGTGATCTCCTGTGTTTTAAGTGAATGTCACGTGAGGTTATGAGGGAGGTGGTGATGGTGTCTCTGCGGAACTCATTAACGACTGAATATTCTGAAGGCACCACTCGCACACGAGGAGAGAGAAATAAAAACACTGACACGCGTTTGGGTTTCAAAAGGAGCTTCTGGAAACCTTTCACACAACTGACAACAATTTCCGGAGTCTCTTATAATTTGGCTAACCAAAAATGCATCCTGAAAGGATTCAAGTTATTTGAAATATCAGCTCAAAGTGACTGCTGTAAGACTTCAGGACAAGTTGACAGTCAAGTTAAAATTAACGCGTCAGCATCCCACCCTGTTACAATATTATCCAAAGAAGAGAACTACTCACGGGCCAATAATGGGAATTCTGTTTGCCGTCCCAGGATACAAAAACAGCAGGGGAATTGGTAGATGTGTTAATCCTAATTGTACAAAGCGTTCTTGATTTGAGAACCTTGGAAAATTGAAACGTCACCCTGTAATTTAAGAATGACGAAACTAAGAGACTTATACAGGTGGCACAGTGGTTAGCACTGCTGCCTCTCAGTGCTAGGGAGCCGGGTTCAATTCCAACCTTGGGTGACCGTCTGTCTGTGTGGAGTTTGCATGTTCTTTCCTGTGTCTGCGTGGGTTTCCTCCCATACTCCACAAAGATGGAGAGGTTCGCTGGATTGTCCATGCTAAATTGCCCATTAGTATCCCAAGATGTGCAAGTTCGTAGCATCCCTACAGTGCAGAAGGCGGCCATTTGGCCCATTGAGTCTGCACTGCCCACAATCCCACACAGGCCCCATCCCCGTGACCCTGTATATTTACCCTGCTGACCCCTGACACTAAGAGGAAACCCACGCAGAAATGGGGAGAGCATGCAGACTCGGCACAGAGTGACCCAAGACCGGGTCCTTGGCGCTGTGAGGCAGCAGTGCTAACCACTGTGCCCTTCAGGTTTGATTGATTGGCAGGGTAAATGTTTGAGCTACAGAGTTAGGGTGGGGGACAGGTCCCAGGTAGATACTCTGACACGGAATCGGTGCAGACTCGATGGACTGAATGGCCTCCTTCTGCACTTTGGGGATTCTATGAGACAACAGGCCAATTGAGTTTGATATAGGTTGTAGTTACTGGAAATCTATTGGCAGAGACAGGGACTGAACCATCGCAATGACTGTGTCAGAGCCAGCGTAAGAGTGAGCGTCTCAGAGAACGTGCAAGGATTTGTGTAGGGTAGGTTATATTTGATTGTAAATTGAATCGATAACTCAATGCTGTAAATAGCTGTATCTCTCATTCTCTCTCACTGCTATTCCTACTGGGTTCTGTTTATCTTTTTTCTCTGGTATACCTTTCTCGTCGCAGCGCTTTCAAGGTTTCAAAGCACTGCTATGTCCTTGAAATGTGACGAGGGGAGGACTTTGGCTCCCATTGCTGACTGAAAGGGAGTGAAGATTTTTAAATAGTTTCTCCATCTCTGAAAATAAATGCCACCTTGGGGTTTGCTGATGGGACTTGGAGACTACCCTTGCTAACGTGAATAGTAAGATATTCAGACTCTCGCTCCCTGTCAGACTTGCTATAGATTGAACCCAATCGATGGGTCTGATACACTTCCCACTAGTTTGGATTTGGGTCCATTCCATTTGACCCAATGGTGATCTGTTAACCTCTGAAATCAACGGTATTTAGTCCTGGAACTATAGCACAATCCACCAGCAGTTAAATCATAGAATCCCTGCAGTGCAGAAAGAGGCCCATCGAGTCTGCACCGACCACAATCCCACCCACTCCCTACCCCCATATCCCTACACATTTACCCACTAATCCCTCTAACCTACACATCTCAGGACACTAAGGGGCAATTTTAGCACGGCCAATCAACCTAACCCGCACATCTTTGGAGCGTGGGAGGAAACCCACGCAGACACGAGGAGAATGTGCAAACTCCACACACACACACACACACACACACACACACACACACACACACAGACAGTGACCCGAGCCGGGAATCGAACCCAGGACCTTGGAGCTGTGAAGCAGCAGTGCTAACCACTGTGCTACCGTGCCGCCCCACACTGCTCTCATACTCTGATTCAAGCTTCCCACAGTGAGAAAATGGTGATTTTCTTTGGTCTAAGAGGTGACTTGTTCGAAACCTTGAAGACCCTGAGGGTGGATGTGGAGAGGATGCTTCCTCTTGTTGAGAATCTAGAACTAGGAGTCACTAAAAATGAGGGGTCACTCATTTAAGACAGAGATTAGGGGATTTTTTTTTCTCAGAGGGTTGAGAGTCTCAGGAACTCTCTCTTCCTCAACAGGCATTGGAGGGCAGAGTCTTTGAATATTTTTAGGGCAGAGTTAGATTCCTGATTAACAAGGAGGTGAAAGGTCATCAGAGATGGATAGGAATGTGGGGCTGAGTTTACAATCAGATCAGACATGATCTTATTGAATGGGGAAGCAGGCTGAAATGCCTGAGTGGCCGACTCCTGCTCCTAATTCATATAGACTCACAAACAAGGATTTTACAACCTCGCTCAGGTGGGGTTTGTAAAATCCTGTCAGGCCAACGGAGAATTCCTTTCTGCGAGGTGGCAAAATTCTGGCCATAGAATCATAGAGCGCAGAAAAGGCCTTTGGCCCACTGAGTCTGCACCAACAAGAACTACCACATGTGTCCTTGCATGTTCATCCGTGACTGACAGAGCTTGTGACCTGCAGCAGTGCACAGAAGGCGTTTGACAAGGTACCTCACAAGAGGTTATTGCAGAAGGTCGAGGGACATGGAGTTGGGGGTAGGGTGTTAGCGTGGATAGAGGATTGGCTGTCAAATAGGAGGCAGAGAGTGGGGGTCAATGGGTGCTATTCGGATCGGCGGATGGTGACTAGTGGGGTGCCCCAGGGGTCGGTGCTGGGGCCTCAGCTATTTACCATTTATATAGATGATCTGGAGGAGGGAACCGAGTGTATGGTGTCGAAATTTGCTGATGACACCAAGATTGGTGGAACGGCAAATTGTGTGGGGAGTCTGCAGAAGGATCTAGATAGGCTGGGCGAATGGGCCAGGAAATGGCAAATGGAATTTAATGTTGGCAAGTGCGAGGTGGTCCACTTTGGTAGGAATAATGGTAGGAAGGACTATTACTTACGTGGCGAAAAACTGCAGCAGGCGACGGTGCAGAGGGACCTCGGGGTCCTTGTGCACGAGTCGCAAAAACCCAGCCTGCAGGTGCAGCAGGTGGTCAGGAAGGCGAATGGGATGCTGGCCTTCATCGCGAGGGGAATTGAATATAAAAGTAGGGAGGCCTTGCTGCAGCTGTATAGGGCACTGGTGAGGCCGCAGCTGGAGTACTGTGTGCAGTTTTGGGCGCCGTACTTACGCAAGGATATTTTGGCCTTGGAGGGAGTGCAGAGGAGGTTTACTAGGCTGATACCGGAGTTGAGGGGGTTGAGCTATGAGGAGAGGCTGAATAAACTAGGCTTGTACTCATTAGAGTTTAGAAGAATGAGGGGAGATCTCATTGAGACGTATAAGATGATGAATGGGATGGATAGGATAGAGGTGGAGAGACTCTTCCCGCTCAGAAAGGATAGCAGGACTAGAGGGCACAGCCTCAAGATAAAGGGGGGGGGGCGGTTTAGAACGGAGTTGAGGAGGAACTTCTTCACTCAAAGGGTGGTGAATCTCTGGAATTCTCTGCCTGTTGAAGTGGTGGAGGCTGCCTCGCTAAATATTTTTAAGACGCGGGTTGATGGGTTTTTGATAAGCGAGGGGATTAAGGGTTATGGGGACAGGGAGGGAAAGTGGAACTGAGACACGACAGATCAGCCACGATCTTATTGAATGGCGGGGCAGGCTTGAAGGGCTAGATGGCCTACTCCTGCTCCTATTTCTTATGTTCTTAGGAGGCTAATCATCTTGATGACCAAGCTGCCTGTGCGTGTGTGTGTGTGTGTGTGTGTGTGTGTGCGCGCCTTGCCACTCTGTTCTGTAATAGACTACAGATTCAAATAAAGTGCTTTTACACATTTAAGCCCACTTGAATGACTTCAAGTCTGTGAGTGTGCATTATTACACTGGCGACGAGGATGGGATGGATTATGAGAACACTGCCTATGGCCCATCACCTGTGAGTATCATGTCTAATGCAAATGCTAAAGAAAAGAAATACTCACCCGAATGCCTACCTCTGGGCAAATCGACCCGTTTGTGATGTTGAGGTATTGTGAGACCCGAAGGGACAGAGGTGGAGTGGACCTGAGCTGGCTGGTGCAATCGGAGGTGTAGAAATGTATAGGGAAAGAAAGTAAAAGAGGACAACCCTCAAACACAAGAAAGAAAGTGACACCTCAGCATAAAAAAAGAGTTTTTTGAGAAAAAAGAGAGCACAGAGAACAGTGCTAAAGGGAAAAGTGCCCCAAGGATCTGCAGCGTGTGTGGGAAAGTGAAGAAATTGCCAAGTTCCCAATCCAAACGGAGTCTGCAGGGACGAGGCGTCCATCCCTGTACTGAGGGATTGCAGCCAGTGAGGTTCCAAACTTTTGGGGAGAAGGTCATGTCTGCATGGGTTTCCTCCGGGCGCTCCAGTTTCCTCCACAGTCCAAAGATGTGCAGATTAGGTGGATTGGTCATGCTAAATTCACCATTGTTGTTGTTGGTCCATCGTCATCGATGAGGACCTCGACACCATTAGTCATCTTGAGGCTGGTTGCGGTGTGCCTGAAGATCAGGGCCAATTTGGGCATGGAATGTCCTGGCACTTATTGGACAGACTTGTGTAGTTGTTGCGCTGGTGGCTCTGGACTTGCGCAGCTCGCGCTTAAGTTGTGTTTCAGCAATACACCTTGCCTTGTAAGCTTAACAATGCTTTGTGGATAAGGCAGCGCACGGTTTTGTGTCAGCGTTTCCCAGGCGGCCATGTTAATGTCAAGCGACTTCAGGGAGGTTTTGAGTGCGTCTTTGTAACGGTTCTTCTGCCCTCCATGCGAATGTCTTCCGTAGAGAGTTCCCCATCCCCTTGGGTACGCGCTTGGATGACATGACTGGGTCTGCGTTCTCAGCAGCAGTGTGTAGACTTGTTCTAGAGAGAACTTCAGTGTCTAGTGCTTTGTCTTGCCACCGGATGCATAATATTCTGCGAAGACAAGTCACGGGGAAATGATTGAGCTGTCTTGCGTGCCTTTGATACACAGTCCACGTTTTACAGGCATACAGGAGGGTAAATCCACCATAGTGTCAGGGGGTTAGCAAGGTTGTGGGAATAGTGCAACCTCGATGGGCCAAATGGCCTCCTTCTGAACTGCAGGGATTCTAGGGTGGTAAGACCCTGACCAAACAGTTGGATCTTGGAGTGAAATGAATCTGGCACATCAAAATGGGAAAAAAAAAGAACCGACTCTCTGTGCAACCAAAGGAATGAAAAAAAGCTTCCGAGATCAAAAGGCAAACTTTCTAGCAGCAAAAGATTTTTTAAAAAAATGTTTGAGAAAGGAGCAGTCAGGATTTGTGGCACGACTTCAAAAGTGTGGGGAAAGTATCCAGAGAGAACTACAACTAACAGTTTAAAAAACAAATGACAGTCTTAAAGCGGTAACGCATTTAAAGTGGCAACGCTTGAAGCAGCGACCAGAGGATGGTGGACAAGAAAATTGGAGAAGGTCTCAGATACGGGGCAACTAAAAGGTCCATAAGTAACGAAGAGCTCGAGGAAGAGATGACTGAAGATCCCCAAAAAGAGGCCAATGATAGAACCCAAAAGGAGGTCACTGACGCAAGATTCCAGAAGGATCTCAGAACTAGGAGCAGGAGTAGGCCATCTGATCTGCCATTCAATAAGAGCATGGCTGATCTTTTCGTGGACTCAGCTCCACTTACCCGCCAGCTCACCATAACCCTTTGAAAATGTATCTATCCTTGCCTTAAAAACATTCAATGAGGGAGCCTCAACTGCATCACGGGGCAGGGAATTCCACAGATTCACAACCCTTTGGGTGAAGAAGTTCCTCCTCAACTCTGTCCTAAATCTGCTCCCCCTTTTATTTTGAGGCCATGCCCCCTCGTTCTGGTTTCACCCGCCAGTGGAAACAACCTCTCTGCTTCTATCTTACCTATTCCCTTGTATGTTTCCAGAAGATCTCCCCTCATTCTTCTGAGTTCCTCCTCATAAGCCAACCCTCCCAACTCTGGAAAGAGAGCACCAAAATACAATAAATGACCAAACGAAGGACAAGAAGAGAAATATAGAATGAAAACATTTCATTGGAGACAGATCCGACCATCAGTGAGGTCAAAAGCTGAAGTTAAGACAAGCAAAAAGGTGATTCAGCTTGTGAAATGTATAGGTCTAGTAAGAACATAGAATATTACAGCACAGAAACAGGTCTTTTGGCCCTTCTTGTCTGTGCCAAACCACTTTTCTACCCAGTCCCACTGACCTGCACTTGGACCACATCCCTCCACACCCCTCTCATCCATGAACCTGTCCAAATTTTTCTTTAAAAGTGACCCCGCGTTTATCCGGCAGCACATTCCACACTCCCACCACTCCTGTGTGAAGAATCCCCCCCTAATATTCCCTTTAAACTTTTCCCCTTTCACCCTTAACCCATGTTTTATTTCTCCCCTAGCCTCTGGAAAAAGCCTGCTTGCATTCACTCTATCTATACCAATCTCACCTTATACACCTCTATCAAATCCCCCCTCATTCTCCAGAGAATAAAGTCCTAACCTATTCAATCTCTCTCTCTGTAACTCAGCTTCTCAAGTCCTGGCAACATCCTTGTAAACCTTCTCTGCACCGTTTCAACCTTATTTCCCTTACATAAGGGAAGAAATGAAAGACTTCAAGAGAAACCAGGAACTATTGAATGTAAAAAGGAAATAGCAAAAAGAACTTAAAGCCCGAGAGAAGACATTAAAAGAACAAGATGAAATGGCTGACAGCAAACTCGTTAGAGTTTAGAAGAATGAGGGGAGATCTCATTGAGACGTATAAGATGATGAATGGGATGGATAGGATAGAGGTGGAGAGATTCTTCCCGCTCAGAAAGGACAGTAGAACTATGGGGCACAGCCTCAAGATAAAGGGGGGGCGGTTTAGAACGGAGTTGAGGAGGAACTTCTTCACTCAAAGGGTGGTGAATCTCTGGAATTCTCTGCCCGTTGAAGTGGTGGAGGCTGCCTCGCTAAATATATTTAAGTCACGGGTTGATAGGTTTTTGATAAGAGAGGGGATTAAGGGTTATGGGGAGAGGGCGGGAATGTGGAACTGAGCCACGACAGATCAGCCATGATCTTATTGAATGGCGGGGCAGGCTCGAGGGGTTAGATGGCCTACTCCTGCTCCTATTTCTTATGTTCTTAAACTTGGAGAATAAATGTTGCAACATATTACAGAATGAAGTTAATGAGAAGGACAGAATAAATGAGATGATGAAGAATAAGTTGAACTCTATGAAAAAGCAACTAGAAAACAAGAACAAGTGCAGTGAAGAATTGAATAGGGGGATTAGCTACGAGGAGAGATTGAATAAACTGGGAGTGTTCTCCCTGGAAAGACAGAAGCTGAGGGGCGACCTGGTCGAACTTTATAAAATTATGAGGGCTACAGATAGGATGAGCAGAAATAAGGGAGCACAAATACCAGGTAAGGAGGGAAAGGTTCAGTGGAGATGTGTGGGGGGGACGTTTTTTACACAGTGAGTGGTGGGGGGTGCTGGAATGCACTGCCAAATGAGACGGTTGAGGCAGATAAATTAGCCGCGTTTGAGGCTTATCTTGATAGGCACATGAACAGGCGGGGAATAGAGGGATACAGGTGGCTAGTCTTAGATAGGAGAATGTGATGGGCGCTGGCTTAGTGGGCCGAAGGGTCTGTTCCTGTGCTGTACTGTCCTTTGCTCTTTGGAATGAGAGCTTGAAGAAAGGAAGGTTGACAGTGAGAAGTTAACTGAAGAGGTTAAAAACATTGATAGCAGAATCAGCAAATCAGAAAGAGAAAGAAACTGAGATTACGTAGCAGAAGATTATGAGCAAATGGGCAATGAAAAACTTGCTGGATTGAAATGAACATAGAACATAGAACCCTACAGTGCAGAAAGAGGCCCTTCGGCCCATCGAGTCTGCACTGACCACTATCCCATCCAGGTCCTACCCCCATGTCCCTACACATTTACCTGCTAATCCCTCTAACCTACACATCCCTGGACACTAAGGGGCAATTTCAGCACGGCCAATCAACCTAACCCGCACATCTTTGGACTGTGGGAGGAAACCAGAGCACCCGGAGGAAACCCATGCAGACACGAGGAGAATGTGCAAACTCCACACAGACAGTGACCCGAGCCGGGAATCGAACCCTGGAGCTGTGAAGCAGCAGTGCTAACCCACTGTGCCACCATGCCACCCAACACTGAAAGAGAAGGAACTTTTATCGCCAGCTGAAGTTGCAGAAACACGTGGCAGACTGAGATTGTAAAAGAATTGCCGAGACGTAAGACTGTTGTACTGTGATGCTGCGTGCCTGAATGCAGTATAATGTAAGGTGCTCAGCAAGCAAGAGTTAACGTGCGAATGGAGAATGGCGTCGTCCACAGAGTGTTGTACGTCAGAGGACAGTCTGGGACAGAACCCGGTAAGCAGCAAGCCTGTATGGAATAGCTCTGTGCAAGATGGTATTTACAACTGTACGTAGTTAAAGCTGACCAATAAAAGTGTTTTTGTTTAAAAACACAAGCCTCAAAAATCTTACCAATGGTGTCACAATATGGAACTTCAGTACTGGATCAAGTTAGATCCCTGGAATTATCTTCTCTGTGACCAGCCCCCTGTCATACCCAGTAGACGCACAAGGTTGGATCATTCGTAAGCATATGGATCACTTGAAGAATAGGGCATCAATGATGCCATCGTGTTTTCAAATCTGATTGACCTATTGTAGACATAACACGGTAGCACAGTGGGTGGATTAGCACTGCTGCTTCACAGCTCCAGGGTCCTGGGTTCGATTCCCGGCTCGGGTCACTGTCTGTGTGGAGTTTGCACATTCTCCTCGTGTCTGCGTGGGTTTCCTCCCCAAGTCCAAAGATGTGCGGGTTAGGTTGATTGGCTGTGCTAAGAAATTGCCCCTTAGTGCCCAGGTTAGAGGGATTAGTGGGTATAATATGTAGGGATATGGGGGTAGGGCCTGGGTGGGATTGTGTTCAGTGCAGGCTCGATGGGATTCTATGGTTCTATAACTAATGTCTCCATGGAAATAAGTAGGAATAACTGCCTGTGCCAGCAGTGGTAGCCATTATTACTGTTCGTGTTAACGTCGATCCAGCGGAAGCATCTCAGACCACAGAATTACACCGTTCTACAAGAAACAGAAAATCCCTCAGAGACTCGGTTTCTAATTAGAACATAGAACATAGAACATTACAGCGCAGAACAGGCCCTTCGGCCCACAATGTTGCGCCGACCAGTTTTTTAAAAAAAACACTGACCCTCTAACCTAAACCAATCCCTTTTCGTCCATAAACCTATCCACAGATCTCTTAA